>NC_134041.1:26767476-27389236 GCF_965140245.1 Athene noctua
TTTGGTAAAATAAAATGCTAGAATAAAAGTCGATCTGGAATACAACCAGAGTCTGCATGTTGTGAAAAACTGTATTATCATATTGGTAAAAGAAATCTTGTCTTTTGCTTTTGTTTTGGGAGGACTTCAATAAAAGCAGGTGAAGTTCCCCATAAAGGGGCAATTTTGATATACAAAATAAGTGTTAAAAACCTCTGTCTTTCACCTCTTTCATTACAGGAAAGCATTACATTTTACATGCATTGTTTTATCTTTGCAGTAAAAAGGAAAACCTGCTACATGCTGTCTTTGAGAATGCTATATCATTTTAGACAGTAGCAAATAGAATGCCATGTGTAACAACGGATGACTAATGTTGAGGATGTTACTTCACCATTTGAAATTCAATGCCTGGCAGCAAACCATCATCACTCACAATTCCTGGCTCAAAAATGAAGTTGTCATTAGCATGCAGACTTAAAAAAAAAAAAAAGATATTTTTCATTGACTGATTCATTAGGCTGGCAAACTATTTTACTTTACTAAAATTTGGTGTTTATGGTGGTTTATGCTAACACATTTAACTGTATTATTAGATGCCATCAGTTATTCTGGTTCTCTGATGAGCAGTAACTCATTATGATGATTTGTGATCAGCATAACTCTTTAATGATTTGTTCACTTCTATTGTCTGTTTCATATTCCAACTGTATTTTAAGGTTGTGAAATTTAACAGAGTTCATATTTCTCAGATCAGAAAGTGAGGTTAAAAAATATGTTGATACAACTTTGGCCATACTAACAACAGAAACTGGCATCAGCCACCAGGAATTATTCACTCACACTCTGTATTGGGCATAACTATGGAATACTGAAAGGACAGGTCAGAGGCTTTGGCAGAGATGTGATATGAGATGATTTAAAAAGAAGATGGGGTTTAGTGCATTTACAATGTATTTTAAAAGAAAAAAGTCTCATCTTTTATGTATACTTGGTATTCCATTAGAAAATACTATAATGTTCTGACAGATGTTTTTCAAACAGATGAACACTGGAGGGTAGACAGTCATCCAAATATAGATCACATTTAGGTGATAAATACATGTAAAAAGTCCATGGATTCCTTTAACTCACCTGTGTGATATTCTTTCCATTAGCATTCTTATTATTCTTTCCATCACCCATGCCAGAGCTGTCACATGCCAAAATAACTTAAATAAAGGAAGTAAGGAGTTAAAAGTATGATTCATTACAAAAATGTTACTTGTAAACTCAATCTCTGATGATTGCTTATGGACTTCAACAAAAGTCTTTACCAAAACGCACAGGTCTGTCGGACATTTGACCTAGTCACAACAGTTAAAAAGTCAACTTGATGTCAGAGAGTGTTAAAGATTAATCTCCAAATGGTATCTCGGCTGCAATAAATTTGTATTTCTAGCATTGTTAGCAGATACCGCTTTCCATTCTCCCTCTCCCCCACAAAGTAGAAGTCTGCAAATAAAGACCCTTTAGGTTATAATCCAAATAAACAGCATTCTGATTAATGAGTTCTGTACTTACATTGGAAACACCTGCTCCTAAGAACAGTTTAAAATAGTAAATTATATTGAGTTTTGTCATCTCTCAACCTCAGTAAAATATCTAACTGTATACTTATAAAGGAACTCAAATGTAAGCTTAAAGTCAAATATGTACTCCCATTCTTTGCAAAAACACAGCTATATTTTTTATGTCTGTGAAAGTTGTACATTTCTGCAATATATATGAAAAATTATATATACTGTATATTAGAGTGGAAATGCCTGAGTCACACTGAACAGGAACAAAAAATAACTGGTGTTCATTTGGTAAACACTTAAGTACAAACTGTGGGTTGACTTTGCAGACTGAAAACTTAACAACAGCCATGAAATCAAATTGTCAGTTCCTTTGAGCACAGAATACCATCAGTAATTACATTCTGCAGCAAAGCAGTATGTTTACTAATACATTACAAAAGGACTAGATCATATAAGGGATGAGGCTATTTAAAGGTATCCAACACTTTATGGTCTCCTACAATCATATGCATTCTGCTGCTTTGCTCTTGATGGCATTCCAGTAAGCTTTTGAGTAACGTTTTCTTATTTTCAGGACATCTATTATAACTGGCTTACATTTATGACGAACCTTAGTCAACTGCTGAGAATGAGCACTTGTACTTAATTTGCTTTTCTGCTTACAGTGTGTTGGTATCAACAAGTTAAATACAGTCCCATATTTTGCAAGTCTGTTATCATTACTGATGAACAGTGAAACAAAGTAAAAGGAAATATTTTATGCAAAAAAGTTCAAATGAGAGGGCACAGCTACATGAGGGCATGTATGTGCTTTTATCAGAATTGGATATGACAAAAAGAATGATTGTGGGCCATGTTTCAACTTCACTCTTTTTGTTCACTTTGCTAATATTCTAAAACTAAAAAGAAAAAAAAGAGGCAGAAAATAAAGATTCAGCCAACTTTAAGGCAAACATGAGATACTTCATATTGAATATTCAGAGTGGAAGTCTAATGCTAAGGGCTTTAGTGAGTGTCTAGTAAGAATAAAATTTTACTGAGTATTCTCTGTGGGCTAAGCAATCAAGGGGAAAATACACCAGACAAAACACAGCAGAGACTAACTATATAGTGTGCTGTCAGTCTTGGTAGTCACAGTGTTGTTCTTTCTTTTTCCTCATCTGCCTTCATCCTTCCAGTATTATGATCATTAATCCCATATTATTTTGCTATCTATTTGAATCAGCTTCCCTCATCACTCATATGTCTGCTGGTTTTTGGTCATCCTGATACAACCTGTGCTCTTCCTTTAAATAATGAATATAATCAAATACTCTATTTTGAGGATGTAGCTTGTTGGGATTTCATCATAAACATACTTGTGATTGTTAAACAGTCACACCTCACACTTCAAAATAGTCCTGTGAAGTTAGAATCCATTTGAATTGTAGCCAAAGAAATTATCAGATTTGAAAGTTTTCCTTCAAGCAAACACATGGTCAAAACTGTTGGCCCAAAGAATAAAACTCAGATGGAATTCATAAAAAACTTCTATGACTTTCAGGAAGCTCTTTAGCTATTGTAAAGTCCAGGCTTTTTCATTCAACCAAAACATTTCATTGAAAACACCATCAGGACTTCAGCAGTGTTAATAATAGTGAGGAGCAGGAGGAGAAGGATGATGAAATCATGGAGCTTGCTGATCAAACCAAACACGGACAGTCCAAGGTACCCAAGTCCTCTGGCTCATAGCTAGAAGAATTGCTAGGCCTCCAATCAGATAAAGGAGCCTACTTCTTTAATATATGATAGAATATATTGCTTTTATCTCCCAGCATTTACCTCCTCTAATTTTCACTGCACTAGACAGCTTCTATTTAATGTTTGGCACCTTTCTGGTATTTCAGCAAACCTAAGCATTAAGCCTGGTGCTTAATTATATCTTGCTCACAGGCCAGTTTTTTCTCTGGTCATTGCCCAAACAAGTTATCTCTAGCTAAGACAGTAGGACAACAAGGAGGCAACTTTGAAGTAAAAATACCTTTCCAGTAGGAACACAAACAAGAAAAAATCATTTATGTGGCTCATATTTTTGCTTCTGCTCTTGTTTTTTTAATAACAAATTATTATGAAATAAAGGAGCCAAAGCATACCAGGTGGAGATAATACTTTAAGTCAGGTGGTGGTTTCCATACACCCCTTTGGATCTTGTTCTACGCTTTTCAGTGAACTTTCTACTCATTGTGAGCCTACAGATAGCATTTCTAAACAGTCAGAGATGGCACATCAGTGTAATTGTCTTGAGACTGCCCCTACAGCCACCCATTTAAGCAGCTTGATGGACACCGCCCTTGTAAAGCAGCAACAAAATGTATGTTTCCATTTTGCTCGCTGCATAATTATTGACCAGATTTTTCTCCACTGTTGCTTAGACTGCAGTCATCCTCTCATTTAATTAGCAGTCCATGCCTTGTCACTATCCTTCACAATCTTAAATTCTCTACAAAAATAAAGAAGATGATGACACTACCCCAAGACTGGAACAAGTTGGTAAGAGCTGAGAGGAATTAAAGAAATGAAGCAAAACTATTTCTGATGTTTGCAAAGAGCCTACAGCTTTGACGGTAACTAGTGGCCTTTATTCTTTTCTGTACAGGTGACCTCACTGGCAAAGGTACCAACACTGACAACACCTATGTTGTATATGAAAGAAGTTTAAATGATGCCATATTTGCACACATAACCACAAAAATATTGAAGGGAAATAATCATAATGATAACAGAGAAAAGACCATCAATGAGTCAGTGATTTCACAGCACAACTTGAAATGAGGGAAGTGTACACCACTGTCCTGATGTGATCTGACTACAACCATTTACCTTAAACACACTTTCTAAATTTAAGTTTTTCAGAAGGGAGAACAATAGGAAGTTTTCCACTGCCTAAACTCCTCATGCATACAGCTGCGTTTTGTCCAGCTTCCAGAGATGCAGGAAACAGATATATCCATCTAACTTGTGACTTGGAGAACAAACCTCTCTGCTTGCTTCACTTTATAAACATACTGCATTTTAAAACAGCACAACTTTCGAATTTAAATAATATGCAGTGCTGTTATTTTAACTGATACTTTCAATTATTATTAAAAATGCTAGAGAATATGCTTTTGTTCATTGTTCAGCATCTTGCACCATTACTTAAAATACCATCTTCATAAAAATACACACAACTACTTAAAAAGTAAATAATAGTGCAATAATAAAATCCAAAATGGAACAGATTACATCCTCATTTAAGTTATTGTAAAACTTTTGCATTCACTGATCTATAAATATTCGTCTGCAGAATAAACTCCTCATTGTAAGCGTAAACATTGTGCAATAGAAGGAACACAACAGATCTCAATGTGTTCCTACCTAATTGTAGCATTTCACAGCAGTCTTCATTTGGGCTTCTCAAAATGTTCAAGTAAGTCCATCATTTTCCATCTGTCTCTTCTCTGTGTCTGTAAACCTCTTTCCTTTGTTCTCAGAAAGATTATGTAAAGCACAGCAAGCAGCTGCTGTGAGAAACAGATATTTCTCATCAGTTTCTAGCCTACATGTCTGGGTCTTCTATTTATCCACCCTTTAGTCTTCCAAATGCATATTCTATTGTTTTTTTCAAGAAATGCTTTCCTCCCTTTTGGGTGCCTAATAAAAGAATCTGTAAGCTCAGGAAATATGAAAAGCCATTTCTAGTAAATAGAAATATTGCATGACTAGATTTTCTTGCTACGGTTATACATCACATACAAAAATATTGCTATATGCAATAATCACGCTACAAGCTCGACTTGCAGGACCTGGAATGAGAAGGGTAGAATTTGTGAGGTAGACCGTGCTTCAAGGGGGTCTCAGAGCCTACATTCTGGCTCAGGAAAAGTCAGCTTTCTGGTATCAGTTTGATACCAGAATGATACATCAGTATCATGTCTTCTAATGATGAAGATGTCATTACTATACTGTGCAGTCCTTTTAGATAATTGGTGATGAAAACAAACGTGAATGAAAATTTCTGGGAAAAAGATGAGCTTATTGCAAACAGTGAGGTTTGGCTGCAATAGTGTATTAAAAAAATTGTGAGATACAAAACGGCAAGAAGATATCAGTTTCTTCCATGTCTACAAGTAAAATTCACTTCTGAAAAAGCTTGAGTATAACTCTGCAACAGCATATATGTTTTATGGAAACCTAAGCTGGAAAATAAAATTTCATGTGAGCTTTCCAAAGGCCTGCACCCCCCATGCCTCTGGTTATGGTGGATAAGACAAATGGTATCTGCTGTGAATCACTTGCAGGTTTTAGACCACTCCACCCTGTATTTAGTACTGGCCTGTTTCACAGTGGAATAAGCACTGCAAGAAAGACCATTCTTCCTGAATACTACTTTTCTGTAAATTTCTGATAATTTTTTTTGTTGTTTATGGTGTTATTAACAATTAAATTTTGCAGCTGGGGGAAGGCCATTTGGTTTGTCCTGAAGCAGTTGTTTTAATAGCAGCAATGACAGCCACAAATAGAGTTGCACTTAAACTGCAAACAAATGAGAGGAGATGTAAAAATGGGTGGAAGTGTAAGGAAGACCCATGATGAACATCCTTGGGAATCAAATGAAAAGGAAAAACCTGATAAGGAGAGAATTTTCAGCACCAGAACTGAAGAAAAAGTAGGAAGAAACTTAAAAACTCCTATTCCACAAAAAACTTGTCCTAAAAGGGAGGAACTAGGAAAGGAGAAGTTGGATTTTCTGTCTAAGATAAATCATATACTTAAAAATAAAATTAAATCCATTTGTCACTAAAATATGCTATGACTTCAGTTAGGTTGAAAGTGAACAAAACCAGTTGTTGGTAGCTTATAGACTATATCATAATGTCACCGACATCCGGGATGAAAAGAACTTATCGACACCAATTTGATGCAGATAAGCAGACACTTCTTTATTGACGGCCAGACGTGTAGGGGAGTGCTCTCACCAACAACACGTGCCAGGCACCAGAATCATACACCTTATATAGAACTTACTCGTACATATTCATTAAGTCTTCATACATAAGCATACAACTTCCAAGAAATCATTAACATATTCTCCTCCTATTTCAGATTCTGCGCAGTAGAGGTTAGAAATGTCTAGAAATGGGTCTGGGGTGTAATGTGGGTGGGTGGTCCATGAGTCGGTGGTTGCGATCTCCCCCTGCCGGAATTACCTTTTGCTTAAGGACACAGTTTTCTTGGCAGGTACCTGCAAACTGTTACGGTTACTTCCCTCAGTTCCCATTAATCCTGGACCTTGACAACTACTTGCATTCTTCTAGTCCTATACATGTATTATAAATCAGTTTACAAATCACCTCATGTTTTGTTACCTAGGTTCTAACCGTTCCTACTAAACTATTATGACCAATCCCTTCAGCCTTGGTACAGGGCTGTACGGGGGATTTTAGAGTAGCAGTCGGTTGCTAGATTCAAAATACAATAAATATAAAATAAATGATTTTTACTAAAATATCCCTTAATTCTATACTTATATTAAAATCAAACACAATTTAATTTCAGTTGTTAATAAAATTAGTAAGAATAATACTGTAACAGTTGTAAGGTTGTAAATCATCTAAGACTAATCCTGTCTTGAGCATTCGTAAAACTGTATTGAATCAGCTCTTCTCCTAGACAGGTATTTAATTCCATGTCCTAGCTTATACGGGAATCAAAAATTTAGTAAACTAGATACGATGTGGGTAAACTATCTGAATAGACCGAAGCTAAGGTGTTCTACCACTACAGCTGCACACAAGCAGCGGCATAAATCTAATAAGCTGCCATAAAGGAATACTGGCACCTTGGATTTTGCAGGCATTGAAAGATGTGAAACGTTTCACTGAGATCTGGAAACACTCTTAAGGTAGACAGCCTTGGTACAGAATGTATGTAAACATTAGGGTACTTCAAGGTCAGGAACTGCAGGCTTGTTTACAACAAATAAATGTTTGTAATGTGACTGAAGTGTACCTTGGCTAGGATGTACTCAGAGCTGATTCACCTTCCATCAGAGAAAGCCTGCTCTTGGAGCACAAGTAAGGTATGCATACTGAATTATTACTACAAGTTCTTTTAATACAGGCAGAATATTTCAGGGGAGAATCTCTGCATACTGTTTTTGTTTATTTTTTAATTAAAAATATGTTAATTCTCTCAAAAGAAGCAGGACACTGAATTAGAGGAGCCTTTTGCCTAATCCAATTGGCCATTTTTTTCTGTGTCTATCCTTTTGGAAACTTTATCCATCCAACTTGAGAATCTTTTTGCTCTTCTTACCATCTCTCTCCGTCACTATTATAAAGAGGAAAGAAACAGGATGTGAGTTTGAATTCACATAGAGGATGAATATGAAGCTGGATCTTCCATATCTCCAGCAGCAATTTAATCAATAATGATTACTTCCTTCAAAAAGGAGCAAATAATAAGATTAAAGGTGGTGCTTCCATAGCAGATATAAACTGATCTCAGAGTTTTAAAAGATTGAGTTTCTCATTCCTTATTATTATTGGCTTCTCTTGGCCAACCTTCAATGATTCAAGTTTTCTTAACAAATCTGATTATTAAAATCCAATTTTAGCATGTTTAAAATATGACAAGTACACAATGAAACAACTTTTATAGTGGTAGTGGTACAATACCAGGCTTTGGAAACTGGAAATATAATTTTCCATAAGTTACCTCAAAACAAACTTATGTTCAGACAGATACCCAAACACAGTCCTAGAGCTAGTTTGCATTTTTTAGGTTTTCTTCATATTTATAAGGAGCTTTCTTACTTCTTATTATTTATGCTGAGAGGATAACTTTGGACTGCGTTCTGTCACTAGGAAATGAAATATATGTATTACCTGGTCATAATCAATGTTTCTGTCTCCAGTTCCTATTCTGATTCTACATGCTGGGTTAGTTGGTTCTTATGCACATTTAAGAAATAATCAGATAATGAATCTTCTAACTGTTAATTCAATTTGATTGGAGGAGTATGGGTGGTTTGCATAACAACTCTTACACCCTTAAGAGTGTTTCAAAACTATTGCAAAAAAACATTAAGCACGATGTTCCAAAGCATAACATATCAGGTGTATTAAATTAGAAGTTTGCATTTGAATTTTCTAGCACCACACATACAATTTCTGAATATTATAAATAGATTATTTAATTACTCTTCCTGAGAAAGGATAGGTATGTAATATTACCTAATTCTGTAACACTCTGCAGGTGAAGAGTATCTGATGGTTGAAGTACTGACTGCATGATTCTATTACTGACTCCTTGGGGGAGCAGTCCAAAACATCAGACTCCAGCAGGTTCTTAGCTGCAACACTATTGATGCACTGAAGCTGGAATGCCAAGGTTTACTTTGTTTACCATCAAAGCTCTGGGGCAGACTGAAAGCATATAAAAATACTGATAGTTCTTTGGACTAAGAGACTGAAGTGAGCACAGACCTTTTCATAGAAATACACTGAGCTGAATGCTGCACACAATGGGTCTCAACTTGTTCAGTCTCAATGACCAGAGTTTCTTTATTGCAGCTTCACTTCTCATTTCACAAAATGCAACAGCAGGAGTAGAAAGGTTCTCAATCAGTTTCAACAAATATTTATATACACTTGGTCATTTCATAATATCCTATTCTGCTAACAAGATGTTCTGCACTTTCTGGAAGTCACATGTCTTACTAGTGGAAGTTTATTTTTATAAGTTGAGCTTTTGCAACCATTAGCTGCATATAACATACTGATCTTTGGGGAAGGAAGATGCTTATATTAGATAACGTGGGTAAGCAATAATGATATCTTCAAACACCATTATTCAGGATAAAGATAGAATTGGAATACAGAAAAAGGTGAAATTTCCAGCTGAAGAGAAGATCAGAATCCATTTCTGGCATGGTGGGATTACTGTGTAGTGAAAAAGAGTTCTGCACCTAGAATACTCAGCTTGTATTCAAAGTCCCACAGAACTGAAGGGCTTGATTCAAAGGCTGTTGAAGTAACGAGTCTTTCCCTTTCCTACTGTGATTCTGAACAAAGGGGAGAGTGATGTATGAAGACATATGCCAGTCTCTGTAAAGAAAATATTCGGAAAAAATAGAAGGATTTACATTGGACTGTCTGACAAAGTGGCATTAGAGTTGCAAAAATATGTGAGATACTTTTTATAACATTAATTTTGTCCTTGAATATTAAGAAGCCACAATGTCCAGCAGTACCTTTTTTTGGTCCTGCCAGTGAATACATTTCAGCATGATCTACTGCATCCATAGGATCACTTGTTACCAACTAAGAATAGCAAGTATTTTTCTCTACTGACTTGACTTGAAAGACAGCATAACAGCCTTCATGTTCTTTCCAATCAGCATTTCTCCCTCATTCCTTTCACTGTGTTATATGCAATTAATCCTTCCTATGTCCTGGAATTCAGTTATTCCCACAGCTTTAAAGGCTTCTATATGGAACGAAAGGTGCAAACTGGAACTTCTTATTGTAATTCTTAAATTTGCTGTCTTATATGTAACATATTTTACCACATTCTGCCATTTTAACATTTTGGAAATTGCACATCTACTTAAACTTGTTTTGTTTTAATTTTTTCTGTTTTAATGCTGTTTATGGAAAGTTGCTTTTTAGGAAAAAAAAAAAAGTTTATATAAAAGACCTAAGAAAGCATCACAGGGCTTCGCAAAAATTGAAGCATTTGGTTTTCAGCAACTTAAAACCTCAGCTTCAGGGAGTTTGGACAGGATAGATATTATTGGTCAGAGTATTTTCTGATTGTCTCTTCACACATTTGCTTGCTGTAGTTTCTGTTCATCCCTTGCTTTTCTTTGCCTCTTCTTCATTATTTACCCAAGAATCAGAGGTTCTGTCACAAAGCATTAGGCTTTTATGTCATGGGTACAGTGGCTAGCAACAACTTCACCTTTTGTAGTACCAGACTAAACTCAATAGTGTCTCGTAGGAAAAAGATAATTAAAATTTAGAGGAAATGTATTATCATTCAGAAGTCAACATACAATAGTTCCATTATGTATGTGATACAGTGAAGGAAAAGAATGCCACTTTAATGTCACTCCAGTTATGTCAGTATTCAACACAGACTTGTGAAGTGTAAATTGAGTGTTTAACGATTCTATATCTACTAATTCTACAAGCATTGAGAATTGCTTTTCTAATAATGTCTAATTTTAAAATATAGGACAAAACTGGCTCTACATCAGTGTGCTAGAGGAGACAGAACACTCCACAGAGGCAATTTTGAGTATGAATAACTGTTTGCCTCAGTACAAAGCAGGGCATTCTCCAGATACAGCATTATTCCTAACATCACTTTCATTTCAAGGATTTAAAACTGGCACGAGCTTAATATTAATATCTTTGGCAAACAGTGATCACCTTTTGTCAAATTCAGGCATGCCTCCCAGAGTGAGACTGAAGTATAAACTGTTCTTTAGCCACGTTTTATTTTGGTGTAAAGATTGAGGAAGTTTCTTTAAACATTTTGAGCGAACTCCTCCAAATTTTCATTTTCTGAAGTGGATAGTTACAGCCATTGTAGTGGTAAAATATGTCTTAAATGCCTGCCCATGTATTTTCTGGAAAGTTAAAATGGTTGTCTTCTTCAGTATTTCACTGTATTTTAATTTTACCTATAGGTATCTGCTACAATTGATGGTCTATCAGTAAGTTTGCTGACTGATTGTTCATTTCAATTTTTCTCATAAAGGAAAAAAAAAGATCTGTGACAGTAGCGTCAGAAAATTTTAAAATAATACAAACAGCAATTGGCAGTACAGAACAATCAAATAATCATAATTTAATTTGTAACTTGTTCTAACATCACCATTCTGTGGTGGGATATGTGGAAACTTTAAAGATTTTTGGGTGTGAGAAACTACTGGGAACACTTACTTCATATGCAGAATTCCTAATCTGTGAGTTATTTCAGATGTAACTTCTGTAGTATATAAGCACTGAGCCACAGAATCTCACTGAACCCGACAAAATTAATCCCCATTGATTTTAACATACTTATTAGCTAGTCTCTGTAGCTAGGTACATAAAACACAACAAAGTAATTATGCAATTTGAAGCTCAAAATTAAAGTCCAAAGAAAACAATGCTGTTAGTTGCTACCTAATCCTGAAGACACCTAAGCATCTCCAACTTTTGGCTTCAGCCTCTGGTGCATTATTTTAGACCTGAGGTTGTAACTGTAAACAATAATTTTCTCTAAAAGTAAAATTAAAACTGTACAAATCAGACATATATGACAACACTGACAAATGGAAATACAAGCTGATATAATTACAAAAAATTGATTATAAATAAGGATAGACAATGTACAATACTTGCCAGGTTATTTTAGTCTATGGGGTTATTTCACTCTACAATATTTATTTCTGTACTACATGTGGAGATATGTTATTTACAAACAGTAGTTAGTTTTGGCACATAAAATACTCAAGCAAACAAAGATTCCTGGAATTAGAAAGAAACCTTCCAGTAAAATGAAGATTGAACTCTCAAAAGTTCAAATGATACCTAAACTAAACATGACTAATCTTCAGAGATTTCATGTTACTATCTTTACTTTTTGTAATTTTGAGGAAAGAAATTTGTTCAGCAAGTTGTTAGAAGAGCTGCATTTCTGCTTCAGCAAAGAAGAAATAGCTCTTGTGTCTTACTGACTTTAATATTGTTAACTAAATTTGAGAAGCTCTGGCTCATGCTCATTGAGTTCAATGAGCAACAGCTTGAATCCACAACATTTTGGATCAGGCACAAAATTATTTTGATAGCTTCAAGAAATGGGAAGATATAGGACTACAAGGCAGTACAGCTGATAAAATGAAATGTTGGTCTCACTGAATTCAGTGGGAATTTTACTGTTCACTTAGAAAAGGCTGAAATGTTTCATGATATATTAATTTATTTCAGTTAAGCTATAGTATGTTTGGGTGGGCTGGCTATGGAAAGCTCATGAAGAGTAATAATAATAAAGAAAATATCTCCTTCCTCAAGACTTGAGTTTTCCTAGCAGCAAGCCTTTTTTTTTTTTTTTTTTTTTAAATTTTTTTTTAAGATTTTACAAAAAGAACATCAAGTAAAGAAACAATTCTCATTCCTTGAAAATGTAAAAACCCCCTAGGGTACCAAATTTATCCACTCTACCATATACAGAGTAAAACTGACCCTTTTGCATATACAAACACCAAGCAATTTCACAGGCGCCAGCATCAGAAAAAATACATTTCTGACAATGTTAGGATCATGTATTATGCTTCAATACAAACCCATCTGCAGATATTTAACACACCTAGTGGAGTGGTATAATAGTCCTGTATGTGGGACCCACATCACTTGCTCAGTGTAATTGCTGCTTTCCTGGCCCTTGTGACCTTTATTCCTAAAGTCAAGGCTATGATTTTAGAGATATACCCACAAAAGACAACTAAAAAGAAGAAAATGGACCAAGGTGATCAGGAATAATAACAATGAAGAATTAAAAATCCATCACCATTCTGCTTTTAAAATTACATAAACTTATGTGAATAAAGATATTAAAATAGCTTCTTTTTACGTACTTGGATGCCCTGCAGTATTCTCCATTATTTCAAATTAACATTGGAAAAGGATTTAGCTGAAACACTTCCTTATTCTGAGACCAAAAGAAAGCTTCATTAGCATAAATCCTTACAGTCCTTCTGCTAATATTTTCAGGGACAAAAATACAATTATCCTTTTTGTCAAAAAAAAGAAAAACAAAAAAGAAAAACTGGGAACATAGTGAAATTATGGAAGATCTAGAGTACAACTCCAGTGAAAAATGTGGGACAAATTGGATAGGAATATAAAAGTATCAGTTCTGACTGAAGTATGAAACTTATGCAAACAACGGGGAAAAAAACCCCCGCCTTTTTTAGAACATTTTGAAATGTGTGAAAACTACAAATGCTAGAACTGTGAAGAGGAAACTGGGAATTTGATCCATATGTTCTGGAAATGCCACTGCCCACAGCTAAATTATTTTGGGAGAACAGAACAGAGAACAGAAGAACAACTGCTAAAGCTGTTATAAACACAGGGTCTCCCTGGTGATGCAAAGATCTTACCATGGCAGATATTAATGAGTGACTATTACCATCTGGATACCATATATGAAGAAATCAGCTTTGGTATATAGAATAATTACTAAGGAATACAATATTATTTATCAATTATTTCTCTAATTCTCTGAGGAGAAATCATTTTGCTAATTCCAAGGGGAAGAAAACACTATTCAGAGTGGTTCACACATTGATTTTCTTCATATAGGTGAATATAATTTAAAAGCCTGAACCAATCAAAGTAATTCTACTGTATTAGAGAAGATCATATTTTAAGCTTGGGAAGTTCTTTATTATTATATATTTTTTCAAAGCGAAATATTTTTAAAATCCGCAACATATGAAATAGCAGTAAGGCCTGTGGACAGATTCTGCTACTGCTTCTCAAAATGAAAAGCATATCATGCTGATTACAAGAGAAATAATTACCCATTAAATTGGTCTACTATTTACTTGTTCACAGGAATGTAAGACTGGAAGGAATGAACTTCATTCGTTCTGCTGTCAAAGACAACCAAGCCTTAACATTTCTATTCTGTACTTCTAGCAAGCAGAATCATCACACCAGTTGATATCTTCCACTTTCTACCTGAAGGCTGACCTGGGACACTTATTCCTCAGACAGTTCGATAGCCTGCAAGTCTCACATTCAGTTTATTCTAGACAGTCAGTACCCATTTGTACCAACATTATCCTTCTAGTATGTAACCCGTACTCTCATAACTAGTTCATGCTAGTAACTCTGACCACAGTAAGAGACAGAGACCACCATGAAGAGCAATAGATTTAAAGAAAGCAGTGTGTGCATTTTCTTGGCCATACCAGCAAACTCACCCTGAAAAAGTTAAAAGATGTTTATAAAAAATTCTGAATGGTGGTAACTATATACCATCTGTTTCGTTCTGGTTTAGAAAGGAATTGCATCAATCTATCATGTTCTATATACCACCTCTCCCTCACAACAGCCACTAAGCAAAACCTAGCAACAAAGTTGTGAGTCTTATATTGAAATAATTAAAAAATTAGTTTCTTTTATTACAAATGACATTTGAAAATTGTATTAATAACATACTTTGCTTTGATACTAATTTTTACTCTTCTTTGAAAAAATGTCTTTGCTAAGCAATTTATGAATTTTGAAAAAAAGTAGTTCTCTGCAGATATAATCATCGAACTTGAACTGACCCTAAGTACAGTTTTTATTTTTCATGTCTTTATTCATTCTTCTCTACATAGTATTTGTGGAATTCAGCATCTGGAACGAGCAGGAAACAGGTTGACTCTCTTTGACTCCCTTTATTTCTGCATAGTGACATTTTCCACTGTGGGCTTTGGGGATGTTACACCCAAGATATGGCCTTCAAAGCTGCTTGTTGTCATTATGATCTGTGTTGCTCTTGTGGTGTTGCCCATACAGGTAAATGTGGATTTTTCTTCTCTTTAGAATTGTTTTTAAAACAAAAGAATAATAATTGAAGTAATTTGTTGTTACTATTATTACTGCATATAAACTGTCAGAAAAAATAACCATCTTCTATACCTCCTATACTCTTGGGATTTTTTTTTCCTTTTTCCTTTGTCAGTTCTCCTATAGTGTAGATTTATACTAAAAAAACAGAACACTAATAACAGTTTCCAAATGCTGGTGAAAGCTTTCTGTTCCTGTCATGTACCACAGAGCCCTTCCTTCATCCTGAAATATGGGTTTGTTATTAAGGGAGCAATTTTAAAAAAAATAAATACCAGTAGCCAGCACTTTCTTTATGAATATAGCATTTCCTCTGCAGGCTCTCCCTGTTTCTAATCTTGGTTCTCTCCACTTCCTCTCTTACTCTTACAGCTCAGTGCTAACTTGAAAAAAAATCTCATTAAACCTGCAACTCAAGCAAATTGGGTTCACAGCTGTGTATGTCTGTACACGCACACACAGAACCGACAGCACAGTTAGGAATTTTTGATGCTTATTTAAGTTTAGGACTTCTAACTGTTTCAAAGGGAAAAGGTTGATTTAGGAAAACCCAAGTATTTCAAGGAGTCAATCAGTTTCATTAAAATTGTACCAAACATTTCCCAGCTTATTAGGTGAGGCTTGATGACAGAAACTCTGAGATTAAATGGGAAGCCCTGCCAAGATGTTCACTGTTCCATACATGGTGATCACCCAGATGACGTGACACAAAAAGGGGATGTGGGGAGACATTGTGCATGCTTATCAAAGCTTAGAGTAGACCTGCTAGACCATAAAGCTCCAAAGTTATTCACAGAGCCATAGTTTCCAGACGCTGCTTCTTTGACAGTGAAATAAAGCTCACTGTGAGCAGACAGCACAGAAACCTTGGGAGGTTGAAAGCTCAAGCTTTCAGCATTAATTTTCCTGAAAATATTTGAACATGTTAATTATATCCAAATACTTAATGTCTGCATACACAGACATATGCACTAACACAATTATATTGCCACTTAGTGGATATTTAGCAAAATATATATTCTATTGAAAATTAAAATATGCTTTGTTTAAGAAATTTGGAATATCCTAGGAAATACAAATTTAATCTTTCAGGTAGTTCTGATATACACTTCAGGCATAAGTGCTCTGCATTACCAGTAAATAACCTGGAATCTACTGCCCTTTCACATAAATTTTCCTACTATTAGCTACTTTATTTTACAGCTTTGTAGTGATAATGGGGCTTCACATAGTTTTCCATACACAGAATGTGGGAGGCATTCTCTCCTGAGCTTTTGTCCTGCTATGATATGAAATCAGTTGTTATTCTGGATTCAGTCTCTCCATCAGCTGAACTTGAATGAGAAAAAGCAGCTATCACAGATATATTGTTAAATCAAGCTCAGTATTAAACACATATTACATACAAGAAGCTTTAAAATGGTGTTTGTATGTTGATTGTTGCAGTATTCTCTTTAGTCTAAAGGATTTGGACTGGTAGAGCAAAGTTTACTGTTAGCCTGCATATATTCTGCTGACAAAAGCAAATATGCTGTATTAACAGCCGCTGTGTATTTAAGGTGTATCTAAATTTATAAGACAGATAAGACAGTGTATAGAAGGTCACCTTCAGAACATTATAAAGTCTCTGAGAAGATTTACTGCCCAACCTGGGTAAAATGGTGCTTCTATCTGGGTATCTATACTCCCAGTATACACTTAAGTGTGTGAAAATTTAACCTTTCATTTGAGGGAAGCATTTATGTCATATGGCACTGGAAAAAGAGAGCTCAGAGGTACAAAATAAATAAAGGAAACAAGGTATAGCTTTCATTTTTTTCTAAAATCTTGAGATTTACTGTAATCTCATGATATTTTAATGGATTTACTCTGCTGTTTGTGTGTGGTAGAGACTGACTCTACTGCCATGTTTTTCAGTCACTCTGTTATTCATCTCACACACATACTAGTGAATTTTTTACAAACAAAAAGATGTTGTGAACTAAGGGCAGCTTTTCATAGAAGCATGAGATGAACAATGCAACATTGTTAAGTCATGATGTCATTGTACTGCGCGTCTACTTGTCTGTAATTCACTGACAATTACCATCTCTTGCAGTTTGAACAGCTGGCATATTTGTGGATGGAGAGACAAAAGTCTGGTGGTAACTACAGTCGACACAGAGCTCAGACGGAAAAACATGTTGTGCTGTGTGTTAGCTCTCTGAAGATTGACTTACTTATGGATTTCTTAAATGAATTCTATGCTCACCCCAGATTGCAGGTACTTACAGTGAAGAAAAAAAGGAAACAAAACATTGATTTTTTGCGGATAGCCTTTTGAAAGGATCTTTAATTTGTGAAACTGAATTTGGAAATAGCTGACTGAATTGGGAATCTATAATTGCAGTAAGAAGCTGAGCTACAGTATGGAGACATTCATTTTAAATTGAAGTAAATAGAATAAATAGATAGAATTACTGTCTTGCTGAATTATGCCAGTCCTTTAAGAAACAGATATTTCCATGTAAATTCCTTATATTCTACCCAAAAATAGAAAATAAATGAAAACTATTCAAATTAATTTTTCCTGTTGTTTTGGCACTGGATCCAAAACTTCTCAGAAGTCAAAGCATCCTTTTGTTTTCTTATTTTGCTTTGTCATTTGCCAGTGTTAGGAAGATTAGATCCTTTTGTAATTGTTGAAATGAATAAATAAATAGACATATTTTCAAGGACAAAGACTTCGAAGCATTACACATGAGTTTTTCTTAGTGTATGTGTATTTTCTAGCTAATGCAAATATGTCACATGACTTGTTTTGATCATATAAAATCTTATTTATATGATATAGCAATTTGAATTCATTATCATTAGCTTTGTTACAGACCATTTATCTTCTTAAATCTTCTCTATATCTTTTACTAAGTTACCTGTGGTACTGTGCTTCATTAACTAGTGCAAAAAATCACAAAAAACATGATCTTCAAATTGCTGAGCAGCAATTTGACAAATCCCAAATCCAAAATATTCCCCCAAATAATTAGGTAGTAAGAGGCATAAGCAAATGCACAAAGAAATACAGTTCTTTATAGATGCAAACATAAATCGAAATCCAAAATTTAGTTAACTAGTCTGAAGAAAGAGTCGGGCTCTGTGATACACTGGAGACAAAGAAGAAAAGTCCTAATAGTACTTACATAGCCTAAAAGAGCTTATATACATTCCCTTCACAGTTGAAATGGGACGCTGAAGGATACAAATGATGCACTGGATTCAATTCACTAAGCTTTCTGCAAAAGTCTGCCTGTGCTAAGGAACAATTCTATGACAAGCCTGTCCTAAGCTCTCAGTCTCTCCTCTCACATTCTATTTATCTCTCCTTTTCATATGTACACACGTGTGCTTCAGAACAACCTTACTTTTCCTAACGAGAACTATCTGTAGAACAGGAAACAAGAGTTTAGATCTGCCTGTTAATGTAAAGGAAAAGTTTTGGGGAAAACAATTTCATTTTGATTGTTGAAAACTTCCTACATTTTCCAGCTAGAATGACAGAAATGTAAATTATCTCTGAAAAAAAAAAATGCTTATATGGAAAAAAAAAATGTTTCTAAATGGACTTCAGTTGTCACCCAGGAGTCTTTTGTGAGCGGTTGACAAGTCCCCAGTCATATTTACTAAATAATTCAATATTTTAAACACATGTATTCGAATAAGTTTTGTCAATTAAATTTGAGAATTATCAGAGACATTTTTAACATCCTGAGTCTCTGTTGACTCATTATCTAGCAATAATAAATGGTAACATAAAGAAATAACATGACTATTCCCTTATGTTTTTGACAGGACTATTATGTTGTTATTTTGTGTCCTACTGAGATGGATGCTCAGGTCCGAAGGGTGTTACAAATCCCAATGTGGTCCCAAAGAGTTATCTATCTGCAAGGCTCAGCACTAAAAGATCAAGACCTGTTGAGAGCTAAGTAGGCAAATATTGACCGATTTGTTTTTTAATTTTGTTTCACTCAAACCGTTTGATAAATAAGTTTGAGAAACAACAAAAACTGTCTTAGAAGGAAAGCATGTGTATTTAGAAAGCAAGGCTCTTTGATATAATTTTTCTTAATATCTGAAAGTTTTCAAGGAACAAATATTTGTAAGCTTTCATTTGACTAAATTTCTCTTCACTGTCTTTTCTGTCTCAATTTTAAAGTTATTGAAACAGAGTGCCTGTTGTTTCTTCTAAAAAAGCAGCACAGAAAATTCCAAAACTGCCAGTAATGCTAGAATTTGTTTTTGTTCCTTGAGCAAAGATGGTAAATGTGATGGTAGTTCTCCTGACCAACTGAAGGGGAAAAAAGTAAACAAAAATAATTATCCCCCTTTGAACCCATTGCTCAGATCTGTTTTCTTCCTAAATTCAGCCTGGTAGTATAAGCAACTACCATACTATACCTCCATGTACTCATCTTTCAAGGCCTTTCTCTTACCACATACTTCCAGCACTTCTAAAAAATCCTCTCTCCCAGTTAATAGTGAATGACATTAATCAGAACACATCAGTCAAACACAGTTCCTCGAACACACACACCCCATGCTCCCCAATTGCTCAATCACTTGAACGTATGAAGGAATTTACACCGGAATTCACGTAGGAGGATTGCCTCTTGAATATCTCCAAAGAAAGAGACGGGTGATTCTTAGCAAATAACTGATATAACTCATCTGCATTGCTCTTTATAAGAATTTATTCAGCAACTGCTACAGATGTTTAAAATGAAGCCAATACCTATCTGAGTATTTGTATCATTCAGCCTTCTCTACCCCAGGGGAGTTACTTCCAAGAGTCTAATCTGTGAGAATTCTAGAAAGCAGTGTTATCTTCTCAGATTTCTGCCACTGAATAACTAAGTATATCTGTTTAAAATTTTAAAATGCAATAAAGCTTTTTTCAGGATGAGTAGTTTTCTTTTAAAGAGGTTCCTTTTTTTGCTTTCTTGCTGATTTCAAGAAGAAATTCATGTCAGGATTTAGCTGGCATTTGTTCTACACATTAGAAGAAACATTAGGCTGTTCCATAAAGATAATCTTGAATTTCACTTATAATAACCTGGAGGTAGTAAAATGTGGAACTGTGATTTTTCCTGCGGAACATGTAATTGAATGTACCTGTCACAGAATAATTTTCAACCTCTCCTGAGGGAAGAAGTGTAGTGGGAATTTAATAGAATATTTAATATGATATATAACCCAGTACCTAAGACATTTGCTGTATTTCTTTTTAATGAGAACATAATGTACTAAGAAGATAACAAGGCACATGGCAAACTTATTCTAATAAATAAAATAATGGTTACCAGCAACAACAATAAAAATAGTGTCTCATTACCAAATTTTATACATATATATGAAATGCAGTGTCAAAATAACTTGATAAAGGTCACACCAAAAAGTAAAGGAATACCAAAAGTTAGCTGGCTGCATAAGTAGTAAATAGTCAGTTAACTAAAGACTGTATTTTTCTTTATATACCCTAGTACACAATTTGACTTTACAAAAATTATATTAATTCTTGCTTCCTATCTTTGAATCTTCACTTTTCAAATTTTTGGTATTTTCTGAATAGTATTCATGTGCCCAGCTTTAACAAGAAAACAGAAAGAAATCTGTCATGAGGTATCACACTGATACTGATATTGTTCATCAGCATGACAGGAACCTTTATAGCTACTTTAGCATTTGAAACAACACAGCAACTGATTAAAACAGCTCTCATTCTCCATGCAGACTAGCACTAGAAAGTGAGTAATACTACAATGCTTGATTTCATTCCCCTACAGCTTTCTCCCATGTTCTGTCATGACCTCAAATATTTTTTCGCTCTATCCTTCCACTTCGGTGAACCATCACAAATCTTAATCCTCTTCATGTCCAACTCTTCTTCTTTACCTTATACTTTCTCACTTTCTCCTTTCACAAATTTCTCTTCAATATATAAAGTCCCTTTAATTTCTGTCATCCTCAAGCAGTGGAACTATTGGGTTTTTTTGTCTCAGATTCAGTTTTCTGGCACATAAAAATGGAGTAATTGACAAAGCTTTTTCAGTTGTTAGGACATTAATAACACTTCTGTCATAAGGATACTCTGGGTTCTAATAAATGTTTTTAATACAGATGCTATTAGTGTTTCTGTTGTCTAAATTCATGACATAGATATTAATCTGAGGTTATTATCCTTGTCATCTGTGGCTGAAGTGATTTAAGAAGTTACCAAAAAAAAAAAAGGGTGGGGACAAAGGTGAATATGTTTTCATGATGTTTCATTTCTGTATGAAATCATCTATATATACTGTCAATCCCAGCTACCTCATCAGCTCTCATCAAAATTTCATCTTAATTTCTCTGAATTTTCTTTCTTACATCTTCTTTAAAGACCTTATCTTCCCAATTCTGCTCCCATGCTTAGCTGAAACTACTTACATAGCTCCTATGGTTTCTTCCTAATCAGCACTCAGAAGTGGCCTCCTGTCCTCACTTCTTCTCCACTTAAGCTGCATATGACATTACTATTTTGGATATATTGATTTGCCTTTGTTACAGTGATTTTTCCATTTCAAGTGTGTTCTCACACAGGCTCTCATTTTTGCCCAGCTTAAAACTGTGTTTATGTTCTTGACATATGTCAACTCCCTGAACCCTTGTTTCAGAAGACTCTGGAAATATGACTTATGTAGTATGTCACTTTGTCTCATTGCAGTCCTTCCCTGTCTTACCCTTCTTTATTGCATCAAGGAGTGACTCCTTACTCTCACTTAGCCTGCAACTCCCAGTTCTTACTGAGAGGTAACCTTCTGATAAGCCTATAATGCTGTTCTCTTTCACACACACACAACATATTACATACAAGTCCCATTCTGATTTCACCCATGCTGTCCCTTCAATCTAGGATGCATTTCTCAGAAACATCTGTAAAGTAATCCCAGTGTTTTCCCTCACATCCTTCTCTTCAGTTGGTTCTCTGCTCTGATATCTAGTAAGACTACTTTCTACCATGATTATTTCTATATTCAGGTATTGTTACACCATTTATTCCTGTTTCCCATGTTTACATATACTTTTATTGTCCTTTGTCATGTCACTTAGAGCTTATATGACAAGGGCTGACTTTTTGTTCTGTGTTTGTACAGTACATAAAAGAATGGGCTCTCAGTCTAAGCCTAGGGTCCCAATGGCCTAAACTATTCTTAACAACCTCCAATTCCATTTTCTAGCAGCAGAGAAACCAAAGATTTAGAGGTCTCGGGTCCCATTCCAGACTCCAGAATGGAGTTGCTGTAATCAAGCAGTAAATTTACCATTCGTTCTCCCCAGTTTCTATCTCACTTTTCCCCTTCCTAGGAAACCCATTCTGATCATCCTGTTTCTCTTTGCCCAGAAAGTCCTGTCTTCCCACGGAGGCTAACCAAGTCCCTATTTCTTTACTTCCATGTATCAGTAAGTGAAGTAGGATTCACTGGAGGTTATCTAGATTTGAGACAAGAAAGGAAAAGCAAACTTGGATGAAACCTTCAGTCAGACAGTTTTTCTCTGCCCTTCTACCACTACTCTTTTTATTACAAGATCAGTTATACCCACTAGAGAACAATTAGGCATTAAAAGCTCTCAAAGAGACCGTGAACTGAAAATAGTTAATTAATTTAACGCATACCTATACTGAAATGGTTGTTACTTATCCCAAATGCATTATTCTAGTACATCTACCCGTCTTTCTGCTATCATTAGGCAAGACAAGTCCATATTAAGTTACCTGCCCGCTCTCATTCTTTCCTATCAATAATAACTTGTACATCATACCCTTACACACTATGTAGACTGGTGCTATTTATTCACCTCTTATACTCATGGCAGATAAATATTTATTTTGCAAATTAAATATGTTTGAGGCCATTCTGATTTTGTTACTTTGGCACAGCTTCTACTGGCGTCAGTGAAAGAAAGTTTCCCAGAACTGAGTCAAGAAGTACTGGTACACCATGAGTTAGTACACAGGGTGATTGCTGCTGACATTCAGATAATGCATGAGAACAAATAGACTAAACTTTCTCAGTATTCTGTTTCTATAAGTATACAAGACTATAAACTGTGAAACTCAAATCCACATAAGTGTTTTGTTGGTATGTAACAAGCTTGTCTCCCTTCTTCTAGAATGGATGACGCTGAAGCTTGTTTCATTCTGAGTAGCCGCTGTGAGGTGGACCGAACAGCAGCTGTAAGTTTTGAAGATACAACTAAAAATGAATGTGCATGCTGTTTATTCTGTTACTGCCCTTATTTCCTCTCAGGGACTGAGACTTATTCTGTGAACAGATTAAAATCAGCTGATTTACACAGAGATTTTGTATGTGGAATGAACTTCTTGTCTCAGTTAAGATGATGAAAAGGTTTCTCAGTTAAGAAATGAAAAGGTTTCTGTTGGATTCTGTAAGGCCAGGATTCCACAAATTTATGAAACATGATCTAATGGCTCGTTTCACATAACATATCTACTGCTTTTTCAGAAAATAAATCACATGACCTACCTACCAAAGAAGTTAGGATCTCACAGCACATTTTAGTTATACATTAAACTTTTTTCTAAAAAAGGTAAGAATTTATACATTCTTATAGGACTTTAAAAAAAGATTTTAAATTACTTTAAGAATCTTAAAAATTTTAAAAGTACTGTAAGAATACAGTATTTTCAAAAAAACAGTCTTCCTTATGAGTAAAGTAAATTTTTATGATTTCTCTCCTTTTCTATGGAACAATGGCAGAATACCACATAAGCACTATCATGGCATGTTATAGAGATATTGATACTTGGTCATTAATCACTCCAAAGGGTATTAGTCAAAAAGTCAAAAAACTTTTATTCAAATTACCTGGACTAAGATCAGTGTTTGCTCGAGATACTTAATTCAAAGGACGATATTTATTAAATTGGAGAAGAGATTTGTGTCAACTGACTGGCATTTCCATTCAGAACTATTGAAGTATTGAAAGTTAGCTACTAACAAAGAAAAGATTGAATTCAACTTTATAAATTAGTGACTAATACCAAATAAGCAATATATCTGAAAGTATTTGATCATTTTTCATATTGGCCAATTTTAAATGTGAAAAATAGGCAAGATTCTTTAAATAAGTAACTGTGATTTTACCCATGGTACTAGTTATTTACAGTCAGGTAAATTACTGTCCACAAAGGAACACTGCTAATACAAGCCTCTGCTCAATCACATAGCTGTGATAAAAGGATAAAACTAGAACTCTTCAAACGAATTAAATTACCTGCTGATCACAAATATCCAGGAAAAAAGTCCACTGAGGAAGGATTTATGAACACAACTTTAAATTTTTCACCATGAGCTGCATGCTAAATTGTTGCACACTTCAGTCCGATCTTGAAGTCCAAAGGAAAATCAGAGTAAGTCTGAATACTTACAAAGTTAAATTAAGATGCTTACAAATTGCCTAACAAGATCAAACTAGTGTTTATAATTAAGTAATTATGCTTTAAGCTATCTCAATTAAAAAATACTGGTTTGCTGCTACATTATAAGAAATAGCAATTATTTTTCTAAATGTTAAAAATAGAGTAAAATGGGAAAATAGACTAATGGGAAGTGAGGGCTTTGCATTATATATATAATTTTTTTAAACATATTCTCTATCACTTGCTACAATTACTTCATCTGCCTTCAAAATTTAGTTGTTTCCGTACCTGCTCATATGGCTTATCAGAGAAGAAAGAACAAAACAAGGAACCTAAGATGCAGCTAGCAAGAAGAAAGGATTATTTCCTTGCTAGGCAAATCAGCCCCCAGAAGCAAATTTTGTCAACAATAACTTAGTTTTTTGTAGAGTATCAGCTGGACCCATCACTTGCAGAAAGCCATGGAGAAATAAATCTGTGCTCCTACTATAATATTAAAACTTACTGAACTCTTAAGAGCTTTGAAATTTGATGAATCAGCAGTAGACTCCTCAAAACAGACTAGCAGAAGTCACTGAATTGGCAGCAAGTACTCCTGGAGTAGTCACTTAAGGCAAGTATACTGTTTGGAAGTGACAGAGGTGCTAGGGTATCTAAGGATAAGAACAAGCAACAGTTCTTGCAAATACCTGGGAACATACTGGGAGCTTCTGTGAGACTGAAAAAAAATCAAAAAGACAAACTGCCTTTCCCAAATTAGCCATGAAGTTCAGACTAAATCAGCTACAACATCTCATTTCACAAAATATACTTGACAATTGTAAAATGGTTAGAAATGAGAAATCCCATACAAGCAGAGCATGTGATTTACCTTGCATTTGGTAGGTTTATGGGGCTTTAAGGACAGCTGCACCAACACAGGAGGTAAACTGTTCATCTCTGCTCATAACCTCTCCAGAATTTATACAAAGAAAGGACAATTTTCAACCCTGCTGAACTGTCCTACAGGACAGACTCTACATAGAGCTCATGGAACTTCCATCTGTTCTGGCCAGCACTATCTGGTTTTGGTCTGAGTCGTGGCCAGCTACAACTCTCTCCAGGCAGCCTTTCAGCCCTTGGGGCAGTGCCCCAGGAAATACCAAAGTGGCACCTGGCACATTTCAGCTTCCAGTACAGATCATTACCAAATCTCACTTATCGTTGTATCTGGAGCATACAAACTGGCAAATCTTACCAAAGACATAATCCTGTTACCTTCCTTCGGGACAGAATATTCTGTTGGGTGGCTGGCTGGCTAGTCATAATGGCGCAGTACCTCAACTGTAGCAGTGACAGTCAGGGTAAGTGTCATCTGAAGTTTTTAAATAAGATGTCACCTCCCTCTCTCTGTTTCTGTTGTTGTTCAGATTTCCTTTTCACAGGGAATGCAGTTATTTATACTGCAAGTAGAAAATGCAAATTTTCTTTTTTTTTTTTTTTTTTTAAATTTTATTTTACTGCCCCCTAGAGCTTTGAGATGAAATGGATTTAATTTCCTACACTTCCAGCTCTAGTCACTACTAAGTACTTCAGTAACATAGTACCTAAGGTTAGTTTGTCACGGGGCTGAAGGAATTTCAGTTGCCATCCTAATACCAATATTTACAACTCATTTTTCACCCTGCCATGCGTGAGAAGCTGACACACTGTTAGGAATGCCTTGGATCCTCTCCTGTGTCTGACAGCTGTCAAAATAAAATTTAACAGATGTGTTGAGGAGATTCCTGACCAGAACGGCTGTTGTTACTCGTGATTTTTCCAAGTCCATGGGGGTTTTTATCTCCCCAGCTACAGTCCTCAGTAGAGGATCTACTCATTTGCCATGGATACCACTGGCTGTTCATTACTTGCTATTTCTTTATTCAATAAGTTTTAGTGCCAAAGTCCGTGTTGCTTCTGATCCATGGATGTCAGCTATAGCTCAGAAGAAAAGTACAATAACAAGTGACATGCAGTTACTTTATAAAAATTGTCAGTTGCTTCCTTTTTCACTTGGAGGAGTAGGAACTTCCAACAGTCAGACCAAGAATTTGTCAGCTTTCCAAAGTCTCCTGCCAGAAACTCTCTTCACTGGTAAGACAAAGCTCTGCCAAATTTTATTCTATCAAATGCTATTTTGACATCTCAGACCAAGATGTAAGCTGCTCATCTGCTGTAGCAAGCAGGACAGACATTTGTTTCACTTCTGGAGTATGCAACTCTTAAAGAGAGTTCAAATTGTACTTAAGTCTGGATGACAATTTTATTTTTTTTTATTGGTGGGTATAGAAAAGTAGTCTGTGTCACACCACAAAGTTAGCCAGTGACTTCAATGGGCTGCTTACATCAAGTTGTGCCACAAAACTAAGGCGTCTGAAAACAGTGCATGTGCTGCTTTAACCCAAGGAGGGGTGGGAAGAGGTCTCTTTTGAATTATCCTATAAATAAGTCAGTAATAGGCCATATAAGTATATGAAAGTCCAGTTCTGCTGCTGACAGCTTTGTTATGACACTTTCTGAATATTCAAGGATGGTTGATATCTTCCTCACACAGCTGGTGAGTGAGCCGACCAGGGAAGGTGCCCTCCTGGGCCTGCTGCTTGTGAACGGGGAGGAGCTTGTGGGGGGGGTAAAGGTTAGAGGCCATCTGGGGTGCAGTGATCGTGACATGACTGAGTTTTTGATCCTTGGAGAAACAAATAGAGGGGTTAGTAAAACTGCCACCTTAGACTTCTGGAGGGGCAAACTTTGACCTGTTCAAAAGACTGATTAACAAAATCCCTTGGGAGGCTGCCTTGAAGGATATGGGAGTCCAGGAAGGCTGGACATACTTCAAGAGAGAGGTCTTAAAGGCACAGGAGCAGGCTGTTCCTGTGTGCTGAAAAACAAGCAGGTGGGGAAGGAGACCGGCCTGGCTAAACAGGGACCTTTGGCTGAATCTCTAGAACAAAAGGAGAATCTATTGCCTTTGGAAGAGGGGCCAGGTCTCTCATGAAGACTATAAAGATGTAGTGAAGTTATGCAGGGGGAACATTAGGAGAGCCAAGGCACAGCTAGAGCTCAACTTGGCTACAGCTGTTAAGGATAACAAAAAATGTTTCTATAAATTCATTAACAGCAAAAGGAGGATTAGGGAAAATCTCCCTCATTTACTGGATGCAGAGGGAAACAGTAACAAAGGATGAGGAAAAGGCTGAGGTGCTCAATGCCTACTTTGCCTCAGGCTTTAGCAGTGGAACTGGCTGTTCCCTGGACACCCAGCCTCATGAACTGGGAGATGAGCAGGGGAAGCAGATTGAGGTCAGCACAGTTGAAGAGGAGCTGGCCAGAGACCTGCTGCGCCACTTGGATTCACACAAGTCTGTGGGACCAGATGGGTTACACCCAAGGGTGCTGAAAGAGTTGGCAGATGTGCTCGCCAAGCCACTTTACATCATTTACCTGAAGTCATGGCTAACTGGGGAGGTCCCATTGGACTGGAGGGTGGCAAATGTGACACCCATCTACAAGAAAGGCAGAAAGGACGATCCAGGAACCTATAAACCTGTCAGTCTGGCCTCAGTGCCAGGGAGGGTCATGGAGCAGGTCTTCCTGAGTGCCATTAAAAGCCGTATAATGGACAACCAGATGCTCAGGCCTAGTCAGCATAGGTTTATGAAAGGCAGGTCCTGCCTGACAAACCTGATCTGCTACAACAGGGCGACCTGCTTATTGGATGAGGGAAAGGATGTGGATGTTGTTTACCTTGACTTTAGTAAGGTTTCCCACCGTTTCCCACTGGATTCCCCTGGTGAAACTGACTGCTCATGACTTGATGGGCACATGCTTTGCTGAGGAAAAAACTGGCTGGATGGTCAGGCCCAGAGAGTTGTGGTGAATGGAGTTAAATCTGGTTGGCGGCCAGTCATGAGTGGTGCCCCCCAGGGCTCGGTTTTGGGTCCACTCCTGTTTAACATCTTTATTGATGATCTGGACGAGGGGATCGAGTGCACCCTCAGTTTGCAGATGACACCAGGTTGGGTGGGAGTGTTGATGTGCTCGAGGGTAGGGAGGCTCTGCAGAGAGACCTGGACAGGCTGGAGCCATGGGCTGAGCCCGGCTGGAGGAGTTTCCATAAGGCCAAATGCTGGGGGCTGCCCTTGGGCCACAACAACCCCCAGCAGCGCTACAGGCTTGGGGAGGAGTGGCTGGAGAGCTGCCAGTCAGAGAGGGACCTGGGGGTGCTGATTGACAGCCGGCTGAACAGGAGCCAGCAGTGTGCCCAGGGGGCCAAGAAGGCCAAAGGCATCCTGGCTTGTGTCAGCAATAGCGTGGCCAGCAGGGACAGGGAAGGGATCTTACCCCTGTACTGGCACTGATGAGGCCGCACCTCGATGACTGTGTTCAGTTTTGGGCCCCTCACTACAAAAAGGACATTGAATGACTCGAGTGTGTCCGGAGAAGGGCAGCAAAGCTGGTCAAGGGTCTGGAGCACAGGTCGTACGAGGAGCAGCTGAGGGAACTGGGGGTGTTTAGTCTGGAGAAGAGGAGGCTGAGGGGAGACCTCATCGCCCTCTAGAGCCACCTGAAAGGAGGGTGCAGAGAGCTGGGGATGAGTCTCTTTAACCAAGTACCAAGCGATAGGACAAGAGGTAATGGCCTCAAGTTGCACCTGGGAAGGTTTAGACTGGATATTAGGAAGCATTTCTTTCCAGAAGGGGTTGTTAGGCGTTGGAATGGGCTGCCCAGGGAGGTGGTGGAGTCCTCATCCCTGGAGGTGTTTAAGAGTCGGGTCAACATAGTGCTGAGGGATATGGTGTAGTTCAGAACTGTCATTATTAGGTTAATGGTTGGACTGGATGATCTTCAAGGTCTTTCCCAACCTAGACAATTCTGTGATTCTGATTCTGTGAAAACAAAACCATAATGGAAGGTTATTACATTAATAGTTCATACACACTGAGCTGATCTTGTGAAGCTATAGGGGGCATTTAAGTAACCCTTTTATATATATTACGTATTTGTAGACTGCTTCTTCATAAGAGTTAGCAAATGGAAAGCAGTACATATTTCAGTGTTAAAACTGCAAACATGCCAAATAATCATCAAGAGATTTTAATTTTAAGGAGTCTATCCCTTTCCTATACAATTATCTAAAAATATTTTATGTTGAGATTCATACTTCTAGTTTTACAACACTCTTCTACGGGTCAAGGTTTGTTTTTTTTTTTTCTTAATAAAATGGTGTCATTTGAATCATTCTAATAAGCATTCTTATTTTTAACAATTCTTGTGCCTCCTGACAAAACCAGGCATTTTAGACAAAATAATTAAAAAAATTTCAAAATATCTAACATTGAGAAGAGTAAACTTAGTCTGAAATGTTCAGCCAGAATTGTATTTACTGGTACAGTTTTGGTTTATAACAGTAAATTTAATCTTAGCTCGTGTATGCAGTAGTCAAGAATGAAAAAAAAAGTTCACCTAAATTTCATTGAATATAAGCTATGTTCATGTTACATACAGGAAACAGTCTTTTCTCACCATTTTTGCAAGTCAGTGTGGTCTGTGAATGATTGCTAGGGAAAGAAAGGGAGGAAACTGGTGATGTCAAACCCTGTGCAATGAAGCCACACCATCACTGCAAGTGATTCTGAATGTGTTTCCCTGACACTTTTTGCATAAAAAGGTTGGGTAAATGTCTTCAACAATACAGGTTTTTCAAATCTGTCCCAAATCCTCTCCCAAACCTCGTACTCTTCCTGTAGTATATCTGTGTGACTGCCATCTATCCCATTACCCATCCATTTGCTACTTCTAGAGTGTGCTGGCATTTCATTCCCTTAAGACAAAAGAGCAAAAAACCCTAAATACAAAAAACCCACCAACCCTAAGGAGGGTAAGTTGTCATGTGTTATAGAAAAAGTGAAGAAAAAGTGACTGTATACAAGGAAAGCTCATAGCAGGGTACATCCAAATTCTGAAATCTCTTGAATGGGCAGAGCAATCCTACATCTATGAAGATGTTAAGAAGAAAAATGGGGAATAATGTATTTTAACAACCTCAAAAGGTCTTCCTCTTATGAATTCATTCTAGTATTTATAGTAGAAAAAGTACTTTCTAACATCTCAACTGACATTAAAATATTATGGTTTGAAAACGTCAACTGTTCCTGACAGAGATTTTCCCTTGTGTTCATGAGTCTGAAAGCTTTTCTTACTGCTGATGCTGCAAACATAATGAATCATTCTTCATATTTTATCTTTTAATACCACCAATTTCATGACTAGGCAAGACATTTCAACCCAAGTATTGCTTCCTACATGCAGCTCTCAAATATCCTGTTTTAGTTCTGAAATGGATAAAAACTGATGGCTGATACACTAAGATCAGCCATATTTCATGAAATTAAATATATTAATATATTATCACATACTTTTATGGATAGCAGTATTCATCCTGTGGTTAACTCACTCTTGGCATGTGGTAAAAAGGACAGACACTAACAGGCTGGAAAATATATTGACATCCTTTGGTCAGTAGCTGGCTAGATTCTAACATCAGTTATGCAGATATTTTAGTTGCACAGAAATGTAGCTCTGTTTTTAATTGAGTTGATATTTTTTAGAATTAACCATAATTTTAAACTTGTAATTCCTGATGTCCTCATTTAATGTTACTTACATTCAGACTGTTTTCAGAAGGACATATCTAATAGTTCATTTTTGATTAATTAGACATGACTCATCACCACCATCTAAGTTTTCACACAATTATTCCACATCCAAATGTAACCCCTTCCAAATTATATAATCCCCAACACTTGCAAAAAGATAGCAGAGGGACAAAATACCTTATTAGAAGATTTCTGGAAACAAGCCCTCTATTCTGCATTCCAACAAATAGGATGTATTAGGATCATAGGATAATGGAGGTTGGAAGGAAGCTCAGGAGGTCTCTAGACTGACTGTCAGTTATGAACACAGACCACGTTGCTCAGGGCTTTGTCTTGGTTGGTGTGAAAATTGTCCAGGGGTGGAGACAGCATAGTCTTTCTGCATAACCTGTTCCGCTGTCTGATTGTCTTCATGGGGAAAAGGTTTCCCCTTCTATCCAGCCTGAATCTCGAAAAACTTAGACCCATTGTCTCTTGTCTTCCAACCACACATCACTGTACAGAGCCTGGCTCCATCCACTCAGTAACCATCCTGTACTGGGGGGAGCTGCTAGGTCCCTCTGAAGCCATCTCTTCTGCAGGCTGAACAAGCTCCGTTCCCTCAGCCTCTCCACACAGGGCTTCTGCTTCTGCTCCTGACCATCTTGGTAGCCCTCTGCTGAACTCAGTCCAGTTTATTCATGTCTTTGGTGTACTGAGGGCCTGCAAACTAGATGCAGTGTCTAGATTCAGCCTAGCTTGTGCTGAGTAGAGGGTAATAATCACTGCCCTCCATCTACTAACTGTGCTCCTGATAAAACAGCCCAGGATGCTGCCAGCATCCTCTGCTGCCAGGGCACACTGCCAGCCCATGCTCAGCTCACTCTCTGTCAGGACCCCCAGCTCTTTTCCAGGAGAGCTGCTGCCCAGCCAGTTAGCTCCCAGCCTGTGCCTGTGCAGGTGGTTACTCAGTCTCAGAGACAGGACTTTGCTTGTGTCCTTGCTGAATTTCATGAGGTTCTTGTCAGCCTATTCCTCCATCTTATCTTGGTCCATCTGAATGGCAGTCCTGCCCTCAAGTATTTTGACTGTTCCCTCCAGTTTGGTATCATCTGCAAACCTGCTGAGTGTGCACTCTTTCACCTCCTCCAAATCATAAAGATATTTAACAGAACAAGTTCCACTGCTGATCCCTTTGACACTCCCCTTGCCCCAGATCTCTGGGTAGAATACATGCCATTTATCATTGCCCTAAGACTCCAATCATCTAACCAGCCTTTTACCCATATAGTTTTCCACTCATCCAGACTGTAATGTCTGAATATGGAAATGAGAATAGTGAGACACAGCATTCATGTGCCCACAGGTATAGCTCTGCAGATCATCCTTTTGTTTGAAGATGGGTGAAACTATTAATTTTTCTGCTGTTGTTGGAGACCTCTCTCAGTCTCCCCAACATTTCAAAGATAAGAAAGAAACTGTACAAGGATATTGGCCTGCTTTCTTTGCAGCCATTTGATCCTGTGGGCTTCTATTGGTTGAGTTCTCTGGAGCAGTCCCTGTCTAAAACTCATCGACTGCCGGTTATTCTCCTTCTGCTTGAAGCCTGCCTCAAATCAGAGAGCTGAGAGACCTTGTTGGTGAACACTGAGAATACCTCAGCCTTGTCTGTGTCTGCAGAATTACTGGATTGTCTGTGTATGTGTATATATGTTTATGTATTTAAATATATGTAATATACGTAATATGTAATATTACTTAACACATACATAAACATCCACACCAGCTGGTGTTATATAGTCTTAAAATTTTATTCAGTGGAATCTGTCTCATAAGAGGTTCTTTCTCTAATATAACATGGTTATTTGTATTTCATTGTCATCACCTCATACTCTTTATTCTAGGATCATCAAACCATTTTAAGAGCATGGGCAGTTAAAGACTTTGCTCCAAATTGTCCTTTGTATGTCCAAATACTGAAGCCTGAGAATAAATTCCACATCAAGTTTGCAGGTAAGTGTAAAATTTCAGCCATTTGAAACACTTGTTAGTATTTGGCAGTTTGGTTTGTAAATGCACAAGTAAACTGAGATTCCCTAGGTGTATTTACTGGTTAGAAGCAGATGAAGAGTGCAGTATTGTAAAATAACATGGGCTGTATATATTTTATCAATACTAAAATGTCATGTTTTACATTAATGTCTTATTTATAAGCACTTTTAAGGATTATTGCTCTTTTATGTTACACAGAGTAGAATTATTTGTTATATAACACATTGTTACTCCTTAATTATAGATTCAGATAGGTTTCCAGCTTGCTATATCCATGTCTTTAAATCATTTCTGTCTACTAAAAAATACTGTTACTAAGGGATATATGAGAAGATCCACTGACAAAAGTCAAATTCTATCCAACAAACATTTAAAAAAAAGTCTTCCCATTGGACTATTTTCTTCTAAGTGGTATGAAAAACATAAAAACATTATATTAATTACTTTCAAATATTTTGGAAAGAGACATATAATTTAATTCTATATCCAGTAAAATGCATGTCTTAGAAACTATGACATAAAATACAAAATGCTGTTAAGAAATCCAAACAAATCCTCTCTTATAAGAAGAGATTACCAGCTTTAATCTAACAAACTTTTTCTCTGCACTATGTAGGTAGGTCTCTTTCTCTATATAAACACACACATACATATAAGTACATACAGACATATACATGCTCATGTGCAAAAAGAAGCAAATACTTATATAATGAACTCATTTTGCCTATCCTTGGAAAAATATCTCAGTGAAGTAGAAGCAAAGCTTTCCTTTCCAAATGTAATTTTGAAAATTCAGGTTTTTTGAAGGATGTTCTAAGGAAGAAAAGAGATTGCTGATTCATGCAAAATTAAAAAAAAACCCTCTATAGAAAAATATTAGTCTCCTCCATCATCCCAGGATGTGATGAAAAAGTAAATTCCAGTGCAACAGTCAAAGCTGTAATTTCAAAAGTGACTGAATTTAGCACTCGGTTGGAAAGAAGGAAAAAAGCATCAATAGCAGTTCTGAAGTTATAAAAGTATAATCTCACACTATAAGATGGCACAGCAGGGAATAAGACTCATGCTGTGACAAGAATGATGGTACTTTTTCATCTCCCCCTTAAAACCACACAGCACAAACATAATCTCTTCTCCCTAGCCATGGCCACTTTTCTTGATCAGTAACTGTGTTAATTTATTGTTCCTAATTGTATTTTTAAGAGAGTTTCATTATTCTTAATGGTTTGTCTCTGTAGGAGCTTATATATAACCAGACTTGCAAAACAGAGGTAATTTTTCAAATCTGTTCTAAGTCTCAGATTGAGAATTCGGGCCATATTTTTTTTAAAAAAAGCAAACAACAACAAAACCCAAAACCTCTTTTTGTAATATTTCCTTCATCTAAGCTTAACCAGTCTGATATTTTACTGCCTTCATTTATGTTCTGTAGTTCTTCAAGGGCTTGAGGAAACCTTATATATTCTGTGCCTCATTAGCCCCCTCTAATATTAATTAAGTAGTAATGTATGGTAAGTCTAAATATATAGCACCTTATATCCCCAGACAATTTCATATAGATCATAGGGATCACTGCATCCATTTCCACACATGCTTTCTGAATGACAGTAAAAGCAGAGAATTACAAGCCTTCCTTCAAGATTAATTTAATCTTACTCATATAAAGCACAGGAAATTTTTTATGCTGTTTTAAATTCAGCAAGATTACAACCATGGTATAAACATCACCACTGGAGGCTTACCTACTGCAAAAGGTCTACTGATAGAGTCATGAGAACAACATTTGTTTGCATACATTTTCCTAAGAGGACCCTACTTTGATTATTAATCTCATCCATATTTTCTTATTCTGAAATATGTAGTCAGTGGGGGCTGCAGACTATAGACTTGTCCAGAGTGCTTGCAAATAAAATTTGTCATAACCATATGGAACATTTTTCTAAGTGTTCTTCCTATTATCATTCAGGACTGCTTTATTACTGCCTTAATGCAACAGCTTCTTTTAAATTTGATATTCCTTTAAAAAAATGACTCCTTTCCTCTGGAGGTTTCTCAAAACAATACTGTGCATTTTTATGAACCTGAAATATTCAGTAATAGGATTTCTTTGGAGTTTTTTTCTTTACACACAGGTTTAGAGACTCTAACTGTCAAAAAGAAAGTTTCTGAATTTAGAAAAAATGCAACCAAAGAGTTCCAGAAAGTCCTCCTAACAAAAGTTTAACTTTTAACTACATTGAGAAATTTACAAAACACTAGAAGCTCTGTTTCCCAGCAGTTTATATTAGGTTGACCAGTCATTCTAGATTGCACGAGACTCCTGAAATTTAGACCCTGACTGCATTTTCCTGTAGAATAGCATCCTGGAGATTTTCTGCCTTAGGCTTCAGAAACAATATATGGGAAAAATAATTGTTATAATTTATTCCCATCTGGTAAACAAGACTTTTACATTCTTCCTTCTTCAATAAGATAACTTATTCTTGTCATCACAGCAACAGAATGGAGACGCTTTGCACAGGGTAAAATGGCTTGTCAGAAAGGGATGTTTCCTGTCTTTTTACCTGATGCCAGACACACCCCCTTGCATCCTGAGTCTTCTCTGTTATTTTTTACAGTGGAGTTTAACTACTTTGTTTAAAATGGTAACATGTGTATATTAATACAGTGGAAATATTTCTGTCTGCTTGAATATGATTCTTCAGTGGAATCTGAAAAGCACAGGACGTAAGTGTCCCAGCAAACTCTTTTGCAAGTTCAAGGTGTGAAGACCCTATATATATACAGTCACTCTAACATGACAGTTTTCAGATGGGCAAGGAAACACTGTATCGCCATTGTTAACCATCTTATGTCTTAGGCTGAAATGCTTTGATTACTCCTTAGTAATTTCCAATATAAAATGCCTTGAGATGCCCAGTTTTTCTTTCATTAATACTGCATTTTCCTTGACTGGCAGTTACATATGGTTTTCTTAATCTCTCTGCTTTTTCTTCAAACACACGGGGCTACAAAACAGCATGTACTCTTAATGTATGCATCTGGCCTTACATTTCATCAGAAACATGAAATAGAGTGAAGATTATCCACAGCAGAGCAGTATGTTTATGCAATTCAGAGACTGGAGTAAAATACATATTGAGTTGAATTTACAACCTTTATGTATTTGCCAGAAAATAAATTAATTGCCATTACCTTGAATATTCAGAAATTATACATAATCACTATTATGGGAACTGGGGATACATTTTGACATTCTTTATTTATTTAATATGCACCAATGAATTAGCACAGATTGGTGAAGTCTAACATTAAACCTTCAGTAGTTTATTCGGCAGTAACATAGTCCAGGTTCACCAAAACAGATTAAATGCATCTGATGATTAATCTATCCAATTACAGATAAAAATAGTTTAGAGATAATGCATGGGCATTTTTCTCTATCTGGTCTGGTAGTGATCATGTTAACTTATCAAAATGACAAAAGTAAGGTTTCTCAGAATAATTGTGTCAGGTCTAGGACATTCTCACCACATGACTGCAGGCATAAATCAGTATTTTGAGTATGTTTTATCTTCAGGAATGTTACAGAAGTCATAACTCAGCACACTGCATTACTACATCTATTTGAGACAGACTTAGCAACAAATTTTGTGTCAAAATATATTTTCAACAGAAACTTCAGCTTCTGCAAATTCTAATTGGAATATGGAGAACTCTCTTTCCTTCAATATCAGGAAGTCAGTATTCACTTTCATAAATCTTTGCCATCTGACTAATGGTAATAGAATGGAGATATTCCATCCAAGCAGTAGACTATACCTTATTCACTCAATATCTCTAGCTTAAAGCTCAAATAAATATGATGGCAAATGGTCAACTAAGAGAACACATTTCTGTCTGAAATACTTTCTTCAGGAAATATTTATTTGCTATAACTTAAATATATTAACTGAAATATATTCAGAGGAGGAAATAAAATCTCATTTTGTTCTATATTTGACATGTCTTCATATAACTAAATTCATTCCTTTCCCATGACATTTAAATAGGCCTTCAGAAAATGAGAGAATAAATTTCTGTTTTCAGTAGTCAATAATTCTGTTGCTGAAAAGCTTCTAGAAATTTCAAAAAAAGGAATAGAGAAGGCATACAAAGTATGCCCTCATTTTTGTTTTCAATAAGTGGCATGCTTATAGCTATACTATAAATTATATCTAGAAAGTAGGTTAGTTAGAGAAGTAAGGTGGTTCTAAGGATTTAAATGATACATTCAGATAAAAAAATATTAATGCATTCATGACCTTAGAAAACCTTTATGACTTTAAGCTTCTACACTGACAAAAAGTTTAATTAAGTTGTAAGTTTTGTGCTTATGCCGTCTTACATCTATTTTAATACTGCCAGGTATATGTGAATGACATTAAAGAGTAATTTCTAGTTCCTATTCATGCTGTCACCAGCACTGGTGAGCATTTAACTGTGATCTGAATTCTATGCACTAGCCATCCAAGCTGAATAATAATAATTTATACAATACTAAAACATGTGCAGAATATTTGTCAGTTTTAAATATAAACCAATACAGAGGACTAGATATAATGTGTCTGTTGCTTTCTGTTCTCACTTCCCCTCCCATAAATTCCATTCAAAGACAGAAAAAAACAGGTGTGTTCTACAGTACTGTTCCATCACAGCAAGTGACATACCTTCCTGTAAGGACTCTCAAAAACAAAGCGTGATTTTGTGATTACAAAAGCCAGACAAGGACTGGGGTAAGAAGAATGCAAAGTTGTAAAAAGAACAGAAAAGAAAAAACAACCACCCTCCTTGCCTAGGTTGCAAGGAGACAGCAGCTGTTAGCAGTTCCTGGGGGAGGTATTAGTCAAATCTGCTTGACACATGGAAGTGCAGTGCAAAATCCCAGAGCCACTGCCAGATAACAGGTCTGCAAGCCAGTCCTACTCTCCAGTATCGGAGGTATCCTAATTCCTGAACACAAAATTCTATCTTTGTACAGTGCTTGATGTTTCTATACCAGTTTATGAAAGACTGCAGAAGGTGCAAAAGATACAAACTAGACTATGCTACATGGCTTACTCACAAAACTAGTGCAGCAAGGTAGTGGAAGTGGGATACACAGAGCTGTTGCATCCTCTCCGTGTGTAGATGCAGGACAGAAAGTATGAGCTGGATGCAAAATTAACTCTACTCATGCAATCTGAGAGAGATATACAACTCATATACAACTGCCCTCCAGGTTCAAGTGGAAGATGAAGATCTGGAGGCAATTTTTGATTGCCTCTATCTTCACCATTTTCCTAGACAATGAGAGGAAGTGATAATTCTGTTCAATGGAATGTATTTTTACAGTTTCTATTTCCTTTTTTTTTCCTACAGATCATGTTGTGTGTGAAGAAGAATTCAAATATGCCATGCTAGCTCTAAATTGTATATGCCCAGCTACCTCTACATTAATCACACTGCTAGTTCATACATCTAGGGGACAGTAAGTATATACTACCATAAAAAAACCCCGCCTTGTAAAAGTTATAGCTGATATTCTTTGGAAGACAGCTTATCCTGAATTCCCAAACAACTACAGTTTTTAAAAAGAAATTAAAACTTTCTGCAAAATAAAAGCATTGAGATGTTTTACTTCTGATATAATTTAAAAAAAAACCCATCCTCCAAATACATTTAACAAATTGTTGCATGCTGTTATGCCACTTCCACAATAGAACATATGCAAAATTTTATTTCCAGCACACAGTTCTGCTTAACACCGCCACCAAGACCCAAGAATATTTTAATATGTTAACTTGAATGTCTATTTTTGTATCTAGAAAAATTCCTATTCAGTGAGCTCAAAAAAGTTTTTCTGATAACATATAAAATATTATTTTCTATTCAGTGCCTGTGCATTAAGAAGCAATCAAACATGCATGTGAAGACATGGTTTTTAACATAATAACCACACTGCTGGAAGGTGTGCAGAATTATGGTGTCTCTACACACTGCATAGTCACAGTAGAACCTCTCTAAGTTTACCAAAATAATTTTACCACATCTAGTATATCTCTGTTATGCTATATTCTTGGAATAATAAGGTATTTTATTATGGGTAAAGAGAGGAATTAAAATCTCCAAATACATCTGTAGAAATGGAATATGTGCATATAGATTGCACAAGAATACATTTGAGAGTCTAGTAAAAATGCATACTGTTTTTCAAGTAGCCATGGAGCCAATAATATCTTGATACTTACAAGCAGAGTTATTTAACCTTCTATATGGCATTTGTAGTATTCCCCTGTGCCCAGGATGGGGAAAACTGAAATTGCTGTTAGAACTTTTACTACCAAGAGCAAAAAATGTCAAGGTTTTAATGGCACTGTCTGTTCTAGAATCTGTCAATAAGATGACAACAAAATATTGTTTCCATGCCTCCTGAGAATCATGGTGAAATACATTCTTCATCTGGCTAGCTTTCATTATCTGACATGCACAGAATACAGAGTCTTCTTTAGTTACTTCGTGTAGTATATATATAAAGAATTCGAGTAGTATTCTAGCAGAGAATTTTCCATCAGCAAAATCAGACATATGAAAGGGACTCTGTTTTCTGCTGTATATAAGAACTTCAGCATTTCGTTTTTAACACAGGCATATTGATCTTTTATACACATTCTCAACTATGACACAAAGTAACTACAGCAGAGTACAAAAGTGCTTATTATTTCTTTTGCAATCAGAATTGATTGACGTAATCAGGGTTGTGAAAATAACAGATTTCTAGTCTGGTCATTGTATACTAGGAGGAAAAAATTTTTTTTGCACAAATAGTTGTCAGCGTTACTTTTAATCCTTTTACAGAAACATGCAAGCTTGCTGTTTAAATAAAGACTGGAAAAGTGAAAATGGCTACTTGTCATTCCTCTGCTTTAGTCATCAGAGCATTTAATCTCAGATGGGCTTCAAAATACTGAACAAAGGCAAACTTTGGACATCTTAGAGCTTGTGTATTAATGCTGGACTAGTTGGTTGAATAGATATGGCTGTTCTTTGAAACCACAGTATATCTGTCAAGGTTTAAAACAGACACATTAGAGGGGAAAAAAACCTCAAAAATATTTAATATTTCACTTCACAGTGCTAAAAATAAAAAACTTAAAAAACCTCAAATAAAGCAAGTATTTCTCTCCCAAAATATCACTTTCTCAGCTGTCAAATTTAATATTTTTGCTCCTTAATTTCATTTTTTCTAAAAATTTACATACTTCCCATACATAAAAAGGTATATAATTCCAAAATTGATGGTTTTTTTCTTCCCCTTTTATTCTTACAACTTTTAAAAATCCCTTGGAAATGCTGGAATATGTTCTCAATAGTCTACTTTAACTGCGATTTTAATTTTTCATTAAGTTTTGTACAAGTGCACAAATCTGTTCACCAAGTCAAGCATTCAAAATTAGGAAATGAGGACAAACCTACCATTTTGCTAGACAGATCTGATCCTATTAAAAAAACGTACTGTGCTCTTGGAAACATTACGTGATGATGTACTTGAGCTTACTTTTTGCTTATAACTGAATGTTACATAAACCATGTTTAATCTGGAAGTTCTGTGTCCCTGAGTATTTAGTTAAGATGATCTTTAACAACTAGAGATTTAACCATTGATTGTTAACAACTATGCACTTCTTGAATATAATATTTTAAATTCAAAGGACAGTAATCGTGCATAAGTCAAAAAATCATATAAAATATTTAAATATGTAAAAATAATTTATTTCCTGAATTACCACTTCAATGTCCCAATTTTATCAATATTATAGTTGACTTTTTTATTCATATTTTTTATGCTTTATTCATAATTTTTAAGTGCAATACCATAAATGATTTAAACACTTGCTAAATAAAATAAACTCTTAACTAGATACAGGTATAAATCTGATCTTTAGAAGTATTATACTTGAGTCAAGAAATTTAGTTTCAAACTTTCTTCCTGAGTATACACTAATGTTTTAGAGAAAAAATTCCTTTTAAACTTACATCCTTCATAAGCATCTCCTGAGATTTGCACTGACGCTAAAGTGCTTGAACAGTGTTGATAAAGTAAATGATTCTGCACTTCATTGTCTTCAGGGGAAATCTGTTTTTAAAATAGGTGTCAGTTTTGAGCTTCATCTACAGGTTGTCATTGCACTGCAGACATAAAACTGCTTCAGATTTGGTAAATTTGATAATGGTTTTGATTTTCTAGATATTTTCTAATGTTGAACAATACGTAAATTAACTGCTAATTGTTAAAACAGGTTAAATTACCTTTATGCATATGAAAGGTGAAGTCAGATGAACATTGGAGTTTGGCTAAGCAAAAAGACTAAGTGAAAATAGGTTATTTAAACTACAGATAAAAATGTTAACTATACATACATTTATTGCCAAACTAAATATTAAATTAGACCTAAATAATGAAGAGTATTTGTTAAATAGACTTCCAGTGTTAACAGTGAACTGCTTTGCTTTACATTGGTTCCTGTTTAATTATCCTTTCATTATCCTGGCTAATACCAGCACCTGCATTAAATTTGAGTAGGACTTGAGTTTTAAATCCCTATCAGTACTGACTTCCTTATATAAAAAGAACAGACCTGGATTATGGGGAGACTGCAGTGAATGAACTGCTTCCAATCTTGGGTAATCTTTTTAAAGTCTATTCAAAGTCATTGAGAGGATTTTCTTAATAATTAGTTCAGGATTTCATTCACAGAAGCCCAGTATCTGTTGACTCACAAATTTATTAACGTCCATGGAGTGACTGGGAATGTTTGTTCAAGTTGTTCTCACAAAGAACCAAGTTCAAATGACTACCTATGCCTTTCCATTTTACAAGGAATGGCTCTTCTTTTTACACAGTATTTTAGGTCCATGTAACTAGAGGAGATTAACAAGGAACTGACCAGAAATTTCTTGCTTTTTTGTCATTTTCCTGGTGAAAAGTCATTCATAAAGGGAAAATATGACCACTTCCAAATTTTAGCTTTTTAACATTTGTTAATTCAGTGAAGTTATGATATTAACCTAAGTGACTTTAAATTTTAATGGAATTAAACAGTTCATTGATAAAACATTGTCCCAACTCTTGCTGTTGTACTCTTACACATAAAGTGCTATTTATTTCACAGGGAATCTATTTCCTGTATTTATTAAGAAATACTGTGACACTATTCATAATACAAGCTCATTTCTGATAATCTTGAAGATAAGGACATTGGGAAATTACTAGAAGTTAAAGGCAATAGCAGCCGAACACAGGAAAATTATTACTAATTAGAATGATAATAGAATAAACTGTAAACAAAAAGAAATACATGTACGTAAATTAAAAACACCTTATTTTCTGGTACTCATATGTGAAGAGAGGGGGGAAAATGTTCATTTTCTAAGCAACTTTGGCCAGATCAACTTGCTATTAAAATTAATGGGAAGTTGGCTGCTGTTTATGTGAACTTGCTTTGGTCTTTAATGCTACTTTTCAGATTAAACTAACTAATGTAAATAATCCCATTGTCTTCTCAGCTGTTTATGGAATTCAAAGCCTCAGTCTGTAAGACACCAAAATTCTACCTTGAATCTTATTTGTAATTTTATTATTGATCTTAATTATTAATCTTAACATCTATCTTTAAATGTTATCTAATTATCTAATCTAGTAATAGAATTTTATTAGGGTTTATATTATGATATAAAATACTGAAAGAAAATAGCCTTTGTTACTTGAACTCAATGTGATCTTTACAGAACAGCCCCATGGGAAGCTTTTAGACAACTAACTGGAACGAAGCAGACTTTAAACAGGTGAACATTTTATTTTGGGGGGAAAAGTGAAATATGGAAAAATTTTATTCTGGAATTACATTTCTAGTTATGCTATTCTATAATTAGTGCGCTGTTTGTTAATACTGTTGCAATAAAAATTGTTTACTTATTTCCGTCTTGAAACATTGTTTCTACACTGAGGGTGGAGAAGAATGGTAAACTGAAGAAAAATAGAAATTGTGTTAAGATACTGAAAATGTATGAATGAGCATGTCCCACTATCTTGAGATCTAAGCTCCAAGTGGCAAAACACAGAGCACATTTTTCAGTTTTATATGCTATCTATATACATATATTTATATATATGCATCCTTATATCCAGTAAAGCTCATGCAGACAGAACCTTGTTTCCATGTGAAACTTTAATAAAGAAAGAAGTTCACAGAAGCCCCAAGTCTGCAAGATTTGTTGTTAGCTGAGTTTTGGAACATTTCCACATGTCCAACAGTCCATTTGGATAAAGGACGTGGGCTGCATATAGTAAAGGATGATATGCTTAATATGGTTAAAGTAATAATTTATTTTCGTGCACTACAGAAAAGAGATTTATCATAATATACAAGGCACAGTATCTACAAATGTCCATAGGGTAAATGATGAAGATAGAAAATAAGCAAATGCAGAAAAAAAAATCTTTCTTACACATAAAATGACTGAAGTTAAATAGGTCTTTCCTACTTAAGTTATTTTTAATGATTCTTTACCTGCTTCAAACAGGAACCAGACAATCTGCGATGGAGCACCTGAAGAGACTGCCTTTATGAATAGAATGAGCATGCTGTTGGTTTCACCTATCATCTTTAAATTGCAATGAATCTCCTTATTATGGTGTGAATTTAAAGTAATTCAGCCATATCTCTCCTGATATTAAAGCACATAATCTTATACGCCTATTACTTAGCAGAAAATGCCCATTAATTCATTAAAACAATCTCTGTATTTACAGTATTACCAAGCTTTGATCTCAAATATTTCTTTCAGATTAGCCTATGGACCTTTTCAATAGACATTTGTAGTTTCTATTGCCACAAAATACTGTTCTGATTAATAAGAATTTTACATTAAGTTTTAAATTATTCTCTTTATCTGTACATGTTTCAGGGAGAGTCAGCAATCACCAGAACAATGGCAGAAAATGTATGGCAGATGCTCTGGTAATGAAGTGTATCACATTAACCTGGAAGAAAGTACTTTTTTTGCTGAGTATGAGGGGAAAAGCTTCACATATGCTTCTTTCCATGCACATAAAAAGTATGTTTATTTTACTATCAACAACTAAAAGGTCAAACAAATAATTATTGTTTTGCCTGCAACATAGCTATGTATTCAAAGGTGCAGTATTACACATTACTCTGTTGCTAGGTTTAAATATGTGGCCACTAATATATTTAATGGATATTTTTCTGTAATTTAGAGGTCATCAGGTAAAAGCTCATGCTGGTCCTATATAGGCCAGCTCAGTCTGAGAGAACAGAATATAAATGATATATAGGATAAGCCTGACAACCAGGAAACCTTAGAGAGGTTGTATGCGAACACCACTCCCTTTCCATGTCCAAACCAATCTAGAAAGGAGTGGGTGGGAGGATATTAGTGTAGTTTTTAAAATTATTTATTTAAGAGTCAGCTGGAAATCTCACTTCCTTTGTGGGCAGGTTCATTTTATACAGAATGTTCAGTTTAAAGGTGATGCATGCTACTTTCGTGTGAATGTTCAAAATAAAACCGTATTTTTTCTGTTAGATGTTAACATATCTTCTTTAGGTTTCACATCACTCATCACTTATTCTGTGCTGCTCTGTGAGGTGAATGTACAAACTGAATACAAATCATGTATATTTGTATACGTTTAACAAAATGATCATATATCAAACCCTGAATATTGAGTTTATTCTCATAAGTGAATGATTTTTTTTTTGCTTTAACTCCTTATTTTCTATCACTAATCAAATACGTTTCTAGGATGAATCGCAAAAATTAATTCTGAAAAAGGTTTCCATTACATATGAATAATGGAACAATTTAACATGATGAATACTTTTTCATATTATATATCCATTCTTCTAATATTTTCCCAGAAGGGACTATTCATCTGATAGAAAAAAAAAACAACTGGAACAGCATTAGGAGAATATTATGGGGATTAAGGAAAACGCTGAATTCAAATGCCTAGGGATTCATGAGCTCATAAAAACTGCTTGATCAGAAGTGGCCTATTTAGGAGATAAGATTTTTCATACTGTTATCCAAAAAATCTGAAAATGTTCATAATCTGCAAAATAGAAAAATATACTGGGCATTCGTTTTTGACAGTTGAAGTTCTGGTTTATATGGGACTATGCAAAATGAACCATGCCTTTCCTTTTCTAATTAAGGTTTGGAGTCTGTCTGATTGGTGTTAGAAAGGAAGATAACAAAAACATTTTGCTGAATCCAGGTCCTCGATATATCATGAGTTCTACAGATATATGCTTTTACATAAATATCACCAAAGAAGAGAATTCTGCTTTTAAGAAACAAGAAAAACATAGAAAAAACCATGAATCAAAATTATCTTATCATGGAGCTTCTAGGTTACCTGTACACAGTATAATAGCCAGCATGGGTAAGTAAAAAAGAAAAAAAAAAAAAGCCTCGCAACATCCTCTTATTCAATGAATAGTGCATTAAAGCTTTTAACAGTGTATTTCTAAAATGATAATTTAAATTAATATATAAGAAATTGTAATGATAAGTGAAAGAAAAAATATTAAACCCTTGCCCTCATATTTAAAAAAAACCCAAAACATAACAATCAACAGAATTTACTTGACTATCTAGAATTAAACTGCTTAAGACTGTTGTATAAAAAAGTATTAATGTAAGCAAACCAAAACAACTGCGAAAATCACATGGGTAATTTCTTTGTCATTCGTAACTGGTTGTTTGTAGTAAGTTTTCATAAGCTTCTTTAATTAAAAAAATGCCCTTGCTCAGTAAAAACCTACAGGTTATTGATGCATATATATATATGAATTAATTATATAAGGTATGATTTTAAAAAGGTAGTTAATAAGAAAATATATGTTAATGGTTAGAAAAAGTTCTACTTTGCAGGAAAAGACTGTAGTTTAAATATAGTTTAGTAAAGTTTAGTAAGCATAGTTTAAATATTTGTTATATATTAATGTAATAAAACCAATCAATATAGTATTCCTTCCAGTCTTTGGCTGTGTAGTCATGTAATCCCCACTAAATACAGGAGTCTCATTCAAATGTTTTGACAACATTGAGAAAATGCTTTCAACGCTACTTCAGGGACAGTGGCTATCGACTTACAAGATACAGGATGCCGAACATCCAGTGGACCTACGCTAGCTCTTCCTTCTGAGGGAGGTAAAGAGGGCAGACGGCCCAGTATAGCACCTGTTTTGGAGGTTGCAGACTCATCCTCGCTTCAGACATGTGACCTGCTAAGTGACCAGTCAGAAGATGAAACTACCCCGTCAGATGATGAAGTCTCTGCAGGTTTAGAGTATGTATATTAAATATAAAATAAACAACATAATTTGAAAAGCTAATATTATGTAAATGTCACAGATAATGTTTTGACGTGCAGATCAATCCAAGCGGTTGTAGCAAGCAAGACCCAGAAAGGCCAATTACGGAATTTTTCTCCTTTATGAAATGTTGTTGTCTGTTAGCAGAATGCTGTTACACCTATTTTGTAATAAAAACCACAGATTAACTCCTCCATTTTCTAGAGATTTTCTGTATGCAGTCATAAAGATCTAATTGTGTATTGCAGGGTTTTTTACAGCATTTTTCATGACCATTTTTATTACATTCTGTAGTTATATAAAGACAGGACTCAACTAATTTGTAAACAGATAAGTACCTCTGTCCTGAGAATGCAGTGATAATCACATCATTCAACAGACTTGTTGAATGCTGGGTCTAGGTGTCTGACCTCAAAACGTAGGCATGAAAAAAAAAAACAGTATGAGACAAAATTACTGCATCTAATTTAAAAAGCTTGTTACCATGTTACTGAAAGTAGTGTTGCATTAATCAGATAAAAACAGAAGATTCAATCCTGTAACTGCCATGCAGATAAGCAGTTATGGGTTTTGGGATTTCTAACAGGGATGTTAAAACTAAAATGTACCGTTAAGCCAGTGGCTCACCTAAGCAGTTTCCCAACTCCAACAGTGGCATGCACAAGAAGCCCCAGGGAAAATCATAAAGCTCCAATGAAAAAAATAACAGAACAAGTCATCTTAAATCTGCAGACTGAAATACTGGGATTTCAAAGGCCTCTTATTAAAAACTAAGGTCAATTAGAAATTCAATCTCACCAGAAAGAGCATTTGCCATTTAAGATTTATTCTAACCATGTTGAAAGTATGTTATTAAAGCAAGAAGGTAATGACCTCACTCTTTCTTGATAGGTGTTTGAAAGAAAAATGGAGAAGTGCAGAAATACCACTATTTCTGTTTTCTTTTCTTCCTTTTGTTCCTTCTTTAGAAGTTTCCAAAGCATGTGTTTAAAACACTGGGACAGCACACTATGATACATCATCATATTTCCAAAAACCCAAGCAAAATTCCTTTAGTCCACGGATGCACGATAGCTTTCACTAAATTGTACTGAATTCAAAGCTGCAAAATATATTCCTTTGATCCGTATTAAACATAGTTCATCTCATGTATTTGACTCTGATAGTCTACAGATAATTGCAAAACTTAGACATAGGTATAAACAACCCATAATATATTTGTATAGTAAACTATGTTTCAGTAATTTGCTATACTGAAAAATGTTTGTTCTATTCTCCTAGGTATGCCAAAGGCTATCCTCCTTACTCTCCATATATCGGAAGCTCTCCCACATTTTGTCATCTTCTGCATGAAAAAGTACCCTTCTGTTGTCTAAGACTAGATAAGGTAAAGGGAATTCCTGGTACTGGATAAAACTGTATTCTTGTTTGTCTCTTGCATCAGAACAGAGTTAAATTCTGCTTTCTGCTTAGAGATGAGGTTTGCTCAGCACTTGCTAAGCTATAAAAGCTTTTCTCATCCTTTGCATCACTAAGTGTTTATGTCTGTTAATCATATTTGTTAATGTCTGTAAATCATGTGTTATGTCTGTTAATCACATTTTGTAATCACATTTGTTAATCACATTTGCATCAGGTCATCTGATACAATTTTCTATTTCTAATGGTAAAACCCTTTAATGTCAGAGCTAAATCTATTTATTCATATCCGCTGAACTTGTTTCTTATTTTGATTTTAGGGATGCCAGCATAACTACTATGAAGATGCCAAAGCCTATGGATTCAAAAATAAATTGATTATAGTTGCAGCAGAAACTGCTGGAAATGGCTTATATAACTTTATTGTTCCACTCAGAGCTTATTACCGACCAAAGAAAGAACTAAATCCCATTGTATTACTCCTGGATAACCCGTAAGTAGATTTAGTTTTTCTTTTTTTTTTTGTGATACATTTTAAGTTCATTTTACCATTACTTCAATAGGTGATCACTCTTCACATGGCCAACTTAAAATCAAAAACATTATGGCACATTTATCTTCGAGAAAAATTGGTGATAAAAATAATACCCTGTGTATACCCTATCATATACAAAATTGACTTTTTACTGACTGTAAATGACCATAGTGAATTGAAACATCTCTATTCTTCATGGCCAATGTTTCAGCCAAGTATGTCTTAAAAATACTCCAAATAATGTGAATGTTACTGCTAAAATTAAATAACTTCATAAACACTGTAAAAAGCAAACTGTGTAACAGTTTCACAGCTTATGACAGCACTTCAGACAACACTAATGTATTTAACCCAAGACACTGAGTGGCCTGGACCACTTAGGTATATTTTTGATAATTTTAGACTCTAAGATAAACAGTTCTTTAAGGCAGTAGGACCCCCCCCCACCTAGCTACACACACACTTTGTCTGCAATTACGTAAAGTCATGGAAAAAAATGAAAACCTACAATATTATTCTTATTACTGTATCTGTTTGGAGATCGCTGGAATTCTTAGCCTTTCTTGCATTAGCTGTTTAAAATTTCAGACAAATTCTTCTCTGGCAAGACTGATTCATTTATAATCTGACAATGAATGAAAGAGACTTTTTTTTTTTTTTTTTTGGCAACACTTTGGTACTTTGGTTCATGTACTTAAAATTACAGTTTGGAAGACACAGAAATGGAGGTTAGCAGTATACAGACAATTAGATCAAACTATGACTCAAAGAAATGACAGCAGAAGAAATTTGTTACAGGTTCTGATTCCAGGGTGACACTTCCCTTTCCATATACATGTTCTAGTTTAAGTGATTTATTATACAAAGACTTGCTGTGAAGTGTCCCACTTTTGCTTCAGACAACTCTTTAGAGAAGCTGTATACACCTGACCTATGTTTGCAAACCAGAAGCTTTTTTATATACATATGATGGCATAATATGAATTGCACACATTGGTAAAAGCCTAAATTAAGACTAAAGGACTTCTGATTTGCGACTTTCTTAAAGAGGTGAGCATACAGTGCCCTCTAGTGCTTGTTTTCCTTTCCAGCAGTGGCTGAATTCACATACTTTAATGCTGTCGTGACGTTTACGTCTAAATCCACTTTTTATTAGAATAAATAAAAGCTATGGTTGCTAATTAAACTAATACCCTTAGTGTTGCTTCTCTCTACACAGCTTTCGCAGTGACTTCTCTGAAAGGCCAGCATTCATGAGACTGCAGAAACTAGCTGAAAAGCCAGCACACTTTTCACACATGCATGAGGTGGAATTCAGGCTGCCATTCAAGTCAGTGGGAATTTTGTGATTTATTTCATTGGATTTAGGAATCCAGCCACCGTCGATGAACATATATGTGCCTTGTTGTTATATTCCTATTTTCTCTGCTTATCAAGGCAGTTTATTACAGTATGCTTATTTTGATATCTGTACATCAGGCGTGTTTTAAGATTTCCAATGTTTCTTGATACATAAGAAGAAACACAGTAACATTTAGGATTAAAGAAACAATGCAATAAAATACAGTATCTTAGTTTTCACATTCCATTTTAAAAAAAAGTTTTCATCTAAGATTGTCTCATTGACTTGAATGGAGCTGCTGACACAAAAACTAAATGATCATTGAATTTCCACTTCACATTTTAATTGAAAACTCTCACTGCTTATTTTAAGTACTCCCAAGTCATGTGTTGGAGTATAACTTGGTAGTGTGTCTTTGACATCAGTCAATCAATTCTTATATGTGGAATTGTACTGTGCCATAAAATTTCTGATTTAAGAGGTGCATTTATAAATATAAGCATGTTAATTATGGTCATTCTTTATGATCACAGCAAACAATTCACAGCTTTCTGCAAACGTATTTCCTGTTTAAAGTGACATTATACTGCCAAAGTTTTAATTTCTTTTTTTTAAAAAAAAAAAAAACCCAACCCTACCAGTTTATTGAAATATTTTAGAAGAGATACTGCTGTTGTGATACTGTGTTTCATTTTGTAATCCCATCTGCTGCTTAGGCCAGATATGCATTTTCTGGATGCAATCTGTTGGTTTCCAATGGTTTACTACATGGTGGGCTCTATCGACAAGTAGGTGAAATAACTGTTAGAAAACTTAACATTGTAGTGCTCAGTGGTTTGTTCTGTGTATTGTCATTGCATGTTTGTGTTTTGTATTTGAAGATGATCTTTTTGCATGCATGGTTTGTGTCTGTGTGCTATAATTTGGGATTTAAAATTCCTGATTTATGAGGGATGTCATTAGTGAAAAGTATGACAGGGAACACAGGTTAATGTGTTCAAAAACATGAGATTAACATTATTTAGATGCGTTGATATGTTTCTACAAATTGCCAGATTATAGCCCTGATTCTAGTGTCATTCTACATTTATAATTTGTTTGGAGTTACTGACTAGGGTTTTGTAAAGATAGCTACAGAATGTAGACAGTACTAATACTGGCAGTCTTGAATGTGTTCAACAGTCTTCATCTTCCGCTACTTAAAATATCACCTACTCCTACATTTCTGTCTTCACCTCTGCTAATATATTTCCATATCTAGGTTTGGCAATGTAGATTTAATGTAAAAAGCAGGCAGAAACAAGAGAAGAACAAGGGCTTATTAGCATGTTAGTAAACTCCTGTGTGTACAGTGTCAATTTAAAGAAGAAAATGGTTTTCTTCACTGCATAGCTGATTTTGAGTTGGGATTACAATCCCATAATACTCATTCCTCAAAGTAGAAAACAAAAATTTATTTCCTGCCCTGAATGAACAGAATCCAGTTTTTCAGTGAGGATTCTGGAGATTCAGTGTTTCTCCATCTCCACTTCTTGTAACAAGGGCTTTAAAACTACTTATAACAGTGATACAGTTACAGATTTACCTTGGTGGTATCATAGTCATTGTGAGATTTGCAAAGAACCTACAGAAATGTTTTTCACTTTCTACATTTCTTCCTCTAAACCAAAACAGTGTTTCAGGTTATTATTAGTATCTACCACTTTCTTAACTCTTAATTCCACAATTATAAAAAGAAGTCATATCAGCAGAGTAATTGAATTAATTCAGTGTCCAAATAATTACTAACCCAAAGATGTTTTTATTAATATGGAAAATTAAACTTTAATTAAATTGACTGAGTTTATTTCAAAAAGAAAATCACCAAATCCCTCCCTAAAGGTGTGTTGTTGTTTTTAGAGTGCATAAAAAAACCACTGTATGGTCTTTGAAATAAGCGATTGTACAGAATTCTACAGTTTACAGTAGTACTAATATGAACTTCTGCATCTTTTCTGATAATACAATCACTTTAATTCCTGGTGCAATAACCAATCAGATTTTGTAGGGTTTTTTTCTGACATCTGTTTTCATCAATAAGAAGACTTTTAAAAATACAGTTCATATTTATTCCCCGTTTTTTCCTAAACATGTTTTTAAGTCATGTACAATTAATACAAATTGATAATTTTTAGCTAAGAACTACAATGTAAAACATGCAAAGTTTCCTTTCTTATTTAATAGGTATAGAATACTCTTCCAAAGTGTCACCTACTACCTTTTAAGTATCTAACATATTTGTCATTTGGTCACATGGCATGAAATGTCATCATCTTAGAGAGAAAACTACCAAGGGAAGTATTCTCATTTACCACTCCTTTTTGTTAGAAGTGGATGGCCTGCAGAAAAGTGGCTTCACCAAAATTCACAGCTGGAATGAACTTCATCAAAATATGTCATTAAGTAGCAGAAAACTGTTCTACAGTCTTCAGGTGTAAATGATGTGAGACCTATAACTGAACAGGTTTCACAGCTGTGTAGAGATCTATTTAGTATTAAGAAACCTGTAGCTAGAAGTACCTGAGAACTATATTAATACTTCTAAATTAGTATTTTTTTTAATTCTCCACAAATTAGTTGAATGCAACGGCTAAAATAAGAATGGCTGTTGAGTTTATGAAACATTGAAATGTAGAAAATCTGGATATTTGAGAATATGCTGTATTCAGGAATCAGCTGAAAGACTGAATCACTCAGAGAAAGGTTGGAGTTCTGTTTTGCACTAAATCTGTTAATATAAATAATCTAAAATACAGCCTTTCTTTTTTTGTAGTCAACCACCAGTGATACTGCACAGTTGCAAAATTAATTATATTATGTATTTGTTTTGGAAGAATACTTATAAGCTGTAAAATAAATACCACAAATTTGTGGGTTTTTTCCTTATCCAATTTATAATTGGTTTTGTAAAGATCATTGCTGAAAAGAAAAACTATATTGGGACAATCAAGACTTAATATTATAGATTGCCAAATGAGAAGCAATTATAATGCCAAAACAGCTTTTCACCTTGGAAGTAAACAGAATGATTCAAAAATTTAGTTTTCCAATTTCCCTTGGAAACCATAAAATTCACCTTTTCTTCTTATTTTCACTTAAAAATTGCTATGTTCCTACCAGTCTTTTATCATTACAGGAAAGTCCTTTCTGAACTTTTCAAAAAGTGCTTAGTTTCTGTCAAAAATATTATTGTTAAAACAACAAATATGCTTAATTTTGGAACAAAGCTATAAGTCATAAAGGGAACTCTAGCTCAGTTTTCTGTGTTTCCTATGGTCAGGCTTCACAGGAAACTGTGACTAGCAAGAGTGCAAAGTTTTACCGATGTACAGCTGCTCCTAAAACATCATGAGAACCCCCCAACTCACAGATTAACCTATAAGAGGAATGTATGAGATGTCCTGGCAGAATCCTTATTAGGATTTTGAAATTGAAATATAATTGTGGGAAAGAGCAACCCAAGGCATTTATTTTGGTCTGTTTGTTGCCAAAAGTAACTGAAATTAAGCAAGTTTTTGCAGCATGTAAAGACATACTGTCTTCTCAAGTAACTGTTAAAGGCTTATTTTAAAGATGAAATAAATTTATCATTTTAGCAAAAGGAGAGGGACTGTGACAACCTACTGAAGTGCATTCTGCATGACTTAAAGGAAGATAATTATTCATATTCTATTCTATCAATTAATTGAGATTATATACTTGATATAGATAATATTGGAAGTTGTGATATGTACATGGAGATGAAGGGAACCAGCAACTCAGCCTGTGATCTGAAAATTCCAACCATCCCTAATCTTTTAAGTTTTCCATCTTTAAGTTGCTTGTTTCTTTCTCCCTCTTTCTCTTCACAAAAGCCTAGATGACTTATTAAGATGTGGGGTCACCTTTGCAGCTAATATGGTGGTGGTCGACAAAGAAAGTACAATGAGTGCTGAGGAAGACTACATGGCAGATGCTAAGACTATTGTAAATGTTCAAACACTCTTTAGGTAAGGCATTTTTGCAATCTGTCTATACATCCTCATTAATTGTAAAATACTTTATGCCTTTTGTACTCAGGTAAAAAATGATCTTGTTTTTTTCTTTCTTCTGTTTAAGTTTTCCCTCATATGAAAATGTGTCTTATATGGGCAAACTTTTTCCCAACCTGCTTAGCAGTACACTCAGAATCCTAAGGTATTCTGAAATCTCAGATGAAAATCTTTGCATCTCAAAACTGGGTGATCATTTTAAAAGTCAACTGTCAGGTTTGCAGGAAGGAAAAGAAAGCTGTTCTTGAAGACTTAGGATCAGAGATAGTTGTGAAAATAATTTTTTTCTCAGGGTGGCAGTCATACACAGTAAAGGTAAAGCCAGTATGAAAAGCAGATCCATCTAATGCTAAGAAGTGCATCACTGTGAAGTTAATAGTAAGTGTTCACATTTTTAATATTTAGTTTTGAACAAAAATTAGGCTTTTAGGCACTTGTATGCAACATTACATATGACAACAACTGAGTCATGAAAGAATAACTGAATACAGGGAAAAAAAATGATCAGTCTAATAAAGAGGCTGAGAACACTGTGATGAAGAGCTAATCACACTATTTCTTGTTCCTCTCCTGATTAAAGCCTCACTTTGTTGACTGAAGATATTTAACACAAGTACCACAAAGATACATGTCCCTTTAAACGGTGGAAAAGTTCTTCTTTGCTTAAAAAAAAAAAAAAAAAAAAAAAGCAAAAACACCCTCCCCCCAAAACAAAACATACCACACAGTCAAATATGAAATGTCTCCCTGATCTGGGGCTTAAGTCCAGCACTTCCTGTTGTTCATTCTAATAAAACCAGGGCAAAATTAAATCCTTCCCTAGAGGATTCAGTATCATTCAATATTGCTTCCCTTTTCTGTGTCAAGCCTTCCACATAATATGCACAGTAAAAGTATTTTGAATCTGTCAGTGGTTTAGAAAACTGAGCTCACTAAACCACAAGTATTTCAATGAAGATTTTTTTTTAATGCAGCTGTGTGTAAGAATGTAGTTAAATGCTGTCGGTATTTCTTCATGTGCTCAAAAGAAGCATAACCTACGTTGCATAAGAAATTTTAGTTCTGTCTTTTTCTAACTTTGAATTTGTACCTGATACTAGCACAGGTGTGCATGTTTCATAATCACACCTAGATGTAATTTAGAAACCATAATTGAACTTAATCTGTGCATCATTCAAGTTTGCTCTTAACCATATTGTGCTAGGGTATGACATACATCATTTGAATTTTTCAGAAACACATTTTTACCCCCAAATGTAAAATAGAAAAATAAGTTAAATAAAAAATAAAACTTATCAAGTACCAGATGATTTTTCTTGTAATTGTGTTCTACTTTGTAAAATAGTAAAAAAAAATAAAATCACAGTAGCTTACTATGTACCATAGGTATCTAACTAGAACTTGCTATATAATCATTTGGTTGTCTTGCACGATGCTTACAACTAGATGGCAGTTTTAACTCATGTATGAACTATATATCTGGTTTCATATAATTTTAAGACTACACAGTACTTTCACAAATATTGGAAGAAATTAGAACAAATATCTGTGTTTAAGACTTAACAATACTTTTTCAGAAAACTTCGTAAAATTTTACAAGTAGTGTACTGTATGATTTTTTCCCAATTTTTTTCCATAGAATACGTACAATAATTTCACTTCATTTTTATATCATATAAAAGTTGTATAAATAATGTCAGCTTTGGGAAGAGGCATAATGTAGTGGCATTTACCTGTTCTACAGAATAAACTACATTCATTGCACCAAGGTAAATAGTTTTGTAAATGAACTTTAAAAATATGTTTAAAGGCCTTTTTGTTACTTAACAATAGCTAATAATATCAGAAACTAGTGATGAAAAGGCTAGACATGGTGGAGAACAATAGCATGAACACAAACTGTAATGTTAAAGGATTTTAAACCACTGGAGTTTTGCTAACATCAACGAAGAACATTCCACTCAGGTCTCACCAAGTGAAATCATTCAGAAGATAGAGGCTAATCTAAACCTCACTGATTTGATTGACTCAGATCAGCTGACCTCATTAAGGGTTCTGGACAGGCCTAAAAAGGTGATGTAAGTCTGCTGCAATACTGTTTGGCCTAGGTTACCAGGTCTCATATACCTGTTCTGACATTACATAAATTGATAATTAATAATATTGCTTTGCCAGAAGAATGTGTCCCCCACACACCTTAGAAGACAGATGTATTTTTTTTATAACAACAGGGTTATTAGCACCTTTCAGGCTAGAAACTGGTCCATACCAATTAAAGCTGTGATACGACACTAGTTTATCTGAATTAAAAGGAGTAAAGTGTGACTCAGATGGTCACACTGACTAAGAAACTAAATCTTTAATCCTTTGAATGGGAAAGAACAAGTTAGCATAGCTTAAAAGTACAAGGAGAAAATACTAGTTTTGGACTATGTCCTAGAGAAGCTTTTCACTTTTTAATGTGAAATATGAAGCCAACCACTGAGTCTCTATTGACAGTTATGAGTCCACCAGAGAAAAATAGTGGGTTTCCTCAGGCAGTAGGTCTGTACTAGAAGTGGCGTTTATATTTATTCTTGCTTTCTATTAATTAATGGGTTTACATGTTGGTGTTTGGGAGGCCCTGTTTTTAAGTTTTTATTAGCTAGCATCTTGAAGGCTGTTTCAAATACTGCAAGAAGCCTACTGACAGCAGTACACCTAAAAAGTCAATAGTTTGGCTGCTATCTAGCACCAATTTATAGATAAACCAAATGAAATGTTAAAATGGCATTACAGTAGGCTTTTTTTGGTTCAAAAAAGAACTAAATGTATCTCTTGCTTGTCTGATTCCCAAATGCCAGTTCAACAGCAACCCATGCCTTCCACCAAGCTGATTAGGGATTTTTTCACCCCATCCACTCCTTTTTTACCAGAACAGGATAGAAAAGAGGGATCTTTGCACAGAAGTATTCTGCTCCAGTGCTGAAAGCTTGTGGGCAATGTGCCTTACACCCAGGGTAGAGGCCCTGACCACCTGGAAGGTCATTTCCCTTAATTCTGCTAAAAGACATACCCATCATCATATGTTTGGGATCATGTGATCATTACCGATCTACATTTTGGCATCAACAGACCTAGGATACTGTATTGCAGTAATATGGCTTTAACACATACTGGCAGAAGTTTTGACATATGTTCCCCACATTTAGGCTCTGCTTGAATTGTCATTTCAGTGAAGTTCCTCCCTACTAAAATAAGGGAAAAGACTAAAGACTTGCAAATGGGTACACTGGATTCCATTTGACACTAACTTACTAAATGCAGCTTTCAAGAAAACCACTTTAATTTTTCTCTGAATGAAACAGAAGTCACCTTAATGATGTCACTAGTACTACAATTATCTATTGTCATATGTAGAGAAGTACTTTCACGATCAGCAGAAAAGACTATGAATGTACATCTTATTTTCTGAGACTAATCTGTAGAGGAAATAAATAATAATTGTGTTCTATTCCAAGTTGTTTACTATTTGCATAGCATAAACTACACATTTATTTCTAGTTTTTAGAGCCCTGAGGTCTGGGAAGGGGGTCTTTAGTCTGCTTCATGAAAATCTGTGTAATTCAGCCAGATCAGAGTTAAACTTTCTTCATGGTTCTTTGTTATTGGAAACCCGAATTAGTGTTAATTTATAAAAAATCTGTATATGTAAATACCTCAAAGTGAAAATATAAGTAAACATAAGCATACATTTTCTCAGCAACTCACAAGAAGTGTTTTCATCTATGTTGCTCAGTCTGTGTACACAGAGCATACAAATAGAATGCAAAAAAAAAAAAGAAATTGAAAGACTACATAAGCCAGTTCTAATAAAATGTAGTTTACATGCAACCACATACTAAGTGTGAGCTACATAGTTTTGCATTTTTCATTGTTTCCTACAGATCTGTGTCATTTTAGAAATTATTAAGTAAAATTTCTGGTAATGAAATTAAGTGGTTCCTTTCCAGATTTAAAATATTTTATAAGCCTAACCTTTGAATGTATGTTTGCTTATTTGTGAATTCTACAGAGAATGTTCTGCAGTTTCCTCTGCTATTATATCAGCATTTCATTGTGCGAAAAAACACCACAGGTTTCAGGCACTTCATGAAAAACATGGACATGAACACAAGCTAAAGCATTATGTAGAGCCTTACATTTGTGAATTGTTATAATTAGAGGTCTAACTGTTACATTCTTTTAAAATACAGGTTGTTCTCAAGCCTAAGCATTATCACAGAACTAACTCACCCAGCCAATATGAGATTCATGCAGTTCAGAGCCAAAGACTGCTATTCTCTTGCTCTATCGAAATTAGAAAAGGTAAGGAGATTTGCCTCCCCTGTCCCAAATTTAAATGTTATTATTTTAACCCTTTTTCTGATTTTATAACAATGCTTTCAAAACAAGTGGAAACTGTGAAATGATTTTATGGTTGCAGAGCTAATGTAAAAGATTATTTTTTCCACATTATACCCTCATTTAATAATGAACTTTGATTTAAGTTCCATCACTTTACAATATTAATCCACCAACACCACCTGGACAGAAGTGTTGCTCAAGGAGAACTGGATAATTTGGATAACTGAATATTTAGAGCTAATACGTTGCTGCCAAGGCAATTAATGTGGAAAATATTTTCGTTGACTAAACACTTAAAATATATAAAGCTTTTATTATAATGCATTTTTTTTATCCCAAATTCACTTCAAAGGAACTATACTTACATATTCCATATACATTTCTGTGTATCTGTGTGGGGTATTTGCATTACTGTGATAGTTTGGGAACAGCAACTGTTAGTAGCACTACTTAAATGCTAGATAAAACCTTCATATTCTATACATTCTAGTGCTTGTGTTGGCATTTTCAAGCTGTGGAACAGGGAGGCTATATGGAGAGGTGTTTAATTTAATTTGCTTGTCCAAAATACTGTTGATAAAACATTAGACAGAGCATAAAAAGTAACAATGTGCATCTGTTGAACTTGGTAAATTCAAGGACAATCCTCTTTTTCTTGGACCTTCGTTGGTGATCTGACCTACCTACCTCTGCAGTCCACAAAACTTACAGTATTACGTTCACGATACTTTAGGCCATTTGCGGAGTTTGTGAGAGTAAGACAAATAATATCACTGTGCCAGTCTTCAAGGACAGACACCTTTCACTCCAGTCATCTCTTTTTCCCCTTGCTATCAATCTAGACATTGCTGCTAGGTTCTCTCATGTAGCCTCCCAATTTGTTCATCTCAGATATCTTGCACATCTTAGCAAATCTGAATTCATGCTAAAATCTTTATATAGAATGAGCATATAATTTCCATTTCTGAGGTGTACAGTAAATTTCCTAGATTTGGGGGATTACAGATATCTCAGACAAAGAGTGGATTGAGAGTGGCCCTGTGGAGGACCTGGGGGTACCAGTGCATGGAAAACTGACTGCGAGTCAGCAATGTGCACTCGCAGCCCAGAAAGCCAACAGTATCCATCAAGAGAAGTGTGGCCAGCAGGTCGAGGGAGGGGATTCAGCCCCTCTACTCCACTCTCATGAGACCCCCCACCTGCTAGACCTGTGTCCAGCTCTGGAGGCACCAACATTAGAAGGACATGGACCTGCTCAAGTGGGTCCAGAGAAGGCCACGAGGACAATCAGGGGGCTGGATCACCTCCCCAGTGAGGAAAGGCTGAGAGAGTTGGGGTTGTTCAGCCTGGAGAAGAGAAGGCTCCAGGGAGACCTTATAGCGGCCTTCCAGTGCTTAAAGGGGGTACAGGAAAGCTGGGGAGGGGCTCTTTATCAGGGGGTGTAGGGATAGGGCGAGGGGTAATGGTTTTAAATTGAAAGAGGGTAGACTTAGATTTGTTATGAAGAAGAAATTCTTTACTGTGAGGTTGTTGAAACACTGGCACGGGTTGCCCAGAGCAGCTGTGGCTGCCCCCTCCCTGGCAGTGTTCAAGGCCAGGTTGGACGGGGCTTTGAGCAACCTGGGCTAGTGGAAGGTGTCCCTGCCCATGGCAGGGCGGTTGGGACTGGATGAGCTTTAAGGGCCTTTCCAACCCAAAACATTCTATCATACGATTCTATGATATTTCAGATATTTCACTATTTACTGTATAGTGTGTTCAGATAGATAGTTTTAATATATATTTGATAGAAAACAGCCTTTTCATACAAACTTATCTTTACAAGCCAGCTCTCAGTTTCTTAGACAAGAATCAAATTTTGCAGAAATTCAGCCTGTCTCTATGAGATAGGATTAAGTATTAGAAGTCAATCATTTCTCAGTTGACTATCATGCTTACATTTCAACCACAAGATGTAAATTTCTGGATGATCTTTTGTGATGTTGATCTTTGCCTGAAATAGAATGAAGGCTTAATCTTATTTAGGTTTTTCTCCATTTAAAATGGACAACTGTGAGAAAGTGAGACAGAAGTTGTTACACAAAGAGAGGAGCAATCTGCAGTGGGAGGCAGATATTCATTTGGATCATACCACTCCCACTATCCATTAAAGTTTGTACCTGTGGTTCCTTCATTTTAGCACTCCCTCCCCTCAGTGGTAACTTCAAGTATAATTAGCTGGAACTGGCTGGAATAATGCATTGCCAGTTTATTCAGGGCAACAAATGCCAGCAGCTGGATGGCGCTTTCAAGACTGTGTTCCAGCCTAACTTAGTTCCTTGGTGTATTATAACCAACAACACTTTTTTTTTTTTAAATTGTTAACATATTCCCTGAATCCATACAGTTTAGTGATAAGGGGAAGTAAGAATAGTAACAGCTTTCCCAGTATGTGGTGTCTACAGCTGCTTCTGGAATACTTGGGGGTGGAATACTCCATGGGCTGTAGCCTGTCTACTTTGATGCAGCGAAACCAGGATTTTATCTCAGTTCTATTTCATGCTTTACACAGGCTCCTTCATTTTTCTGGCAAATGTTCTGGAAATCAATAGAAATATAATAACTCTTCCTTATATTTATTAAGTTATTGAGCAAATGTAAAATTGTGAATATAGGCTGGCAGCTGAACAGTTAATTAACTTCCTATAAAAATTATGCTGTGCTGTAATAGAGGTAGATAAATTATCTTAAAGAAAGAACATTTTCTTCATTGCTGTTGAAGTTGCCTGCTGTTGACTTTTCCTTCATTTCATCTTAACATTTGCAGGGAGCACTTCACAGGTGGTGCTGTAGTTCATTTGATGTTTCAGAACTCCCTCATGCAAAATGAAAGGCAATTAAAAACGAGTATAAATTATCTAAAGCAGTCAAATGTACAGTTTACTGTTATTTCTGCATTAAGCACCTCATTTTCAGAAAGACTGAAAAAGTCAGGCAAGTTGCCTTCAGGTAGCACTGAAACACACATGCGAAATTGACTTTTCAAACTAATGGGCTGCAGAAGAAAGATATGCAAATCCAAAGTCCATCTGCTGTTGCAGCTGCAACTTTCCTCATTTTAGAGATAAATCTGAACACCAAACTCAGCACTGACACAAGAAAGCAATGGCCCTTATACAACAAAGAGAAAGAAAAACAAAACACCTGTGGTCTAACTTAAAACTTATGTTCTCCATTTGTCTTAGATAAGAAAAAAAATGAGGTAACCACTCCCTCTTTCTTGAAAAAAAGTGTTTAGAATGTCTTGGATAAGATTCACACTGGTTAAGTATGACTTTTTAAAAAAAATTTTTCAAGTAAATATTGCAGGTGTGAACTGAAGAATATAAATTCTAAACATTTAACTGATCATTTTAGAATATGTGCAAACTCCTATATCTTTTAATCAAATCAATACTGTGATTTTGTATCTTCCACAGGGATAAGAACATACATGCAAGGTGAGCGGAAATCTATCTGGGATGACCCAGTATATTTGCAATGATATACACAAAGCCAGATAGGGCATGCCGTATCCATTTGTTTTTAATATAATTGAGGTTTTAAGCAGATTTGAAGTAACATTAAGTAACAGCCAGCAGTAATGATACATGGGTTATAAAAAATAGATTGGTACCTCTTAACTGGTTTAAGTAATATTTTAGATGGATTTCTAATGATTTACATCATCTACAAGTCTAAAAGCATATAATTAGCATATGCATTTGGCTCTTGAACTGGCACGTTTTTAGAAAGCCTTTTCCAGATAACAACAGAAAACTAACAAAAAGGTAGAACAGTAAGCAGTTGAGAATACATAGTCCAGAATATTGTAAACTGATATAAAAGTGAAGTGCTATCAATCCAAAATCCCTTATGTCAAGAAAAGGACTGTACACAGGTTTCCATGCCCAGATTTCTGATGAGCCTTATATCTGATATGGGCAACAACCAACATTTAGCAAAACTAACATGGCCTGTTTCCTATAATAAACCACTACCTCTGTCACCTTTATATGTTCTTGCATGACTCCCATCCCCTACCCTCCACCCATCCTTGTATGTTAATTAAAGCAACTTTACATTGTTTGTACACAACAGTTTCAGCCTATCATGGCAGTTCCCATATTACTGTCTGTATCAGATGAGAATATATTAAATCAAGATGGACCCTAGATCTCATTTCAGCCACTGACAGAGGGGCCAGAACAGGGCTTCAGGTTAGTTTGAGGTTCGTACTTTGTTACTGGTATCATAGGATTAACTGTTATGAAGGAATAAGTATTTATTTAGAAATAGTAAAAAGATAAAACCATGATAAAGAACCCTGAAAAGGGTTTGACACAAATATAAATGAAGGTAGAAAAGAGGGAACTTGACCTTCTGGGCAGATATTCTTTGGTATTCTGACAATATGCAAACCAAAAAGGAAATAATTAACTTCAAATTAAATGGCCTATATGGAGGAAGCACATGCTAAGAACTTCTCAAAACCACAAGTGTACACCTGTTATTACTTTGAAAGAAAGCAGTAATGATTCTGAGCTTCATGACTTGAGCAAAGCCACAAACATAGGAAGACGGAAGATGAAGTAAAGATCTCCATCTATTAATAGCTGTGTCTTAAAATGTAATCTATATATGTGAAGTTCTATAGGACGCACTCATGCCATGATCTTTTATTTATGTTCCTAGAAATGATCTATGATTTTAAGTAGATATACGCCCCTCCTCATTAATTCCAAAAAGTGTCAGGAGCTGCTGGGCATCACACTGTGAAATAAAACCGCAGGGACATTCTGGCACATTTCTGGCTTCTGCATCCACAGTAATCTCTGGGAATTGAATAAGTCTTCAGGCAATAAAGCACAACTCAATACATTGGATTTCTCACAAATCTTTTTCAAGCAATAATAAAGAAAAAGCAAGCTTGTAGTAAGAGATGGGAGGAAACAATGTAAGAAATGTAAAATAAAGGGGGAAAATAGATTTCTAAGCTTCCATTTTAAAATAAAACAAATAGGAACATACTTATGTTTACCATCAGAATTTTGGATAAGAATCAAATTATTCCCAGAATACCTCTTGCCTTAGCCCACCTTTCTCAGCACAAAACCAGAATCTGCTGCAAATTTCTCTAAACAGATGGAAGGATAAACATACCTGCATCACATGATAGGAGGATAGTCACTTCACAGCCTGTTCCCTATAAAATACTTTATGGCATGATTGGTAAGGGATTTCATGTAACGTATGTTCTAATATGCATGTAGTCTTAATTTTGAAGTATTTTTTGTAAAATAAATTTTACAATATTTCACATACAAGTTTTTATTTTCTTAATAGCAATTTAAGAAATATATCTTCTACTTTGTCTTACTGCACTAAAAGAAAAGCAGTCGAATATATGAGATCAAACTACGAAAGGAAATACATAAGTGCTTGTTTCTGGCTTACGCTAGTAAGCACAATGGTATGCTTATCTAGGTAAAAGTGTTCTTTGTACAATTAGACCACTTTTTTCTTCAGCTTTCAGAAGTGCATGCGTGTGTGAGCCTATGTGTGTGAGAGAGTGTGAGTGTACCTGAATGTATGCATTTCTCATGAAGAAGAAACTCTAATACAAGCCAGTAGTATTTGGTCAGAACACAGAGAATGTTTGGAATAAAACCCCCCTGAAATAATAACTAAATTTTATTTCCTTAAAAATTCTTAAAACCCCTTTAATCTGAAGAGATTGACATTTTATAAAGGACAAGTTACTGTTATATTTTTAAGAGTTATTTGCTGTGCATTTTTGTCTGGAGAGAAAATTCATTTTGTGTGACAACTTTCTCAACTCCACTCATATGAAGCCACAGAAATCAACAGGTACAACCAGACAGGTACAGTCAAATGACAAGCAGGGATTAGAAGCTGCTGTTCAACAAAACCAATAGTTAGAGCAGACTGCTGATTTGCATATCACAGAATCAGGGCATGGTTAACACTGGAAGGGACATCTGGAGGTCATCTTGCCTAAGGCCCCTCCCTGCTCAGGCAGAGCCCCCTAGAGCCAGTTGCCCAGGATAATGTCCAGAGGACTTTTATCTCCAAAGAGGGAGACTCCACAACCTCCCTGGACAATCTATGCCAGTGCTCAGTCACTCTCACTGTAAAAATGTGTTTCCTGACATTCAGAAGGAACTGACTGTGTTTCAGCTGTTGTCCATTGCCTCCTGTCCTGTTCCCTATGCATCACTGAAAAGGGCCTGATCCTGTATTCTCTATACCCTCTCTTCAGGTGTTTATAACACAATGATGAGATTCTCCCCGACCATACTGTTCTCCAGTCTAAACAGTCCTCGTTCTCTCTCAGCCTTTCCTTGTATGAGAGATGCTCCAGTTTCTTGATCATCATAGTGGAGTTTTTCTGGACTACCAATGGTAGCTCCATCTCACCTTGTACTATGGATCCTAGAACTGGACACAGCACTTCAGGTGTGGCCTTACTAGTGCTGAGTAGTGGGAAAGGATCGCCTCCCTCCTCCTGCTGGCAGCTCTCCTCCTAATGCAGCCCCGGACACCTTTCACATTCTTTGCCACAGGGGTACATTGCTGGCTCATGTTCGCTTGGTGTCCACCAGGACCCTCAGACTCTTTTCTGCTGAGCTGCTTGTTCGCCAATTAGTCCCCAGTGTGTAGTACTGTGTATATGTGGTGGATGTGTCTCAATTCCAAGATATGTAACATTTCTCTACTTTGAGAGCACACTCTATTCTTTGTGGCGTCTCTGAACTTAAAATTTGATATTTCCTGTTTTCTTAAAATAAAAAAAAAAAAAGAATCACCTCCACCTGTTATTATGCTTTCTGATAAGAGAAGTAATGGGAAGCACACTGTGGTGTGATTCCTCTGCAAGTGAGATGTGATAAGAAAAAGGCCTAACTATAGTTACATTTTTCTGCATCCCTTCCCCAGAAGCATCAGAGCAAGAAGTTTCTACCCAGTCCATCTCTGATCTCACATCCTCACATTCACTGAAATACCATTTCTTCCCTTTTGCATCAGATTCTGTTCATGTTTCATGTTCCTGTTCCTAGTAGACTTTCTGGACCTGAATGAGAGTCCACTGGCAGCACCAAGGAATTGGAGCAGGAATAACAAGAGCTTTGCTCTAAGCACAGTTGAAATCCCTCAGTCATTTTTAAAATGATCTGGTAGACTATGCTCATGCAATTTGAGATGAGATGATTGAAACAACATATGCATTAAACAATCTTTCAACCTGAAAAACTGTAAGTACAGAACAAAGATGCTACATATTTGTAGAAAGAAACTATATTCAGAGTAAAGGGATTTTACACTTTTGACCTCTTTCAAGGTAATCTCAATTTGATGTTTTGATTATAGTCCTTCCAAAAACAACACTAAAACTATTTTCTATTTTTTAATTCCTTAACAGAAAGAGCGGGAGAAGGGATCCAATCTGGCATTTATGTTTCGACTGCCTTTTGCTGCTGGCAGGGTTTTCAGTATCAGTATGTTGGATACGCTGCTTTATCAGGTACTATAAACAATAATGTGACTTATCTTAATGCAGACATGCATTGTTACCAGCCATTTTATTGTACTTGTTACATGACACTGTTTTCCTACATCTAAGCCATTAATGTGCATATCTGTACCAGGAATAATCAAAGGCAGATGATAATGGAGCATATTCCACATGACAGTACTAGCTCAGTTATCAACCCCAAAATCATGCTGTCCTTGCAGAAAAAATTCTGGTTTTAAACAATGTAATACTGTTTGTGAACCTCTCCACAGTCAAATAAGTGGGATAGTTTTGATAAGGCCTACATAAAATACAGGTTACACAGACTTGCACTCTGCAACAAAAGGGGAGTACCTATTCTCACAAAGTAGTGTCTCTAACCATGAAAATCAAGAGAATTACTTTTATGAGTAATTTATCAGTCATCTGCATTTCCTGAATAGAGGTCTTAATTACTTCATTGCATCCTTTCCTCTTACTCATGCTGACTAGACCTCTAGATGACCCATCATCGTATCTTAAAGTAATGCATTCTGGCCCTAACAAGAAATATATGCAGTGGCTGCAAAGAGACACAGGGGGAAAAAAAAGGAAGCACTGAACCTTGTTGCCCAAGAATCCAAGACAGAGCTTCTCATGCAAAAAAAAGCGATGACAGTCTGTGGGGGTAAAGGAAGAGCAACAGCTTCAGATGGTTGAAGGAACAATATATCAGAAAATATGGGGTCAGGACAAATATGGGTAGTAGTTGCTGGTTTCAGGGTGGAAAAAGAGGAGAATATTGCCCTTGCTTCTCAGCAGTGACCACGTTTCTGCATACCCCAATAACATCAGGATGCCCAAACAGCAACCCCCAGCATTAGCCTTCAAGGATCTAGCTATGCAGAAGTGGCAACACGGCCATGGCCCATGTAGTCTCCTCACCTAAGCAGCTACTGCCTATATCACATGGATGCTTTTGTGTTCAGGCACTAAACATTCTTTCAGAGAAATGAGTTTACTTGGTAATTTGGTGCATTGAAAGTGTTCTTTCATCTCAATTCTACTTCCAAATAAATTCCTTCAAGGCAAACTCAAACGTAAACAGGACAATTACTGGAACTAAGCTTTTCTCAAAAAGTCATTAATATATAAAACAGTCATGTATATGGAAAGTACCAAAAGCACAAAAGCCAACAGATGTAAAGCTATTTATCAAATTCTAGATGTGTTAGAAAGAAATGTATTTGTTTATAAAATATTTTTAATGATGTCCTAGAATTTCAACATCACATATGGCAGTATTTTTTAAAAAAGATTAAGACACCTATATGGAATTAGATCTGTCATCATCAACAACTCCTGCCAGCACATAAGTAACTTCAATATTTTATATTTGTTTCTACACATGATCAGTCATGCTGTGACTTGACAGAGTAAAACCATTCACCAGAAAGTGTTTAAGACAAAAAGCCTTCCCACACTCATTCTTACTCAAATTCCACCCGTTCTTTCTTTGAACTCTTACTGCTCAGGTAAACTGTAATTTTTCTAGAATTACCCTTCTTATTTGAAGTTACAAATACTATGATGGCAAGTTCTCTGTTTTTTGTTGGTTTTTTTTTTCATGGTCCCATCCTTTTCTGTATGACATCTTTTTCATCTGCATACAAGGAGCAGAGTAAATGACATGGGAAACAGCAGAGTTCATCTGGTGCTTCCTATTTTAGGTCAAAAGAAAAACCTCTGAATTATCTTTAGGACACTGACTGAAAAATGAAAACTTGGTCTAGCAAATCCTTGTGAATGCACTTGATAATTTAATAATTCCGTATCATAAATGATGCAGCCAAGATAACAAATAAGTGAATGTTACAAGATGCTCATTCGGATTGACCCTGTCACAATTGGAAGATTACTAGTACAAGAATTAAAACAGTTGAATCACTATCTATCAAACTAAACCTGTCTAGCTTCCAAGTTTAAACAAATTCAGATGCTATAACTCTAACTCTAAAGGATTTATATAACACCTTTGTAAGATATTTGTTTATTAACACCTATCTTTACGTTTGTATTAAGCCAGAAGAGCTAATTGCAAGTTATGTTCCAACAAGGATTGATAGCCTGCCTTGAATGCTGCCCTACTACCTCAGAAGAGGTGGCAGTGAACAGTCCTACCACAGGTAGTAGAGCAGCCACATGGCCCTCTGATTCCAGCAGCCCAACTCATAAGGAGGAGAAATACTTGTGATTTTAGCTGATTGAATGTCTGTTCCCAGTATTAGCCTACACTTCTACATTTAGCATAATTTCTACCTTTTAACCAATCAGCAAAATACTTCTGTTAGCGGAGCAACAAGCCAGACCTGAGATAAGGCAGATCAACCCTTAAAAAAATAGATAGATTGGCAAAGGCAAATGACTCATTTCAATTAAAATAATAGCACTCTCACAATAGTATTACCCACTACTCAGTATTGCAGACCCATCTAACATACAACAGCATTTCTTTGGCACAGAAGAGTTCATATTTATAATCTCACATCTAATCAGGCTAACACCTTACTTCTGTTGATCTTACATCTATATTAATCTTTGATTTCATGGTGCCTTATTATGCCTTAGACTCTCGAAATTCTGTATGTACCTTGCATGCATAACCAAATAAGAACAAGTATTTTATCTAAGTAGAGTCATCACAAAGAAAGGAATAACTATTTCTACAGCGATGAAGATACTTAAAAGATAAAGTGATTGATGTAAATACAGATGCACAATTTCTTTGAAATTCACACATGGTGCTAATGGTTACCTGCTCATCTGTTCATTAAAGCTTTTTTCTTTTTTTCCCATCTCTCCTGTTAAAAATCTTGCAGTCATTTGTGAAAGATTATATGATTTCTATCACAAGACTTCTGCTGGGACTTGATACCACACCAGGATCTGGGTTTCTCTGTTCTGTAAGTTTTCAAATAAAAAAATAATTACTGAGTTATTACTGAGTAGCAGAGAAGATTCTGTACTGTCTGCAAAATACCTCTAATTTCTTTGTATGGCACTTCCTTTTGTGAAAGTCCAAGAAAAGCCATCTGTTTTCTTCTTCACCAGGGGAGAAGACAAGAAAATCAGACAGAAAACATACCCATTTTTAGTTACTTCCATAGGAAAATACACACCCCATGCCCTCCCCCCAGGAAAAACCAATACATTCTATAAAACACAAAGGAAAATAAGAAAGACAGGAAGACACAGGAAAAATGCATTTTTTATGAAACAGCAATGGCAGTTCAAGAAGAAATTTGAAAAATTAATCATGTAAAAACCAGTGAGCACTACCTATTATTGTACTGCCTGGCTAGCACTTACACACAATGCTATTTCACAACATCCGTTTCCATCATAGCCAATAATGGGCAGAACCCGATTTTACATAAAGATAAGATGTATTCAATTACTTTAGTTCAGGTGCCAAAGTTCAGAAGTCATCTTTATGTATGTCAGTATTCCCCAATGCAGAGTTTTATTTTTTCTATATCTACTTTTTATATTAATATATACACACACATAAAAAATGAAATAATAAAATTTTATTTTTTATTAAAAATAAACCCCACTTTTCTGTTTTCTTCCGCACCCTTCACACCCTAGGTGACAAAAAGATCAATAGAAGTTATTTACCAGTTGCTTCCTGGGGCACTGTAAAGAATTGCATGTTGTTTTAAAAAAGGACATTAACAGCACTGGCTTATGGAAGTTATTTAACTATTGTGAAAACCAATTATGGATTTGTTCGTCAATTGTTAAGCTTTGTTACAGTGAATGCAAGACAGCTGATTCTCAGAAAAGGGGCTCACATACCTTGAAATAATGCTAGTGCAATAGTAATGAAATACTTGAGATAAAATCATGTCTTTCTTATGCCATTTCTGCTTAGTATATTACTTTCCCCCTGATCCTTTCTTCCCAGATATTCAGCCTGCAGTGAATGGTTATTTGACTTCATTCAGAATACTCACTCATTCTTCAGTCTATCTATCAGCAGTTTCTTACTGCTCTCAATATTTAGTTAATACTTTTATACTTTTGTTTTAATTCTTTTATATTTTAGTCAGATATGAACACTAGGTAAAGGATGTAATATAAGTTTTTAAGTAGTTTTAAACAAGAACAAAAGTAATTTCCTAAGACTGCACCATTTGCACTGTCTCCCAAACAGGGAGAGAACAAATAGAACAGTGTCTACAAACTCAGATTCCAGATTTGGAGCAAAGGTGCAATACTACAATATGATAATTACAAGCTAGTGCTTAGTTTAAAATTTTTTCAAGATTAGTATAGTGAACAAGTGATAAGACCTCACAAGTTAAAAATCCTCCTTCCTATTATTATTTGTTCAGATGAAAATCACAGAAGAGGATTTGTGGATTAGGACATATGCCAGACTATATCAGAAACTTTGTTCTTCTACGGGAGACATTCCAATTGGAGTTTATAGGACAGAATCCCAGAAGCTTACAACATCCGAGGTATGTCGGTTTACTATACTTTTCTCTGGATTTGATTACAGAGTATAAAACATTCTTTGGTCCTTGCAAGAATAGGAGACACTTATTTAAAGAATATTGTGAATGCCATATCTGAAAAAAGCACAGAATTCCAGTAGCGCACTGAAGGTCTCCCTCTGCTGACATGCATATGGTCACATTAACTCAGGGCTCACTTCTTGAATACTTAGAGCCAGTCTACATACTGACTTTAATTCCTCTGCTTGCCTACAGAGAACTGACTGACTGAAAACAAGAAGCAGCTCGGGCACAAATAGGGGCTAGGATAGGTAGCTCTTGTCTGAACTTGCACGTGGTGGCTAATGGCAGTATCGATAGCAAGCTGTATGACCAGGTCCTGTGTCAGGTGCGACAAGAATGTCAAGACTATACTTCAAAACAGGTGGCATTTCAGTATTCATGTGAATTTCTGCAACAAGAGAATAAATCAGTGTTATTAAAAGTATTGTAGGATTTATCCGAATTTAGCTGCCAAACAGCGGTAATTTTTCTATATATGTATTTATGTCTGCCATATAAATGTATATACTTCTCCCTATACATATGAAAAAAATACTTTCCTGACCATTTAACACACAATTTTTGTTTGTGCAGTTTTTATTTCTGTCATGTATAAGCCATTTGTTTATGTGACCATTAATATTGCCATCTCATTAAACCATAGCTCAAATACCAAACTAAATTGTAACAGTGAACAACAACTTTCTCTTTTTTTGGAAATAGTCAAATATAGTTTACTGATTTCCAAGACAGACAATTTTTATTTTCTCTTCCATATTTCAGGGAAATGTTATAAAACATAAAGGCATATAATGCTTAACTGCAAAACTTATCTTGAAGGAAGTACAAGCATTCAATTGAAGTTAATTTAAAAATAAGGGATACACAAAGCTATGCAGGATTCCACCAAGTTCACCAGTGTTTCTCTTTGTGGACCACCAGTACTTCTACAGATGGCTTTTACAGTTTAGCCAGTGGACTGTGCCTCTGCAGTAATGTCAGCTGATTTTTTAAAAGATAGCAGCATTAACATAATCCATCAAAATCATTCCTTGGAGAATAGTATAAGCAGCGTCACTGCTAATATGAAAGAAGGCTGTCATAGCTTTTAACAAAAAAGAGGAGATGCCAGATTTTAAGAATTCATTAAATAAGGGTAAGTAAGGTAAAATTCATGGCAATGCTTTATTCTCACATTCACAGCTGACTAATATTCAGGTCCAAAAAAGAGAATCAAGAAGCACTGAACTGTGAACGTACAACATATTGTGAAGAGTGCATTTCTGTGGCATTTTTTTTCCTTTCTGAATTTTCACATACTTTCAAACATATAGGCTGACTGGCAAACAGTGTCTGTACAGGGGAGGGTTAACTATAAGAATAACACTCACCTTTTCTATATGAGGTTTTTTTTTTTTTTGGCAAGCGGTAGGGGGCAAGCAAGCTTAACTGATAAACTAAGATCTTTCAAAAGTTTTTCTGAAAACAAGGTTTGGGACTGTCAGCCATGCAACTCTAAACTCACAATTTTACCATAACATTGGGAACCTCTGGAACATGTACACATGCAGCTGCTCAGGTGCTTGAACACTTGATCAGACCAGGCCCAGATTTAATTTAAGATAGTTATTATCTTTTACAAAGAAGCAATTTTTAAAAACATTCAGACACTGAAACCAGCCTGGAAGACAGTATCCAATAGATAAGAGGTGTTCTACTATTACTTTCTACCAGCTTTCACAGGTATTCTCATGAAGAGTTTGAGTTAAACCACATAGAGGATGGGAAGGGGAGAGCAGATGGGGCAGAGAAATCTCCTAGTTTTGTTTTCAAATTGTCAGGTACTGGACTAATGTGGAAGAGCAGCACTGTCTTTGCATATTAAGTAAAAGCATTTGTTACTCTGAAAAGCTTAGGGCTCTCAGTGCAGAACTGCATTCATATTTTCATACTTAAATACTTTGGCAGCTTCTTCGTTAGTGAATGAGTATTTGTGAAACCCTTTCGCCTCTCGAGAGGGGCAGGAGATTCTTCCCTGACCTAGCTCTTCCCCAGAACATAAAAGAACGACATCTAGCTCTGCTTCTGTGGTCTTTATGGGTAGATACCTACAAACGCAGAGACAACAAGGTCTGTAATCTTTCTGCAAAGTACTTCTTTTGAAGTTAAAGGAATTTTCAAATAATTACACTAATAATATCAGCATGGAGGATCCTTTTAGCTTTTCAGTATAATAAGCTAGAAGCAACTTTAAAATATTGTTGGATGAGACCTTTAAAATGTAGGTTAGAGAAAGGTAAATTGCTATTTTTCTCAGGAATTCTAACCGTAATTTGAAGATTTCTAACTCAGAGAGCCTCCAGTGTGTGTAGAAATTTGAGTTTAAACACACATATAAAACTTTAAGTTGTATTGCACACACCTGGAAGCTGTTAGTTAATGGTTAATTTGAGTCACAAGAACAAAACATGCCAATGTTAATATTTCTATATGTATGATTTCTTCTTTGACAGTCCCTTTTTGTACTATGCAAATAAGAAGCCCTCACTTCACTCTGACAGATAAATGTAATTCCTTTAAAAAGAAAGGAAGTTTTCAGTGATCTGCTTACTAAATAACAGTCAAATCTAGCCGGCCTCTAAATGACCTGCACCTAGACTCAAACCATTTCCATTTCATTAAAAAAAAAAAAAAAAATAATTCCTTACTACCCATATAGCTGATTTTCTGCTGCCTGTTACACAGTCCACATTTGTTTCTTTAGATTCACTTCTATTTAAATTGTCTTTTGTTTTCTTTTTCCGCGTTCCTTTGTTAGTTACGAGAAATGGCTTCACAATGAAGTATTTGCTTATTGTCTGCCTGTTTCTGGGTATTGTGGCAGTAAGCTCCACACAACTGCCTACTTCTTGCTCACCCTGCAGCAGGATGGGGGAGCGAATCAGAAGAGTAAAAGTGAGAAAAATTGTGGGTTGAGATCAAGACAGTTTAAATAGGTAAATCACTGTAAGAAGCAGAAAAGGCATTGACTCTGTGTAAGTGCTGCTCAGCAGTAACTGAAACATCCCTGTGTTACCAACAGCATTTTCGCCAGAGGTCCAAAACATAGCCTCACACAAGCTACTATGAGGAGATTTAGCTCTATCCCAGCCAAAAACAGTGCACTGAGTTAAACCCTGGGACTAAAACCCTTAAAGGACATGGAACTACACAATGGATCATCCTTGAGTAAATAAAGCTTAAAGCAACATTGTTCTGGACACAAGCATCTTACCAAAAACCTGAAAGTTGGCAGACTGGGACTTTCAAAAAAGCCCGAGGGAATTTGGTCCCAGTTGAAATTGGGAATCCCTATTGGATTCTGAAAAAAACACATAATCTTACAGTCTAGTGAAAGTCTTGATCCTAAACACCTTAAATGCTAACAGACAAAAGTCACCAGCTTTTTCATAAAAGGGGTATGTGCCTGTGCTTAACCACAGTTCACAGACAGTTGTACAACCACAGTTGTACAGACAGCTGTTGGAGCAAAAAGGTGTTCCTAGAACCCTGGATGCAATTAAGAGCTAGTGGTATACAGAAAGGTAAAGTTGTTTTAACATGAAACTTGCAGTTAGATAAAAATAAGGCATTGCTACAGAATAGATGAATCTGCACATTAAAACTGTTTCTTATTTTAGACACTTAGCTCCCAGGGAGCAGCAAGGAGGGAGAACCAAGATCCAAGAAACTAACTGATGTTTGGTGTTGTAGTGCTGTTATCACCATACTCACAGCCACCCTGGCCATCTCAAATATGATCACTAGTGTGTTCGTGACTACAATCCCGTTCGTGCCACGTGTTGGACAATGTGAGCTAGTGTTTAAATAAGGGTGTGAAACATCCTTTTAGAGTACCTTGCCTGAGTGGAAAAACCACTGTGGGTCACAGATGTCCAGCAGCACAAGTAAGCAATCACACCCATTTGGGCACACAGTCTGATACTTGAGATGGGAACCTGCCTTTAAAAACAAAACAAAAAAATGAAACTTAAAGAAAAAAAAAAGTAATGAAACTTAAAGAAAAAAAAAAGTAAAGGCAAACATTTCTTCACTTAACATATGGCATACAGATTTTTTCCCCAGTAAAAGTGGCAGTGATTATGTAAAGACTTAACATGCACCTTGGTATTTTCCAAAGATTTCTCCATGTTTCTCTTTTAGGGAATCTCAAAAAAACCCAAAACCACACAGTTCATAAAATGTAAGATGATCAATTACTATGATATAGTAGTAGTGACACCAATTATGCTTCTCCTACAGCAGGTTTGCAAGCTATGCAAAAAGGAAGTTAAATTAAAAGAAAATAAAGCAACTAAACCTCATAATAAAATAATGATAGTTACAAAAGTATTTTTAAAGAAAGTTTGAGACTGATTAAAACAGAGAGGAACACATAAAAGTACTCATGCTGGGCTTTTTTCTTCTGTGTATTAAACAGCTGCATGCTGGGAGGCATGCTTTTATGCTGTCTTTGAAAGAGGGTTTGGGTTTCTTCGGTTTTGCTTTGCCTTTAAACAGTTTAATTTTTTCCTCCTGCATACAGTGAAAGGACATTCTGGACACCTTTCCCAACAGGCAGCATAAAAATTGTAGTCACTTAAGTAAATTATTATCACTTTCATGTATGGTTTCAACTCAACACTATCCCAGTGTTTCAAAAGTTGAAACTCAGGATTTGCAGATTGGCGGAAGCAAAAGATTTGTTCTTTTACTTGGTCTTTCCTGATTATTGTCTGGCTCAAAAAATGTGACTTACTCTCCTGTAATGATTAGGATGATTGGTCTCTACTACTGCTGGCAAGTCCAGATCTAGCAATGCAGACAGGAAGAAAGGCAAAACAAGACCATTATTTATACTCAGTTTGTATCAGATTTGTTCACACCATATAGACTTCCTATCCATAAGTAGCACCTTACATGGAATGTACTTTGCTTACATTAATCCTTATTGTAAAATACATGCAAAGCCATAACATCAATTAATTTAAAATTACAAACCCCAAATCAAATAGCTTTTCTGTACATAGGGATTCAGGGTTCTCTCTTATGCCCTACCCAAAATAAAACCATCTGAGTCAGTAGCCAAACTCAAAAAAGCATGTTATTTTTAAAAAAAACAAACCTTAATACAGAATAAGATGAATATCCTCAAAAAATTAGTGGGTCTTTGCATGAGTCTTATTGCAAGATCCTAGTCTAGAACATTAAAAATGTGATTTTACTTGAAGTGCAGCAACATAAGCATTTTTGGTGTTCTTTTTAATTATTGTTTTTGATTGTTTTGTTGTTCATTTGTTTTTGTTTTTTTTTAACACAGATAAAAGCTACTCTATGCGAAAGGGAAAAAAATTAGTATTTCTCACAGTCACACTCATACTAAATATTATTTTAGGGTTCCCAGGAACCTCACAGATTCTGTGTGGGACAGGGTGATAAGCCTCTTAAAGAAAGATTATGTTCAACACTGATGAGGTCAACAGAAGAGTCGACATAGTGCTGAGGGATATGGTGTAGTTGGAAACTGTCATTGTTAGGTTAATGGTTGGACTGGATGATCTTCAAGGTCTTTTCCAACCTAGATGATTCTGTGAATCTTCATTTCAGATTTTATATTAATTGGAAAAGGCCTTTAGAACCTCAGTAATTCTTATGATGGAAGATTTTGGCTCTTAAGTCTTTTTTTGTTACTATATGACTGAAAAAGCAACATCACTATGCTTTAAGGTATGAACTCATTACCTCATTTTCAAGAGGTGGCCTGAATCACATTGAAGGCTATTGCATACATCCTTACTTCAGACACAGAGGTATTCCAGATATTACACGCTGGAAGGTCAAAAAATGCTTGGGAATGTGAGACAGAGGTAACAGGTATGTTCCACCTGTGGTCTTAAGAGTACTCCGAACGGTGCAGCCCAAGTTGAACTATTGCTTAATGAATCCACAACATGCATCTAAAAAGCAGTTACAGAACTTGAATTTCTAAAAATATGCAGACTTGGAAGAAAGTGAAGACGTTCAGAACAGATGCCTAGATTCAGGAAAGGCAGTATCAGAAGGCTGGAGTTGTTCTCAGAATCAAAATAGAATCAGGCACTAAACACTTAACTGCTTTTGCACTTCAGATATTTATTTATATCATAAATGAGCTTTTCACATAAAAAGTCAAAGTCTAGTGAAGGATTCCCAATTCAGGAACACTTGCTAAGTATGAACAGCTGAATCCCCTCAGCTCCGTTGCAACCAGAACATATGTTCAACTGCACTGTTGAAAAGAGGAGAGAATGTTTAATATGTTTCCATTTTTTAAAGCCCTTAAACTCTCATCATTTTCCTTTCAAGTCTCAAATATCTATCAGTGTGGAGGAATGGGAAGACACTAAAGACACCAAAGAACAGACTAGTTATCGTAGTAATCATCGTAACTCAACATCTAGTGATCAGTCTGATCATCCCTTGTTACGACGAAAAAGCATGCAGTGGGCCCGACGGCTGAGCAGAAGAGTACCAAGACACTCTGGGAAAACAGCTGAGAAGATAAATCAGCAGCGAATGAACCTTTACAGGAGGTCAGAAAGACAGGAGCTTGCTGAACTTGTGAAAAACAGAATGAAGCATCTGGGCCTTTCTCCAGCAGGATATGGTATGACTACTATAATAGTTAAATTCAAAAAAATTAGTGTTATGCAAGATTAACTTATTTTCAAGAACTGAGGGTGCCATAAACAAAGTAATAAGTTTATGATAATGGTTTGGTTTTGTTGTTTTATGTTTTGTTTTGTTTTTTTTTTTTTTTTTCAGGTTGATTTTGGTTTATTTTCTTACTGGGAGAAAATTGGAGTGTTTTTAATCGGTTTGATTTTCAGATGGAAAGCTCAGAAGCAGTATGTCAGTCACATTTATATTTAGCACATATAATACGTGTATGCAGAATATATATTCTGCTGCCATCAAGTCATTGAACAACTGTGCCATATTTCCACAAACTTACTGAAATATAGATGAAGACAACTGTTTTGAAGTTCACTTGTATGTCAAGGTTGGGAATTGTCTGTGTGAAGGATATTGCATTTTCCCCACAATTTTTAAAATTAATGTCTTTAAGTAAGTCCTTTCACAGCAAGGCTGACGTTGAGTTGCTTTTTTGGGTTTTGTGGGGGTTATTTTGTTTTTTTTTTTTAAAGCTATTGACGTGAGCTCTGTAAAACTCTTAATACATGCACCACAGTTGCCTGGGTTGCATTTCCATGGCCTTGGCTCTGTAGCATGTTATGTAGAAACTCCCAGAACTATGGGTTCTGGTTTTCCTAGATACACTGTGAGTTTCTAGCTTCCAACTTATTGGTCTGCATAGTAGGTTCATTCTGGAGTTTTGCATTTTCTGCTTCAGAAGCGTCAATACAGGGTTTCCCACGCTCAATTTTCATTTGAGGAATCCAAAATCTACTGTTTTACAAATGTGCTACTCTTCATTTTTCAACACAATTAATTTTAAATTTGACTTATCCCTGAAATATCCATTAACTGGAGGTAAATCTGGTATTTCTTTCAGGGTGGATATTTCTATTTGTCCATTTTAACTACACACATTCTTAATGCAGGGTCAGAACATCTTTGGACACCACGACGTCAGTCGTTATTGCTATTGACACAAAATCAATGGTGAAGGCTGCTAGAGAGTACATGGTTATAGTTTTGCTCAATCTTTATGAATTAGGTATGTAAATACAAGCTCTATCCTACATTCCAACTGGATAACTGCTATTCCTGCTTTCTTTGTGGATACTATGTAACTCTGCAAGAAGATTCAGAACTAAATAGTTTCCAGGAGTAACACAGGCCACAAGAACATTTGATCAATCACAAAGAAATTTTGTAAGTTTGATTCATATTTATACTAGTAACAAACCCCCTTTTTTATATTCCTGCTTTTCTTTTGAAATCTTAGTTAAAAGCCAAAAATTAATATTAATTTAATTATTTAAATTTAGGAAGATTATATACCCTATGCAGAACAGCAAAATCTTGATAGGTAAATTTGTCACCTGATTACATTTATCTGCCCTGATTCTGATTTACAAATATTCATGAGCACTTTTTCTTACAAATGCACCTCATTATAAAGAGAAATTCTACTTTTACAACCGAAGAACAGCCATATTCTGAAAAAACCCCCCAAACCCTCAAAAAACTTCAAACCAGTTTTACATATGCAGTCAGCTACAAACTCGAGTTGTCATATTCCCACTTTCCACCTTCTGTCACATCCAGAAAGAAATTTCAGAAGCCTTTCACCCCCCTTCAGAGCTAGCTCACTCCACGCTCATCCCACTACATATTAGTATCTCTATGTGTGGGGATGACCTCTAAAGCCAATTTCACATCTTCGGTGTCTTTTTTTACATTGATAACCTAATAACATCCAAGTCTTCCAAAATTCAAATTCAGTTAATTGAGTTTATTTAACCCAACTGAGACACAACACAGTTTTGACTATACAAGGCTCTAGCAGAGGTGTGATGTTAGTATGGGGGTACAGGTGCTTATATAACTAGTTACAATTATTTGCATTGGTTTAACCTTACAGAAATAAGCTGTATTGTAAAACACCATTTTAGCTGTATAATTGCATCTATACTAAGAGTCTATGTGAACTTACCTAATTGTTTACTAGACAGAAGTACCTATGATGGTGCACATATGCAACAGAAGCATTTAGAAAAATTACACACAGTAAAAAATATCCAATATAGCGATTTTCAATCTACAGTATATCAAGAATACTTCATTAAAAGATTTAGGAATTGCACTGAAACTAGAATGGGGCTGTTCTCTTTCAAATCATAGCCTTCACTTGCAACATATCATTAGAACAGTTAAAAAGGCAAGAAAGAAACGCTAATTTCCCTTTATACAGCATTCACATTTCAACTCATTGGCACAGGTGATAAAAGGAAAATGCTTACTAGATAAACAAGGAAAGGGAAAAAAAGTTTATATTAAAGAAATCTGGAAATGGATGAGTATGCCAGATACCTGCATTTAACATTGTTTATCATGAACTTAATGCCATCTGAGGATGGAAGTCTCTGCTTCCCACATTCTAAGAGAAGCCGCATGACAATTACACTAAAATTAGGTTGTATTCAGTATTACTATGACTGAAAAAAATGCAAAAGAACATTTTTAGAACATTCAGAAAGAAAACAAAGTATTTTGAGAGTGTATAACCCAAAAGATGCTGTCAGTTCCAATTCAAGTACAGTTGAAAAGAAGTTGCTCAACTTAATTGAAATGACTTTGACACCTGACACTTTTTGACAGCTCTATGATCCAAAGATGATCTTTTATCAAATTAGTTTGTCAGAAATCATACTTTTCACAATTTGCTTGTAAATATAGTTAATTTGGTATTATTTTTGTCTTCTAGATGAAATGAATGATCATCAGAACACCCTTTCTTACATCCTGATCAATCCATCTCCAGATACAAGATTAGAGCTGAATGATATCGTGTAAGTTAAAGCAGAAAAAAAAAATTACAAAATCACAAGACCTGCAAAATATATTTGTACTTCCTGACTGAATTTATTTTATTATCTTTCTGCTGGAAGGGAACCCCAAACTTTCCTATACATCTACAAAACCCATAAATTTAATTAGTCACCTAATTATACATATATATGCATATATTTAAAATACACATATAAATATATAATACTGTTTTGCCAATTATTAGGCCTAGCATAAAGGACACAGCCAGCATAGAGATGAACCAAGAACCAAATTGTATTTGATACAAAAGGGTCAGTACATGGGTGAGCGCTGGGGGTACAGACAAGTCAGTCAGATTATACATAATCAACATCAATCCCACTGACCCCAACAACAACACTGCACAACCAACAATGGGTGGAATAAATGGTGAAATGCAGTTTCCCATAGAAGGGATGGGATTCTCTTTTTACGGTATTTGGTACCAGGCGCTTATGAGTATGCTGGCACACAGGGCATTGGGCAATTATTGTTTTGATCATATCCAGTGACATAACTATGCCACGCTCTCGGGCCCACTTGAAAGTGGCCTTTTCCCCAAGATGCCCACATTTCTGCTGTGCCCATTTTGCCAAGCCTTCATGGTCTCCTTCCTGAGGGAACTCCAGTCCGGCTTGGGAAATCTTTACCCGGTTATCAGTGACAGAATTGTAAAGACACTCAAGTGAATTTATATTACTATGAGCATCTACATGGAATACTGTCACCTTGGTTCTTTGAACCAATTCCCAAATATCTTTCCACATTGCCTTTCCCCAGACCGTTTTAGAATAAATTTTCCAATCTTTGGCTATCCATGTTGGCAGCCAAGTAGCCAATCCATTTGCCACTGACCAAGAATCGGTGTATAGGTGACATTCCCCTAAATCCTCTTGTCTTAAAGCCATATATGCTGCATATAACTCAGCATATTGGCTACTTTCCCCTTCTCCTGTGGTCTCCAGAAATTTCCCTGAATGAGGATGAAAAGCCACTGCCTTCCAAAACCTTTTCCCTCCTATATACTTAGCTGACCCATCTGTAAACCATGTGTGTTCCCTTTCAAGAGGTAGCAGCTGATCCAGCATCTTCCCCCATTGCACAGGGGATTCCTGTTCAACTATAGGATCAGGCTTTATCTCTTGATCCTGCATGGGGGCAGCCACTACTTGCTCATGGAGGGAGGCAAGACCACCAGGTCCCACCTTTGCTCTGTCCTGGATGTACCATTTCCATTTTATAATGATCAATTCTGGCACATGCCCTATTCGGTGAGTCTTCGGGGAGCTTTTAACCCACTGCATAATAGGGATTTCGGGGCGCAGGGCCACCTTGTGGCCTATCGTGAGCTGCTCAGTTTCTATCAAGGCCCAATAACAGGCTAACAGTTGATTCTCAAAGGGCGTGTAATTATGTCCTGCCTCTGGTAACTTTCTTCCCCAAAATCCTAAAGGGACTCTTCCCTTGTTTCTGCCAGAGGCTCCAATTAGCATACATATACAGTTACATTTAATTCTACTTCGCCATCCTGCATGGGCCATAAGTCCAAAGCCCTTTGAATAGCCTCTTTTGCCAATTCAAAGGGAGCCTGCTGCTCATTTCCCCATTCGAATTCATGCTTTTTGCGAGTTACTTTGTATAATGGGACCAGAATCTGTCCTAAATGTGGAATATGTTGTCTCCAGAAACCAAATAGTCCGATAAATCTCTGCACCTCCTTCTTATTCTGTGGTATAGCAAAGTCAAGAATCTTTTGCCGAGCTTCATGTAGTATTTCTCGATGACCACAGTTCCAATGTATTCCTAGGAATTTAACTGTCAGAAATGGCCCTTGGATCTTAGTAGGATTAATCTCCCAACCTTTCTGCCTCATATGCATTAGTAGCACTTCGAGCATTTGTTGTAATTCACCCTCATTGGTCCCCTGAATCAGGATGACATCAATATAGTGGATAATTTGCATATGAGAAGGGAGCTGTACCTCATCCAGGTGCTCAGCCACTATTCTATGGCAAATAGTTGGACTATGCACCCATCCTTGAGGCAACCTGGTAAAGGCGTACTGCTGTCCTTGCCATGTAAATGCAAATTGATCCCAATGCTCTTCTACAATTGGAATCATAAAATATGCATTGGCCAGGTCAATAACAGCGTACCACGTGCCACGATGCCTCTGAACTCTTTCTATTAAAGCGATCATATCAGGTATGGCTGTTGCAAGAGGTGGGGTGCTCTCGTTCAGTTCTTTATAATCCACAGTCATTCTCCAGGATCCATCAGCCTTTTTGACTGGCCAGATTGGACTATTCCACATTGTGGTAGTCAGTTTTAAAACCCCTGCAGCCAGTAAATCTTTGATTGTTTGGGAAATTTCTTCATGACCGCCTGGAATCCTGTACTATTTCGTGGTTACTACCTTGGTTGCAGTTGGGATCTGAACCGGAGGCATCTTTATCTTCCCTACTAAAACTGCTCGGTTAGTGATATAACTCTTTACCCCAAATTGATAACGACCATCAAGAAGATTCAAAGCAAGTCCCTTAAGAATATAATATACTCTGGGATCAGAACAATCATGACTGTATACTGTCATTTGGGAAGATTTCCAATTTTCATATCAGTTTGGGTTTGTAGTACTTCAATTTGTTTTCCACCCAGTCCTGTAATAATCACAGACTGACCTTTAAATTTTTTTGGATTTCCATATATCAAGGAGGCCTCCGTTCTGGCATCTACTAAAGCCTTCACTATTTGAGAGGACCAGTTTTTCCAGAATATTTGTAGCTCCACATGGGGTCGTCAGTCCTCCTGCGCCCAATGTACCGGAACTTGGCCAGTATTTCAGTATGGATTACAGTACCTACTGTCTCTTGAGGTACAGGTCAGAATACTGCTGCCATTCATGGTTCTTCCCCAGAACAACTGAACTGCTCCCGGAGGGCTCACCATGAGCAAAGACGGGATCCTGTTGGGGATCCAGAGGGGGTGCTGTAGGCTGAACAGTTTCTGACCAGTGTGCCTGATAATTCTGCACTTTTCTACGGGGTTTCTGTAACCCTCTCTGTTTGTACAACCTCCATAATTCACTGGTGTCAAGACCATCAATTTTAGCGAGAGGTACGCCATCTTTCAATAAAGCTTTAAACAACTGTCCTCGAGACAGCCGACGTCCGGTATTTTTACTGTGTTGGGTGTCTCGGTTCTGTGTATACTCCCAGGGGCCCCACTGACATTGGAATTCTCGATAGCCCTGACGCTCCTGGGGAGTCCATTCTCCAAGGTCACCTAGCTGATGCATTTTCTCAAGTACATCTCTAATGGGTTTTCCTGTTTCAGTCAGTAAGAGAGTCACAAGAACATTCTTATAAGCCGGTGGAGCAGTTCTAATGATTGCATTTCTCATAGGCACAGACAATCGAAGTTGCATCAACACATCAACATGGCCTTCATGAATGGCCAGTTTCATTTTTTCTCCCTTCAATCGCAGTATACCCTCCCGCAGAGTATACCATGGCCGGTCAGAACCTGGCCAGGAATTCTCTAGGGGGTATTTTGCCTTGCACCCCACAGTGGCTAAAGCCAAAAGATTAGTACTGTCATCATTAGTCTGAAATGCTTCCTGCACCAGAGGGTCTGAACTCAGAGTTACAAACTTTCTGCAGTCAAAATTATCCAGGCTAACCCCCAATGCTACTTGATCATATAAACGTACCATCCAAGCAAGCAGGGGCTCTTCTGGTTTCTGAGTAAACCGTGCAAGAATATCACTGATTTCTTGCTGTGTGAAATCTTCCATTGTAGGTCTATTTACTGGTGGCTCACCCTCAGAAAATTCCACCTTCCTCCTGATGACTGGTCTCACATCTGCAGAGTCATCTGAGGCACCAGCCCCATCAGAATTCACAGGATACCAGATATGATCATCCGAGTCATCAGGGTTACAGTGTACATCCACCTGTATAACCTCTGAGTGGACCTTCTTATGACTACATTGTCCCCCTCTCTTCCCACGTTTACACTGGGCAATTTGTACTGTATCCTTCTCGGGTACAGTTTGAGAAGTGTCTAGTTTATCAGTAAGAAGCTCATTTACAGATTCAAATGTCATAATCTGAGCTCGCATACAGGAACATTCAGCCAGTAAGTGATCTTTTTGCTGGTGCTGTTTCTTATATGCTGTTAACAGGATCCATCCCCATCTCCCGAAGGTTACAGCATCCTGTGCCTTACTGGAGAATTTTTGAATATTTTCTAATACATCCTGCAGTTCAGCCTCTGCCAACTGCTTCTCCCACTGTTCACATGGTCCCCCAAATTTAATCCATTTGAGGGCCAGCAAACAGGATCTTCCCAACTGGGAACTTCAGACAGGGCCATCCTCGTCACCAATTTTGTTTTGTCAATTAGTAGGCCTAGCATAAAGGACACAGCCAGCATAGAGATGAACCAAGAACCAAATTGTATTTGATACAAAAGGGTCAGTACATGGGTGAGCGCTGGGGGTACAGACCAGTCAGATTATACATAATCGACATCAATCTCACTGATCCCAACAACGACGCCGCACAACCAACAATGGGTGGAATAAATGGTGAAATGCAGTCTCCCATAGAAGGGATGGGAGACAACCGAGTCAACAAACCAAATACATAAGACCAAGGAAGCCACATACTGAATCTCTACACAGACCGTGTTCAGAAAGGCCAGACCTGACTGGAGGCCAGTTCCAGGGAGGCGGGAGGCCCTTCCCCAACAGGAAACTCTGCAAAGTGCATCCACCTCACAGACAGACACTGCCCCTGCCTGCAGGTGGTCCCAGCTTTTATCCCCAAGTGGGACACCTGACCTTTGTTTGCTTAATGCAGACACCTGAGGCTCATTTACCCAATGGCTCTCCCTGCAGGGCCGGCTGCACCCTGGAGGGAAGCCTAAAGGTAAACTCACCCCCCCTTTGTGAAGGGCTGTGGGAACCACCCATATGTCAGCCTTAATTTGGGGCTTGGGGTACCCAGCATTTCAAATACATATGTTAGTAATGCTCTTACATCCATATTCTCTCATCCTTCTCTTACTCTGTGCATTTAAAAAATAATCTAACAAAATCTGCTTGAGAGCTTCACAGAATTAATATTCCCACTAAATTCTTGCTTATAATTTAGCTACCATGTATTAACAGAAAGATCAACCCTTCAAAATCAGTGTTTTCAAATGGGATTTTATTACATGGATTCAAATATTATTAAAGCAAACAGTAGTCTTCCCCTGGATATAATGCAATATTCATGCTTAAGATAATTCAAATACAAATGGCAGGACCTTAACACAGGAGATTTTTTCACTCACCATGAATTTTGCAGACTACATGGAAAAAAAAAAAGATAAAAAACGAAAACTCTCAAGAAAGTTTTAAAATCAAGAATTACAGATAATTATCTGTCATTGTCTCATACTGAAGTCCACTGCGATTTCTGTGTTCAGGTCCTGAGCCATTTCTGCCTCTGCCTTGCTATGTTAACATGCCCCATCTGCTACACGGGCAAGAAACCACACAGCCCAGTTGTGCAAGGTCCTCCGCATCAGTGCTGACCTGCCTCACTGCTTGTTCACAAGGAGAAAAACTGAACTATTAGCTCTCCTGATACTATCATCATAGTGCTTTGTAACACTGTTATATATAAAAAGCACAGCATAATACTAACTGTATCAAACAGCAAAGGCAATTATCAGAAAATTTGTTGATATTATTTGGAATACTATTTTCATTGTTATGGAACTCCACAGTATGATGTGTACTAATACTTAACCTGTAAATTGTCAAACTGTTAACCAGGCCATCTAGGTGGACTAGGTATCCTGCATTCTATTTTTCTGTCTCTGCAAAAACAAAGGTACTCAGCAATCCAGTATTGCATATTTTTGCAGTGGTGCTGAATTTGTAGTGTGCTACCTACACGTATTTACCCTGTAAATGCACATACTGTTACCTACTTTGATGTATATTCTTCTCCTCATGCTTAATGAATGGGCCTGTGTTTCACCTTAAACTCAGACTAATTTCTTTTTTTTTTTTTTAAATCTGACATGAGGAACATGATCCTTGTATCTGGATAACAGTTGATGCTTCATTAACCCAGATCATTAATCTACCTGATCATAGTTCTCTTGCCTAGGCAGACTTTTCACCCTCATGCAATTGGGGATTATTATTAGAGGCGAGGAAAAAGAGGTTGTTCTCTTTCCACAGTTTTCTCAGTCACAAAACCCAGAGCAGGTAAAAAGCTTTTTCCGTTTGTCCTTCCTGCTGACAAGCTGGAAGGCTAGTCTTCCTATATTGTTTTTCTGCCCTTCTCAATATATTTTGCAAACTTCCTCCAGCTGGTTCCTCTTTCATCCCACTTGTTAGCTGCACTTTTATGCCAGTATGGCTTATCCTTATCCAAACCACATATTTCTGTGCACATCTATGACAGAAGCCAAAACATGTATTCACTTTAAGTCCTATAGATGCAACCTTCATACTCTGACTTCCCATGCTTATACAACTTTAAGTCTTTTACATTACCTGTGATCCTATTATATTTGTCATTTATTGTGTGTATATCAGGTAACATACAACCCTGAACCACGATATGAGAAAATTTTCTTAGCTTTTACAGATAGGTTGCACCCAAAGCAGCATTCACAGCTGTGGGTTGCTCAAAAAGCTTTCTTGTTAGTCTTTACATTAGCTTTGCAAGCTAATGTTTAGCATCTTGACCTGATAGAGCTTAAAGGACAATGATCTCAGTGTCTTAATTTAAACAAAAGCACTTATGTTTCAAGTAATATGTTCAGACTTTGCCGTAATAACTTCATATTTCATCTTACCTTAAAAAGTGGGTACTGAATAGCAGCATTTTCATTCTATAGCCATGAGATTTTTGCACCAAAACATGGAACATTTTGGCTTTCAGCAGAGCACAATGTTTTTTTTCTGTATCAGTTTAGTAGTTGCAAATGGATCATGTAGTAACACTCCTTGTTCTCTTTCATTCCAGAATTAGTACAATACATTCTGTTGCTAGCCCTATCTGCCTTCTTATTTAAAACAAAACAACAACAACAGAAAACCAACCCTGAAACCCCACTACTGGCCATTTGGTCCTTTGATGTTTTGGTTTATTTTTCCTGGAGATTAACACTCTCTTTATTTGTTCTGGTGTTGGTGTTGATGATGCCCTATAAACCCTTAAATTCCGAATCGCAGTTTCAGTTCCGAAAGTTGCAATTGGGAGTTCCAGATTTCTGCAGTAGCATCCAAAGATGAAACATAGAAATTGCTTATGCAGTACTGATCCAGATGTGCCTGAGGGAGGAAGGTGACCACTGAGATTTGGCAGCTGTGACATCAGGACAGTTATAAACCCTTGAGGCTCCAGCAGTTGTTTATCATATATTTTGGCTTCTTACAATTTTATCAAGGTTTATCAGTATAAAAGTCTTGTTCATTTTTACTTAAGGCATGCTGTGATTTGCTTCCTACAGAATTATTTGTGATATAGAACTTGTGAATTATGTATTTCAGGTACAAGTTTTTTGTTTAGCTTACTCTAGAAAAAAAAAAATACAGAAAGACCTGAATTTTTCCCCAAATTTTAAGCATGTTTAAACATGCTTCATTTGGATTTGATGAACAGAACAGGGCAGACTCTTCCACTACTCAGTTTCATTGGCAGGATCAGCAAAGCAAATAGGTTGTTCTGAAGTAAACATAAGTATCAGAGGATAATAAGCTTGACTTTAAACAAATAGATAGCATGTGAACATGATCTAGATAGGAACAGTACATTTTTTTTAATTCCATATTTAAGTCAGCTGTTTTCTTACACAAAGAAGTTTAGGCTATTTGTAGCAACAAACTATGAGAGACAGAGAAAACGCTCCTCTTCTATTGTACAGACAGAAGGAGAAACATTAACAAAGTAACAGAGGCAGGTGGTGTTTTCAAGTCATGGAAATCAAGTGATTCTCTTGGGTATCCACCCTAAATGCCATGCCCCGCCAGCCTCAAAGTCCCTGCTCTGAGGAACTATGGTCGTGTTACTAGGTAGGCTGAAAACAGATACAGCAGTATACTGAACTGAACATGTTAGTTCAGTTAATCAGGATTTTCCATTTTGTATTATGTTGAAGAATTTTTCAGAGTGTTTTAATTAAGTCTTGTGCAAAACATACTCATTATACTGTATGGTAGAAGTTCGTGGCCTGTAAACAGCAACTTTTTTCAGGGCCACTGCAGCAAATCTTTACAAGCACCACACAGCATGCACTTGATTTCTATTTGGATATTTAAGTGTTTTCATTTGGATGATGATGAGGAGATAGACAGACATGTGACACCAAGATTTCTGAAGATACGAGAGAAAGGATTCTTTCACATTTCATTTTCCTGCATTTCATTTTTGTCTCTTTAAAAGAAAAAGTAAAAACCAGGATTTGAAATAAAATTTCTGGTAGCTTCAACAGTACCGCTCATGTGTGGACTAGATTAAGATACTGGAATTTAATCTAGTTGTCTGTCTTCTCTTTAGGAGCATAGTGGCACTGGAAAGCACTGATTGATAGGTCAGAACACTGAACGTTAGTTCTGCAGCAGCACAAAGCTACTACTGCATCAGTGCCAAAAGCTGTCTCAGATCAGATAGTTTGTCACTTAAGACAGCTGACAAAACAGTGCAGTTACAAATTAATTCCATCCTTATCCTAAGAAAAGCAGTTATTTTAAACATCTCAAACTTAGATTCAAACTGATGAGGCATTTTCCTCAAGTATTCAGTTCTAGTAGAAGTTCTTAGAATGAGTCCATCTTCAGACTGTCAGCTTACACCAGGATTATCAACATCATGCTTTTTATTTATTGAGCACAGTGACAAGAATTGTCCATTGTTTTCTCACAGAATTCCTTTAGAAATGACTCTAGACTGCTTGTCCCTTCTTTAAGGTATAATGAATAAAGGAGATGCATAAAGAATTACTTGCAAAGGGGCTGTCAGTCAAAATTAAGGTTTAGCTGTGCCTTGTACGTACAGATGATGTCTAGGCAGACAAAATGTGAAGAGCTTTATTATTAGCATATAAAATGAGTGATGTTACTCTTGTGTCCTAGTTACCCAACAGGAACAAGACTAAGCACCTTCAAAATAAATCTCTAAGTCTTCCTCAGATCTTTTCAGAATTACAACTGCATGCACTTGTTTTATCCTTGCTCACGCCAAGTCATTTTAATGAGAGTTATAATTTCTTTTTATAGATACTTGATCCGACCTGATCCATTGGCTTATGTTCCAAATACTGCACCCAGCCGAAAAGACAGCTTCTGCCATACAGTGGGACAAGACACCAGGGAGGAAACACAACTTTGATACGTAACTCATCACAAAATTAAGAGACTATTTTATACACATGTTGTTTCCACTAACCATTTTGCAAACTGAGTGGTACATTTAATTCAGGTTTTGGAAACAAAATGACAGTGGGTAAGTGACCAAATTTAGAAATGTGGTGTCTAGAAACTGATTTAAGGGATCGTCAGGCTTGTGGCCTGTTCAATATGGTAGTTGAATGTTGTCAGCTTGACAGAATTTTGACACTTATTACTATTTAATTGATATGAACAAATGATTTTAAAAGTGACAGATTCCATCATGTGCTTTGCTTAGATGCTTCTAAGCCTATTTATCAAGGTGACAGCATGTCAATGACTAAGCTTCTGACCTACATCAGTAAAAGATTATCTGATGCCCATAGAGAGACCATGCATAATTTGTAGTAGAAAATATGTTAATACCTAAAGCTGCCAATGAAGCTTTGTGTGTCAAGAATCCAGCTTTTGAAATAATTTTCAATCTCAGCCTGTCACCCATTTATATTAGAACAGGCTAGTTTCAGTCTTTTTTAGCCTCCAGGACCTGAGTGTTAGTTCTCTGGGTTTACACAGATGGGGTTGAATGACACAGCCTAGTCACACCACAGAGATTGAGATCTGAGGCATATCCACTGAAAGATTTGCTCAGAGGAGCTCACCTGGAGGAAAGTCCCTATCATCTCACACAGGCAGCACCCCTCATTTGCAAAAACTGGGAAGGCACTGTCTGTGTGAAGCTACAAACAATGGTAGCTCAGGTGAAACCTTTTAACCTTAGTTTATCAACAGAAGCCTGAACAGATTGTGATACAGAAGTGATACATCCCTCTAGGGAGCAACTCATACCACAAGTCCTTCCCATTTCCATGAATATGTCAGAACCGCAACTGTCCAAAGTAAGTACATACCCAGTCATTCAGATTATCCAAATTTCATATGAAAATGAAAATTTTCATATTGAAAATTTAATATTGAAAATTCAAGAAATTTATAACCCATTCCATAAAACAAATGTAATGCCACGTTATGTGAAAAGACAGCATGGATTTGAAGACTCCATTTTGGCATTAAGTACACAAGAAAGCATCTGGTAGTGTATGAAACATCTGAAGCTGCTACAGAATCTCCAGTCTACACATACAAGAATGCCACAATTGGTCCAAGCTTTCTACAGAATTAAGCATGCCTGTACATGATCTTCCAGAATCATATTCTTGCTTTGCCATCTGTCACAAAGCGGGAAGATATGCTTAAGGTAAAAACCCTACTATTACAATTATCCATATAGAACTGGTACAAGAAATCTGGCAGGTAGCCAAATGGAAAAAACAATGGAAAAATTGATTATTCTTTGAATTCCCTTCATGTCCTGCCTGTACAAAAATTCAGTCAAAATTGTTTATATTCTCTTCTATCTTATTTGGTAGAATAACTACAATTTATTTCTGAAAAATAAAATTCCAGGTTGCCCAGTGAACAACTAATGGATATGAGTACACTTATCGGCGTTGTAAGGATGCTGAAATCGTCACATTTATATTGGGAATGACAGCAAATCTGCTATTATTCCCTCCCTTCTTCTTAGTTATTTCAAAACTTAACTAAATCTGTTCAATATTAGGTCAGAAATCCTAAAACCAGTTATTTAAAAACCCACAGAGGTCTCAGAGTTGGCTGAAGCCATCAGAAGACCAAGAGTACTAGTTTTAAAAGGAAAAAGGATAGCTGGAGAGTAGGGTTTCTCAGCAGTTTTTTGAATATAGACATATTAAAGCAGCATCGTGGTTCAGAAGGGTTTCAGTGATTCTGCAGAGTCCCTTATTGTTGTGTTTTCCCCCACACTAGCCATTTATTGAATTATTCACACATAAAGACAAAGTATTTTGAGCATTTCCTCTGGGCACTGTGGAAAAAAAGAAACAGTTGAAACAGCTGTGCATGCTGAAGTCTACAGTTTTTTAAAAAACAGTATATGGTACAGGATCTTGTCTAAGTCCTGTCATAGAGGTTGTCCCAGAAGAGATTGCATGTGCAGTCTGAATAACTTCCTATTTTTAATGCCTTCAGTAAGAAGACTATATTTCATTTGAATATTTTAAAAAAATACAAGTTTCTTAAAAATGTTCATTCCACAACATTAGGAGGATCTTTTGTTTCATACTGAAGGCCGTTTTAACAGAGTCTTATGTAGGCAGATAGGATTCCAGAAACATACCTACTCTTCAGCTGTCAAGCTAAATACTCTGCTTTCAGTGCAATTCACACACTGTTCACAGGCATTCCCCGCACACTGCCTATAGCACCTACCACAGATTTAAGGTACCTCTGCCACAAGGATCTATAGGTAGGACTTGATGTTTCTCATTTAACAGCCTATAAAGCAGTAGAAACAAGCAGTCAGGTGTATCCATTTTCCCACCCAGCTCAGCAGAATTGCTGCTCAGCTAGAGTTGAATAGTAGCATCTAATGTGACCTGATATTTCTCCAGGCTTAATTAATTTCTAATTGCTCATTAGGCCCAGAAGATTTCCTAAAGCCAACACAAAGACAGCTGGAGACACTTGCAGTCTCGAAAATGAATGAGAGGCAATCTTTCTGAACAAAATATTTGGTTCTCTTCAAAATCTGCTGGAAGACAAGCAAGATAATAAAAACTAACAGCTTCTTATGAAGCAGAAGTTCTAATAACCCATGAATAATATACCACAAAGTTCTGTTACTCAAAATATAGTGCCTTTCATGTTGAAAGCAGAACATCTTTGCTTCCTCTGGAATATCTTCACAGACATACCCCATTCGAGTGGGATTTAGACCTTTCAAGAACCGTCTTAAAGCACCTCTACATTAACACTTAATGAGAGAGTACACATTCCTTCAGGGTCAGGGAGGCAGTTCTTTAATGGTCATCCCACAGGCAATTTTAAGTTCATGTGCTTTCTTCTTGTAAGTCCAGTTGGACTTGGAATCTCTGTGCTTGCTGCTGGAGAAGGGATGATGAAGTTCTAAAATCAGAGGGTCCAAATGGCTCTTGAACAGAGGAGTTCTGTCTGGTCATAGTTCACTCAGTAGAGAAATTTAGAGCTATGATCTCCAACATAAGCAAGAGATTTAATTCTAAATCAGTTGTCAAAGATCATGTAACCTGTGTTTATTTCTCACAATCAAAAAAACACCCCAAAACCACAAAATGACAATTTCAGTCTGTGCTTAACCATATGTATTTTTTCCTCTGGCTCACTTCTACCAGTAACTCAAAGATGCCCATCTTTCCCAACACTATCTTAATGTATACCAAGCAATTTGTTAGCCAAAGTCACTATCTCGGTGAAGAAAGTGATAACAGATAATAATCACTTCATTCTTACAAGGGTATTTTCCAGCAAAATGAGACCTACCTATGAAAACATGTTAACTACTCTGTAATAGTCACAAAAAGTGTTTCAGTGAAATGTAGTGTATTTCCTTAACTATTTCAGTCCAATTCCAGAACACACATTAATTCACATACCAAGTAAAAATATACAGTTGGAGTTTTTAAAACCTGCAGTAGAATTTAGTAGTGAAGTTTTCATGACATTTTGACTTAGAAATTAAAAGAACAGTTGATTTCCCAGCATACATATTTCCCCTCCCACAAACAACTTCCTACTACAAGTACTCTTCAACAACTTTAAAGTATACAGATATATATATATATATTACCGAATATTTCATATACATCTTTATTTACCAATGCACCAATAAAACACTAGGTGCACCAGAAGCAATGCCCAGTTCTATAGTTTCTAGGCAGCTAGGGCTGACAGAAACTATTCTGTAATTTTGGAGCACTGATGCAAGAGGTTTTGCTGCATTGAATTTCACTTGATATCTGAGGGAAATATGTCCCTACAATCTGAAGATGAATTAATAAAAACAAGCGGCACTGTGTAGCGACATCAAGATTACAAAAAAAAAACTTTTTTCAAAGCAGTGATATAAATGCAGAATTTATAAAATAAAGCAATCTGCTTAAAATATTGTTGCATATTCTTGGTATTATATTAGAAACAACCCACCCCACTTTAAAACAGACATACATTGAATAAATATCTGAAGAGCTGCACTTCAAATTTTCAGCCACTGTTCCTCATGCTAGTTGCAGAATATGCATTGCAGGAAGACAGGAAAAGAGTTATTAATTCATATTAAGTTATGAGACATGACCAAAACTTTGCTTATGGTCATCTTGTGAAGTTAATCCAAAATATCAGTGATGATTTTATCATATACCTCATTATTGCCTACACTACTAATGCAAGAATGCCGTCATTAATGGTAATTCAACACAAGCATAAACTCCCACAGCCTCTCAAGAAGCTTAAAAAGGAAAACATTTCCACTTCATGAAGTTAAAAACAAGCATTTGAAGTTTCTATGAACTAAAGTTTTCTGTGTGTTTTACAAAATCTAGACTGTATACTGCTACAAAAATTGGCCCATGCCAACCGAGGAGAGGCTGGGATGCAAAGTATAGAATTAAAATAGAAAATGCTTATTCATGTGCATGAAGTGTCTCAGCCAAACTGGGGGACCCCAAATGTGGTTCTACATAGGGCTCTTACACTTTTAAAGCGTTCACATACAACATGATTTGAGTAATCACTAACACCCACATGACCTATTACTAATTACAGTAAAACTTCTCCAGATCATTTAATATTTCTTCTCTAGTCCTTTCACTGGAATGGCTGGCTGATGAACGCTAGCTAATTTCTTTGGCAATTGTTATAGCTTTTAACAGCTCAGTATTTAACTCCTGCTAGAAGTTATAAACCCTCGCTACTTCCATGACTGTCCAGTGATGCAGCAGACTCCAAATGCAAACAGAGAACTGCTATATTTATAATCTTTTCTTTGGACAGATGGCAAGTCTTTTATAATGCAATCAATTCTGCTGCTTGCACACTCCACTTCAGACTAAGGGGTGAAGCCTCCACTATCTTATCTTCAGTAGTTACTGAATAACCTGTAACTTGGTTATCATTCAGATAATATGATGATCTGTCTACACATAGTTCAAGATCAGGATCTGGAAATGGCACATCCATTAGAATATTCTTGAGGGTTGGGTTTGGGTTTTTTTCAGCTTCATGGATTATTACTGCACAGTCATGATGTGGTGTTCCTTCCCCAAATAAAGGGAGTAGAGATGGAGGGTGCAGCTTATGACACTACTTAACATAAGGTACAGGTATCAGCTATTCAAGGTTCCATGGCTACTAACCAACATCAACATATTGTATCAAAACCACCCATTTTTTAAACAGAACATCCCATAAAACTTTTACTAAAATTTTAGAAAAATAGTGGAGGACCCAGCAAAGCCCTGAAGGAGCTTTGTCCGTGTTAGCTGTATCTTTCCCCAGGTAAAAGCAAAAAGGTCTTGAGAGTCCAGATGATTTAAGATAGAAAAAGTATCCCCTGTATATATTAGACATTGGTAATTGTATTTATTAATCAGAAGGCTTAAGACCAAATTCTCATAGGAAGGGGAAAATATTTCATATTCAGAGGCTCCTATAGTGACTGCATGATCAGTCCTCACTGTCAGTCCTGGGTAAAATGTAATGGCCATTGTTGCACAGAGCAGGGAAAGATTGCACCATAGGATTCAAAGGTCCTTTTCAGAGGCTTTATGTCATACCAAACACTGCCATTTCCAGTGGCCTTGTTGTAATTACAGCAGTCTCCAGTTCCTTGAAATCCTTTGCTTCAAAAATTTTCTCTTCTTCCCACCTTGGATACCTCTGTGCTCTTGTTACCTTAATCTAGGATTTTTATTCAATGCTGCTGACAACAGACTAGCTTTCTTTTTCTATTCTTTTCCTCTTGTGCAAAACCAACTGTATTTCTGCAGCATTCTCACTGCTTTTCTATTGATCCAGATGTCCCTGGAGTCATACTTGCTATAGATACTTATCTATGATGTCAAACAATGCTGGGAGGGTTTCAAAGATGTGTTAAAGGGGTGAGGATGCTAACATTATCTTAGTTGTTCAAGAGTGTCTTTTATCCTTCATGGACATCTTCAAGATTCTGAGAAGCAAAGTCCTTATTTCCAGGGCAAGGCTGTCCTTTAGTTTGTTATACTTAAGTGTGAATGATACCAAAGTTTCCAGTAAAATTCCACTACCTCACTACATTGCAGTGTAGAATGTGAACTGTCTTTTTATGACATTACTTTTAGCACTGCAAAAAAGGAGAAGTTTTTCTAGATTTATGTCTTCACAGATAAGGGAATAATGGCCAAGATCCTTGTTCTTGCTTCCATCCTCCCCACCCTGCCAAGCTGACTCAGTGCTTGCCTTATATTTCTCCAGTGAAAACCTGAAAATCATAACTCTCTTTGTATTTGTCAAAAAGAAGAGCTGACTTTCCTAACTGTCTCTTCCTTCCCTAACTCCAATAAAGAAAATATGTTGAAAGGAATAAGGAAGTGCTTTAAGAAGATTCTTGCCTATCAGGAACTTTTATCACCACTTGTGGATTCAACACAAGGCAGACTGACATAACCTGAGACCTTTGACACTACAGGAATGCAATCTAGTTTAAAACATGGCATGGTTTAACACATTTTCTCAACAACACTGTCTAAGAAATACCAAGTATGTGATATCTACATCAGCTTCTTGAAGTTTCAGATTTTATCTATAGCATACTCAATGGTATGAACTCAGAGTCTATTTTGAATATCAACTAAGAATGAACACAATTGAAGTTGCAGCAAAATTCTTCACAATCGGGGTAAAATGTGTGTGTGTGAGATTGGCTGGTCCTCAAAGTTTTAATGGGGATTAGCCAATCTAGGAAACAATCATAATCACAAACCAGAATAATGGCTGAAGTGAAAAGAGGTATCTTTGATTTTTTACAGGTTTTAATAAAAATATTACAGAAATAAGTTCATTCCAAAGCAGGAAACTTAATGAAGAAATGAGGTCGAACATACCATTGATTTTAGCCCTTATTATTCCACTATTGAAAATTAGTACAATAGTTTCTATACACATCTAGTGTAAGAATCTACAGGCAGATATAATTCATCCAGACAAATCAGTTAGATCAAAGTATCTAAGTTCATTCTTGCAATTGTTCTTAGGCATAAGAGTGTTCCACAGTTGTGATTAAGCTGATCTAACACAACTCTCAAGACTTGCTGCCCCAACATCATTTGGCACATTTGCAAGATCACTGTCCTGTTTGGGGATAGAAAGACAGGAAACACAATTTTAGTGCTTCATTTTTTTCTACCTGTGGAAAATTCAGTGTCAATGAAAGGAGTTTTTCCTAGGATATGATTGAACCGTGAAATGGTCTACTGCAACAGCTTTCCCCAGTGCCAATTTAACTGGGCACACTATTGGGTCCCTAGATAGATGCATTAATTGAGAACACATATTGCTTATGCTTTAGTATTTACACAAGTCTGCTGTATGAGGCATCCAAATATGTTATTCAGAGATGCTCCTTACACTTAAACCACTGACAATGATGAGATGGAATAAACATTAGAAGTTTTCTTATATTTAAAATATATCCCATAATGCTATCCAGACAGTTAGTAAGTTAATTCATGTTGGAGCCAACTACTGCCTGACAAAGTAAGCCTCACTTCAGCCAAATCAGACTTACTGGGTATAACTGTTCTAATGCATATGAAGTTCTGGTTGTGTCAACAGTTAAGCAGAGGTTAAGGCAGCACTACTAAGGAATTTCTGGTTTCTCAGAGTGACTGCATGCACGATCACTGCAATTCTAACAATGCAAAGCTGCTACAAAGCTACATTCCATCATCATCTAGATACAAGTCTCACATCAGGTATTGCCTGCTCCTGCCCCACTAGTTACAGCCTGTTCACCAACCACACATGCAGGATGAGGCTTCATATAAGGTCTGGAGATAGTCCTGTTGTTAGAACAAGAACAAGGCATCAACATAAGCCACAATATCTGTTAAAAACACCTCACAAAAATATATACACATGTATAAGTTATGAGAAAAAATAGGCAAGCAAAAAAGCTTAACATAGTTACAGCAAAAGAACAAAATGGAGAACCAAAAAGGAAGATGTGACCAAGTGGAGAAGCTTTTCAGTAAAAGAATATGTTTAGGCCTCAGGAACTACAAGTCACCAGATGGGTCTTCTGCATATCAACGATTAGGTGGCAGCTGAACCAGAAAACTGTTGCAGGACATTAGTCCTTTTGAAGAAAATCTTACCCTGTACACGTAGGTAAGATGGATTTCTAACCCAAGAGAATTGTCACAGAAATTTTCTCTAGGGTTGTTTTTTTTTTTTTCTTAATTCAGCTTGGCAGGTCAGGGAAGAAGTGATGTTAATTACTTTAAAACGTTGATCAGCAACAATATGCAGCTACATGAGTTTTATATGTAATCCACAGCTATCACAGCTAGTATAATTTCATTATTGCCATCCAAAAAGCTACTGTTTGCACAGCCACCATCACATTAGAGGGAACAAAATTTTCTAAAAGCATTTAAGGAATCTGTGAATTTTTGTAGACTAGGAGTTCAATACAGCTGAAGACCAATCAACTACAATAAGCTAAATATAAGCTTTTTTAATTAAATGGAACCAGTGACTGAAGAATTGGAATACTCCATGGGTCTTCAAGGCATTCAGCACACTTGAGAATTGCTACACTTTTGCTCTGCTTTTTCAGTAATTGTGACATATAAAATACTATATTTTATCAAACAACTTCTGTTTTCAGGCTGACCTCAAATAATTTATCCATATGTCTAGAAGGAAGATGGATATATGGCAGCATAAGAACAACTCTCTGGTCATCTGAAAATGTTATGCAAATGTTTGGAAAACCACCCCAATTATGAGTGCAAATCAATATAATATCTGAGGCAAGAGATTACTTTTTAATTGGATTGTACTGGTATTTTTTTCTTCTATGCATTGGATTAATACATCCATTCAAAAAACAAAACTGCACTGAATAGGGGATGACTGAAGGGAGTATCTCTTACCCTAAACTACACAAATGGTTGTTGTAAATCATATAAAATTTAGCCTAAAGTTTTATACCCTTCTCCAGCTTCTAAAGTACAGAAATGCCTAGGACAAAGATCAAGACACCAAGTCTAAAATACAGCTGCTTTTAGTTTTACATACTGACAAGCAGAACAGTAAACAACATGCCAGCAACCATAAAGGCAGTAACAAAATCCAATTAGCAGTTAGCTTTTTTGTAGCTTTAAATTATTTTTGTATGCAAAACATATTACATTTTTACCAGCCACCATCAGAACTGGAAGATGATAATCTTCTTGGGCTAGTATTTCCTGAGATTAGTCTAACCTGAATGCAGGAACTTGGTGCAGAAAAGTTGTTTCCCAAGATCCTTCCACCCACAGCAATACGAGTGCTTCTGACATAATTAAGACTTTCTTGAAAAAAGATGGTTGCACAGAAGCGAGGACTGTGGGGCTCAAACCTTTCCCACGTCTGCCATGACTGCAAATCACCCCAGTCGAAGACTCACTTGTGTCTGCAGTCAGCCTTAAAGAACCAGCATCACGTCTTACACAGGGCACATCGATTTCATTTGCAAAATTAAATTTAAGCATTTCCCCAAACCACAACAATATAAACATGAATTTCAAGGGCTTTTGTACCATGACTAATGTAGAATCCAATCTCACTAGGAGTCTTTTATTGTTCTGGGGACAGATAAAAATGTTTTGAAAGGGTTTAGGGCATATTGCAGAAACAAAGCAGTATTTAATGGCTTGTCCTCTCTTTCTAGTGCCAGATTCACATCCCTGTTAGAGCCCTGTCATGGTTTAACCCCAGCCAGCAAATAAGTACCATGCAGGTGCTCACTCACTCCTCCCCCTTCCCAGTGGGATGGGGAGGGGAATAGAAAAAAAAGTAAAACTCATGGGTTGAGATAAAATGTTTCATAACTAAAATGAAATAATAGCAATAATAGCAATAATAGCAATAATAATAATAATAATAATATATAATAATAATATATAATAACAATAGTAATGAAAAGGAATATAATAAAAAAGAGAGAGAAAAGTAAAACTGAAGAAAAGACAAGTGATGCCCAATGCAATTGCTCACCACCTGCTGACCGATGCCCAGACAGTTCCCAAGCAGCGATCTGCCCCCCAGCCAACTCCCCCCAGTTCATATACTGACCATGGTGTCCTATGGTATGGAACATCCCTTTGGCTGGTTGGGCTCAGCTGTCCTGGCCATGCTCCCTCCCAGCTTCTTGGACACCTGCCCGATGGGACAGCGTAGGAAACTGAAAAATCCCTGACTTGGGATAAGTGCTACTTAGCAACAACTAAAACATCAGTGTGGTACCAACATTATTCTCACACTAAACCCAAACCACAGCACTGTACCAGCTACTAGGGAGAAAATTAACTCTATCCCAGCTGAAACTGGGCAAGCCCACATTAGTCTAACTGCATAGTCATAATAAACATACCAATTTGGCACACTCAGTAAGCTTCTCCAAGTAAGCACTCTTTTTTGGATTTAATTGGAAACTGCATCAACAAGTACTATCAGCTCTAGTATGCAGCATCACGAAGCAGTCCTGTCTCAGTTTATTACTGGAGTGTGTCTTGGCTCTCTTCCAAATGCCACTGCAATCATTGAGAATCTCAGCATGCTTTAGACAAGTTCCTGTAATCACATCACATCATACAATCATAAGATCGCAGGATAACACTGAAAGGAAACTCAGGAGGTCCCAGTCCCCATCCCCCTGTTCAAAGCAGAGGTAGCTGTTAGCTCAGACCAGGCTGCTCAGGGCTTTCTCTAGTTGTAGGGGTGAAAAGTACAATCTAATCCTTATCTCTATCCCTTGGCAGATCAGATAAGCTATTGCTGGCATATTAGTGTAACATAACCTTGAAGTAGAAGCATCTAGCATCTAGCATCTTTGGGTTTTCATTGTTGGTCATTTTAATCAAGACTCCTGGTAATTCATGTTTTTCTCCTTTGGACTCTAAACAGTTCAAATCTTTGGACTCAGTGGACAACACATAGAAATAACCTGCTTACCAAGAGAACAAAAAAGGAAACTCAGTCCATAACCTTGATTTCTATAGGTGAATTTCCAAAATGAAGTATATTTGATATTTTTCTGAGCAACTGCAGAAAAGGGTTATTTTCTCCACAGGAAGACATATAAATAAGTTAGGTTTCTTTATCAAACATCATAATGTATGCTTATAAAAGAACAGTGGGCACATATATATTGCATACTCACTTTCTCACTTCAGCTCTGGCTGAAGTATTTGGTATTTATGTGATTGACATTTTGATTCCCACATGAATCTTGATAAGCTTCCTGCAAAGCTACAGGTACTTTTTTCCAGTTATTCAATTAATCCATTCAGTTGGCCCACTCAGTAACTACAGTTAAGGTCTCTGAGTTCTTATTTGGAGTAGCAGATAATTTATATTCTTCTTGGAGAGAAATCTGGAAAGCAATTTACTTATATAGACATTTTGACTGAAACTTTCAGTTGGCGAGGTTATTAAACATCATCTTATTTTTCCCTTAGCTATGAAGATATTTTGCACATGGCTGAGTACCCCAAAACAGAATTTAATACATTCCTGTCAAAACACTCAGCATTTAATTTTCCTCTTGTTTACTACATCTCCATAATAACAACTAAGTGGTATCTTGTGTGTGAGGTGTTCTCTGTATATATGACTACAGAGAGTAACAGCAGTTGTATGCACTAATAGATGCGGCGGGCGGAGGAAGCAAGCAGCCGATTCAACGTGAATGATAGAGCAAGCTTCGATTTTATTGAAAGAAATCACCCCTTATATAAGCACCCTACAAGAATCATACATATCACTCACAAATCTATTGGATACGTGTAAAAGGCTACATTATAATGTCCCAGCCCCTTGTGGCATTTCAGGTATGTCACAACATCTTCCCTCTTCTGGCCTGCCTTTTTTTCCCAGGGTTGTTTTTACCATCACACTCAAGGCCATTGTGTACCTCAGTTTCTCTCTTTGTTAACATAACAGTCCTTTGTTAGGCATAACTGTACCCTGGGTTTTTTCCTTTGTTTACCTCAGATGGCTGCAGTCAGCTCCTGCAGAGACCCATGGCCTTGCTCTCTGCAAGCTGTTCTCCAACAATTCCCCCTTTTTCTTTTTGTGCAGGCTGCACAAGCATAAAGTTACTAATATTTCTCATCATACAACTATATGCTATTTTAATAATTACTACAATCAATAGTACTATTCCTATTCACCACAATCCTTCTTGTAACAGACCTTGTAGCCATAGGGACAGACCAAACACAGATTGTAACCATTTGTCTCAAGGATTGACAACCACTTGTGGTTTTTGTAAACGTTGCTTCATCCATTGTAATTGGTTTTGAATTAATTGACTGTGGTCGGATAGATTAAAACAACACATCCCATCAAAATCTTTACATCCATGCCCCTGGGTAAGTAAAAGAAAGTCTATGGCAGCTTGACTCTGTAATGCAGCGCGCCTTAAACTGTCGAAGGTACCTTATCAAGTACAAAGCATCCCACATACTATCGAAGAGCAATCACATGAAAGCAAACAAACTATGATTGGTTCTATACTACTGTCCACAAGCCTTCACGCCCTCTGTGGTTGGTCCCGTTATGGTGTTCACACGTAGTTCTGTTAGGCAAACATCTTATTTCCCACAGTCCAGCATCCTTATTTCTTTGCTACTCACGCAGTTTCTCATCCTCTCGGCCTTGCCGGTGTTCTTCCCAACAGCTACAGCCTGATTACAGTGATGCCACTCAGTCTGGATCACTCATAACATGTCCGTTGTTTCCCAGGCATTCCACAGATCCCCCTTTTTGTTTTTGAGTGATCCAGACCTCTTTTACTGTTCAGTCCATCGTTCTCATAAAACACTTCCACACACAGGTTAATACCATTAAAAGGATTACAATGACAATTTAAACTGTTATTCCATGTAAAAACAATTTTTTTTTTTTAACCATCTAATAATTGGTAACCTTTTAGTCAAATCATTATTAAACCCTCTTCCTTCTTCAAGATGTAAATTCATTGTATAAACATCACTACAAAACCTAGTGCTATTCACTGGTACTGCTGAAGGAGTCACATCTTGCCATCTCAGCCAGATTCTCTGATTATACCAACCATAATGACTAGTACAAATGGCATACCAAACAGGTCTGAGATGGGTCGGCAGCAGTTGCTAAGCCCAGGCAAAATGCCTACTGTCCTGATTGATCTTTCCCTGCCACCTTGGCACAACTCTGCAGTTTCTTATCTATCTTACGAGGCCTGTTCTTCATCAAAGCTTAGCTGTTTGTCAGAAGCTGTGTGAGGCCGATGCCTTCCAGCCCTCCCCTTTCTTTGTTTTGCTGCGGCACCTGCAAGACTTGTTTGAGAGCTGTATCAATTAAGGGTTAGACAAACTTCAAAATACAGCATACTTAGAATAGTTCTAATTAAAAAGAGTAGACTAATTTCACTATCCATATTTAGGGGATATGACTAAATAGTACAAAAATAAACAGTAAGGAAAATACGGTACTAACATTCAGATCCGCAATTGCTAGGGAACCCTGGATACAGCGAGAATTTAGAGTGCCTTTCCTCACAAACTGGAAACCCTACGTGATGCGTCCATCCGTAGGTGAGGCATCCAAAGTCGCTGCAAGCAGGTCCAGCCTTTAAATCAACAGGCCAAAATAACTGGCAACTTTCTTTGAGCAGAAACATCTGATTTCATCCTCCTGTTGGGTTCTACCTGGAGCCTGGCCAGTACTCCAGGGGGAAAACCAAGGGAGTTTCTAAATAAGATTAAATACTTGAGCTCTTAATTCTTAATATTACTAAACAAAGAAAGTGGAATACATACATTCTTACAGCATCTTATCCTTATTAGTAACTATATTTTATCTAAACTACATTTTGTACAAGTGACTAGTAAGCCTATATATTTCATTAAGGAGTTACAATTACTGTTAGCATTTTCTCTTAAAAGAATCGGCAACTGTAGTGTAGTTTGTCCTGTTGCAGTAGTAAACATTACTCAGACATTCTGCTTGAACGATCAGTCGAAGAGACCGCAAACTGTCGGCACAGGGGCACTCACAGCACCCACAGCTGGCTCCTGAGTGCTGGCTGCCTCTCACGCCTCAGGTGTGGTTGCACACACCTTGCCGGTGACCATTGGAGACTGAGACCTGTGGAGACACAAGCATAACCTCTTCCCCAGGTTATTAAAGAAAATGGTCCTTCCCAGTTACCCCTTTCTAGGTTTTTGTTAACACTTGAACTTTACTTTGGACTTTTTGTTGATCTGGTATCTGTGATGAAAGACGACACAATACTGGTGGCACCTGTGAGACAGGGGAAATGTTTAAAAGTTTTGAAGAGATGGAGTCTTTCTGGTATTCAGGGCAAGTTGCAGTGATGTTTTTAGCTGGATGCCTTGCTAAAGAAAACTGTTTTTGTATTGCTCTGACATTCTGGTGGAAAAAATGCATGCGTTTTACAGCAGAGCAAATGGTTGACCTGGAGCCAAGATCTCTCCCCCCTTTTGTTTTTGCAAAAGCACTTTCAAGGTTTACCGTGTTCTCTTTATGATGGTTTGTCCTGTGGGGGAATGCAGTATACTTGCGATGCTTGTTAGCTATACGGTGAAGATCTTGTTTTGCTTTCTCTGTAAGTACTTTGGGTGATGTCAGTGAAGGATCTGTTCACAAAATATCAAATAAGCTATGCAGATCATCATGAGTTAGGCCCACGACGGCTGTATCTAATTTATGGTTCCTAACAGTGACTGTAAATCTTTTAAAGTCTTAATAACAGTTTTAAGTTGTTGCAGGACAATACACACAGGTGATTCGGTTTACAACGTTAGTGTCAGGGTGGGTTTCAGGGTGGGTTGTGCTGCAGTGGTGATTAAGACAAATTTGATCCAATTTGAGTTCCTCGTTGAGTCATACAGTTATGACCCCAAAATGCAATAGGGGTTTTCCAATATAAATGGATGAATATTTGCTACCCAATTTTCTGGGCCTCTTACATGAATGAGATCCTTGCTTTAAATTGTTACAGCATGACCACAAACCCTGAAAAGCATTTGAGTTACCGGAGCTAACAGCCAATCTGCTCACAGATATTATGGTCATATCTGCACCAGTTTCTAAAATGCCTGTCAGCTCGACAGATTTTTCAGCTTTAACGAGAGTACATTTTACCAGAAGTTAACCTTGTGTTACTGTTTTAGTCCAAAAATATTTAAGGGGTACCTGCTGATCCAAATCCTGAGTAATTGTGGCTTCTTTAACAAGCTGAACAATTTTTTACCTTTTTGTTACTGAACACAGGGGTACAGACCATAATTTTGATTTTTCTCTTCATAATCAGTATCTACAACCCCTGGTAAAACAAACAACCCCTGTAAGGTTGCAGATGACCTTTTGACAATATTTTCATTAGGCAGATGGTTCAGAGGTGCACTCTCTCCGCAGAGTATGCACCTAAATTCAAAACAACAATCAACACAGAATTACTGCCTCCCGCTAGAGGAGGTATTTTACCTGTAACAGTTAGAACACGGAGCCCAAACAAACCGCAGCACCGATGACCCAGCGGGCGGGCACTAGGACCCTGCAGTTCCTCGGCGGCCGCTTCCCTGGCCGGAGAATTCCGCAGCTGCAGCGGCCGCGTCTCGCACACACACACAATCGCACGACTACACACAGGAGCTCCTGACACTCATCACTCACAACATAAAGTGACAAATATTACACATACGAGGACTCCATTAAGAACATCTAAAGCCTGTGCTGCACAACCCTGCCGCTTTTGGCGGGGGGGGGCCTAGCGCGCAGTGCCGGGCTCAGCCGCAGGCGGCCGCTCCGCGGCGGGGGGGTCGGGGAGGCCCCGGGCCGCCGCCGCCAGCTCCGAACGCCGAGCACGGAGATGTACACGCTCGGTTTTTCAGATAGAGTACTGTGCCGGCGTGAATGCCGGTTTTTTCTTAAAAGTGTTAGCCAAGTTTTATGGGGCCAGTCGATATCCCCGAGCCATCGCCTCCAGTACAGCTGTCGTAGTCTGAGATTTTGCAGCCCGTTCTTATTAATGCTTTTCTCTAAATCTTTAATAACAGAAAAATGCCGTTCCTCCCAACGTGGCTGATGACTCGGCTCATAGCTTACAGGAGTAAGAATTTTTCTTGCCATGTCCATATTCCCTTGCACCAAAATTTTTTTTTTTTGCCTCACTTTTACCTACGGATCATTCTCAGTTAAGGGAGGACACAGACCAGACAGTCCAGATTCTTTTTCAGGATTTACAGCATCAGAGTCTAAAAGATTATCACACCATTCTGCTTCTTCAAACAATAAATTTGGTTCTTTAAAGTGTCCCTTAGCCTTGCCCAGACCAATCAGTGCGGCTAAGTTTTTTATCAGATTTATTCCCCGCTTTTCTAGAAAGCAAAAAGTTTTAGGACTACCTCTCGTTCAAAATATTCCTGCCCGGGCAAAAATTTCTTAAAATGCTGGACCGTGTAGCTTAACGACCTTCTTTAACATCCAATCAAGTACCAACGACCAGGTTCCTTAATTCCTTAATTCCTTGGCCTTTCCTGGGTAAGTCCCCTACTGCGGCCTTTCTGGGGTAGCCCTTCTCGGAGTGAACACCTGCAGCTGGCACTAAGGAGGTGGCAGCGTTGCCTTCCTACTCCGAGTCCGTCCCGCCGCTTCCTAGGTTCCGTTCGGTGGAAAAGCAGAGTTCGGGTAACCCTGTTCGGTGCGCCACTTGTGGAGGACGGAGGAAGCAAGCAGCCGATTCAACGTGAATGATAGAGCAAGCTTCGATTTTATTGAAAGAAATCACCCCTTATATAAGCACCCTACAAGAATCATACATATCACTCACAAATCTATTGGATACGTGTAAAAGGCTACATTATAATGTCCCAGCCCCTTGTGGCATTTCAGGTATGTCACAACATCTTCCCTCTTCTGGCCTGCCTTTTTTTCCCAGGGTTGTTTTTCCCATCACACTCAAGGCCATTGTGTACCTCAGTTTCTCTCTTTAACATAACAGTCCTTTGTAAGCATAACTGTACCCTGGGTTTTTTCCTTTGTTTACCTCAGATGGCTGCAATCAGCTCCTGCACAGACCCATGGCCTTGCTCTCTGCAAGCTGTTCTCCAACAGATAGAGATCTGGCAAATGCTAATATTAGATTTTCTGAGAAAAAGCAGTTTCCATCCACATTTCTATCACTAATTCACCAGCATAGGGTATAATGTATGTTTCTTCTTCTGTCATGCTGAAATGCCATCTCAGTAAATGTAATGGTACGTAGACTAATTACATCTGAGCAATGGAAAATTAACACATTAACTCATTATTACTTGTTAAAGAAAAACTAAGTTTCATGGCATCTTCATTGCTTTTTCTTCAGTATATTGATATGATCGCTTGCCATATTTTAAAACAGTATAAAAATTAACTGGTGCCTCATCCAAAACAAAGTAAGGTACCAAGCAGCATTCAGTCAACAGAGAAGACTTGCTTTATGGAAGAAAAATGCTTTGAATGCAACCTAATACAAAAACTTTACCCTTGATTCAGGATGTCTCTGAACCTTGAAAGTTACCACTTCATCTATGTTCTGTTTCTAAGTAAATATCTGCTGTTTTGTCCACTGTCAAAGGAAGAAAGGACTCTCTGCTATGGGCCTTTCTGTTCTGTCTGACATGTGTGGCGGTTCTTTTGCAGTGTTTCCCAATAGAATACGTGCTCATATGTCCCAGTGTGATGAGCTGTAATTATACGATTGTACAGACAAGGAGAAAATGGGACCCTGTATATGTTAAACAATGAAGGACTAGGTGGAGGTACTATCTGTATTCCCTTTGCATTAAGACAGAGCCCTACATAAACATCTTCCAAATGTATATATTTTATCGTTACAGAAGCACTGACAATTTTTGAAGCCAGGTCTCCAGAAAAGATGTAGCCAGTTCCTGAACAAAAAGGATGGTATTTATCACCTGGATATTCTTCTTCTGATACGTACCATTTACTATTTTTATTCCGAATAGGCTTATGCCCTTTCATAAGACAGCCTGTGAAATAATTTTGTGGAGGAGGTGAAAGAGGCCCAAGGAGCTTTTCTATTAGGTATATTGTATTAACAAAAACATCGCTGTCTGTCTTCATAACAAACCTTGCTCCACTGCAATAAGAGGCAACCCACTTCATGCCCATCAAAGTTTTAAGAGTTAAGTTACGGTAAGTGTCCAGGAAGTCCTGTTGAATAATATCATGATACTGCTCGCTTTCTGTCCGTAGGACCTCATTTGAACCCTTGCACTCAATGCCCAGCATAAACAACCGAACAATTTTAACTCCTGGAACCACAGCTTCATTTTCCCAAGTTTTTCTGATGGAACTTCTGTGCTGAATTTCAGCAGCTGTAGTTGCTATTAGCAGTATCAAGAAAGGTGTTTTATCTTTACACTTCTCTTTTTCATTAATAATGAATTTAAATGACCATCTTGAGGTAGATCTGGTTTTATTCCCAAATTTTTCATTTTCAGCTGATAGTTCTCCATTTTCTCTCCATAATAGTTTGAAATTTGAAGTAATGTTTTTATGTTAAATATTTTCACTTTCCGTCTGAAGATTATCATACCTTTTGGTAAAAAGTGTGTCTTTTTCTTCTATGTCATCACTGTTTTGAACTTTACTTTGAGTTAGAACAGCAAGGTTACCAGAATTCAAAAAATAAGAAATCAAATATATTGCTGTAAAAGAGATGGAGGCAATCAGGAAAACATTTCTCTTGGTGCAGTCCCAAGGAGAGGAGAAGAATCTACTACAGTAGTTCATGTTGGCAGCTTTGAGAGAATGCACAAAAATCTATTTTTTAATGGGACAGATATTTTGTCACAAGAGCAGTTAATTCGTAAATATTTCCTCATTGACACAGGAAGATAAAAGCAATCAGCAGGCTTTTGATTCTTCAAAATTCTGGGATTTTTTTGTTAAAAGTATTCCATGATTTTATCTTAGATTAAATTGCAAAGATTATTGTAGAAGCAAAACCAAAAAAATTGTTAAAATTTAATTATTTCATTTTCAGGCTTTTCTTCCTAAGATAAATACAGTAAGAAATAAATAAAACTAAACAAATACAGTATTGAAAATAATAATTTTCTCAGAACAGAACTTATTCAGATATGTATATTTAAATATATATAAAAAATAAATGTGAATTTAATCCAATATTATAGTCAATCTTTTAATATTTTTATACATATATGAAAAATAACTGTCATTCTTTCCACATGGCTATTTTCAATACTAATAACAGTACTGAACACATAAGAGGTATGGTAGAATGTAGAATATATATTCTATTTCAAATGCATACATTTATTAAAACATGCTAAAAAGATACACATTTAAAGTAAAGATTGTAATTGCTATTCTAATTGCTACAACACTCCCCTCTAGGTTATAAAAATAGAAGAAAGATAGCTTAACTTCATGTAAGCTTTACAAAAAGTTTATTGTGTAACTGAATAATCCAAAGTTAATGAAAGTTTATCATTGATTACGGATTCACAGCCTTGGAGACTACTATGATAACCTATTGGCAGGTACCTTTGACCATTTAATAGTTAGATACACAGTTGAAAGTGACTGCCTAGGCTATATGAAATGTTAATGCAGACAGAGAAGTAGCTTTTCCAGAGGCACATTTAGCCATCAAAAGATAGGTGTCTTACATGATATGAAGTGTCCCCTGCCAGCATCCACCTCTGCAAACATGTACCTCTGTAAACGTGTTACCTCTGTAACATGTATTCCAAAGTGAGCAGCAAAAGTACAGTAAGGGTTTTTCAGATTCTCTGTGCCAAAACACTACTTGACAGATGTTAACATGTAGCTCACAATCAAACAGCAAAATTCAACAGTTCTTACCATCATCTTTGAATGTGCACATCCATCCCACTTATACAGCCATGGTACTTTTGGAACAGGTTCTTCAGCAGTTTCTTGCTGCTTCAAAAAGAAATGGCAGATTTAGGACTGAAAGAGTCAGGGATCCTATCTCTGTTCCTACAGAGAACCTGAGGACAAGCTTATGGGCCCCTGTGCTTCTGTCCTAAGTCTTTTCCAGAGGAATTCTGTATTAACACAAAGGAAAATGCACCAGGACATTCACCGTTCTATTTGAAAGGGAAGAAACCCTGTGTCACTTGTAGCAATGAAGAGACAGTCTAAAAATGATATTGGATTTAACCATTTTAGAATCTGCAATAGGAATGTAAACTAAGAAATTAATTTATGCTCAATTATAATTTAATCTGGATAAAATAGATGTTGATTAATCTGAATGCAACTGTGTGGTGGACTACCTTTGGCCAACATTCAAACATCCACCCTGCTGCTCACCCACTTTCCCCCTCCTCGACAGGACAAGGGGAGAAAATAGGATGAAAGAGCTTGTGGGTCAAGATAAAGACAGGGACATCACTTACTAGATACTTGGCAAAAATTAATTAAGTTTACTGCTAATTAAAATACATTTGGATAGTGAAAAAGACAAAATTAAAACAGTACCTCCCCTCTATCTTTTCCTGGCTCAACATAACTTCTTTACCTGCCCCCCCAGCAGCAGAAGAGGGTGGACTGGAGGTTAAGGTCCTTCCCTTCTCCTCCTCCTGTTCACAAAAATGTGCTCCAGTGTGAGCTCTCCAAGGGCCACAGTTCCTTCGGGAAATAATCCAGCTGCTCTAGGTTTGAGAGCAAAAGGGCACAAGCATGTTCTATCTAAACTGGTCAGTAGTTCAACTAATGTGGCTTGCATGTATCTTACTCCTGTAGATTATTGAGAACACAGTGAGTAAATGGCTTAGCTCTAGCAATCTTCTTTCTCATGTTTTTAGCTCTTTAGAAACTCTGTATTTTGACATATTAACATTTTAAATAACCAGGATCCAAAACTGAAAGTAAATATAAAGCAATGTAAGAAAGAATGTAGGCAGTATGACTTCAGAAGGTGAGGCATTTCTGTATCAACCAATTACTTTGCTGCTATTTGAATTGTGAAAACTTCAGCACATGAAACTACGAGAGCAAAAGTTTCAATGTTACAAGTCTACTTATGCACAGCAATTTTCTTGAATAAACTAAAAACATTTTGTCAAAGTCTTTTTTGACTTCTGTTGGGTTTAACAGTGCAATTCTGTTAGATGAAATCCTGGTTCCCTTGTGGAAAGAACAGGAACTTCTAAGACTTTTCTAACAGGCAGCTAAAACTTTTATTGTTTCAAGTTTGATAGAGTTATTACAAGATCAGCCCAGAATTCATGTTGCGGAACAGTAAATAGTACATATATTTGAAAAAACATAGTTTCTCTTGCTTACAACTTTTAAAAATGCCAAGAAGCTCTCAAAATACAATTCTCCTTTTCTACAAAAATTCTTCCCAGAAAATAAATTCTTACCCACAATAATTACCCATACTTTTGAACCAAAGCAATTAGAATTCATGAAGATTATTTTTCTAAAACCAGCTGTGTAGCAAAGTTGGAATAATGGCCACTGTATATATTGTTGCCTCTGTGACATACTGATTATTCACATACACATGCATTTATTAACTACATTCAGGATTTAACATTACATTAGATATCCTGTGAGAAGACAGAATTAAACCTTATTAGAATAATAAGAAGATAGAAAGGAGTAGGGAAAGACATAAGAGGAACTAGAAAAAAAGGAAGGAGATGAATATGGTACTTTTTGTTGCCCCCCCCCCCCCCGTTTATATTTGTCTTAATTATTTAAAAAAGAGAGACTTGATAGCTCATGAGTGAAAATCTACCTCACCAAGTTCTAATTCTACCCTATCTCATCCCAGATTTCTAGAAGAATTTCAAAATAAGACAAACTCTTCACATTCTAGCAATGCTTTGATATTTTCTCAGCTTTTTGAATTAATGAGTTTTAAAGTCCAGCCCTTTCAGGGTGGTCATACAAATGACAATTTCAAAGTAATCTTTGAGAAAATGATACATGTGTTTGAAGTTGCAAACTAAAGGCTACCAGAAAGCATGAGATAGCTGGTTTAATATAAAACTGCCAGTTAGTAAACAGATCACAGTATCTTGACTACTTTGTTTCAATTTATTTAAGCTGAGTTTTAGTCAAAGTGATTAAACATGCATTTAAGGATGAGCTGGGAGTGAGAGAAGAGCAGGAGATGCACCCACCTAAAATAAAGTCAGCCTCTCCTGGAGAGCAACTCTGCTCAGTGCTTTGCCATCTCCTTGCAGTCCTGGCTCAGAAGAGAGCGCAATCTTTTGTGAAGACGAGATCACAAAAAGTCCCAATCCACAACTCTTGCTTGTTCTGTACAGTCCCAGGGATGACCATGGAGTTAGTGAGATGAATCCATGGCAATTTCACCCTTCTTTTTGAAGCCTGTATTTCATTTCAAACCTATGTACCACAATATTTGGAGGATTAATTTGGGCATTTTGGTGACATTTGCTCTTAGTGGTTATAAAAGGATGCAGTGATACTGCAGTTTCTGTCTTTGAAGCAAATTCTACTAATTTATTATTGGGTTACAGGTGAAAAAACCCCACTTTCTTAAAGGCCCACAACAACCAGAAAGCTAGTTCTACTCACTTTTACCAGCACCATTTGGCATCCCAGAGAACCCAGGCAATCCTACTGTTGTTTTACACATTCAAACTCATCCAAAAATGTACTGCCGAGGCTTGAGTTGAGTCAATGGTGGAGGGAAGGGAGGAAAAGAAATTGTTGTCTTGGTATGCATTGTTGGGAAGATCTGCACTTAGTTATTTCAAGATTTGAAATAAGATTTTATTTTGCACAAATGACTTTGTATATCTTTAACACCACTTTCTCTTACAATGATTACAGCAATTTGAACAGCAAACCGCTTAATAAACTGTGGAGGGAATTAAGCACTTTAAAGACAACACTGAAGAAGTATATTAATAAGACTTTAAAGTATGTAATGAGCGTATGGAATCAATTTAACAGACATTTATTTTCTAGTGTTCTGTAAAATCTTTCTATATGTATTTCTCTGATTTAAATTGTGCCTAGATTGAGTTAATGTCATCAAAATGCTACTTCTGCAAGAAACAATAGTTACTTTTCTCACTGGAACATTTGTAATATTTATTTTTTTTTTAAATCAGGAATATGTAAAAAATTGATGAAGAAATTTAGGTTCTCTTTTTCTTTACATAAGTGCACTATAGAATTTTAAATATTCTTATAGGAGAAATTAATAGCAACAGCTATCCTAGGGTTTGCTAGATAGCTGCTATATCACTTTTTCTTAAAGTACACACAGAAATATGAATGATAAAAATTTAATCACATGTAAACAGCAAAATTCCCTGATTTTATGCAAGCAAAGTGCAATTCTTACATGTAAAAATTTGTTATGGGTCTAAAAGGGAACACACTGCATGTGTAGAGCCAAGAATTTTTTTAGTCTAACAAAACCATCCAATAAAAAAATGGTTACAATTTAATTTAATTATTACGAAAGGCAGGGGAGGGGGAGGGTGGGGAAGGAAAAATAGTTCTACACACAGACCCCAGTATCTCCCCCCCCTTTCTCTCATGTCATTCTCACCTTTTTAATGCCCTGCTGGTGGAATCCTGAGTCAGTGGTGTCAGATTTTCTCAAGAAGGAGGTGGAGGAGGAGGAGAGGGGTTTGTGGCAAATTGTCAGTTCCCCACATTCTCTACCAGAAGGAACATCCTGATGATGATGGAAGTGTCTTACCTACCCAATACTCTACTAGTGCTAATTTCCATATGTTTTCTAATACAACTCTTTCCTCTTTCTTCATTGGTTCTTAGTTCCATGTGAAACTGATTTTATTATGCCTGTTGTGTTTATGTTGGATATTTCCTCATTGTTCTCTTTGTTATGGCCAAATCCAGTTTTACCCAGCTCCCAACGGTGCATTCCTATAGTAGTAAGTAATTAACTACTAAATTGATATTCCCTATAGTAGTAAGTAATTAACTACTGGTGGCACTTTTTCTCAGTTATCATCCCATACCTACACACCTCTGTATTACTTTTAGTTTAGGGTCATAAACAGGTACTCAACACAGAACAGCTATCTGCTGCAGAAATAAAGGAAAATTACTATAAACCTAGGTGCTATAACACCTTATGGAAAGCTAAACTAAAGCTAAAACTGATCAAATAATAGGAACCAAATCACTTCACAATTTGCTGTTACAGCTTAAAAAAGCTAGAACAAAGTTCCAGGCAGACAAGGCCAAGTCAAACTAATGTGTTCTAAGGCATGCAGAGTTCATACAAAGATAATGGACTGTATCCTGTTAGAAGAAAACAGTATGTCTTTTATGTGAAATACAAGCAAGGATGTTCTTGGGAGCATAGTACAGAGGATGATCTTGGTAATGCTGTCTGGTGTGATCTGGTTCATGGCAGTTAAATTCAACAGAACTGTTACGGAAACTGTTAAAAATAAAGACAGCAAATATGTCATTGATTCAGAAGTGGCCAACACCATTATTTCAGTTGAAGACAGTTAAGATTAGCATGAACTCTGAATTTTGGACCTAGAAACAAAAACATTGCTATTTTCATGTTTCTATTTCATATCTGTCATAAAATATTATTTACCCAGTAGTCTGATAAATGGCTTTATCAAGATAGTATCATTCACTGGAAAAATAAAAATAAGTCTTCCTGGTATACAGCTAAGCAGTGCTAACCTAAGATGTTTCTGCTCTCAAATAAAACAGGAATGCATGTGGAGAAGAGACTCCAGCTTCTGAAAATGCCTGCCAGAATAGTATGTCAAAGCTACTTCAACTATATTGTATGCTTTGAGATATAATGCTTCATTTTAAAAGAAAATTTAATTGTGTCTTGCTAGAAAGTATAATTTTTAAAACAGAGATGTAAACCTAAAATGCAGCCTCCTAGAATAAGTTTTATTGTACTTGCCCTTCTTTTTACATTCACATAAGCACATACCATAAGCACCTTATAGTACTTTTGCTCACATAAGCATAAGCACCATGCTAATGAAATAAGCTATTAGCTCTTTTCCCTGATTATGAGAGTAGAAAAAACAGGAATTCTCTCAAATATTTAAAATATTTTTATTTGTTTTGATATTGCAGTTTTACCTAAAACAGAACAGTCCCTTGTCAAAAACAAAACAAACAGAAACACAAACCCACAAACATAAAAACCAGTTCCTGACTCTAAAAGTCTTCTTCCAGAAAGAACTGTCATAGTGAAGAGATAAGAGATAGATGAAGGTCTAACAGAAGCATGCCAGATTGCCCATTGAGCTACATATTATCACTGAAGGAAATGGGAAGGGGAAAAAGCAGTGACATCAAAGGTCAGCCAGCAAATCCTCTGTCGGTAAGAACAAAACTTTGCCCGGCTATTAAACCTTGTTTTCTTCCTATGTCACATCCAGCAAGTAGACCCGAGAACTATGTTTAATTTACATATGAAGTATATCCTTCTACTACTTATGTCTGCTGGTTTTCTTAATTAAAATATATTGTATTCTCAGAAATCATTAATAATATGCAGATAGGAGAAAATTAATTCATACCTAAGGGGATCACGTGAGAATTTATGGAAGGTCCCAGTTTCCTAAGTCTCCCTTAGAAAATGCCATTCTAGTGGAAAGGAAAATGACACTACTTCTTACCAGCAAAGATGCTGAACACCACAGAGCCATTCTGAAGGAAGACAGCCTCTGTAGTTTTAGGTTCTTTGGCAGATGCAAACAGAATATATTTATTCATCTAGGTAGAACAGAGAGAGAGGTTGAATAATGAAAGTTTAAGCTGTTTGTGTACAGATATCCACAGAAAACTGAACAAAAAGAGACCTTAACAAGGACACTATCAGTTTTAACCAAGTAATTTCTGACAAACGTCTGCTTGTATCTTTCTAATCTGTACTTAAATAATTTAGGCCCCATAACCTTCCAAAGCATCTATTTAATGCCTCATTACTCTGCCTATTTCCCTAATCCAAATTGATATTCCCATGCTACACTTAAAATTCATTACTTCTTGAAAAATTGAAAATAAATATTCTTTTTCTCTGTGAAGAGCATTTGGTAACTTTTACCTTCTACCTTCTCAGACCTCACATATCCCCAGTTCTGACGTTTTCTGAACTTCCAACCATTCTTATTCTTCTTCTTCAGTTCTCTCCTATGGATTTATATCTCCCTGAAAGGATAAAGCAGACTCATTACTTCAGGTGAAACCTAGAACTGGAGGAGCGGAATAGAAAGATTACTTCATTACTTCATACACTCTGGGAAAACATTTGTCTTTTTTGTAACTATTACGTGGTTGATGCACATGATCTGCTATTGCAATAACAGGTACAGCCTGTGACCTGCTCCATGCTGGGACCCACTTCCACGTGGCTGATCAGCTTAGCCAACATTCTACCTTTGTTTCTCATGATCTCAGATAATTTCCACTTTACCAGTCATAACCTCATTTTAGTACATTATTCCAAACCACGGTGAAGCCCTGGTCAATATAGAATTTCATTTTCATAAGAAACCACTGCAAGGTGGTATCTGAGACTGGTTTTATAGACATTTATATAATCTCCTCATGGTAGTTTCATCTGCCCCATAGCTCCTTATCCAGTGATTCTGCCCTGCTCACTAACAAGTGACAAGCACCCTTACATTAGATCCTTGGCAGTTCATCCAATGATGTGAGCAGTTTCCCCTTATTTGTGACAAAGCAGTGAGTATCTTCAGTAAGCTCGCAATGCTTTAACATAGATTACAGAAATGTTGTAGTTTCCATTATAGTCACTTAGGCCCTTTTCTGATCAGCCGTTGTGACTATAGGCAGAGCACTAACCACCCTATTGATTGTTTATACGCTACATCACAGGTGATATTTGACACTTCAAAGATATACACAAGTACATAAATTCATATAATAATTTAAAAGCAAACATAGTTGCTGGTATTAAAGCTATAAACTCTCTTACATGTCTGAGCAATAGCAAAATAGATAAGAGTTTCCTACATAAAAAATAGTTTTCTAGTTTACTTGAGGTGAAGGGTTTTGCAATGATGCCATCTTGTGACCATGGTGAAAATGACACTGTCTGGAACTACAGCAACAGTTCATTTTTTTCCATGTATTTTAGGCTCAGGCAGCTAGTGAACAGACAATGTTAGCATCAAACTGATGGCAGCAGGTACTAGTCTTTGTCCAGTTTCTTTGCTTGACCTAAAACTGTTCCTCCGTGGTTAGGTTTTCATCAGGTGTCTGGGTCTTCAACAGATAGCCTAAACAAAAGGTGTGAAACACAACTCCCAATAATTTCTGAGTATTAAAAAACCCATCTTATTTGCATATATGAATTTTTTTAAAAACCTATAGCTTGCACAAAGCCTTCTATCCAGATTTATTCATGAATTTAAAGATATCATTTCAACATTAGGGAAACTGTGTCTCTCCAATTACCTCACTACAGACAGCCACCTCAAGTATTTTCTGAATTTACTAGTGTATATAACAAGACATGAAGACAGGGAAATGCAAGTATAAGGAATTCAATTCAAAATTTGGAATCAGCAGAGAGAAGGATTATATATGAAAACTGCTCATTCTAGTAGTAGCCTAATGGGAGCCATTTGCAGAACATACTTGCTCCATTGATCCTCTACCCAGAAGTGGCCCCATTATGAATTAGACAGCTATTTTGTACTCTACATACTCACACATCCATGCAGTTGTTTTCTGAAATGTATCACAACAACACACAGAAAAAAGTAGCTTACACATAGGTTATAAACAACACACTAAGTTAAAATTTCATTTTGTGAAATTTATCTTTCACTTGTTTGTTGCAGTTGTGTCTGGATTCTTAAACTAAATTTACTGTGAGCACAAGAACCAAAATTACATCAGTGTTCTTTATTAACTTTAGTACATGGCTGGGTTTTTATAGGAATTAGGATAAATTAGAATAGCAATTTATATTAGAGATGTTTGGCTAATTTATATTTTATAATTAAAAGTTCTAACAATAATGAGTTCCTTAGATCAATTACAACAAAAATTAACATAAATTTAATTACAGGTGTTTATGTCTTCAGGATTAGTGTCTCCTAATGCCTTATGTGTATTCCTGTAAAAGCTGCAGAACATTCAAGTCTTTCTTCTCTTGGTTAATCAGGAACTTGTATAATTTAATTCAGCTAAAAATGACATTTATAAAGCTTCATTAGTTGCCAGAACATGAGGTTCTTGTTCTGAAGCCACAGGGGAACATGTATATGGAAAGTCTTCGGTGTTTCTGTTCAAGAGTTGCTGGCTGTAATTCAAAGGAATGTTTTCTCACCAATGCAACTGTGTGGATCTCATGCTCCTTCCCGTATAGATTCAGCACAGGGAGTCAAAACACAGGAGAGGTAACCTGGAACCCCTTCCAGCTTGGAAAGGCAGTGACTCAGCTGTCTCCTCTCCTGGCCAGAGTGCTACCTTAATCTCCTATGTATGGCTGCTGCCACATTTTTAAATATTACTCTTATGCCTCAGGCTTGAGTAATGCACACTCATCAGATCTTCAAAAGATGAAACCAAAATATTACCTCCTCTGAATATTCTGATTTAGAGGTGAGTTTAGATGTGAGATGGACAGAAGATGTCAGCCTTTTCCAGACAGTTACTGCTGTGAGCATATCAAGAGGCACTACACACTGCCCTTGAGAAACCTCCCCAGCGAAAACATAGACACCAATGGATTTTTCAGGTGCTGTGTGGATAGACTGAAGTTTAGCTGAAACTTGCAGTTTTAACTGTATACGTCTGAATTTCACCTTAATCTTCCTTTATGCAGTCCATTTCTGTTGCATCTGGTAAAAAACTTTCACTACTTAAAGACACATTGTATTTCAAGGAGACTAAGATGATATTGATCACTGGAGCACTGGGGCTTCAAGGTCTGCTGAGCAGAAGCTATCTGATCCAGGCACAGGTTTCACAACCTAGATTTTCATGTTTGTGGTTCTTTTCTAAACTTTTACTTATAAGCCCCCTTAAATGTAGGAGAAAGAGCATCTTCATTTAGGGCTTCTAAAGAACTATAACCTGCCTGGGAAACTATGACACAAATTCCACCTAGACTAAATCCTCATTTTTAGATAATTCCAAAGAAATATCAGTATGGTGATATACTTACTGCTCACTATCTAACTTGGCCAAAGACAGCTGCAAATCCAGATGCGAGGGTGTTTGTCCTCTGGCATAGTCATCTCAAAAACACTACATCACATTTCAGTTCTAAAACAATGAAAAGATGCAAGAAGATGAACGTAATGAAATGCAGGGTTAAATAAAATTTTTAAAGCACTTTTATTTTCTTGAGTGAGAATATCTATCTATGCTCTTCACCTCTCTGCTGGATCCCCAGGAATTTACTCTCAGTGCTAACAGTCAAGAAGGATTCCTTTAGAAGATACTCAGCAAATTGTCATAGAGTACAGGCAGTTGCATTGCCAGGCCTTGATAACTTTCAGCAAAATGGGCCTAAAAGGGCAAAACTCAAAAGGTACTTCAAAACAGCAACTCCTTACAATGATTCTTAAAACAAAATACCCTCTGAGTCAATTTGTTTAAGAAATTCAGGGATGGAAGATTTAATGTTGTTTTAATTTTACATTTCAAGGGGAAAGCAGATTTTGCTCTAGGATTTCTTAAATTCTCCATTAGGCTAAAAACTTCAAAATTCCAAGCATACACTGAAGGTAAGCATAATGGACTGAATGATAAGTATGAAGGGGAATTGCTTTTCTGGCACTCATGCCAATGTTCAGGTTGTACACAATAGAGAACATTTTTCACTTTTATGGAAGAGCTTTGTTGAAATGCTTTGGAAGTTGTACTGGTGGTTATGTGTAGCTAGTTCAAAGCCAAATATTTCTATAGGTCTAATAGGTATTCCTCTATTGTAGCTTAATCTCAGCTGCAATAACTGCAAAAATCTCAGCTAAGCCTCTAGATGGTAGTGTAATACTAATAATAACAGGAAGGCATTGGAATGGAATATGAGTATTTTCGGTTTTATCACTGGCCAATACCCATCTCATGTTACAAAGTAGTCATAAAATCCATGCGTTGTCAGTCTTCATAAAACTAGCCTGTAGTTCCAGTTCAGGCTTTATTGGAAAACTGTCTGGTTTCCACCATCTGAATTTGCACTCTTATTGGCCGTGACAGCCAAATCATTATTCCATAGCACAGATCAGGGTTAAAACACTCCACTGTAATAAAATAAGAAATTTTTTATGTTCCTTTAGAGGAAAAAAATGTCATTTTAGTCTGGCACCTAAACAAACATAACTTTTATGTCAGAAATCTTTAAAAAAATAGCCTTGCGGGAAAATGAATTCTGAGAGGATTTAGAATGTATCATGTAGTCTTTTCAGTATATATTTTTGTAGTACTTTAAAATTGTTTATTGTTCTGCTCTTGATGTTTAGAGCATTTACCAATAAAGTTAATCAGTTCATAATAAATTTATGCACAAATTGTGCCAAGAGATATTTGTGTGTCTTCTATATTAAGCAATGGATTATGATGATCTCATTGAAAATTTGAAAAATTTTGAAAATTTGAAAAATTGGAAAAAAAGCTGATCTCATTGAAATGATGTAATGATTATTTTTGATTCATACTAAGCTTTACTTGCTATGAAAAGAGTTGCTGAGTTGGAAAACTAAGTTTTCAAAATCATTTCTACAAAGCTTAAAGAAAGCATAGTTTTTGAGTCATTAAGGATATCACAGTAGATAGACTGAACCTTTATCAAGACTGTGCACAGTGCAGTGTACCTAAAATAATGAGATATTTTTTCATCTCTTTGATCACCTCTGAGAGTGGGTTTTGAAATGAAGGATAACATACCCTTTTCTTTAGGCCACAGTATTTGCAGTGGAAGCTTGTTCCTAGCACATTGTCTGCATCATGGGATCCTCTTGACTGAACTGGAATTGACATCATGGGAATTTGCATGAACTTGTTTATAAAAGTGTAGTTAGCTCACATAGTTTGTGAACAAATAAAGAGGATTTAATCTACAATTTTCTCAAACACAAGACATATAACTGCAAAAATGTCTCTTGTAGTATCTAGAAGTGAGATTCAATGCATTTTGGATTATATATATATATTCCTATAGTCTGTTACTGTCTTGAGTTCTACACTTCTGAAGCTAACCAAATACCAGGTATTCACAATCCTGAAACACAGATGCACTTTAGTGCCACATAAAATAGAAAGAACCTGTGAAATCAAGATAAATACAGCAACAGTCTCCTAAAAGAAAATCTTTTGTCCTGAAGATAATAAACAGAAAAGCAAATGATCAGATTATTTCAGTCACTAAAAATATTGGGCTTTCAAACACAGTTAACAAAGTTAAACTGGTATTTCCTTGCCAAATATTCAAATTTTTTCATGTCAATACAGGATTATATTGTAATGTTTTAAAAATAAGATTATGATGGCTACTAGGAAATTATGTGAGTTAGAGAATTAGGAATTTATGAAAAAAAATATTATTGCATCTTGGATGTATATAGGTGAACTAGGAAAGCTATAATATCTGTAACGTTCTAAAATTAGTATATGAAGTGGGTGATAATGTAATACTTTAAGGATTATTTACATTCTTCAGTTATACTCTCCCTGTTTCTCTTACTGATTTTTGCTGCAAAAATGTAGTTGAATTATTTAATGGTAAGCACCTCCTCAAGGCAAGTACAGGAAGGAGCATTTAGACATGACCAGTTTTTTTTCACTGCTTTCTATTGTTCTTCCATTTGTTATCATACCTTGAGCTCTTATACCATTTTTACTTGGATTTATAATTCAGTTTTGTACTTAAAAATGCTACTGAAAGTCTATAATATATATATAAAACATAGTTTTGAACCGTCATAGTTATTTTTTCATAACATGTGAAGCAAAAGGGAAGCTACACTCAGCAGCAAAAACAGTGGAAAGAAAAATTTATTAATACTGAATACAGACTTTACCATTTTTCAGAATAGTACTTTGTCACTTATTTCAATCATGATCAGATGTTTCCAAGGGTAAGAAAAGCCACCGTTCTCTGCTAATCTCAGATGGTCAAGTCATCTAAAAATGGAAGCATAAACAAAAGGCTCCAACACTAGAATTCTGTGACCACTTGCAAATTTCTTCCTTAGTTTGAAAGCAAACAAATATTTTGAGACTTATTCCTAACTGAAATACAACATACTGTGGTAGTAGGAAAGGGGATAGTGAATTGAGATCTGAAACAACAGGTGTGTGGGCTAAGATGAAAGATAAGCAGGTCATTCTAAAAAAATAGACCAAGTTCTTTGGAAAATTTAAGAGTATTTTAATATAAAAATGTTTATTCTTTATGGTTAGTATTGATATAAATAAAATCTTATGGAAGTGTGGTAGTTTAGGCCCTGCCCGGACCAGAGACCACACTGAACCGGGATAGGAAGTAATATTCTGTTGTTTTATAGATGGTAAAAATAAGAATCAGCTAGAAGTTTCTGACTAAATTTTGATGAAAGAGGCATATACTTTTTACAAGCTGGATTATCACTTTGCCTGCACATGAAGGAGAGTCCCTTAATTTGTCTGTTTGTTGCTAGCAACATGGTCTTAGAGAAGAAATTTTCCCTCTAAAACAAATTTGAGTGGAGAAATGAACCTGAGTTTCACACAGCCCAGGGGAGTGCCTCAGTTACCAATACAATACATATATACACTTACATTTTGTTCTCCTTTTTATCTTCTATTATAGGGCTGCAGAGGGGAAAAAAAAAAATTCAAATAAATTTAATAGATTTTGATAATTTATTGGTGCGGCTGAAACACATTTTGAAAGTGGCTAAGAAACTGTCAGCACTAGCAAAAATAATTGAGACCTATTCATGAAATCCTGTTAAGCCAAATTTCTTCTAAGGACATGGTATGAAGGAATGCAAGTTTTGTCCCTCTTTTTCTTCATATCTTTTTTCTGAAGTGTGGGGGATAATCATGTTGCTAACATGAAAAACAACCTCTTATGAACAGCTACGCAAAGACCACAGTTTAAAATAGTGCATATGCTTTCCTTCATTATATAGAAGTTGCCATAGTCACTTTATTTCCTTACAGAAAGAGATATCCTAAGTTATTTATTCCCTCTTTTGTAAATAATACTAAATGATTTTTCAGTTAGCAATTCAGATTATTGCTTAGAACTGCCATCAAGATATGGATGCATTAAAGTACAGCAGGAATAAAATATCTATCACTTCAGTGCTTACGATGTCTCTGAAAAGCTTGGATATTTTAATAGACTGTAATATATTTTGTCACTGCAAGTCACTTTCACAACTCGCTGTGCAACAAATTAAATTTAACTATTGCCAATCATTTCTCGGATATCAAAGGCATTAATTAAAATGCCATTGGATGCACTTTCTTGATGTTTGCAATGCTTTCCTCCCATCCTCTCATAAGCAGAAGTATATAGTGAAGAAATACCTCTTCAGGGTGAACTTCCGCAAACAAGGTGATAACTAGTTTGACAAGCTCTTGAAATAGCACGGAAAAAAAAATGTCACACAAGCATTACTTAAGCATTAAGGTTGTCTCTGTGTGTACGTCTGAAGATATCAGGTAGAATATGGAACTAGTAAAACTATTATTTGAGTCAACTACCATTTTATTTTCCTCATGCATCTGCCTACAGTTTTCATTTTCTTCCAATTTCAATTTAACCCTTAGGACTTGTGTAAGAATATTTATTTTAAATTGAAATCCTAACCTCTGTTGAGAGGGTACAGTCTGCTCCAGAAACAGTGGTCTTAGCATTTTAGAAATTTGATATGGAATAAACAACCCCAAAAGATCCCTTTTGTGCACATACAATAAAATGGGAGCCCCTCTATAACATAATACATATAATTTATTTCCTACCTGTCTAACTGCATTGTGACCTAATATACTTTACATTAGCTATTACTTTTGCAAATTCTCATTTTCTCTGTCAAATGATGCATGAAAACCAGAAGCACTACAGCTTAATGGAATAAGCCTCTTATCAGCACTATATATCAAAGGCATTCCTCTCTGAACATTTAAGGACAGAAGATCACAAGTTCTACAATAATTTCAACAGAATTCACAATAGGTGATTGGGTTTGAAGTTTTTCCCCAGCTGTTTACTTTTCCCTTGCTGTGGAGACAGTCGTCAGTGTTATGCTGTTATTTGTTCTTTACAGGCTTAAGTGTGTAGGACATCAGCATGGGGCTACAGCTAAGAAATTATATCAAGAGGGATTTCTCTGTCCCAAAGAAGCACTCTATTTGTCTATTAGAGAAGTTTGGAAAAGAAAAAAAAAAGCTAAAATTGTGCATATTTGAAGCTATATAATAATATCAATAACAGGTATAATAATATCAATAATAATATGAATAATAAAATAATAATTAATTGATATAACATCAAAGAAAGAGGTTGAAAACAGTTTTATAAATCCAAGGCTGTGGTCACAAAAGCGTAGGTTTGAGGTAAACTACAAAGAACGATGGGGCAGTCGGAGGGAGAGAGAAAGATAATGCAAGTTCATGACTACCTCGACCTGGACTCACTGCCTCTGCAACTTCTCAGAGTTTGTGGCAACATTACTTGGTAGACGTGAGGCAGACAGGATGATTCAAGTCCTGTCCTGGAAAACAGGAGGCAAACAGGTTTATATGAATGGTTGTGTCCTTGCTTAACAAAAATCAACTAAAAAATATTCCTAAAATACTCTTGGGGAGGATGGGGGGAAGTCCAGGGCTGTCCAAAAGGTTCAGAATAGAATGGTGAGAATCAATTCAGAAAACTTTTCATACATGTCTTCTTTTTGCACAATATCTAGAGCCAAACTTCAGGTTTTGTTTTCTTAAATCATATCATGCTTATGATGTTATGGAAGAAGGTGAGTCTGACTGAAAGTGTTCAGGTTGCTGCCAACTATTACTTCCTATTCTAAAGTCCCATTTTCACTACAAAGCTGCATCTCACCTGGATCTTCTACCTATATGGAGATTTACCTTACACAAACCTTATGATTCATGTTCTTAGTTGCATTCTCTTTTGGATTCAGTCAAGCAGTATTTGATTTTTCTCTCATGAGAAAATCTGTGGGTACTTAACTAGAGCTACGGAAAACAGCAAAAAACTAGCAAGAAAACAAAACCCATGAGAATGAGAACGTATCTTAGAGTTTTCTCACCATTTCTATCAGAGAGGGAGAAATGAACACAGGAAGCGTTTAACTAGATTTACACAGGAAGCTTTTGAAGCTTCCATCACTGAAGAGCTTTAAGAACAAATTAAACAGTTCGGCTTATAACAAATATACAACTGGTAGACTTTTTTTTTTTTTTTTTAATAATTCTTTTCCCCCTCAGGTTAATTTTTTCTCTTCAATCAAAAGATTCAGGGTTCCCATTAATTTCTGAAATCTTTATACAAGTATATGACTTTGTGCCTCATATTCTGATAATAATTGATCTCAGTCACACAAAGGAATCTACATTAAGTCTTCAGATTTCTTTATACTGGCTTCATATTCTTCATACTTTATAGGGCATTTTTCTTTGTCTTGAGAAAATGTCTCTGCCCATAAAATAGCTTATTCTCCAGAACAGTTCATTCTTATTACTTCAGTCTAATTCTGTTGTTATTTCCAGGTCTTCTATGACATTGTGTTTGTCTGGGATGGTTTTCTGTATTTTATCAGATTTCAGCAGCTTTGAGGTGAATCAAAGAAAGAGTGAATTATTTCAGTGAAACCTGACAAAGTGTGGGGGTTGCTAAAAATTATTTGCATTTTCCAAGAAGCTGGCCAAACAGATTTCAAAAAGCTCCTGCTGTTGCAGGAGGATATAGTTGTGTAATACTAGGAGACTGTGTTTATGAGTATTCAGCTCACAGGTGAAAGAAGCAGCATGAGCAAGAATGGGACACGGATGAAAAAGTGCTGACGGATGGCAGGTATACCTACTTCTTACTCACATTATGAAGGGACTGTACAGCTGGAGGCACAAAACTGATACTAATTAATTACTTCCTTTGTGAGGCCATGAAGGTTTTATTTTTCTAACCCTTTATTTCTAGTGGACTTCATAATGACATGACATTTATTTAAATAGCCTTGACTATTGATAAAAAGAGCACTGCCACTAGCATGCTATGAACTTAAAACACATACACCGCACCCTAACAAGTATGTTTGTATGAAAAGCTACTCAGGAACATCAACTATTTAATGACACTTTCAAATTCCAGGTCAACATTTCAACAGTTCAAAATCCCAATTCTGAGAAGCCTTAGCTAAAGATTTACTTATGCTGTGACAATCATAGAGTGGTTTGGGTTGAAAGGGACCTTAAAAGATCATCTAGTTCCAACCCCACTGCCATAGGCAGGGACACTTTCCACTAGACCAGGTTGCTCAAACTGTTTTGTTACAGTTTCTAGCAAACAAAATAATTTTCATTTGTTTTGTTCATCAGATGTTTGTAAATAAACTTCTTTTAGCCATACTATTTGATGAAAAGGTTTGTCCTACATTTTGAATTAATAATACGTGTCTGCATAGATTCTGCAGCTACTCAAACTGATTGCAGCCAAATCCAAGCTTCACTTAAATAGAATAACGATGGAAGAGTCTGAGACACCATAATCTGATTCTGATTCTTTCCCCTGTTTCCCCATAATATTTCTCCTACTGTAGCTATATATTTTTCATCAGGACCCACTCATATTCCCTATGGGTAGTTCCTGCTTATAATGCCATTAACACTGATTGGAGGATGCTTTTATAAGAGGCAGTTGCTGCACACTGGTTGTTTAACTTTGTGCACACATAGCATTGAGTCCTGTAGCATAAAACAAAACACTTACAAACAAAAGGTAAGGAAAAAGAGAAAGAAGTCTCACACCAGCAGCAATCACTTCCAATGAGAACTACCATAACTTTATTGCAATTTTTCAGGTGCAAGGTCATGAGAATAACAACATGAGAACAGCAGCACGATGTGCTACTTTGGGAAGGAGGAAAAATATGAAATCATAGGACTCATCTGGATTCCTTCCATAGTGCTAGACAAATAATTGAAAACCCAAGCCAGGTCTCCTACAGTCTAGGGACAACACAGGTCCCTACAGATTTGAAGCCCCTGCTTTTCTAAGCAGACTTTCTTTGATTTTCAGGGGGTTGTTTAAAAGTCATGCTAATGCTATTGTGTCAAGGAAATCAGCAGAACCATTTCAAAGTACATTTGCAAAGGGGTGACTCGGGAGCCAATCTTTAGTGTGATTATGGAATCACATCGGGAATCTTTAAACCTGGTGATATAAATGATATATTTTCATTCAGGAAAAGTTCCAGATTCCTGACATATCCAGAACATAAAGCACTTTTTTTCATTATTTTCTTCAAAGTATCATGATCTGCTGAATATTATATTGTTTTCCAGTTTTAAAAGTTCTGAAGCAGAGAGTACTACATGGTGTAGCAGAGAGTACTACATGCTGTATGCTATCTATTACACAACACAAAATCAACACTTAATCCTCTAGGGTCCAAAGTCACATATAACCTATGTAAAGAGGATCTGGAAACTGAAAGTTCAAGAATAATGTGACCTGATTACTAATCAAAAAAGGCTGAAAGTGATCATACATACTAGTAATACATATTGAAATGTTTCCACCATGTTTAATGATCACTTTTTCTGTTAAGAATGTTTCTAAACTTTGTTACTGTATTAACAATAATGAGTTATTTCTTTTCCCATACTCGTCTACTCAAGGTCTTTTCCAACCTAGATGATTCTGTAATGTAAGGAAATAGCTGAAAATCAATGCTCTTTTTTCAAAAGTCAAGTTACTCTTTACAGGACCTGCTTCATTTGAGGGTGAAGTTGCCTTATCAGTTCATCGATACAAAGTGGTAATGCTGTAACAAGTGAAAGAACTAGAGCATTTAGTGGTAGCCACAGAAAAATGTTCAAACATAGCAGTATGTCCGTTTCATTCAAAGAGCAAAAAATATGTATTTAAGGAAAGGTGCATAACTGCACCATGCTTATCAGTATCAAAGCAAAATCCATACTTTTCTCAATATCATATTACAGCAACACTGTATCAGAGATAGAGTAGCTAGATATTTGACCCAGTTCTTAATAGCCAATACTGACTGCTCATATACCATTTCCTTACTTAAGCAACTCATTAACTGCAATGGATTTTACATTTATGACAATAAGATCGTAATCTCACCTCCTAAAACAAAAATCAAAAGTGATGAAAGCCATAAAATGCAATTTAAGTGGTACCAAATTGCAGCCAAAAATCTGTTGGCTTTGTAAGGTGTGAAGAAATGAAACCTATGTTTCCTGGAGCTGCCTTTCACTGGCAACAGATACCAAGTCTATTTCATTCTGTTTCATGTGTCTTATAGTAACCACACACACGGATCTGCTTCTCAATGCAAGTTAACAACTGGAGCTGGTAAATAGAAAGAGGAACAAATTTTTAAAAGAAAAATATCATCCTAGTTTAGATATCAATTTTAGAAAAAGGGTAAATCACTGTCCCCATTTGTCTCCCCTGACAATCGAGTCAAGAGAACAAGTCCAAATGTAGACAAACGTATTTCTGATGGTTTTTTTAAACAGACTCCATCCCTTCCCAGCCGTGTCTTCACTGATTACTTATGGTCCTTTCTTTCTTTGTTACAGTTAGCATTCTTTTCCATTGCGATCATATAAGTAATGTGTCTTAGTTATGCTTACACTTTGACAGCAAGTCTCAATGATCAGCAGTTAGGTATAAATTGATAAATGCTCTAAAATGCTAAAATATATTTTATTTAATATCAAATAACACTTTAATTACACATAACATAGAGATACCCAGAACTAAACAGACAAGACTATCCACAGAGTTGTTAATTTGAATTAACATAACTGAAGTATTACTTACGTTGTGGTGTATGAAACATGGGTTTAATTTTAACTGGTATGTACCTGTTGTCGCAGTGGGGCTGCTGGATTTCACTTGTAACTCCCATAGAAAAACACGAAAATAGAAAGCTTAGGAATACAAAATATAATAGAAATAGAAAGGAGATGTAAATCTTTTTTGTCGGGCATTTCCCCTTAGCTGAGCCCAGATCTCTGCCTGGTTCCTAATCAAAACCTTTTATCTTCCTGCCTTGCCCCAGGTATGCAGTCAGTGCATGTATCTATAATCTAGAAATAAGGAGTATGGATGTAACAACTGCTGTTCCTTTCCCAAAGTGACTCACTGCAGTGCCTAAACACTGATTTTAAAAATTAAAAGGAAAACCAGAGATGTTCTTTGCCCCTGCTGTATCCCTCTAGTTTCAGTATGTATTTATCAGGGGTTAGAGGACTCAGAATCAAGGATTAGTGTAAATTGAACAAGCCAGAGTTGGAAAAACAGGTTACCAATCTAAGCTGATCCCAAACTTGCTATAAATTAAAACAAACAAATAAATGAATAAAATTGAAGACAGTGGATTTCTATTACTTTATACAGGTGGGTTCGGTCCCAAGTGCCACAGTGTGTTATCACTTAATGCCTGTGCATAGAGATTAGGAAACACTAGTGTTTTCTTTCACTTCACAGAAACATAAATTGTCATTTCAGATGGAGGGTCAATGGTCAATCAAGCCTGAAGAGGCAGCAGAGTGAGACAGCAAGAGAAACAGATGACAGCAGGAAGAGAAAGCAGCTTGCTTCAGTCCAGGACGTTACTTACTCTTGCTCCTCTGCTGTTCCTTTTTGGTTATCTAACATACTACCTTCTGCTATCTTACTATCATTAAGATTATCCTTCTTTTGTCCCCTCAAAATAATCTGTGAGCTATTTGAGTACAGGAAGGATCCACATTTCTCTGAACTCTGGTACCAAAATGAGTTACCTGAGTGTGGATCACCCCAGGATAGGATTAGGAAGAGGAAAATTAAGGAACCAAGTTTATTGCTAGTTCTGGTAAGATCAAGCTTTCTGTGGTTACTGAGTATGGCACAATCACTCTAAACAAAGTGTGATATGACCTTAGTTTTTATTTCTAAGTGTACTAACATGCATGTCTACCTAGAACAACAATCACTTATACCTGTAAACAATAGAGAATGTGGTATGTTGTGATTACATTTATAATTCTGAACCATCACTGATGGAATTGCCAAAGTAAGCAGGTTTTTTCTATTCTTCCTCCATGTTCATATAGGCCCAATTTCCGCAGATGCTGACATTTTATAAATGTCATAGTTTATGAAGAAATAATAAAACCCCAGATAACACCACACAACACTGTGACCTTTAGCTGAGAGATTGCTGTAAGTTCTTAAGTAAGCTCAGTAAAGAAATCCAGAGGTAAAAATTCAGGTTCTAGTAAGTAATTGAAGACTTCAAAGGTCACAGATTTAGCAGAAATTCTGTCTGTGAGTTAGAGCCAGCAGTACTTTTTTTTGTTTTTTTAACTTGTTGCTTGTGATTTGATTTTGCAAATGACCTGTTTTAGCAACATATTATGAACAGCTTTAATTGAAAATTTGGAAATTTTCATTATTATTTGGAACTGAATTTGTTTACAAGTCTGTTGTTGACCAGTCTAACCAAACCTAAAGGCATTCCTAGTATTAATGTTATTGCTTAGGAGGTAGATTTTGTGGGTACATTTCCATAATAGTATTTTTGGCAGATACTCTCAACATATCTATGTTTCCATTTAATAAGACATTCCCAAAATGCAGTTAGAGAAAAACGTGTTTTGTCCATATTCAAAAAAGATTATCAGAACTGTTTTGAAGACTTTTTTTGAAGCTATGATACCTTGAATAGGTGACTTGAAATTTGAGGGTCCTATCATAGCTTGGACAAGTGTCTTGAAATTTGAGGAAGAATCCCCCACTACAAGGAATATCTAGTCTCTTTCTATGAGAAAGAATCCAATAGTTCTTACAGGTTTCCACAGGGGGCCATCCCCTCCCACTCTCCAAAACAGGGAGAAAATCCCGAAAGGTTCCTCCATGCCCAGAGGTTAATTTAATTTTGGTAACTATATAATTTGGAGATTCTATCTTTGCTGACAGTGCTTGAGTCTTTCACATCTACTAGGGGCCTATGCATGTGTATCCCAGAAGAATTACACAGATGTTTATTCCCCAGACTTCAAGAACTGAGCAGAGTGTACCAGTTCAGTTTATACTTCATAAAAGGTGGAACTAGATACAGTATAGCAAACTAGGGTGATTTCTAGTAAAGCAGACTTTAAACTATATCTCATTGCTCAAAGAATTACATCTGAAGCTTCATGAAATGTGAAAGTATAATCAGAAGCACAACTAAAAACCACCTAAACAATTAATACTTAAGCCAAAAATCAGTATGTGTAAAACAACAAGAAGAAATAAAAATTAGTATATTTAAGTATGTAAGTACTTGATAAACTGTACTTATTAAGTCAATCAAGTGCAGACTTAGAGTAAGTGCAGTGGTAAAACTATAAAGGCAGAAATAGTCAGTTTTTCTGTGTGCTGTATTTGAAATAAAAGCAGGAAGAATTAGATATCCCCTGTGATGTTGTGGGAATAGAGACTTTGCTATAGGTAGCACAAGATACACAGGACAGCTTCTTCTAGAATTAAGTATTACTAATAATCCTGGAAAAAGCAGAGAAGATACCCAGTGTAAATGAGATATGTTTGTTATAACAACATAAAATTTCATAGAGACTGGAGACATTGGAAAACATGGATAACAGGTTACCATCACAGGAGAGTTTGAATTGCTAGTTTAAATGGTCTTAAAACCACAACTTTCTGGGAAGACAAAACTTGATTGTATCTTTGGGATAGAATACTGCTATAGAACAGGAAGCTTGAAATATACTCAGAAGCTATCTTGGATAATCACTTCAGCATGAGCTCATAACATAGTTCCATATATCTAAATTATATTGAAATTCTAAATATATATATAAAGAGATTTTTTTCTTGCCTGTATACACAGCACCCTTACACTCCAGTCAAGACTTCTAATAAATTCATTCCACACTTTCAGGAAAAAAAACGGCAATACAGAATATAGTACAATGACGTAATTCACATTTGTCTTACTCGAAGGTTTAAATGACTTGACTGAGCTCCTAAAGCATACTGATTGCAATTGCTGAAATTCCAAAAATCTCCACAATTGACAAATCGTGAGAAGAAATTACTTGATCAAAGTCTGAAGTAAGCCCTTTGTTGCAAAGTCTGTCATCTATTAAATTTCTGTAATGATATACCATATAAAAAATATGAACACTTGCTAGAATAGTATGAATAGAGATACTCCTGATATATACACTTAAGAGTGCTATTAAAATATTAGTCATTTTGTAATAGAAAAGGAAACATTTGAGAAGTTTGGCACGCCTATTCCAATAAACTATAAATGTTACTTTTGGTGTGAGCACTGTTGATCTCCGAATTCTCATAGTGCTGCATTTAGGTAGAAGTGAGAACTCAGGTTTAAAATGAAAAATAAAATTAAAAATAAAAAATTTCTAGCACATGCAGAAACATCTCAGTAGTAGGTTACTTGGAAGCTCCATATGGAATTTTTATTGTGTTGATGAATGAATGCATTCTCTAAATATTGAAAAAAACCACTTGCTTCACTATGTCTGTGACTTACAGTAGTACCATTTTTTAACACCAGTTATTACAAAATATCACAAAACCATCAAACTTGCCAGCTTCTTGAGTCACATACAATAATCTCCTAATGCCTGAACTGTAGAAAGAAATTTCTTTAAAACTTCTAACTGTGCTAGCTGTTATTTTTCTAAATCCTTCTCCACTCAAATTTTATGAAATGTCAGTTATGAATTATGAATGTAAATTTATTAAATCTTGTTTTTTTTGATCAAAAACCCAGGTTCAGACTTAGAGGGTTTTTCTATGTCACTGCTGGTTTTATCCCAGGAAAATGACATATCATTATACCTCGGTCCTCAACTACCTGCACACATAATGCATTTTAGAATAAAAGATTAATCAGAAACAGCTATAACTCAGAGTACATTAAATCATAGATTTTCCTGTTAATAATGGGAACTCTTGCACCCACATTCAATAACTTGAGAGAAAAAAGCCCATTTTGTATCCAGATATAATTTTGTCTCTTCTTTAAATCTTGAAAAAAAAAAAAAAATTGCTGCTAGTTACCTACTTTTAGATGTTAAATCCACTCAAAGTTCTAATTAAGACTAGGCAACAAACAGCATTCCTACTGATAAATTCTAAATGCTTTGTCAATGTAAACATGCATTTTTTTAAACTGAACATGCAATGACAATGAAAGACAGCATGAGATTTATCTCTACAGATTTTAGTGTGACTGATTCATAATAACTAATACTCTCCAGCAAAAATCTGTTCAAAATTAATCTTACTGTCATAGCAAAGAGTATTTTGAATTCACTTTGCACATCTAACACCAATATATATCTTAATTTTTTCTGCAATAGTATTTTGCACTTATATTGCACCTAAGATTTAGATCACCTCACATATACTGCTGAAGTCAAGTTTATAAACTGTGACTGAATACAGTAATTGTTGGGTGTTAGAAAGGGGTGGGACATCAGGTTTCATATGTAAAGCATCACGTGGAAAATATTAATTAGAAGTTATTAGGAACCTAATTGGAGGGTCATTTAGGAAAGGTCATTTGAGACTATTTCAAAGAGGAAAGGGAAAGACTATGAATGTCTGTCCCCTTCCCTCTTCCATCATTAAGCACTCATAATGAGACATGATTAAGCAAAGTGTTTGAAATCCTGCAACTAGATGATCACTTAGTCTGTGCAGCAGAAGGTTAAAGCCTGTTCCACATTAGATTGAGCCATCTAATGAGATACTCTGATGAAGATTTTGTGCAATAGGAATCTTGTTCTTGAAAAACCCTTAGAGATTGAATTTTCCTCTGTGTGTGGATTTTATCTTTTTTTTTTTCTAAAGAGAGAAAATTATGAATCTGTATACAAAACCATTCATCCCTAAATGGAATTAGTATTGCAAGGTGCTGGGATAAAGAAAGTGAAATTCTCCTTTCAAGATTCACTAGTAAGAGAACCTGTTCAAGGTGTTTCATCACTGCTTCAGCAAGAATGGTGGGGCAAAATACCTTGTTCTCATTCTTGAAGGAATCTTGCTTTGCAAATTTTGCTGCAACAGCAAAGCAACACTCTGAAACAGGATCAGGAAGGTTCGGGTTTTGTGAATGAGCCATTAAGAGGCCTCAGTGTGGGGAGATGGAGGCCTCATAACACATTTCCTATTTGGGCTTCTGATTGTTTCGGGAGGCTGTGGGGATCTCTACCTATCTTCTGAATGATCCATTAAATCCTTCCCAGCTTCACTGATCATCTTCAAGGGTAACTTCAAAAAGTTACTGTTGTTCATAACACTTAATGGGTTTTATTCCACAGTGCATTAGAGCTTTATTGCAAACAAGGCAGAAGCCAGCTGCTACAAGAACCAATGGTGGGAATATTTCCTAGAAGAAACTTCAGTAATACTGGCTGTAATAACTTCTAGCTGTATCTTCTTTTGCAATAACTTCTAGCTGTAACTGTAAGAAACAAAAACAAAAAGTCCTTTAAAAACAGAATGTCCTCTATGGCCTGCTATCTATGGATAAAATAGACTTCAGTCTACTCTACTGATACCCACCACTGGGTAAGTGCCTAGTTCACACTTGTGGAGTCTGTGGAAAAGTGATTACTACATAGACCATTTCATGTTCTTGATAGTTGCTGAGCACAGGTCTTATGCATTAAAGCCACCACAGACCTGACATTGACCTTCCCCTCCAAATCTACACTCTCTTTGAACCAAAGTAGAGGTTTAAATCAGCTCTTCCAATGTCATGGTGTATATGTAGTTGTTACTTCTCTTGAGAGTTACTAATTTTTACACAAAATACATACATATTTGGAAATAAAGAGGAATCCTAAGAAGGACTGTGTTTCCCAAGAAGGAAATGTGTGTTTCTTTGCTGTCCTACTTCCAGGTGCAAGGGAATGTTTTAAACTGAGTTATTTTTATTTTCTATCTTTGTCACAGTAAAGAAATAAACCAAAGCGGTTAAGATTGGCTTCCATTTGGTAACAGTTCAGATATAAAATTGAAGAAATCTAAAAAACAACCACTAAAACTATCTGCACAAAATAAAGTTTAATTTTTGAAAAAAAAAAATATTGTAAGCTTTTCAAACTACTTCCTCAATTATAAAAATAGCAAAAATAACTCTCTAAGATTAAAAGTTTTATTTTAAAGAACTTTGGTTTTAAATTTGAAACCACAGAAGATTTTTTAAAAAGTTTTTTCTGTTTCTTTCCACTTTTCTTCAACCAGTACTAAAATGCTTGCCAGTTTGGTTCTGTAAACTTATCAATACAAATCTATGGGAAAAAAAGTATTTAAGGAGCAGACATGCCCTGGCACATAACTTCACCCTCAGCTTACTCATAGTTTTTGAAGAAAAGCCTTACTGTCTCACAAATGCAACAACCCACTTCAGGACATGTCATTTTATTTGAGACAGTGGGACAAACTCACAGTCTCAAATGCACCGCTGGAACAGCCACTGTTAAATATTTGTAACAATGATTTCTTTGAATGACATTCAGAGATAAACCAAAAAATATAAAAGTCCCAAATCAATATAAAGATTTAGAAAATCCTCAGCCTTTGATCATGAGGTTTCAGTTGCTGACAGCAGAAAAAATTATCTTTTTTTTTGTCTGGAGAAGTACCTCTCTCTTTCTCACAATTACCTTTAGAGTTGTATCTCATCTTCCTCTCCAAATGCTGTTCATATTTCATACTTACAGAATTTTCCTCAGGCCTAATTTTAAAATGTAGGGCTGTTTGGAGAACAAGAATTGCACTTCACTAAGATTTTAAAATTTCAAAATATGGTTTTGACCTGATTCTAAACCAAAACATTAAACTTCGTAAGGGAAATGCATCTAGGCTGCTCTGTACAGAGGTGGCCACACCCCAGCTGTGCAGTTACTTGCCAGATTGGCATGACTTCCAGATTTCCTGTGGGAAATTTGGGTGTATGATGAAAAAACATCCTATGATCTGTTGGCTAAACTCAGGCTGAATTCAGAGGTCCTGCAAGAGTTCACAGGTATGGGATCTCTGGAGAAGCTTTCACTATGGACGGGTTATAGAATCAGCCTGACTGGAGTAATGTGGACAAAATTACTGTTAGTTCTTACACATTATTCTTAGATATTTTGGAAGTATCATTGTGCAAACTTTGAAGCAGACAGACCACTACAAGAAAAATATTCTATTCCACACACTGCAATTCTGTTATTATGCTTATTCTTCCCAGCTTCCTATGTTCATGAAAACACTGCAACTCATTCAAGCTTCAAACATCACACTTCATACTCTTGTGAGTGACAAGTCTTTCTCCCTGTACAACATTCACGATTTGAGTTAATAAAGAAGTATAATTGGCACAAAGATATTAATAGTGGGAATGCCCTTTCAATAAGATGTCTTAATGTATTTAAAGAGTTTTTGAAAATTTGTTTTGTGGGACTTATTGGTATCTATGTGTGAACTACATATTATAACTGTGCCTACAGTTACCCCTTCAAAACACATCTTGGATTCTTTGGCTTTTATTCTGGGAGTATCAGACAGTAATGTACATACACTTATATTTACTGTGCTCCATTACCACTGCTTTCAGGTATACCAAAGTATTTTATTTATTTGTAAACCTTCTGCAAACTCAGTAAGTCCAGCATAAAGGCCTGTATGCAATAGATGTTGGTTCTATACGAATAAATACACCAGCTCAAGCCCTTATCCAACAACACAAGAAAACTAAATACACGCTCTGTGAATTAACAAACAACATCTGTTTGCTCTAGAGTTATATATGAAAAAGAGAAATTATGAAAAGTTACAAACTTGGAGTAAAACAACAACAGAACTTTTTTTCCAAATTATGATTAAACATTCTCCTCGTTCCAGGAATTGTTCACTAATTCTTTGCAACCTGCTTCAGGGAATATTCCAAAGATCACCGTTCTCTCTGTGACATCCACTAAACCATACATATTGCAAGCAGTAACCCAAGTGTCCTCCTTCAAGTCTAGCTATAGCTGGCTATGCGTAGATTTCCAACACGAAACTTAGGTTAATTATTTTGTGTTTTTTTTTTTTTGTTTGTTTGTTTGTTTGTGGGTTGTTTTTTTTTTTTTTTAAACCAATGGAACTTTGTTAGTATCACCTGTGCTACCTCTCAGAGCAAAATCTTGACACCAAGAGAGGTTAAGGCCCATCACTGAAACATTAAATACTGGGATACTCTGCCATAAATCAGGAAAACTATTCCTTCCTCCACTACCCTTCATATAAAGTAAATTTTTATAATGTGCTGTGGAGGTTTGAACTCAGGTGGCAGCTAGATGCCACGTGGCTGGCTGTTCACTTCCCCCTTCTCCCTCTGGTAAGATAGGGGAGGGACAAAAGAAGTGAATTCGTGGGTTGAAAACAAAGAAAGAATTTACTAAATAAAACAAGAGAACAACAGTAACAATAGCGAGTCCAAAAAAAATGGGTAAAATGCAGCAGTGTCTTATTGAACACGGCAACCCTCCCCCACAGCAACAATATCTCCCACAGCAACAATACCGCCTGATGAGCCGTCCATCCTGGTCGAAACCAGGACATGTGCCACTAAAGAGATTCTGAATAGACAGTTTATAAAGGTGAAGCTCCCCACTTTCTAAAGTTTAATTCTTTATCCACAACAACCTAGAGAGAGAGGATTCTATGTTTCCATGTACAGGTACCTGACAGAAAGTTGAACAGTTTAGCCATAGGGTCACATTGTCTACTTTCATTATTCTTACAAGGCAAAGAATTTTCTTCATTCAAATCCCTCTTTCTCCCTAGTACGCTTCCATCTGTCCATCTCATTTTCTTGATATGCCTGCCTAGCACTTCTCCAAAAATAGAAGTTGCTCTTTCATTTGGCTACTGTCTTACAATTTGGAAATGTTCTTCATTCTCTCTGAGCTGGTTTTATTTTGCAAAGTTTTCTATTATAAAAGTCTTGAAATCATATTACTGTCCCAAAGTGAATAACCAGGACCCCTGAAAAAGGGCTTCCAACGTTCTTTATTTGTGGCATCCTCATGTGTCTATCACAAATCAGCAATCATTTGCTGGGTAGAAGATGTAACCAACTGTATTAGTAGAGCTGACAAAGAGCACAAATACATATGAGATATATCACCCTACACGTTTCCAAAAAAGACTGGTTTAGATAGAGGTTGCTTCGTTCCTTATTACTAACAGGTAGTTAATACTGGATTGTTCCTACAGCTTCTCAGCAACTGTTGATCTTAGTTTTATTTTTAGTTGACAGCTTATAGGGCACACAATTCAAATTGAGATGCAATATTCTTATATTTTAATGTCAAGCAAGTACCAGAGGACCATTAGACTGTGCAGTTATCTAGTTTATGACTTAACGCAGTCAAGTGCTGATCAGCATTCTTCCCTTAGTGGATAAGGAAGATGGTAAAGAAGGAGAAAAGGGTTGCAGTTGCATTTCCACTTCAGCTACGTGGAAGTCAGAGTGAAGCTGGGTTTCATACTCCTTGGAAAAGGAATACTTAATTCTTCAGTCCACTTGTATAACATATAGTGTTTACCTTGCTTATGACCTTAGTAATTTATTTATCAGTTTCCTAATTATCTAGTAGCTTCAACCTAGGGAAAGCACAAGTGAATTTTAACAAAGCAGTGCCCTGAAAAATACAGGTATCATAGGTGTGAATATAGAACATTTTGTTAATTGGGTATCAGGTGAATGTGAACAGGCAGAACAGAAGATGTGCAGGTGTGCTACTGGTTCAGAAAAAAGCAGTCCTGGTTACTGAGGAGGAATTAGAAATGAAGAATAGTGGAAATTTTATTGTTTTCTGAAGGCCAGATGCTTGTAGTGTTCCAAAATTTAGGCCTAACAACAGCTTTGACCCCTATTTTACCCCCAAAACAATCCTGAGAAAACAATATATATTCAGAACCAAGTGAGATTCATATCTCTTGAGTTGCCCTCATGTGAGGCAATCTCCACTGCTAGTCTTCCTAGCTGAATTGAATGTTACTTTTGAAGGTGTTTAGCCCTTCCAGCTAATGAGTTCCATTAGAAGGCAGGATAACAGTGCTCTTTTTCTATAGGAGTAATTTGTTCCACAAGGTGCCACAATGTGACAAAGTCTATCGAGAGAAGATAATTTTCAGTTATCAAGGTAGAACCTGTAATCTAAATAGTGATTAGTCCCTCCAAAGAGAATGGTTCATTGGTTACATCCTTGGAGTCAGAAGTAAATTCAGAATGGTTTTGATGAGGTCCAGCATGTTACTACATGGGAGGAGAATTTCCCTCTATGTCAGAAGGGTGATGAGAGCACTCTATGGCCACTCATTTTAATTATGAGAGGAGGTATTCATCTCCTCAAAACCCAAGAATCATATTTCTCTATAGAAAACAAGGCAGGCTTTCAGTTAACTTCAGGAATTATAATTTTGTCATTAATGCTTTTATCTCTGTAGTTTAGGCTTCTTTATTTTATTACACATAAACCAACATATCCTAGGTTTGACAACACTTGTATTGAGCAGACAGTCATATATCTTTTTTTTAGACAGATTAATGAAAGATTTTATGAAGGAAAGAGCTCATTTAGGAATTATGTCTGAGACTGTATTGCAACGTCTTGTCTATATGAGTACATTAAAGGTGATAAAATATTTAGAATTACTTTAATGAACCTATTCTTATCTCTAAAAGAAAAGAAAGGGGGGCAATTCATGCAGTTAGTGCTTAATGGAAAAGGTTTATGTGCTGATACATACTGTTTTTTTAACCTTCTTCTAGTTAATTCATTATGTATCACAGAAAAGCCTCTCAAAAAATGCAGTAAGAGAGTTTCTCCTATAAGCCAGGCAAAATATTTAACAGAGGTGCCCTGGGTTTACATTACCACCAATATAAACCATGCTTCTCTGTGTCATCTACTATGTATCCAATATCTTATAGGTACAACCATTTATCATCCCGTTATTTTACAGAAGAAGGAAAAAAATAAAAAAAGTATCCTTAAAGGTCTCACACCATTCCTTCCCTGAAATAATCCAGGCCCAACTTCAAGAATCCAATGCTAATTGCAAAAGACATGACTCCTATTTTTAAGTTACTCCATCTGCTCACAAAATTTGGAAGTCAAATGAATAAAAATACACCAGACAACTGAAAGAGCATTTCACTGCACTTTTTGCCATTAGAGAGACTCGTTTTCCCTCTGATGGGCATTATTAGATTTCTTGATGACCACAGTTCTGTTCTTCTTTATTTTCATAGCCTTCTCACACTGTGCAAAAACTGCAGATAAAATAGAGAGCACAGTGATTTAAGTGGGAGTTTTTTCTCATTAGCTCTGGTAAAAGAATGAGATTTTTTTTTTCACCAGCTTCAGTGGTAGTGATTTTATTCTAAAGCAGATTTTACAAGGACAACTTCAGTCAAATTCACCTATATATTTTAACTGAGGAAGACTGGCAAAAATCTGGTGGTTATGCTCCCCATCTGGCCCATTCTTTTTCAGCAATATCTTTTCTGACCTTGAAAAGCCATACTTCATTTAAAAAAAAATTTCAATATATTTATCCCCTATTTTTATTCAGTTTCATCAGTGAAGCATGGTAGACTATTTTCTATCCAAACATTGATGGATTCTTTTTTATGATTATGAATTAGTATTGAATTTTTCTAGTAGTATCACATACAATGTGGCAGAAAGGTCTTAATGGTAATGAAAAACATTTTTTCACATGAGAGTGAAGCATGCTATATCAGTAAAGCAAGGGACGGACTTAAATGATCTGGGTCATGGAGCAGCTGTGGACAAATCATTTAGAACAGCCTTCCATAATTTTCATTAAATTGGACACCTAATTTAGATTTCACATATGCAACATCCATGAAAATCAAGTCAGTAATCTGAAGTGCCCATATCTGAGTTTATCACACAAGCTTTATAAGTGATAAAATCTCTGTGACACTTTTTCTCCCTATCTAAGATTAAAAATGGTTTGGTTCTTTCACAAAGGTATATAAGACTTAACTAATTAATTTAATGTACCACTACTGCTAAATAAGTAAACCTCTTAAAGATCCACAGATGAAAGTTACTAATGAAACACTATCATTAAGAAGCTGGTTCTAAGAAACAAGCAGTTACTGGAAGTAATAGCAAGTAGTTCTAATGAGGTCACAACGTACTTTCACTTTTTCCCTGGGTATAATAATCCATTTAGACTGGAAAAATAGTGGTAACAGACATTTCTTCTTTTATGATTATAAGCAAAAAGTGAGAAAAGATACCATCCATCCTGTTGCTGCAAATTCTGACACTGAATGGCTGACAAAATTCTTTTAGCAATTGCATTTCTGTCTGAAAGAAGGCATTAAAGTTTTAGAAAGATTAGAAAAGAGACTGATTTAAAGTTTAACATTATCCTCTGACCTACTACATGTAATGACTAATGTGTTTTAAGATTAGAGGGCATGTCCAGACAGAATGTGGAAAGGTTATATCTGAATGATGCAGCATGTTTAATTGCTATTACAGGCAGATTCCATCAGACACTTTTTCTATCTTTCACACTGCTTGTCTCCCACAGATGCATAGTTGTACAGAAAAACCTGCTTTTTCTACCACTTTGTTGGAGTCCCAGGACTTTTTTACAGAATTCGTGACTTTAAAAAAAATAGCTAGAACTATCTGCTGTCATAAAGAGTTTGTTTTTTGCAAGTTTTAAATTCAAAGCTGAATAATGAAGGTCCTCCTTTTACTTACAGTACTCCTCATTTAGCAAACAAAGACATCATCCATGCCCTATGGATCAATCTGGTCTCAAGCAGGTTGTTAATGAGTCACCAGTCTAACAATGTCTGCTTATTATCTTACAAGTCCCCAACAAAACTGAATAATATGAAGGATGAACCAAGACACCGAAGATGATGAACTTGATTAAAACTTCAGAACTGGATCTCATACTGAAAATCCTCTGAGGCACAGACCAAAGAGCACTCCAGTTCACTTTTTTTCCCCAACTGAACTGTCTTTGCTGCACCAAGACAGCAGAGAAGCCATTCCTCAATTTGATTATTGAACAGGAAAATGAAAAATTGTAGGCTTGGAAAAAAAAATGTAAAAGTTGCAGCAGCTACTTTTTAGGTTAGAAATACTTTTTGTATGCTAACCAGTGGCTAATTTTACAGGCCATCAAAAGCAACCCCCCCTCCCCATTTCTTATTATACCAGACAGTTGCAAAAGCATCACTTTAGAAATCAAACCTTGTGTGAACTCTTCTCCTTTTCACTTTGAAAAAAACCAGAAATTTTCTGTCAAATCAATTAATTTATATAAAAGTATTCTCAACAGCTAAAATCTTTGTGATATATTTAGCACATCATGAAGCACAGTGTTAAACGTTTATAGCAGTGCAGATGATTTTGCTGTTTACCTTCCAGATCAGCACTTCCACAGAAAATTCACAATGACTATTGCACTATGGAAAACCGTGTTCAATAAAGTCATTTTTTGCAATTTTTTTCTAATCTGGAGTAATCTAATTGATGTAAAATCCATAAAATAATGTTACATCATTAGTTATATTTCAGTATAATTAATTAGAATATCATATATAATTAGAAATTATAGCAGTGAAGCAGTATTATTCTCCCTGGCTGAGGTTGGTCAATGCTGTCCCAGCTGAGCCATCTTAAATCCTCTGAGATGCAAATAATATTTGAGGATCCTTTCTTGAGAAGTTCTATAGTCTACAAGGATTTTTTTTTTTTTTTTCCCACAGCATCATGCAATATTTAGTTACAACTTCTGTAATGTACCTTATTATATAATGCAAAATTGGAAACCCACACCAGACAGTAGAGGAAAAATATGCCACTGTTTCATGATCCTTTATCTCACGCAGTGGACTGGATTCCCTGACAATTTAGCTCTGTGATTTTATTTTAAAAGATGTTTAAATGGAAGTGGTACTCTGAAAAAAACCAGACATGTCAGCCATAGAAAAAAAAGCAGCCTACAAGAAAGAAGTCTCCATAAAGTAGCAGCTTTACTACCAAAGTGCTATATCTGCAAAAGCATCACTAAGACTTCAGCATCTAAATAAGAGAGAGCTTAACAACCTGCCATCCTGTTCAAAGTACAATAAGTAAGAGAAACTAAAACACTTTTGTACGTTAGAACAGTGATAGCTTTTCAAAATTAACACAGAGCGTGTAAACCAGAGAAGTGTCTACCAGCCTTGGTAAGCAGAAGAGGATAAATTACACCAATATGATGACTTTATTCTTTCAGGTCATGTAATGCGGTACATAGTAGTATCTAAGTTGAGCTGAAGACCTTTCTTCCTATAAACTGAGGCTGAATGAATTGCCATTGACCATATTTCACTACCAGAAGCACTGGAAAGCATATTAACAACTAATATGTATGCTGATATCAGATACAATGTGCATAGACTTAAAGTAGATTAAGAATCCTTCTGTCAACAGTTCATGATCTGAGCACGCAAGGTATGAAGTACACTTTTTTTTCCAGTCAGGGACTTGTTATCCCATTCTTTACATTATAAATATTCATGAGTAGAACCTAGCAATGGTTTCAGTACTACCTAGAATACTCAGAGCTGATGGTTTGCAGATGATAAGCCACTGTCATAAAAAACTTACAAATTCCAGAGAAGATAGATGAGGAGATAGACTGAAAGCCCAGGAAGATAAGGGTCACACAGCATGTCATTGGAAAACCCTGGTGGATATTGACACCTTCTGTAGTCAGCAAGATCTCCTATTTACTGTCTGTCATAATAAGCACTTTATCTTCTTACCTAAGCAGCAGAACTACAGCAGAGGAGTCCATCCCCACTCTATCCAGCATGAGATACCTCTTTCAGTGAGTGAGCATGTAAAAGAAAAAGAATTTGCAGGAAAACCTGTGAATGTACATAGCTATCCTGATCTTAGGGAAACAAAATATGATGCAGCATGCAGGATCACTCCCGTAGCCTACCTCCAGACAAACATCTGTGACCACAATAATGACACAGATGTGACAGCCCAACAAGGCTACCTCTGGTTGCAGCTAACAAAATGGATAGGAGGGTGGCAGAAGGTATTTAGATTATATTTTGATGAGTGTATTTGTTTTCATAATTAAAGGCTCAGTGAGCCTTTACATATTATCTTTTAGCAGACACTCTGCTGAAGAAGTTAGTGGAACTGTAAGGAAGACAATTAAGCAGCTTAAATATTAATGGAAATCACCCATGAATTTTCAATACATGATAACCATAACAAAGATGATGCAAACATTCAGTTACAGAAATTTCAAAAGGACAATAAATGGATGAACACAGTTCCCTCACAGTCCAAATGCAAATTGCAAATGTATTTCTGTACAAAATACAATTATGAGAAAAAGAACAGTCCTAATTTAAGTGTACCTTTCATGATTGCAAAGGTTGACTTTAACAAGAGAGTCCTAGGAATTTGAAGCCTACTATATTTGTTAGTCCACCGTATTTAGTATGTTTAGACAATGGGATTAATATCCAGCTATTTCCAGAGCTTTCAAGCCTCCCTTTCTAAATGGAAATAACTTTATCTGAAAGTAACATTTGGAAATTTGTATCATGACCAATAACAAACAAGATGGTGTATACAGCTGCTCTGTCATAGGCAGTACCTACAAAATACAGGCCTGCCAAAGTTACTTGCTTCAGGTGAAATTAATAATCTGTTACAAACTGCCTGAACTATCAAGAATATTGCTTTTGCAAGGCAGTAATCTCCAGTTTCTCCTTATCTAAGCATAGGTGCAAGTTATAGGAAAAGGAAGCTCACTTTAATAGAATATCTTATTCTTCTTGGAAGCTTGTTCACAGTGGCAACTTCTCTACTGACGGAACAGGTTCTATTTCAGTATTTGTTTTAGAGAAATTGTCTGCAAGGGTCATTATGTCTTCAAATGTATCACACAAAAAGAAGACTTCCAGATGGATTGTCCCTCTCAATTTATACACCACTCCCCTCCAAACTCTATATTTAGTGAAGCTTTGATAATCTTAGATCAATGCATAATATCCTATCTCAAGCAAAATACAGCTTTTTAATAACCACTCCTTTCTAGCCTCTACTCACTGTGGATAGAAGTGAGTCCTTAAGAAATTATCACAGTTGGACTTTACAAACTTGGGTTCCACCCTGCTCTACAAAGCAAAAAAAGTCAAACCCTCCAATGAAAGTTCATAAATTATTTATCTACTTCTGCTTAACTAGTGCTTTGTAGCTGGTTAAAGAGTTTCATGAGTCTTGTTACATGAGCAGACTGGGATGAAGGGGGAACCTGGAACAAACTGAATTTTCCCATTGCTCGTCTCAGTGGAAACACAGTATTAGTTGATTCAACTAACTGTCATGCAAGGCAAGAATAAAGCTTAATGGTACTCTATTTTTGGAAAAACAGTTTTATATAATCACAAACATTTGCAGTAAAGAATGTTACAGGTTGCTTTTCCAGTTTTATCACAACTTTAAAAATTTAGACAACCAAGTGTCATTTCAAAGGCAATAATGAGATAATTACCTTTGTGTGTTGAGAAACTTCCATATAACATGCTGAAAAGCATATCTCTTTCTAAACAAATATATTGAAAATAATCTAATGAAAATAAATAATCAGTAGATGTTTTCAAAAATTGACAGATTTTTATTGATGAGATATGAAGTGTTTCTGTTCAAAAAAGCAGTTTGTTTATATCTTGAATGTTTTAATGTTGTTATGCTTGAATAGCACTGAATTTAGAAAATACAAGAAACAGGATAAGTACCATCTACATATTATTTCCATGTGAGGCCACACACAAATTTGGCCTGAGATACATCTGTGAGATTTGGATACTTAAATTTTGTCTTTGCATTCTCTAGCAATTCAGATTCAGAATGTTCCAAAGATCCAAAGTGACATAACATCTCATTAAATTACTGTACAAAGCCATCTTTATCTACTCATCTGAAATAGAAAAACATTTTATTTTCAATGGAAAGAAATCATTAGGATAAAAAAATATTAATTAATAAAAGTGACATTTTTAAAGTATAGGCTTTTTGTTTATAAAGATTCTGAAACTGTTATACCCTATAATGAAAACCACTATCTTACTAAAGATACATCATCACATCCTTAATCTGCTGGAAAAGGAATGTTAGCAATCTGGGCAAGAGTCTCAAATTTAATTTCAAATTAAGTCCAGGAGTTGAAAATTTCAAAATAGCCTTTAGACAATAGGATCCTCTAGAATACACAAATATCAAGCTTTCAGATTTCATGCTTCCTTCTGACTTACAAAGAACAAAGACTGTATGCACAGCTGAATTTGTATATTCCAATTTATTTAGAAAACTATAATCACACTGTATCACTGAATTCCATAGCTGCTTTACCATATGTCAGATGTTTGCTGTGCAAATTTTGATATTTCAGGCATTATCACATTAGCTTCTTTAAGTCACCTGCTGACAAGAATATTTTCTTATAATATTCACTCATCTTGTGGAATAAGTTTCTCTTCCAATGCATCTGTTGTAGGAATACATATGAGGAAAAAACCTTCCTCAGTTAAAACAAAACAAAACAAAACAAAACACCAGCTTACCCACAGGTACTTTTTAACAGACTCCTATAGACTCCTTGCCCTGCAGGACCCTTTCCCAGGCTCCTACAGAGATTACCGTGATGGAGACAAGATAGCTTGGAAATCCAGGTACTAACAAATGAAAAGCCATGGTTAGTGAATGATAGAATATTAGATCTCTCCTGAAACTAGACTCATGTTGACATTAATATCACGTTTAACATGCACTATATCTCCTAAATTATTTTAGCCTAAACCTCACTTCCTTTGGTAAGGTTTCATTTACCCTTTATTAAACTAGCCCTATAATTATGTATGATTTAAAAATAAGGACTTATGCTTTTTTATTATATTTAAGTTATACAGATATTTGGGGAAATGCACAACCTTGTTGTTGTTCTTGGATCCAATATTTCAGGCTAAATGATTAAGATGACATCAGAATCAGCTTCTTGAAAATAATTCTGGCAAAAAAAAATTATCTTACCACAGCACTCCAGGAATTCAATTTGACTTGGAATACGTGTCACCAAATATCAGAAAAAAATAATGCTAACTTTTAACCAGGTCCCTGCTTTTATTCCCAGACAGGTCATTACCATCAAATTTCCCCTTACTAGTCAACAGTTTTCATGCCTGAGTAAACCTGGCTGGAGTTGGGAGCTACTGTCAAATATCACTGCAATGTGCTGCCAGCGTCCAATGATCTCTTGCCTTACCACGCAACAACTGTCCTTGCCTCAGACCAAGTTCCACCATAGACATTAGTTTCTGTTTTGTACAGAGGAATGGTGTATACCACATATTTTTTAATTTACTGTTGTGGATTGTGACGTTCATTTTGTTAAGATATAGCATACTTACAAGAAATGACAATCAATACAGGACAAAAAGAGACAGCTTCTCTGTCCCCAAATATTAAAGCAAAAAATCTTTGACTACAAAAAGAAATAATGAGGCCCATTAAAAAAAAAAAAAAAAAAGAGTATTACTGTTGGATGTTTTACAGTAATGCTTAGCAGACTCTGTACATGACTTCATACAGTAGTTTCCCAACCTTCACTAATACCTTTAAAAAAAGCCTGGACAAGTGTGGGAAGGAATTAACAAACTGGAGACAAAACAGTTTCAACTGTTGATTGCACCCAAACTGTGCATTATGTTAGTGATGTGCCAGCCCTAGCACTGACAGTTACTTTCCACAATAAGATGAACCCTAAGTGCCTTCAAATCATCATATTTAGTCAGTTTAATATCAAAATACGGTGTGATGATTTCACAATAGCTGCATCCCTCAGTATCCAAATACTGGTTAAGTACATCTGACAATCCTGACACGAAACAATTTCACACAATTGTAAGTGTGTCTTTGGATTTCTTTATTTTTTTGTTTTTTAAAAACCCAACCAAAACAACAGAACAATAAACAACTCTGAAAAGAAAGGAAAAAAAATAAACTGGTCAGAAAAGGAAGACTGATTGTAATACTAAATATTCTGTGATAAGATGATGTGTGTTCTAAAGCACTTTGGACCTGCAAAGTAAAATTCCTGTTCTGTTACAAAAAGGTACCTGAATCAGATGAGAGGATCTGAGACCTAGATTGCCGTATGTGTGTAGTGTGCAAGTGCCATGAAGTAGGAACCACTGTTTACATTCCTGGTTAGTAAATAAATTTTAGGTTGTATGTCACTGAATACTGGAGTTTTAGTCCTGTGGCCACATAACTCAACAGCTGTGGACCTGCATAGTGCTAGAAAACCCAAGTTGAAACAAAACCAATGCAGTTTCCCTGGATCTTTCATAATCTGCAGAGGATGCTTCCTGTTGTGCCACAAATTTTAGGGTTGAAAGAAAATGAGATTCATGTAAAAGGAAATTTATTCCAATTACAGAATAAGAACCTTGATTTTAATATCTTTATCTAAAGAATGTTTTAGAATGATGACACAAAAGCCAAAGTCTATAAATCTGGATTCAGAATAATAATTCTCCTAGCAATGATCCATAGATAGTTGAAAAAAATTCTCATTCATGTCAATAAACTGTAAATTGGGCTTGAGTAGATTTGTTGATAATAAACTTCTCTATATGTATTTCTACAGATATGCATATTCTTTACTTATACTTTGGTATATTCAGAAGATGAAAGAGGTGGGAAATGCTACTTTCTAGACTGTCTTCCCATTCTTTTTCTCTCTCTTTTGCTAGTCAATTTACAGTTATTTGGTTTTGACTATGAAAATATCACCTTATTTTTCTCCAATTATTTTTATTTCTGAATATGGTCTCACAAACCTGGAGTGGGTAGGGAAAACTAACTGAAACACCAGTTCAGAATGCAAAAAACTCTCTGACATGCTAGAGCTTAATGAAGACCCCAAGTCTTAACAGGAACAGAGGATTTTTTTTGCCTTTCAGGAATTCTTTCACAAATTAAACACTAAAACCTATAGGTTGCACAACTCTAGAGATTTTTTTTTTCAACTCTACTGCCTGTTTTATATTCAAAGAACATAGAAAATAGTATTTTTTCCTATGAGTTGGCAAAATTCCTGGCTCTTCCCCTGAGTGCTGGGTTTTGCATAACACGTTTTACATATTAAGCAATACTGACAAAGTAATATTTTTAATCTCCCCACAAAATACAGGCTAGTGTTCCCAAGTGGCCCATGAGCAGCCTTTATTTGAGCAGTTCTATTAATACCATTGTAATTCTACATGCGTAGATGGGTATAATTTGGATCAGCTGAACAGAGGCTATTTTTCTACAGGAAAACATCCCATATGTGCTAGTATAATGGAATCCTCCCAATAAAAGAAAAAAAAAATAGCACAATATTGAAAGCTTGAAAGATTAGGTCCAACAAGCCAATAAAACTCTGATGGAGTAAGAATTCAAAGAGAAAGATAAAGGATGTTATTAAAACCACTTTGCATCTTTCTTTTTTAATGTAGATGTTCAACTCTACGTTGATTAGGCATTCAAACAGCTGTTCTGATGTCCTGACATGTCTTAACTAACAGGAAAAATAGAAAAAGAGGGGTAATATGATTATAATTTAAAGTGTAACTTTATAAAATCCACCTTATGCAGTTACTTTTACTCTTTGGTTGTTTTGTTTTGTTTTCTGTAAGAAATATTTTATTAAGAGAATGGATGTCTTTAGAAAGATGCCAGTAAGGGAATTTTAATTACATGTATAATATAGAATAAGGTTACTTAACAATGGTACAGAAATTGATGGAACAGCCCTATCTTTATAAAGCAATAGACAACTGCACTTTCATTAAAATGTAATTTTAATTTACTACTGTAAATTTTATCAAGTGCAGTTGACTAGCAGGAAAGTGGAATGGATTTTAATCTCTAGACCTCAGTTGCAAGTCAGCAATAATTTTGTGAGGTATGATTTCCCTAATAGTTTCTACTGTTTACAATAAACATTTTATCACTGAGGAGGTAAACTATATGCAGACTCACAAATTATAAGACACTTAAATCTTTGCCTATATAGGACTGCATTTTACAAGACTTATTTTGTAAATTTATTACTAGCAGGCAACATACTTACTCTGTTGCTAAACTACCATCACTGCAAGTTCCCAAAACAGTTCTAAAAAATAATTAGGACTTCTCTGTAATCAGCTTGTGACAGTATGGCCTCAGAATATGAAAAGGTTTGATAGACAAGCATGAAACAGTTTTTCTGCAAGTTTCACATAGCTATGTCTTCTTCAATTATTAATGCATGATTTTTCATTTGTAGTGTTGACTTGAGTTATAAGATACCTCATTCAGGAAACATCTGGATGAGATGAGCTCAGGTGAAGCATGCCACAGAGATCCTGAAATCTTCATGTTTACAAGTGAGGAGGTTTGCAGAATCAAGCCCTGACTATAGGTAGAAGCATATTTCTACTCTGTCTTAAAGGAGTCCCCGTATCTGTATATATGCAGCAAGAAGCAAAATTTAAAACACAACTTTAGTCAGACATTTCACTTCAGAAATAAAAACATCCTTCCTAACCTGGGAGGCTGTGCTAAGAAGGAAAAGACAAGATCCTAAGAAACAAAAGACAGAGAGGGAGGTACTATATGCAAATACTTCTAATTGATGTGTTAAATAGTCATGCATAGGCATTTGATTCCAGTTGTCACCAGTTGTCAGTTAAAGCTGACATTGTAAATAATGTCATCAACAGCACAATCCCCTCTGTGTGACTGCATTTAACACAACTGAATCCAAGTTCTTAACATAGTATTTTCTAAGAATGATTTTGAAAAAGATTTTTGAGAAGATTTTTCATCTGTCTACTCTTAAAATTGTAGGAGCATGGACATCAGAGAGACATCAGTAGAAAAATCAAGTGCTTTCTGGATTTGCTCAGTGTATAGTAAGAAGAAGCAGCACATGTGTTACATTAGAAAACAAAGTAAGGCAAAGATCCAACTCATCAGTACACACGGCAGTCTTGCTATAGTAAGGGGGTGAAGATTTTATTGATGAAGTAATTAATTTCTAAGGACACATTTGAGTTTGCATTTCATAGGTAGCAGGATTTAATAATGAATGTATCTCTCAATAGGTAATTGAACATAATTCTGTCATTTTGTCAACAGGAGTGCAATGTTTTCATGTTCTAATTCCGAGGAAAATAACATTAACTTATTATTACCAAATAGTCTACATCAAGCTAATTAGACCTAATAGCTGAGTTAAGTGATATGCACTGCCATTAGTATTTATGGCATCATGCACTTACACTCTAATTCTGCAGGCTAATAATTTGGCTGTAAACACTTTATTTGGGATACTCTGTGATTTTCTATTTTATTGATAAGAGGAGGGTTATGGTTTCCTCAGGTTGCAATGAGTGTAGTCAGTTTTAAGAAAGATTTTTGACCTCCCACAGGGCCTAGGATTTTTTAAGGACAAAGTCCATCAAATGACAGCATTTGCTATTTCAGAAGTCTCCAGTAGACTGTTATTCCATTACTTTCCAAGAGGTCCTATGAGGCTCCTCCAAACAGACACCCTCAACAGTATAGAAACAAGGGAAATTCCCCTGTAGGAAATCGGGCTTTTCTGCATAGTACAAACAAACTAGAATGAGAGCTGTGACTTTTCCTATAGCTTTTTTCACCTCTGTTGACTTTTACTAAATCTGTGGCTGTACACAGTTTTGAAAAATTGTCCTCAGAAGCCAGGCACATTCCATGAGCTAATATAGGAAGCTTATAGAATTCAGAAGAAATGGAAGAAATGCAGAGGTTAATGAGGTCTTGCACCTCCTGTTCTCACTAGCTACACAGAATTAGAATAAAAATAAAGCTCAATATAATAAGAGAACACAGAATCAGAGAATGGTTGAGGTTGGAAGAGACTTCTGAAGGTCATTTTACCCAATTCCCTGTTGGTGTCACAGCTCCTCCTGGAGCAGGTTTCATGTTGAGTCTTGCACGCTTTACATATGGTAAAGGCTTGATCTTTCAAACCTCTACACTTGTAAGCCTGCAATAGATTTTAGGATCTCTGCAGCAGGCTTTACCTAAGCTCATCTCATAAAATTATGTTATTCAAAAAAGAGTTGGATAATGCAGGTCAACACCAGAAGTAATTCTGAGAACAACATGCTAAAAGGAGGGAAGAATTACTGTGCAAGCCTGTACATTGCTCTACTAGTGTAAGCAAGATTGAGTTAACTACACAGCTCCCAAATGTCACCCTACTGGTATTTTAGCTTCTTTTATAAAATTTTTGGGTTTTGTTAGTAGACCAGAGGTGATGGGTCAGGCCTGGGTATGTATTAAAAACCTCCATCACAGAATGAAATGCTAAAGCATAAACACATTTCTGGTCACTGTGCATATACATGCTACAGCAGATGTGCCTAAAGCATTACTGGCTGCTATAAAGGGAGAATGAACTAGAATTTCTGTAAGTAAAATCAGGAACTGTGGTAGCCTGAAATAAAGCATTACATCTCTTCACCTCTAAATGCAACCATGGACTTACATAAAGACAACATTATAGTTATATCTATGGACTTACACACTATGGATGTCAGAACCTCAGATAAGCAGTAGCCAAAGGCTCAGATGTTCTAGAATATCTCCTCTTTACATCTGCTGTTATGAATTTTTGGGCTTCTCACTTCTAAAACAACTCCGAAATGGAGCAGTTTCATGTAAACTAGGGCACCTTTTACCATCTTTGTCAAAACATACAAAATAACCAAAATAATTAGTCTTCTTGAAAAATTAATTTTTCCTTATACAATGCCACAGCAATCCAAGCCTTATCTCAAAACTGCTTTCAGCCACAAAAGTATTGATGTTTATTTTGTAGCCTATCACAAATGACTAGAGTTCAAGATTGCTGCTCTTTCTTCTCTATTTTACAGATTGTTACAGATAAAAAGGGACAGCTTTCACAGATGTAGCTTTGATTTTCTGTTCTAGGGAGATAGCAATGGTTAGCATTTATTTTGCAGTCATAGGGTTACAAAAAAATGTCTTCATTTACATGTGATCCATTACATTAGCTACAATGCGTATTCCTATAGGTTTATCTAGGAAAAAATCCTTAGAATAATGAGACCATTCATCAATTCCCATTCAAGGGAAGGTTCTCGTTACATAATGTTTCAGAAATCTTAGTCCACATACATATGAAATACCCAAGTCAGAGCCACATACAACAATAAAGCAATAAATGGACAAACTTAAATACTTAAATTCTCAATAAATAAACAGATGTTTTTAGAACATGTACTTCAATTTTCTTGTCATGGAATCTCCAAAAACTACAATGCTAAGAACAGAACCAGAACAAAGCCTCAAATTCCAGTTTGATCTAATCTGGAAAAGTGAGGATTTCTGTCTTTGAATTTTGATACAGTTTCCTGGTCATTACATCTACTTTCTCTAGAATAAAAACTTAGCTGAATATGAAATGTCTACATAAATTTCAGACACAAAGATCTCATTTAAGATGGCAAATATTTCTAAAACCTGGAAGGTAACAGGAAGCCAAGTAACTCTCTGTTTAAAGGTTTATATTGAAACTCAGAAATAACCTTTATTATACAAATGTCTAGGAAATTTGTTTTTGAAATAAGTGAGGATTTAATGCTAAAACCCCCCTTATTTACATTAAAATACTTGTGGCATGGCTCTCTGAACTGTTACATACATACATCAGCACAGAAATCCACGTCTATTCTTAACAGCTTGCCACTCAAGCACTCTGTGCTGCAGATGGTACCAGATTGTTTTCCTAAATATCTAAGCTTCTTTAGGACAGAAGAAACAAAACAGCCTTTCTTTTCCCAGGGATCAACCCTGCAGTTTAGCTTTCACTCGTGATCTTTTATATGTCCAACAACTAAGGAATGGGGAAAAGCTGTTTTTCATCTCTGTGCTTTTTCATCTCCATCTTCCTTTTGAAGTATAAAGAAAAAGTCCAGGCTGTGTAGTATCCTAAGGGTTCATTACATCTCTAGGCTAGGAAGTGCTATAGCTCCAGCTGTGAGGCATTATATGGGTCTGCTTGTTCCCAAATTAATAGAAAGATTTTGTATGGGGAATCCTGAAATGTTCCCTTTCCTGTGTAAAAGCCACATTATTTGCCACAGTGTAATATTTACTCAGATTATCATAGAAACATAGGATCATTTAGGCTGGAAAAAAACTTTAAGATTGGTCCAGACGTGAACCAAGCACTGCAAAGTCCACGACTAAACCATGTCCCTAGCACTACACCTACAATTCTTTTAAATACCTCCAGGGATGGTGACTCCAACACTTCCTTGGGCAGCCTGTTCCAATACTTGACAAAACTTTTGGTGAAGAATTTTTTCTTAATATCCAACCTAAACCTCCCCTGGTGCAACTTGAGTCCTTTTCCTCTTGTCCCATCGCTTGTTACTTGGGAAGAGAGATTGACCCCCACCTCACTACAACCTCCTCTCAGGTAGTTGTAGAGTGATAAGGTCTCCCCTGAGCTTCCTTTTCTCGGGGCTAAACAACCCCAGTTCCTTCAGCTGCTCCTCATAAGACTTGTAGTCTAGACCATTCACCAGCTTCATTGCCTTCTCTAGACATGCTCCAGCACATCAATGTCTTTCTTGTAGTGAGAGGCTCAAAACTGAACACAGTATTTGAGGTGTAGCCTCATCAGTGCTGAGTACAGTACAGGGGGATGATCACTTCCCTAGTCCTGCTGGCCACACTATTCCTGATCCAAGCCAGGATGCTGTTGGCCGCCTTGGCTACCTGGGCATACGCTGGCTCATGCTCAGCCAGCTGTTGACCAACACCCCCAGGTCCTTTTCCACGAGGGAGCTTTCCAGCCACTCTGCCCCAAGCCTGTGGCATTGCTTGGGGTCGTTGTGACCCAAGTGCAGGACCTGGCACTCAGCCTTGTTGAACCTCATACAGTTGGCCTCGACCCATTGCTCCAGCCTGTCCAGATCCCTCTGTAGAATCGTCCTACCCTCAAGCAGATCAATGATCCTGCCCAACTTGGTATCATCTGCAAATTTACTAAGGGTGCATTTGATCCCCTCATCCAGATCACTGATAAAGATGTTAAACAGAACTGGCCGCAATACTGAGACCTGAGGAACATACACAAATATTTAAAAAGGAATACCGAATCCAATTTATGACCTTAGCAATAAGGAAAGGTATTCCCAGAAGGGTCTGTCTTGCAAGTGGGACCACATCTCCTGTAGAAGGAGTTTGGATAGCTTTGAACAACTAAGGTAATAGAAGTAATCTTCCTGTAAAACCATACATTTCAGCCACAAGTCTAAAACACAACAATAGAAAAATTACTGTTTTATCCATTTGCATGAAACTCAGAATGACCCTTTAGACCTCAGAGCCCCCAAATTCATAGCCTCTGGGCACAGATAAAGCTGAGGAAACTGCAAAGTGAGAAGCAAGTGTTTCAAAGAGATCTAAAATCACAGAAACCTTGTCTTCAGTGTAATAAGATATGAAACAGCAACTCAGTATAAAATGGCTATTTCTTGACACTTATTTGAACACACTTGTAGAACATTTTATCACATCAAAATACTTCAGAAATGTTAGCATAATTCATTACATGAGCCAACTAAATGTGAATTGGGTGGTGTGGTGAAGGATTTTGCTGTATGTGTCAATATCTGAGTAAGCAAACCCCTTCAACATTTCCTGTGTCCATCTGAAGGATCAGAGAAGACTGATAAACTCTAGAAGCTTGTCAGCTAACAATCTAAGGAAGGTTTGTCTCATTACAAACACTGGTAACATCAAACACTGGATACAAGATATATGATGACACTGCAATTTATTTTGTATAAGGAAGCTTAATGGCTCAAAGGACTGGCAAAGATATTCTGAATATAACATCTACAGCTTACTGCTTAAAATTCATAGAGAAAAACGTTACAATCATGTAGGGACTCCCTGATGGACCTTGTGAAATGAATGGGTGTTGGCTATTGATTTATGATGGGAAACAGGCAGTTCTCACTACTAAATATCACAGCCTGGTTACCATTTGTCCTGATTCAGCTAGGATAGGGTTAAGTTTTCCCCAGCAGAGAGGGGGAAGGGATCTCCAGCCGGGTTATTCACACCATGCTGATGTCAGGTCCAGGCACAGGAGCGTGTGAACTTTTCCTTTGTAGTTTTGGTGGCGGGGAGGATCACGAGCGAGCTGTCTGTAACCATTGCGGTATTTCTCTGTGTATCTTTTGTCTTGTTCACTGTTATTACTGTTTACTGTTATCATTGCTACTGTTGTTGTTCAGATTGTTTATCACACGGTTGTATTAAATTTCTTCTTATTTTAACCCGGGGTTTGTGCCTCAGTTACAGCCTGACTGGCTGAGGGTGGAGGAGGGGCAACGGCAGCGTGGTCTCCGGTCCCAGTAGGGCTTAAACCACCACACATTAGTTCTGTTATGAATTTTAATAGAAATAACACAGGTTTAATGAGCTTTGAACTTGAAATTAAAAGAAAAATAAAGGCACATGCAATATTTTGGTTAAAATGATTTAAAAAAAAAAGTGTAATGGAAATTGTAAAATAAGAAATCCTATTTGCTATTTGCAGTAGTAGAACAAAATTTCGTGCACAACATTTACCAGAAAAGAATGATCTTGAAGCTGTAACAGTTGTGATTGTCAACCATTAGCCTTAAGCAGTAGAAGGAATGCTCTTGTAATGGAAGCAAAACCACACCATCTACTTGGCTTCCTGCCCAGTCACACTGATCTGTTACAAGTAGAAATGCTATGAAATTAATGAATCTCTGATTTAACAGCTCTTACATACTGAATCTGCCATCTCTCTAAAAGAAATAAAAAACAGATAGTGATATTGCAGAAACACTATTACCACATATTGACCTACAGTTTAGAACAGCACCTGTTGTATTAGGCATCAAGAACAAACAGTACCAGAGTGAGTTAAACTTCATTCTAACTTTGTGCATATTTTAATCATGTACTTATCTATGCCAAAAATTTCTGCGGCATGGCCATTCATCCATGACAGAAAATGTGGGCAAGTTACAACCATGACAAAAAGCAATAGGATAAGCTATGCCATAAAAAACCCCATGATACTCGATGGATAAAATTATAAAAAGATAACAAGGTAATTTGTCATTCAAGAAGGCTCAGAGCACCAGGAACAAAAAATACATGCCTTCTGGCAGAAAAAAGTCACTCACATCTGAAGTTACAGACCTCAAAATATCTACACAGCTTCCGTTTAATACTAGAGTATAATGGAGGTATCTAAAAATCCATCAAGTTACTTTCTCTCAACAAGCATCTAAAATTTTCCTTCTAGGCTTGAAGAGGTGTGCCACTATGTTGATATAGATGAGCAGTTTCAAGGAAAATCACCATTCAAAGAAAAACTTCAGCACATTTAAGCAGATTGTTTTTTAAATAGGTAAATTAGTCACAGATATTCCAAGGATATGATATTAGGAAACTTTCTGAAATATAGAGGACAATGATTCAGCCAAAATAACATTTTGACACAAATAGCCCTAAGATGTATGCTTCCTCAAAAGTTATTAGAAGAAAGACAAATTGCTTATGTCTTTAATTGCATGAAGTATGTGAGGAAATAATTATACAGGTAATTATCTGGAGTATGGATGAAAAGACGTTTAAATGTCAGCAATTTCATTAATTTTATAACTGAAGATTGAGAATTGGCAGAGTAACAAACCATAAATGGCTGTCATTATAGGCTAATAGAGTATTAGGATGATTCTGATTTCATAAAACTAGTTGGTGTTGAGGTATACTCAGAAACATAGAAGTGTGAATGTACAAGTTAGTAACATCCTCAAATCCTCTCAGTCAGACACACTGTAGAAAATGATTCATGTTGTTGTGATTGCTGACTCTACTGCCTGGACTACATGGTTTATAGATAGGACAGAAAGATTTATCATGACAATGCAAGTTGCCTAATGTGCTCTTAGCAAAGTTTTAATCCAAAATCTACTTTAGAAAATAAGAATGCTAAATTTGTGCAAACTCTAAAAGGGCAGTATATTGTGGATTTCAGGGCATTAAAGAGACCAGGAAAAAAATTAACAAAGGTACTGTGGTTAAGCAGAAATGTGTTTCAGCACTGGAAAAGTTAGGTTCAACTTGGAAGACTATAAATGAAGAAGTAATTCATTACCATTATAGATGAATAATTCCGATATGAGATCCATATCATTAGCCCATTCCATCCATGCTGATCCCCACCTTCTCTTTGTGTGAGGGAGTCAGTCAGCCTATACAAAGTGGTGTCATAGAAACAGTGATCCGACATTTGTTCAGTTTTTCTTTCTTAAGATAGGTATTTCAGTCTCAATTTTCAGAAGACGCGGTATTCAAATTGGAGGTAGATGATAAGTAAATCAGTCTTAAATGAGGCAGCAGAAGCTACAGTTATACTTCCTAAAAGGAAATATTCCCTTCCCAGTGTCATGGGGCAGCTTAAAGTGATCAAGGGACATTTTATTATTCTCCCTTGCTAAACAAGAAATGGCAAGAGTGGCAACCATGTTTCTGTGACACAAATTGAAAATGCATATTCTTTTGACATCCAAAATGTAGTTTATGTTCTCTCATAGTAGCATTTATATGTATCAGTTTGTTACTATATATGCAATAAATGGAATTAATACTTTTTATATGGACTAGCAGTTCTGATAGTTTTAAAAGCATTTAACATTTGGTCCTTTGATTTATAAAGTAAAATATGGAAACAATTAATGCTTCTTGCTACATTTCTTGAAAGAAAAGATTCTACATACCCATCTAGATGAAAGGCAAGAAAAAGTGTTTTCAAGGAAACAATATTGCAGTGCAGTACACATAAAATCAAACAGAATTTGGTCAATATTTTGAAGAAATTTTCAAGAAGCATGAAGAAAAATCAGTGACCTATGCCCAGTGACAAACTGTGACAAAAGTGTTTTATCCACCCAACATATGAGAACAGACAAAATGAATGACAAGCAAAAAATGAAATTAAAAAATAAAACCCAGTTCTATTCCTGCTGAAAGCAAGAGCATACTCTCTGGGACTGGGATTTTAGTGAAATCAGACACCAGAAAGGTGTTCTATGTTTTCTTTGTTTGTTTTTTTCAGGAAAATATAATAAAGAGTCTCATTTAATGTCATTTATTTGTTCCTATTTTTCAGTTCCTTGATAATTAGAAGACAGTTTTCATCACTTGTCAGGCAAAATATTATGTGGAAGCCTAATGACTGCACCCCCGAAGCATCATTAGGTTATTTGATGGAGGATATGATTTATGTATGTTACAGAAGCATTTACTCCAGGGAACCTTCTCAAATCAGCAAGAACAAATTTTTTTCCTCTGGTAAACAGAAATGGAATGACAGGCTATTAGTTTTGGGTGGCTGATGTTTGATTTCCTGGAGTTATAAAGACAGTCTGCTTTTGTTCTAATAGTGTTATATATTTCTGTGATGGAAATAATTAATGACTGCACAACTTCGGTCATTACTGTGCTAGCAAACATTGTTCAGTTGTACTCTTACACATATGTAAGTTTTAGGGGTAAATAATTTTCAACCCATGTTTTCAGAAAGAAAAAAGAAAATGTATCTCAAATTCCTGCATATTTGCAGGCCTTATACAAGAGCAGAAAGAAGTTTTACTTTTCAGTTCTGCTTAAAAACTTTATCTGCCCTTGTTTCTTTAGTCACAAAGAAGTGCAGTCAGACAAATATATAATTTCTAACAAAAGGATAAGGTAGAGAAGTTCATTCACTCACAGCTACTACTTTAGAACAGTGCCATCATCTACAGAGTTGAACAGCATCTGTGAAGTAGATTAACAGGATGAAGAAGTACCAGAAGAAAGAAAACACAACAAAAAGGTTTTTTGTTCCTTCCCCTTCCCCCCCACCAGTTGGTACAGTAATGTACTATCACTAGCTCCACTGAAGCCTTAAATCTAATGAAAGTAGGAATCCTCACCGAATCCCTTCCATTGCAATGTCTGCTATATAATGAAAATATGCAGAAATTTTCCCTAATGAAAACTTTTTTATACTTAGCATGGAGTTAGACATACTCCAGAATCAGACAGCCACCTACCTTTATTCCAGGCATATAACTTTTCAAATTACTTTAGAAGTGAAATATTTCAATTGATAATCACAAAAAACCACCCAACCACTTGCAGAAAAACTAAACTCAGGATACACTGAGTAAAGGACAAGTCAGTTCTAAAGTGCAGTTTATCGAGTAATATAATCCAAGAAAAGAAAGCCTGTTTAAATTGACCGAAGGTAGTAATTCAGTTTAAAATTTGCTTGTTAATGGAAAATAAATGAAAGGAAGAGAGGAGGCAAATTCAGGTGGAGTGAGAAATGAGTTCATCAGAGAGTGGTCTTTCATTTTAAGGATCTTTTGCACCCTCTAGAATTACATAAGTGCAAGAAAACACATCCATTCATAGCATTACTGTGATACTGTGAAACATTCATTGTCTAACATCTCTAACTAATATGCACACAAACACTGTAGGATAACTCAGTGTGGCTAGTTAAAGCTGTGAATAAAGATCTAGTGGCTAAAGATCACTAGTGGCTAGCGTTCCATGGTTTGGAGTTATTGCATCACTGGTGATAAAAGAAGTATTATGGGATTGAAATTCTCTGATGTTCACAGAATCACAGAATCGTCTAGGTTGGAAAAAACCTTGAAGATCATCCAGTCAAACCATTAACCTATCACTGACAGTTCCCAGCTATGCCATATCCCTCAGCACTATGTCGACCCAACTCAAACACCTCCAGGGATGGGGACTCCACCACCTCCCTGGGCAGCCCATTCCAACACCTAACACTCCCTTCTGAAAATAAATGCTTCCTAATATCCAGTCTAAACCTTACCTGGAGCAACCTGAGGCCATTACCTCTTGTCCTATTGCTTGTTACTTGGTTAAAGAGACTCATCCCTAGTTCTTTGCAACATCCCTTCAGGTAATTGTAGAGGGTGATGAGGTCTATCCTCAGGCTCCTCCAGACCTATAACTAAGTTGTAACATTAGTGGTTTTTACTACTGGAGTTGATAGAGCCATGAAAAATCTTATTATGAGATTTGTAGAAATACAGAGAATTGGCTGGGCTACAGTACTAGTGTTATCCAATGGATAACTTCAGTTCTGTGAGAGAAGTACCAGAAAGGAAAAGACAGATCCATTACTTCTTTTCAATGATGTCTTGAGATTATTCCATTTTTAGGCCCTGATGATGCAGAGAACATACACAGTTCTTACCAATTATGAGTAGAATACAGATGCCCAAACAGGAACAGGCTAGGGACATTTACTCCTTGTGGTGGTCCCATTCTTACCCCTCCTTGCCCTTCCTTGTTGGGCTGCTTGGTGCCAGGTTAAATTCCACCCACATTCCCCCTGAGCCATACACCAATCTGTGGGGATACCCCTCTGGATTGCTCGGAAGCAGTTACAATGGCCCCTGATGGCCTGGCACACTTGTGCCTGGGATGTGGTCAAATGGGAACAATAACAGAGTTGCAAGTTCATCAAGTTCTTGTGCAACTGCGGGAAGGCACCAGAAGGTACCTGACAAAAGTCAATTATCTTGGACCCTATAAATGGTGACCACCAGGGAGACCCTTTGAGCTCTCCTGGACTGCAGCGGGCCTGTGACCAGCATCTCCCCTGAGCTGGGACGCCTCCCAGGTACCAAAACCCTTAAGGTGTCATCTGCTCCAGACGGAAGACCAGGGCCAAGTCCACCCGCTGGAGTCTCAATTATCGCCCGTTGAGGAATGCCAAGGCATTGAGAGTATTTGCTCTAAACTCGAGAGAGAAATTTTCTTTGAAGCTAGCTTCTTTTTCACCCGTTCTTTCTCTGTTTATTGGTATGTGTGTGTACGTACCCTTGTTTCTGTGTGTGTTTGTCCATTTTGTGTTCATTCTACTGAATCCAAACACCTTTTTTTCTGTGTATGTGTTTGTATGTTTTGTGTATGGACATGTATATATGTATAAATTAAGGTACCGTTAAGTGAGTTAGTGTGAATCTTGTAATTTTAGAATCTGTGAATAAGTCACTTTCCTTTCGCACAACATTTCTGAATTATTTTGTATTGATAAATTGCTGTTAGTTATTAATAAATCTAGATTTCTTACTAAATCATTACTGTGTCAATACTTTAATCTGCGACACTCCTTGACTAGCTACTATGGAAGTTTTTCTATATGGAAGAGAACAAGAATATATTTAAAACTTTAGTGTGTCCTTTTCTCTACCAGGTCATGTAAGCAGAGCTAGAACTACTTGCTTCATCACATAAACTATAAATTACCTTCTTCATTTTTTTATGACCCTAGAGGTTTCTCCCTTCCCCTTGTCAGGGTACTATATACTTACTAGTCTAAGTGGTACAAGGAGTTTCTGGTGCACCAAGTGGCATCGTCAGCAGTTAAGACTACATAGGTATGACATGCATAGTAGTATTAACTACAGTAAAATATCCAAGATGTGTAAAGCTGAGGGTAAAAGTCTTAAGTTCTTTAAAGCTACCTCACAGATTCCCCCTACTCTCTTTGGTTTCTGACTACCTTATGTATCAAAATTCTTTGGCTTGCTTAATCTCAGTGTAATGTGACTTTACAGATGATAACCACTGAAAACCTGTGTAAGGTACAAGTTATCTGCAGAATTTATTTTGAAAAAAAATAGAAATAATGACACAATACTGGGCATAAACATTTTCTTTACAAAATAGCACTGAAGTTGTAGAACAGAATTCAGATATATTTGTATTTGTTCATTTAATTCCTTTATGAAGCTGATGTTAATAGAAGTAACCTTAAGGTATGAAGGAAATTAAATTGCTGAAGGTATCCAAAAGCATTTTGCTAACCTCAGGCTACTTGGGAAATAAGGTGCAGCTATACAGAATTTTATTGCAAAGTAATTATTATAATTTACATTCTGGGTTGTTACAGGTACAACCTGTAGCCAAATGCTTCTAATCCCTTAGGTCCAATTACCTCATGATAATCATGCCACGTGGTGCCATATTTAGTTTTATTCAAAATACTATGCTCAAGGTAAAATAGACACTTTCTGATTGTAGTGAAAATTGCTGAATATCTTTTTTTTTTTTTTTTTCCTAGTGGGTTACTATGTGGGTTCTGTAGTCCTTAATAAACAGCCTGTCATCTGTGGATTCCTCTCCACAGGTCAAAAATTTTGAGTAGCTCAAACTACTCTAAAGAAAAATGCCAAACTTGTTAGTTTAAAAGAAAAATCATTCCAGAACTAGTAACACCAAGTGGATCGGAGGGCAGGCAGAAAGGTGACAAGGATTTTGGTAGCATCAACCTTTATAAAAGAAGAGGAATGTCTCAACCAATTTAATATTTTCATATTACATGTTGTCCTGGTTCAGCTAGGATAGGGTTAAGTTTCCCCATCATGTGGGGAGGGAGCTGTAGCCGGGTTATTCAATACTATGCTGATGTCAGGTCCAGGCACCCAAGGGCGGGAAGAGCAGCAACAGCTTTTGTTTGTGGTTGCTCCCCTTCGCTGCTCTATCCTTGTGGTATATCTTTGTATATTTCTTGTCCTGTTCATTGTTATTACTGTTTATTGTTATTGCTATTGCTGTTGTTGGGTTTATTTTTGTTACACCGTTGTATTAAATTTTTCTTTATCTCAACCCCGGGGTTTGTATCTCACTCCCTGCCCTGTCCAGTCCAAGGGTGGGGGAGGGACAACGGCAGCATGGTCTCGGGTCCCGGCAGGGCCTAAACCACCGCACATGTGAAAGGATAAAGTTAGGTATGGTCAAACCTTAGCGCAAGGTGAAACCACTAAGGAATTCACTGGACTTTTCAGATCAGTGAAACAGAGGAATGTTCATCAGCAAAATAATTTTGACTATCACTGTTGGCATGTCAACTTACAACACTTCTGGCATTAGACTCTGAATTTCAATGTGACTTGCCATGCCCTGCAGTGGCAAGAGGAAAACTTCTGTAAACTGCAGGAAACTGTCATTGTTCAACTTCTTTGTTCCATCGTGAGATGTGACAATGTATTATAAAGAATCATTTCCACACTGCAAACAAGTGCAATAAGTTTACAGGACCAATTATACAAAGTCCCAAATGTCTAAAAAAGTAGTGAAGTATAAAGAATGCTAATATGTAACCTGAATAAACAACATCATCACACACTGCACTGAAATTCACAGGTGCCTGAGGGGATATCTGTCTAAAAGCTTCATGAACATTACAAAAAGCTGGTTACATATGCATTTCCCAAAAAATAGCAGGTCACCCTATAGTGACTTTCTATTTTAAATTTCAAAGACTTTTCTAGCGAGCTACATTGCTGAGTGTATATCAGATGCATTTCCATGGAGAGTAGATGTTTATGTATCTAGATTAACAGAAGTGGACTACAGATATGTGAACCTGGAAATCTAATCTATAACATAAATACTTGAAAACTCTCAATAAAAAACCCACACCTATTCTCAGTCTAGAAGAAATAATACTAGTGTTATCCCATTTTAGCCACAGAAACTAAGCGGCTTTTTTTTTTTAAAGTTACTGATTTTTACACAACTGATCTTTCATGTGATAATACGTTTTGCAAACCAGATATTCTAGCAGTCATACTGTAACAGCTCAGAGATATGGTGACTGGCAAGTGGATATCAAGGGTACCTCAAAACATACAGGCTTCTAATAATCAAGTCATCCTTGCATGTTCCAATGATCTCACAGAATGGCTTCATACAGTAAATACTTACCACTGGAAATATTACCACTAACATACAAATCCTGGTCTGCCATATTCCAGTAAGCAAGAAAAAGAAAGTTTAAAAAATTGTATTTATATTCCACAGTTAATCCAATGGAGGCAAAACTAGAACATATTCAAGTAAATAAACAGTGATTATATGATTTTTTTAGATTTCTCTCATGGGAAAAAAAGAGCAGAGTATATAAAATTTGCCAGGTTTTATGAAAGTAATTCTGTAAAATAAATTGAAATACTCTCTTTTTTTAAAAAAAATATTCTTGTTTTACCTGAATTTATAGAACTTTTACTTCAACCAAATATTTAAAACACATGCCCAGTTAAGATCCTGGAAGAATATAGCAGAATAACAAAGAAGAATCAAATTGATATGATAAACAGTGAAATGCTCTCCCAAGGGGTGTTATAAAGCATTCTGCTGATCTTACCATGCTGCTTTTTCAAATAGTGTAAAGTAGCTTCTTTCCCTAAAAGGCTCTGTAACAGAAGCGGTCAACATCTGATAAACGTATGTGCAGCTACCTGAGTTGTGCAACTGCAGGCAAGACCATTTTAAATGGCTGTATCATTTTAACTAGTTGTTCTATGCTACCATTGTTTCGTTCCCCCCCCCAAAAAAACCAAACCAAACCAAAACCCATAACCAAAAAACAATCAGTAAAAAGACTTTTATGGTCCTAGATATAATATCATAGAAAGCTATCTAAGAGACAAACTCTTGCAATGCTTGCTAGAATAAACCTTCAGGAAGAGTTTTTTTTTTTTTTTTAAAAAGAGTTCTTCCAAAAATGAAAGAGGACCAGAACTTGACTCTACAGTAGCCTCACAGATCTTCAAAATATAATGTGTGGTAATACAGCTTTTCATTAAATGTCAGCAAAACAAGCTTTGAGTAGTTTTATCCTTCCTTCCCCATTTTTCTTTTTAATGTCTAATAACAATGAATACTGAATAGACTTAGATATTACACTGGGGAGTGGGTTTGATGTGCATATGTGAACACACACATACTTTCTCTGTATCAGGTGAAAACATATTTCTCTAAATATAACTCTATAGCTAATGAGAAAAATTGTAGTCTTTAGCTAATGAACCATCTGCGTCAACCTCAAACATCATTCTTCCATCATAGCGTTAGACCTGTACAGATTGTGATGTTTGCCTCCTAGGTCTTTCAGACCAACTCTCATGTAGAGTAGCTTCTTTGGCCAAGATCAAAGAAAAAAATTACTGACTGTACCTCATCATGTATTTCAGTAACAGCCTGTGCCTAGAATTGCAGCAAATCTTGGAAGTAAATGCCTGGAGAATTTTCACATAATGTGAGCAAAACACAACTTGGAGATACTCTTGCTGTAAGACGATAGACATAAAAATACTCTTTCTCCCTTCCTTCTGGATAAAAGCCAAAGCTATTTTTTCCCCTCAAGCTCACTCAGGCACTGCGGTTCAGGTGATAACTATTTCTTTAACCAGACACAGTAGGTTCAGCTAATAAGACAGGTCCTTAGTAGAAAGTTAGATAAGGAAGGATTAGATAATAGAAGGATTACATTTTGCATTCAAATAATTATACTTGTGCGGTGTCATCTGAATACTAAAATCGCCTCTTCATTTTCTTTCACCCTACAGATTTGGAATCTTTTGATTTTCAGAGGTTTCATTCATAACCAGGTAACTGTCCTGGAGATCTCAAATTTTTTTCATATCATTATCACATTTCATAACAACAAAAATTCCAGGAAATCTTCTGAGCTTTTCTCCAGTCATGAAGAAGAGGAATTGAAGATGGAGTTTCTAGTCTCATCATGAGAAAAGAAATGGATTGTTTTCTACCAAATAATCACGGACTAGTGTGCAAGTTTGGGTCTGGTTCACCACCATATGAACAATTAATATCCTATACAAAACCCCCCCCTAAAACTTTATGAAACTTGCAAGACTCACCATAATAGTATGAGAAATGTGTACAAAAGATTTTTTTTGTGCTATATACTGTACTCTATTATACCAGACTGCCTTTTCATTGTAGAAATCAGCCACTGTAACAATTCGTATTTCAGAAGAAATTTGTAAGATAAAATATCTTTTTCTACGAGTGATCAGATTTGTGTTGGTTTTTAAGGAGACAGACTGCATAGGGAACAAGAAAGCTTCTGATCAGTAGCTATGTTATTGTTTCTGACTTAAAGATGTTCAGGTTTTCCCAAAACTTTATCTAAATCTCACTGAAACAAATGGAAATGTGCCAAGGTGCTAGCATTTGCAAGAATAATCCATAAAGTCAAGAAACAGCTAAAACTCATGCTCTTGAGAAGCAACCTAACTGCTATGGTATTTCTATAAGAGTCCCTATATAATACAACTATAAGTTACCATTGTCTGCCTTGGAGTATCGCATTCAGTGACATGCAAACTCATTGTAATTATGATGCCTCAGGCACATTAAAGTACTGTTTAACTGGAAGTGAATCGAGGTAGATGATATACACATCTTGTGTGGGCTTGATGAAAAAGGCTGTATTTTAGCCTTAGCAAAGGTATCTTCCATTTTTTTTGAGAAAGACATTTAGTTTCTCATAAAATGTTCATATCTCAGTTTCCTTTAAAAGGGTAAAGGGGGAAAATCCCCATACAGGTCTCCCCCTCCACTCACTACTCCCTCAACTGTACAATTTCTTAGAGACTCCAGGAGGGCAGATCTCAGATTTCTTAAATACTAACAATTGAATCATGATTTCATTTTTTAAAGGGGTCTTTCTTTAATCTTAAAACATAAGAGTTGTTTTACTAGATTTAATTTTGCCCCTTAATCCTGTAATCTCAGATTTTAACTAACCAGTATCTCACATCTCAAAATAAAGTGTTCTTAGTGTCCTCAAAAGGAACATCTTTCTTGCACTTCAAAAATTCTTGCATACACTAATTAGTACCCAGATCCTTATTATCTCAGGTCTAGATCTTCAGCTGGTATAAAATGTTAAAATTCCTCTACTGAATTCACAAGATTATTGCAAATTCAGTTCAACACTGTTTCAGAAAATACATGAGAACCTTGTTACTGAGGCTTTTTAGTATCTTATCAATATCCCCTTGCCTCAGCTAATGTAGTGGGATAAAATCAGTCAGGTAGCTTGGAGTTAAGACCACTCCTAAACTGCTGAAAAAAAAAAAAAAGACTAGTCATATCTTAACAGAGCAGACTGGGAACTCTTCTTATCACCCCTGAAGTTATTTACTGTGAACTAGAGGCTATAATTAGAATAGCGATAGCAAGCAGAAACTTCCTCTTATTTAGGAAAATGGGAAGTCTTACACAGTTCTAATCTACAAAAAAGGTAAAATAAGAAATTAGTATTAAAATGATTTTTTTTTAAAAAAATCAGTATTTTTAAGTAGTGGAACTTCTTTGTAAATTCTAACTTTATTTCAAAATCAGTGAAGTAATAATTCACATTTTTCTTCCATGTCCAAAGTATTTATGGTGGTTTATCACTGCATAAAATAGAATATTTATATTTTAGAAATATTTTATAGATCTCTTTTGAAGGTAAAAGTAAGCAGCATTACTATTATTACTGGATATTTTTGTGCCAGAATATTATGCAAAGCACATTAGTTGATCACATTCCATCATAAACTATAACTGAGAGAATATCTGAGACAAAATATGCCACCAAATATTAAACTGAAGTTCAGTCACTTTGGGTAAAGCAATGGTTTATTGTCATGGAAGGATGGAAGGAAAACCTTTGTAGAGACCTTGTGTTTTTCTGCTTTCTACTGATAAACATCTGTAGTAATTGCTGTGGAGTAGCAGAAGTAAGGCTGAGCAATGAAGTGAAAAGGTTTGAAATTCATTCAGGCATAAAGAAAACCCATATAAATAGATCATGTTCCTTCTCTGGTATATCAGGTATGATTCATTCTGCACTATTCTGCCACATGCTACTTTAGGAAAGAAACAAACATTGCCGAAGCTGCAGTACATTTTCATAACATTTTACAATTTTATGTGCTTCATAATAAGCATCAAATCTTTGAATTCTAGGCACAGGAAACAGTTCAAGCCAGGATTTGCTAGGACACTGACACCCTGTGAAGAACTCCAAATACAAGTAAATGCAGTGAGGATAAAACTTTTGCTCTTCACCTCGTTACGTTGTGGAAATGGCAAGATCCTTGGTCCCTTTCTTGCTGAAAGAAAATTACAAAAAATGTTTTTATTTTCAAGTCTGGAAATCAAATTTAAAAAGAAGAAGAAAAGTTCCTCTTTTTTGGATGGTCACAGTGAATTCTCTTATCAAGAGATTCTGGCATCATCTCAGTTACCAAGGCAAACTAATTTATATTGAAAATATAGTCAAATTTTATTTTTTTCCAACAATAAAAATATTCTGATGTTGCCATTGGAAACAATTTCAAAAGCTTGGAACCAATCACTGTGAGCTTTGATGGCAATAGGTATGAAATTTATCATTACCTGAAACTGTAATTAGTTCCCTTCTTAGATTAAAAAAAATAATAAAGCTGAATAAAGTATTTTTTGTCCCTTTCTCCCTTCCTCTCAAGCACATTATCAGTGAGAAACTGCCTGTCAGCTCTGGAGCAAACCCTGAATCTTTCTAGCCAAACACCAGAAATTTTTAAAGATGGGAAATTTTTTTATTTATTTTTTTGGAAATCCTTTTAGATCTGAATGATGTTCTTAGACTTCTCCCCTGTATCTAAGGCATTTTATATATCGAGAGCTATAGTAAAATAGAATATATAGCAATATTTTATCTTTTGGAGCTCAGAAAAATGGAGCTGATCAACATTTCAAATTATCCTTTTATTATAAAAATGAATTGAGACGACAACACTGTAAAGAAAATAAAATCTTTTTTGACAGGAAACAATTGTATTTTGGGTCACCTGATGAAACAGTCATGGCTACTCTCTGAATAAGAGAAAGAAAGGCTAACAGCCACTTGTTCATCTCCTTTGATATGATCTAAGTAGTTTGAACCTCTTTCAAAACTATTTCATTATGGCTACGTTAAAAAGTTACAATCACTGTAAGAAATTAATAATAAATTATAAGAAATATTGAATCATTAAAAACAAATAGCTTTGTCCTGGAGTGTAATGTAAAAGATTTCAGTTTTACTTTGAACATTTTGGGAAAAATATAAAATTACTGGAAAAGAGAGAACATAATGGAAGGGGAAGCAACAAAGTGAACATGCTATTCCTTTTACCTTTTATGCTTCTCCAGAATTAATCAGAAGCAATTTTCAACAGTTCAATCTCCAGCTGTTCTGACTTCCTGTAAGAAAAGTCAGGTCCTAAGGTAGATGGTATTTATGTGTTCCAAAGCTAAGCTGATCCCTTTCACGGGGAATCCCTGTCTCCCTTTTTGCCCTGTAGGTACTGGATAAGTACCAGTAAGGAGATTTTGTGCTGCAAGAGAAGGACCAGAGACATGCTGAGGATTTTGAACTGTACACTTCAGACTGGATCATCCCCCTGCACAATGACAAAGCAGAGCATATACTCTTCAGCCCACAGGCTGAGGTATGAATAGCTGCAAAATATATCACTGTTTGAACCTCCTGCATTTGAAATCAAAAAAGCATGTCAAAGTCAACCGGTGCACCTACAGAGTATGTACCTGTATTAGGCTATTACATAAGTCTTTCAATAGTTCAAGGATTACTTTTTTTTCTTCCAGAAGCTGAATCTCCCCTCAGCCCACCTACCAGAACAAGTTACTCTTTAGGTAACACTTCTCCCAATCAGCAAAATTCCCATGAACTATACAAACTAAAAGGAAACTTAGTGCATCAGCAGAACAATTCCTTGTCATCGCTGTTACATGACTGTTTAGGATATGAAGAAAGGCATGCCTTACATAATTTTGAAGAAGATACCAGAATCAAATAAAAAAGACACACTGTATAGGTAGAAAGATACTAAGATAAAATTGCACTTTGTTGGGGTAGTTTCAATGACAGGTATCCTAAGTATCTTGAACAGATGAAAATTAAGGTAATGAAATCTAAAATCAGGAATCTTCCCTTCTCAACTGCTGATGAAAAATATCTATATGATGCTGAGTACTACAATAACTTAGAAGAATTAATTTTTCAGCTCTTGTGAACATATTAAAAGAAGTTCTATACAGTGTGGTACATAGCAGAAAAGCAGACTCAGCTTCTATAAATTTGTTTAGTTCTACTGACTGTCAGTATTTTGATTTACACCAGCTGTATCTGTCATCTAAACAAGTTTGGCTCAAGCAAGACATGCCAGAAACCCAAACAAAGTATATGGAATTTAAAAAAAAAGTTTTAATTTTATTATAGATCAAGATTTGTTTAAGAATATAGCTATCCATTAATGTTGATGTTCTATCCTTCAGTTTACTCAACATTAACTAGAATATACTAGTACCAGAGAAGCAACAAGTATTTGACCACAATATTACGTATATTGTATAACCTGCTGAACACCATGTATTACTCTCTCAAATAAGCATGTTTGGTTACAATGCAAGATAAGCTGGAAGAAAAGGATGTATTTAATGCTCAAAACCCCCAAGGAAATAGCTAAATAGAGGAAAAGAAGCTCCTTTCTTGTAAAACACTGCTCTTTCCAAGCCATTAATCAAACAAGAATAAGCTAGGGTTTTTCAGGCATCAGAAGAGTTATTTGTTCCCATAATTAATCTCTTCTGATAATTTATTTTGATTCACCATAAAGTGAACGGCCCCCATTTGCAATACTGTGAACACTTCCACTACGTGCCATTAACAGACTCATTTCTGGAACTTGGAAAGAAACCTTTAATAGAGTAAAAAAAACCCCATAAACAAAATAAGATATATTTGAAAAAGTTTCATCCCCTTGAGAAAAAACGTAGTGGGCACAGTAAGAGGAACGAACAGGAAAATCACCTTGGCCAACTCATACACATACATAGTGTTTCTCTCAAGTTTAAAAGGCAAAGTGTTAGAAGGCCCTGACTGAACACAGTCAGAATAAATATCAGGTGATTTGCTCAGAGCAGAGAGAAGAGGAGACCTCACTTCCCTTTCTATATATTTTTGGTGATAGCTTTGGTGTTTTGTTTTTAAAAGGAAGTCACTAGCTGCACCCTTTTACTATAAAATACTTGGTATTTCCTTGGCTCAGTGGACAGTATCACTGACAAACTGCCATATTCTCCTTCCTGAAATCTCCAGTTACAGTCTATAAATCAAACATCTTGGGAAGATAAAAAGCTGCAACTTTATATGGCAATACCTTTATAAAAACTTAATTTAAAATAAAACTTTATGGACAAAATACAAACACTTCTAATTGTATAAAAATGTGATACTTCTTCTTTTTATGTGAGATAATCTTACTTTGAGCTACCTTCCCTGCCTACAACATGGCTTTATGCCAGATACTTTTTGGTTGTTATTTCATAAACAAAGAGCACCATAAAGAAAGTACCAAACACCGTAAGAAGGATTTAGGCAACAATCTATTCAAGGTGCTGTTTCAACAGTTAAATCAATGTATCTCGGTACAGTTTGATCATGTTCTCTTCCTCGGCTGTGCTTTAAATTCACCACTGTGTTCATGGAGCTAATACAGGAGGGTCTGTGATGAAAAGCAAGACAGCAGTTGTCCTTCCAAAGTCTTTGGGTTTTTCTGCTTTATTAAACAATGATTTTTTTTTCTAAGAGCTTTTAGGCAGTTGGGTTGGAAAAAAACAAAACCAAACAAAAAACCAAACAAAACCCACATTTTTAGCAAACATGTTTATAGATAGTAAAAAACCCTAGAACTGAGGAAGAAACAGTGCAAATTTAGTGGATGTATTTCTCATGTTTTCGCTAGATCCATTAACTGCATTAATATTGATTCACATCCATTAACACCTGCTTAAATATGTCTATAATTACTTTTGCTTTTATTACAAACAGATAAAGAAAACATTCATGTAGGGCAGAAAAGAATAGAATTTGTTCCTCAAACTATTAATAGTAGTTTCCATATACTATGACTACAGAGAAGGAGGAAAAATCACTTAAACAATTTTCATTGCAAGATTTTGGAAAGCCACTTAACTCCAGAGATATAATTGTATTCTAAGGAAAAAAAATAGTTAAGAATTAAAATGTGTTCACAATTTATTTTTATATCTTTTATAAATTTAGCATTAATATCTTTTTAAATTTAACATGATTTCTACAAATTGAAACTGCGTAAATATGAAGGCTTTGAGAACAGGTATAATCTTCCATTTCTTAGCAATTAACTTGTAGCTCTAACAATTTGGCCTGTAGCTTGCACTGAACTACCAAGTGAATTTGTCTAAAAATGATCTAAATGTACTTTGCATATTTTCAATTCTGAATTTTAAAGAGGAAAATAAGTGGATTTCAATTTATGTTTTCCTTACATCACAACATAATTTCAAAGTGAAGCACAAAAATCTTTTTGTGAACAATATGCTTTTTTAACCTTCAAAGCCAATGCTTTTCGACAGGTTATTTTAATTATTCATGATCACATATAATTTTCATGCGTTAGAAATTAAATATGGCACCTGACACACGTTCCAATTAGCTCATATAATTGGTGTTAAATAACATTTTAGCCCAAATAGGAATTTAAAGTGATTTGTTGTACTACATGAAAGCACACATTTTGATAAGAACTATAGGACAGACAACATCTTGTAAGTTCCAAATAATTGTCTCATTTTTCCTAAGAATAGTTATGCTTATATGAATCTCTCTCACCTTTAACAAACACTTACAAAGTTCATCATCTTATGGCAGATGACACATTTCATAGACACGCACAAATATTTACTGACTGCCCTCCAATACAAATCCTCTAGATTTTACTTTTTCTGAGCTTCCTGATTTTAAGATAAGGTTGCCTCAAAGCTATTTTAGCAGGAAGGTAATTTTAAAATTATTTTTTGTTTAAGATACATTGTTGCATGTCCAAAAGCCTTAAATAGATCACATTTTGACATTTATTTTCAAATGGCTGCACTTTCAAAAAATACATGCAGAGAATCAGAGGAAACATTTCTCCCATCTACACAATTCAGACATTCCATTCTAACCACTAATCTGATGTGTCTTTAAAAGCTGCAGAAATTAAAACTCTGATACTCTTCCATGCTATCTCAGTGTTTCAATATCATTATCTTTAGAAAGTTTTTCACAATTTTAACCTATATCTTTTTGCCTCATCCAAGTCAATTATTTCCTGTCCTTCCTGCCATAAACCCAAGAGCACAGATTACTATCAAATACAAACTACTACTATAGAAATAGCTACAAAATTGAAGATTTACTCTTGCTATTATCTTCTTTGGGATAAACAAGCTCAGCTCCCTCAATTTTGCAAGCAAAATAGAGAAAAACCCTGAGCTTTAATATATTTTCATATAATTACTTAAATTTTAACCAACTCAATATAAAAATTGTGAAGGAAAAAAATATGCTCATATAAACTTTGCATACTATTCTATTCAAGAACTACTTAAATAATAATCCAATTGTTTACCATATATAGAACAAAATCTTCATGCCTGCAAATTTAGGGGCCATTTCCAAAGTCAGGTCTTTTTATTATGGAATATTTCCTCTCTCATCCACAAATAGAAAATTGATAATGGTTTTACTGTTTGCAAAAAGTAGAAAGCAGGAAAAAAAAAGCCCCACCTGTGGAAAGGTTTTCTGCATTCCCTGGGCTGCACGGGCCTGATTTCTAAGAGTGTTTCTGCAAACAGATTGCAAAGGGGTATTTGCTGATGAAGCACTGTGATCCGTATACAGAAGCCAGAAAACCTGGATCTGAGGCTGTTAATGTTGATGTCAAATAGCCTGGAAAAAAACCTTAGAATTGGAAGGACAAAACTCAGTATGGATTAGAAAAGGGGGAAAAAACCCACAAACGGTTATAATTCTGTAACAAGACAAAAATAACAAATCTGTGCAGAACAATTTGGTGTCCGTAAGAAATAGACTAAAGTGTGACTGAAATCCACCTGTGACTAAAGAAAGCATTATACAAATGTAAAGCTAATGCTTCAAACCTTCATGGATCTTATCACATCCTTTGAGTCTGAATAGTCACAGTTACAGATTCTTTTCATGCACATAAGAATTGATCCCTTTTATTTAAAGCTCCTTTTACTGTACTAGTGATGGAGACACCAAAAGATCCTCTTTATTTTACTTGAGCTACTTGCTCACATATACAAAGAAAACATTTCCTCTTTTGTCAAGGTCAAAACCAGCTTCCCACTAGCCAGACAGCTGTGCCATTGTCTATTACCTTCTCTACAATTAAACTTGTAAATATTTTCTCATAAACTACTCAAACCTGAACAGTTTGTACACCTATAACTATGCAGGAACAGACCAGGAGGTACAGGGAACAGTGACCCTCCTTACAGCAGCATAACAGGCCCATCCTAGCTAAACTGCCACCCCTATTCCAGGAAATAGTGAAATTACTAATGACTTTTTCTTTTACGTTCTCTCTCCTAATCCCAAATCTTACTTAGCAACTGTGGTGGTTTAGGCCCTGCTGGGACCTGAGACCACGCCGCTGTTGTTCCTCCCCCACCCTTGGACTGGACGGGGCAGGAAGTGAGATACAAACCCCAGGGTTGAGATAAGGAAAAATTTAATACAACGGTGTAACAAATAATAAACTGAACAACAACAATAGCAATAACAACAGCAATAAACAGTAATAACAATGAACAGGACAAGAGATATACAGCAATATACCACAAGGATAGAGCAGTCCTGTGGCAGATACCCTCAGGGACAAAAGCAATCCCAGAAACTGTTCCCAAACTTGGGTGCCTAGACCTGACCTCAGCATGGTATCTAATAACCGGGCTGAAGCTCTCTTCCAGCTGCTGGGGAAACTTAACCCTATCCTAACTGAACTAGGACAGCAAACTTCCTCCCACACCCTGCCATTATTTATTACAATTCTTTTCCCTTTTCCTACAAACTTTGCTTAAAAAGCTGGCACCTTTAAGCCAGTGTCATACTGAATGCCAACGCTACTGTGGAAACGCCCATGGTGGCAGCAATTCAGTTTTCATGATGAAGTAGACCATGTCTTAAGTGACAGCAGTCAGCCAAACACATCTGTGTCAGAAATTTATTAGCAGAATCAAGCTTTATTTTATGCAACAAAGTATCACACAGATTTCTAGCATCAGTCTGAAAATATGAAAGAGAGGGAGACATTATTCTTAAAACATAAGTTATTCTGCAAACCCACCATTAAAAGTTGAGATTCTGGTACTCACCCTTTAACAGCTGGTTATCCATCCCTGAGAGTAAGACAGGAGAGAAACTGTGAAAGTGCTTCAAAACAGCACTGTATTTCTTTTACAGATATCAATTCAGGTGCTAATTACAATAAGATAGGACATTCAGAGGAGAAGAGCTCAGTCTGCACAAAGGTCCTTGGTGAGGAAAAGGGATTAATTTGCATGGAAAAAACAAAGCCACCTATCATTCCTATAAGTAGCTTGTAGGTGGATGATACTGCTTGTGATTTCATTTGTTCATGCGTGCCCATTAAAAAAACCCCAAAACAACAAACACATAATTGTTTAATTTGCCATTATAGTTTTTAATAAAACTGGTTGATGAAATTAGTCTTTTTAGAATAGAAACATTACTACGAGCTGAGCATTTCAACCCTAAAATCAAAACAATCCCTTCTTACACCCCTAATGCTTTTGGCTTGCCTGAGAGACACCATTTTTTTCCAGCTGTGAAACTGCACTCTAGAATGCCCAGTGCTTGGCCTGAAAGGGTGATTGAATCCAGGTGCAGATCATTAAAGACTAACATATACTGCTCTTCCCTCCTGTTATTTTTTTGGTAGCATCCTAGATTATGCAAACTGCTCCCCCTCCCCCTCATGTATATGGATTTTTTTGATTAATGAATTCCAGTGTCTAAAAAGACATATAAAGAAAACTATCACCCTTTTAACGATGGCAACTTTGACAAGCATGGTATGAAACTATCATTCTCATTGCTAATACAGAGGCAAGCATATTACTGATGCCAATCCTTTAAGTAAAGGCAGACAACCATTAAAAAAACACAAGCAGCTGCAATTTAAGTGAGGTTTGTGCAATACTAAGCAACATATTGTAATAAAGAAAAATATACTGTGCTACAGGAAGGATTATGAAATCCCTAAGAGACCCATAAAGTGTAATTAACAGGATCTTGTGGATTTATAAAGCTGTAATGACATAAATTTGCTATTCATAATTTAAATGAAACTGAACAGTTGCATCTTTCCAAAACTCTTCTTCATGTGCACTGTAATGATAGACGAGTTGTTTCAACACTATGGTAAAACTTGGAACTTTTTCTGAATGCAGTTTTGGGCTACAGTTAACACAAGGGTGACTCAGAAGAAGTCTTTTATATTCGTGTTTTATGGAAGCAGTTTAACTGTACATAGGTGAACAATAAAAATAATAATTCAAGTTTGTAAAGAATACTGCTTATTGCAAAATGTTTAGCAAATAAAGTTCAACAGTTTAACTTCTCTTAAACTCCAGAAAGTGAAGACAGTTAAAAAAAATCAGGACTTTTCCACAGCAAGATAGCACATGACAAGCCATGCTATGAATTAATAATACACTAACTAATTTCACTCATGTAGACAGCTGCAGCACAAGAATGCACTCCTGGTAAAGACTAAAAATATTTGCTAGGGAGTAGTGAGGAGCATGCAGTGAATACTAAATTCACAGTTGGCTCTCTACAGTTTCTGCAGAGACAAGCCTTTACCTTATCTGAAGTTCCAAAGTTACTTTAATTATGCAAAATGTTTCTCAATTTGTGCATCAGGACAGAAACCCTACAAAGATGTTACCAAACAATCTGCAGCATGTTCTAGCAAGAATATGTTATACTTTGAAATACATAAAAAAAAAGGACATTCAAAATTAAGATGCTTTTTTCATTGCAACTGAGTATATCAATCCATTATAGGTAGGTACTTTCTTGTGTATATCACTAAACAGCCAGCTTTCAAATTCATGTTTTTCCACAAGCTCAGATGAGACACCTACAATCAAACTGTACTGATGCTAAATGGGCCTGTGCCAATTCACATGGGGAAAGCATCTACCTTGTCACCTTTTTATTCTTTTGTATCGTTTCTCAGCTATATAAGATCTTTTTCTTACTTTTGGTTTAGTAAATCCTTTATGTTTTAGATGGGTCTTGTGTATGTTAAACATGTTTAGGCTGAACTATTCAATTAACTAGATGCAGTGTGAAAGGTTTTTAATTAAAATATATGTTTTGTCAGGATTTGAGAAGGACAGATTGCTCTCACCGAGAGAGAGATTTCCACACCTCTTAAATTACAGATTATTTAATTTATAAATGACACAATGGGAAAGGAAGTACTAGAACTTAACTTTAATCTTCCCTGTATGGTATAAAAAAATTACTTAGAGATGATAGGTCATTAATAATTTTTTGCCATTTTTATCTTATAAATTTTAGAAAGGTAAATATAATTTACCCAAGTATCTCCATTTCCCAGCAGACTGGAAGACTTTTCTTTACAGCATCCCTTTCTTTCTTGGCAAATAGTCTGGGCTTTCTCCACTTTCCATTGTGAGCTTCTCCAGAAGATGTTATTGACAGATCCCCCATTACAGTTTATAATTTTTAGTAGCTGAAGTGATTTTGCTTCACTAGCACACATTGAAATTGACTTCAGATATATAATTCCAGAAGATCAAAGAGGAAAGGGACAGGCGGCCAAATTCTGAAACAATAGAAGAAGAAACAGAGATCTCCAAGACACAGCCTCAGAAATTAAAAAAAATGACATTGATTCAATTAAAAATGCTATTATTTTTCAGAGTCAGTACCAACAAAGAAAAACAGTATTTCATAGTCATGTGGAACTATGAAAATGGAAAAACTCAAAGTGATAGTCACCATCCCAGAAACAGCTGGGATGAGACAACAACGAGCACTACACTTACCATGTCATAAAAAGAACTTGGAGGGGGAAAATAAATAAAATTACTAGTATCAGTTTCTAAGAAGAAAAATCAAATCACCTCAAAACTCTCATTCTGGAATTACCAGGAATGCCATATGATAGGATTGAAATGAATATCAGCTACTCTAAATTTACAGTGAATCATTAGAATTGCCTCACTGAAATTATGCAATGTTGTTAGTGTTAAGGAAGGGATTAATTAAAATGAGAAAAAGATTTTAAAAGAAAATAACAGAATATTAGTAAAATAGACTAACAAATGATTTAGCGAACAAATTTAAGGGTTTACACCTACCAATATTAAAGTAAACAGATTATCAGTTCAGGATCTGTTAGCTTTCAAAACATTATCGTTTAACTCATCTTCAAAAGCATTTTGGATCTTGTGTGATACAATTCATAGAAACTGTTGTGGGATTTACATATTAGGGTCTAGTTAAAATAACATGTGTGTTTCTTTGGAATTACAAAGCTGTGAAACTGATGTTTCTGAAACATACCTCTTACCACTACTTCTGCTGTGATCCAGATAAAAGAAAATGTCTATCTGGTGAAAGAAATTAAAGTAGTGTTAGATGGTGTAAGGAACTGAAGGAGTTAATGACTCAAACATTCATTGACATAGAAAACCTCAAGGACAAGCTGTGGCCTTTGTCATTAGTCTAAGGAATGCCACCCAGAGGAAGTGTGTAGTGTATTGGAGGATGCATACCACCAACCCCTTCTGGCTGTATTGTCAAACTTCATAGATAAGCTTCAAAGAGGGAAAATGTGGACTTAGTGAAACCAAGTGTTTCTCATCAAGCACAAGGACCACTAACCATTGGCTCCATTGTGTAAGCCCGAAGAGGTGACAAGGATTGATACGAGGTGAGCATTTCTGCCCCAGAAGCCAGATGTGAAGTAAAGATGGCAGGGAAAGCATGACCACCAACTCAACTGGACAAAGGGGTTGGCACGACCCATTCCTCCTCAATGCATGCGCAGAACCCATGCTCCACCTTTTCTTCATCTCTCATGAAAATGAGTTTATGTAATACCTCTCTCTCCTTCTCTAGTACACTAATCAGCTGATAAAATGAATTTAAAAGGTGACAGAAAACTTTGCTGGGTGTGCACCCACCACCCAAGATCACCAGACTACCAGACCTGAGACAAGGTGGAACCTTGTCAGGTGACCAGATTTCTCTGACTCTCTTTCTCTCCCTTCTTTTTCTTTTCTTTCCTTTATTTTCTTTCTCATGGATTTATAAGAGACCACATTGCTTATTATCCTTTTCCAATTTTAAGATATTTCTACCACAAGTAAAACATTTTAACTGGTCACCTGGTATCGTTTCACCTTAATTTAAGGTGAGGGGAATCACAGAACCTTTATGAATCCATGGGCTCCCAGTCTGTGTGGTAATAGATGGGCACTTTTGAAGTTAAACTGGAGCAGAACATACTTTTCCTGGAAAAAAAAAAAAAAGTTTACAAATACTACCAGGAAAAATAACTGTATTAAAAAACCCATATAAATAAGAAGGTGGAGCCTAGGTCCAGAGCTGGGCTCACATATGATGAAAAAGAAAGCACAGAAACAGTACGATTGGGAAAGGCAGTTTTCCACATAAATAGAAAGGTGGGCTGGGCTTTCTGTACCAGAAATTCCTAGCCCCTGTAGCTGAACAAATGGGGACAAGCCTCAAGGAAAAGGTTCATGAGTTTTATGGAAACAAACAACAACTGCATGTATAATTCAGGTAAAGAATGTACAATGTTGCCATCTAAACTCTTTGGAAAACGCTGAAAATCTGCCAACTGTGAAGCAGAACGTAAACAATCATGTTGTAAAGCAATTCAGAGTTTCAAGAAGCTCTGTAATTCTCATTATCATTCATGTATCACAGGCAAGTAATAATGATACCATGAGACATGACTTCTTTATTAGCATAATTTGCTTCTTGATACTACCATTATGGTTTTCTTATGTTGACAAATGACTGCTGCCCATTCCTACACCTGCTGTTCTCTCCCTTAGACAAACTGTTCTATGCTTCTGTACTACTTAAAAAAAAAAAAAAACAAACCCAAACAACAACAACAAACCCAAACTAAACCCAAGCAACCCTTTTAATTTTGTTTCTGTTTAATATCTTTGTTTTATATATTCATTTATGCCATGGTTATATGTGATTACTGACAGTTGAATTATTCTATGTTGATAATCAGGCAAAATTTTATAAACAAAACTTTCAGAAACACTAATTCTGCTCTTTCCTAATAATTTTGGAAATACCCTCTAATATAATTGTACTTTGGCTGTGCTGTATTCTGAATTACAATTTCTGTATGGGGAAAATAATTTGGAAACAATTTTCAGATTAAGCAATTAACAATAAAATGTTGCCTAGCTCAAAGATTCATGTAATTGTTAAATTAATGCAATTTATCTACTCTACAGCAGAGTTACAATTTCCAGAGACTCCAAAGATGGTGTTTAAAACATAGAGCTATCATTATAGATCTACACAGATTTTCTGAGTCTGGATCCTACAAACTGAATTTTAATACAGCAGACCGTGTAGCGATCTGAACCAAGATTTTGAACTACGAGTTTCCTCCAATCTTTGAAGTACTTGCTCAGTTTTCAGTAATTCTACCTACTGAGGTATCTTCCATGGAGATCGTGGAGTCTTGGAGCTAGACAGCCTATCAGGTCTACTTGTGTGTCTCCCTGACTTCTCCTTCAGGAGATTCAAGGATCTTCAGCAAGGCATCAGTTACAGATAGCATCCAAACTGAAAAAAAGCCATTTTCACTGTAGTTACCTTCCAGTTGGTTGCCAATGAACAAATATACTGTGACTCCAACTACTTCTGGGACAATCTCATGTTTTAAATAAATAAAGTTCCTGTCCAGGCATTCCAACAGCAAGCATGGCAGTCTATACCTTGGTTCTAAACATGAATTTATTTACTATTACCTTCCTAGTCAGCACAGGCATACAGTAAATCAAGATTCAAATCTATCAACACATATACCCTTTTATGTTTCTTTAAACACAGGAATTTAGGAGCTTCTTTATTTTACATTTAACAAACTATGTCTTGTTTATAGACAGAAAAGCATGACCTTGAAGTACTGCCAATACTAATGACAGCTGGCAAACTCATTTTCCAAAGTAGGGTAACTCCACTTATGAAAAACTGCAAACCAGCTAATTCCCCACATTGCACAGTTGCAAAACACTCATCACAACATATTTTTCACAGAATTTTTCAGAGACAGAATTATTCCACAGTGCTGACCAGAATATTTCACATGAAAATACTCATGATAAAAATAAAGCATTTTTGAATGAAAGCATGACACAGACAATGGACTACAGCACAGATATTGAATTACAGAATGAAAAATGTTTTAGACAGCATTTTCAAATTTCCATTCTGAAAACAAACTTTTTACTTCTAAGAAATTAAAATGAGAAGTGTTGGCATTTCCATTTTTGATATTGAAATGGTGTAACAAAAATTTCCATTTGTAGATGCTAAGAAGTATATATCTTCAAATATAAATGAGACAACTGTTCTTTTCATCAGAGGCTTTCCATTAACATGTTAAAAAGCCCCTAAGCCTGTAACCCTGTTCTTTCTGAGAAAAATTTGTGGGGTTTGTCAACAGATCAATAAATATACATGATACAGAATAACACTTCCACATTCTCAGTATTTATTAAAAACATTTCATTAGCTGTTGGGGTTGTTTTTTTTTTTTTTTTTTTGTTTTGTTTTTGTTTTTTTACAGATTCACTAATTCATTACTACCCAAAGATTTTGAAAATGAACTCCTGCTGCTAATGAGCAAAAAAACATTCAAATGTTAATAGGTACTAACAAAATTACACTGGAATCTTCTGTTTCTTTTACTTGTGAAGAAAAAGCAAGCTCATGAAAAAAGACAATAAAGAGAAAAATAGTTTACCCTTTATCCCCCCAAATCAATAGGTTAATCAAAAGTAGCTGAAATTACATGACATTGGAATGCCCTACGGAAATGAGTCACTCTAAGATCTATACTATTCTTACCAAGGACAAGATAACCTTGACTGGGCATTAGATGTAGTATACAAAAATTATTGGGTTTGTTTAAAGAAAATGTTTTTAAGCTAAATGAACAGAAACCTATCACAAGAGACAATAAAATATGACTATGCGCTAGCCCCCCCCCAAAATCTCTTTAAACGCTGAAGTTAAACATAAACTTGATATAAAATTCTTAAAATATTTCAAAAATAATGCCATCACACTAATTTAAAAAAATAAAAAAAGCAACTGATTCAAATGAGAAATTAATATAATCTCAAAAAGAAGCTCTCTCCTTGAAGAAAAAAGTAATGGAAAACCATCAACAGTTTTGCTCTCATCTTGTAGAAAAGAAAGCATTAATGAATTCTAGAAAACAACTCTGAAGCTGTCATGTAGGGATTTTAAGACTCCCTAATATAAATTTAGTTCAAGGGATGAAAATCTGAAATGTCAGTAGGGGTGTAGAGCCCAAGTCCCTCTTACTTAAACAGCACAAAGTCAATTCTGTTAATTCATGCATGAATTCTGAAAGTAGGTTTCTATACTATATAGTAAAAAAGCTACCCAAAGAAATTAAAACTGTATTGCATGAGTGAGAATTATTGGTTATTGGCTCAGATACAGTATGCATATAGTGCAATTTCATGCCCAAGCTAGTGTCGTCCCAACGCATTCTGCTCTATTATGAAGTTGCCACGCTACTCTGATACCCAACTGGGAAACACAGATATGTTTTCAGTCACTTAGGTATGAGTCAAAAGATATTTTAAGCAGGCAAACTGTTTTGGTCAGACAAAATCTGATACTGAAGGAGCCAATTCAGCTGCCCCAACATAAGCACTGAGTGTTACCTTAGGGTAACAAAGATGTCTGCACACAGCTGATGGACATGACATGACCTGTAGAAGACCATGCTCTTCTCCAGTAATAGCTGCAAGACAGGTAATACAGCCTAGTAATTCTACAATGGTACTAGATGCTTTTGTTTAGGCAACTGCACCACATCCAGAGAAGTATAAAAGATTTTCCAGGCATAACATTAGTTTTAAAGGAGTTTTCAGTCTTACTGCCAATGCAGACCCGCTCCAAAGTTACAGGAGCAACAGTTATATTATTAACTATGATATATTTAACACACGTAATATAGTGACTAAATGAGTTGCAGAGGTGTAACAGAAATAATTTGACAACAAATCAGATAGATTATTCATAGATTATCCATTATATGGTCACATAGTTTGTACGCTTGCAGAGAAGACTGACAACAATTATGGATGTTATACATATGGAATAGATGTTAAGTTTTCCAGAGAAGTGGTGTTTTGTTACAATGTTGTCAGTTTTATAGGTGTGAGATTTCAATGTACGCTTTTGACTCAGCCTCCTCCATCCACTTTTATTTTTTACCAATGATTTCGCTCAGCAAAATCATACATATCAGTATTTTCTACACAAGTCTGTCCAATATCAGTGTTCTAAACTAAAAAGTAATTTCTAGAAGAAAAAAAATCTATACATTACAGTACTGGAGAGAAATGCACTTATAAGGGAATTATGAGTCTGGAACAGTCTGGAATTGCTTCTAACATGCAACTTTTCCAATAAAATGGAATATTATTGCTTCACAGAATGTACAATTGTTGAAAGCAATTAAAACTAGGCAGCATAATCAGTGTTTATTCAGCTTTTTCATTCATTTTATCCTCTGCAGGTATTATCAAACACATTGTGATACCTGAGAAGTGAAATAATGAACTAACCACAAATATTATTTCAGTATTATAAAACAGCAGCAAAATGATTTTTAATTACTTTATGATGATCATTATAATGGATTATGGTACAAGTCCTAAAAATCAATATATAAATATTGTTGCTGGATTAAATGGCAGATTTTTCTAGTTCATTAGTTTGAATGTATGTATTTTTTATAAATTTCAATACTTCAAATTATTTTCAAGTTTCCTGACATCAGACACCAAGACGGAAGTACAACATAATTTTCCAAAGGCATTAAACCACTGAATAAGCTTTTTTTTTTTTCCTAGAATGTTCATTCAGAAAGGCTGGTAGAGCTGGCTGACTAATAGGCAAAATCAGTATCTCACCATCATTATCAATATCTCACCATCATTGACAAAAACAATACTAAGATTCTAGGAGATGAGAAATGTGGAAGCAGTAGTCACTCAGCTAAAAATAAAATTAGATTGAACTTCAGGGTTTTGTGAATTCTAAAGATGGTAACGTTTGGGCTTTGGTGTGATCTGGGCATCTACGTTCCCTAGGCTCTAAGAAATGCACATGCTGTGTCTAGCTTTAAATATATCAAAGAAAAAAAATTACTTTTAGCTTCAAAATCTCGAATCTAATAGACTATATTGTCTGGCATATCTGTCATTCTATCTGTGATAAAACTGGCTGTTCTGAGCTCAGATCACATTTTCCTAGAAACTCAGCCAGCTATTATTTTAAAAGAAGCAAAACTTGAAATCTTAGCTGCCTTCTATCCAAAGGACACTTGTTACTATGATGAATGTTTATCATCTCACCTTCTTCAAACAATTTTTAAAATGAAATTAAACATTTAATAAATTTAAAAAAACAAAGACCTGTGTGAAGAGTCTGCAGAGCCCAGCGTATTCCTTCCTCGTCAGCAGCTACATAAAGAGCTTCACAGACATTTCAGCTGTTCCTGAAGGGAAACAAGGATGAAAGCATGAAGGATTTTGGTCTTTGTAATCTGGAAAGTACCTGAACAATATAGGCAACAGCATGCCACACAGTAGAAAATGGCTGCTTGAAAATGCGCTCTCATGTAAACGCAATGTGAGGGGAAATTCAGAAGGAGAAAGTGAAAAAGCAAAAAACATCAAGAAGTAAAAAGTAACTCACATTTAAAATACGCTTAAAAAGTTAGGTAGGTAGACAGATCTATTTTGCAACAAAACAGAACAGGTTAATCCATGTTAAAATACAGTGTTGTTTTCTATAATACTTTACCTCATCAAAGACTCAACATTTGTACACAAGGGGAGCATTGCTGACTCCTACCTCCTCTTGTCAGCTTTGCCAAAACCATTAATTGAAAATAATGTAAGATGTTATTTAATTTTCTGTTGAACACCCTGCAGACACAGAAGTCACATCAAAATCACATTCTTATTCCAAAATTATCTTCCCAACATTTTCCCAATTGCAAAAAGCATATTTTTTCTATTAACTCACAAGCATCTGCATCCTAATAGAAATCCTCTAGCCAGTCAACACATGCTCCAAAAAAGTTTATGCTACTGTATGAAAAACAAACCACTACCACCCACAGTAAAACAGCAGAGCAGGGAGACTCTCCAACAAAATCTCTTTGTGTAAAGTACTGAGAGACTGAATCACTGACCAGGGTCCCGCTTCCTCCAGTGATGCGGGTGGGTGCACCAATGGATAGTGCAGATGAATCTACTGATATGCATGCAAGTTTCTTGGCCAGACACATCAGAATCTGGTTAACTAACCAACTCCTATCCTTTCTCTTTTTTAACGAGAAAATGGTTTGACTCTTGTGCAGGTGATGTGGAAACCTCCAGGCATTTCTTCTCATTGCAGTATGAATTTCTCTCAATCCACTTGGAAAGAAGATGGGAAAGCAGAAAATGCATCTTGTCAAAGACATTCTTTATTACATTCTTGTAAATAGGCCAAAATCCCACTTACTTCTTACAGAGACTATAGACTTAGTTCTTTGGCAAAAATTAAAATATAATCCAAAAACCCCATCTTAATGTATAATTTGAAACAGTGGGAAGACTTACAGAACATTAGAAAAACACAGATTCCATTCTACAAAATTAAAGGACAAGAAGAAAGAATTTGCAGAAGTGTTCTAAAAATTAGCACATTTTTAAACTGGGTGAATTTTCCCGAAATTTCACAATTTTCACATTCTCAGAGATACCAAAAAAAGGAAAGGCAAGAAGAAAGTTTGTTTGGCAGCCTGATATTGTTATGGTTTAAGAATTTATAGGTTTAGCAAATCAGAACCTTGCTAGCACACAATGTTTTGTAGTTATGATTTCCACCTTAAACAGCACTTTAAACAGAATTTACTTTTTATGGTTGCTTCTTTATTGCATTCACAGTGAGACATGTCAAGGGAGACACTGAATGTGCATTGAAGATTGTGCAAAAATGGTTACTTTGTACCAGACGGATGAGCTGCCCCTGCCCTTTAGGACAAAGCCTCAGTGCTTTTAGGTGGTGAGGATTTCAAACTAGAAATGTAGGATTTTCTAAATTTTTTATAAAGCTATAGCAAGTGGAGAATTGGGCTTAATTTTCATATACAAGAAGAGTTTATAGGATGTGAAGTTCAAACAAATTTCTAACTCATAAATTGTGTCCATTTGTTTTGGAACCATTAGAAATACCAAAAGAAAATCCTGACTCTTTCCAAGTCACTTACTGGATAAATTCGCAACCATGTTAAAGGCTTTCAAAGCTTCAATTAAAACAGCCATAAAATACTCTAAACTTCCAAAGGTAACATATAATTTAAAAATCAAATATCTTAGGCTGTTATTTAAAGTACAAAAATATTGTAAAAGCCAAATGTGAAATGAAATTGAGTCTGATAATATTTTGAAATAAATGGTAGTATCTAAAATTATTGGTAATTCTGTCCATTCAGATGTACAAAACATTCAGAAAAATCATAATTACATGAGAAGAAGGAAAAATTACCTTTCAATTATTTTGCATGTTTGAAACAGGGGATGTATAAGGGAATGATTACATCTTATAAAAGTGACCTTAGAAACCCAAGCAACATCAGCAATACAGTACTTCTGCAGAATCTTTTCTCTGCCTCCCTAAACTCTACGGTAGATTTATAAGAACTTTAATACTAGAACTTTAGATGATAATACTAGCTTTAGATGAAATTCATATTGCTCCAACTTTTGAAACCTGTGATAAATTGAGTTTATTTAAAGAGAAAAATTCTAGGTAAAGCTTTCCTGCATTGAACAGACATATTAGATACACTTTCACTGTATCCTGAATATTGCATATTTCATACAATATTGTTTATAGAAATAATAAATTGGAAAACGTGAATTCTGTGGACAAGTCCTGTGACTATTCATGTCTTTATGGCAATTTGTGACATGAATCAGTTAACTTACCTCCCTAAAATGAGTCTGATAGATAAATGATGATAAAATGTTGAAGGCAATCTTAATACAGGTAGGTTCTTTTTCCCTGTTTGTATTGCTCAAGACAAATACTAGGAGAGCCAGCTATCCCTGAAGATTTTTGCATTTCCCAATTTTTATTCTAATTTTCTGTTTTAAAACTGTTAATATAAAAGCCATCAGGTTAAGCTTTTGGAGTCATGACCACTAGCTGGCAATACTGGACGTGACTGAATGAGCATGAAAGTTTTACTCCTGGCAGAATAAGACCTTCTGGGAACTAGTTCAGCCTTGCTGAAAGTGTGGGAGAAGCAAAACATTGAAAAAACTGCAAAATACACATTTCCTTAACACATGGTGCTCAGAACAAACACAGGATGGGATGGAGATCCAGTGATTTGTGTTGCCATGGCACCAAGGAGGAATGCAAAGAGAGGCAGAGGCTGTGCAGTCCTGTTCTTCCACTCTTCTCAAGGAATATCTGACACAACTATGCAGCTTTATCTCCTGCTCTACCTCTACTCTCAAGGACTGTTTTGCACAACTCTCATTCTTGCTCTTTTCCCACAAAAACAGCACACACCTTGCACCAATGAGTCTCATCCACTCACACATACTTACATAGATAAATACTACCCTGAGTTTTTATCTAATAATCCGATAGCAAATCAGAGGGACGGATCAATGGCTTTGTGCTTCTCACCCCCACCCCCACTCCAGAAGGGACACCTTTTGGTAAGATTCAGGCCCTTGGCTACGCCAAGTGATTACCCAGGAATTAAGTGTGTGTGATCATAATCGGTTTTTGTGTGTAGTGCTATATAGCCAACCTGCAGTTTGCGCATTTATCATAGGCAATCTCAAGAAATATGTAGATGTTGCATAAGAATAAACTGTACTATTCATGAACCCAACGGTTTCTCTTGAATGCAACCAGACCTACAGGATATGAGCTGTTCATGCATCTGGTGTCAGGCCTATTGTTACTGGCATAGCTATTAAGAGATAAATCCAGCTGCCCCTAGCCCCTCTAATCTCTGAGAACCAGCGAGAACACAAGGGGGTTCATCTGTTACTAAATAATATTTATTAACTTAAATGCAACAAGCCTAAAAAGAAATTTTACTGGTAGGCTGAAGTTAAAGGAATGGCTTTTGCTGCATTTATGGAATCCCAGGTTATAACTTTAATTGTAGTTGTAGTATAATGTGTTTGAACAATTTCTAAAACTGAAGTCTAATCTGGAAGTTTTCACTACCATTTCCATCTCTTCAACAAATACAAACAGAAAGTAAGAAAGGTCAGGACCATAAATTGTTTATATGAAATGACACTGAAAATATAAACATCAAAAACCACAGGTCTGGCAATACTTCAGACAAAATATATAATAATCAACTACTTCTACACAGATGATGAAACTACTCCTGTTTCAGTAAACCATTATACTTCGTTCAACGAGACGGGGACAATGAATGTAATCCAGCAGAGCCCTCAACACTCAGTTGATATAAATGCCTCAGGTCATAAGTTAGAGTAAAAACAACCAGTGAGGCCTATCAACCTTTATCACAGAGCATTCTATAGCACATACAGCATGCACAAAAATCAATTATTAGTTCAATATTGCTACTAATTTCAATGAGAACGAAGTTGCACTTTAAGTGAGGAACCTTAACAAAATGGATGCAGGACAACTAAGAGAGACACTGGGCAGGCAGGATAATGCAATAAAAGGGTGGGCTCTCAGTAGGAGGGGCTCTTAAGATAAGGAAGGAACTGCAACTACTGAGTCCCAACATAAGGGTCAGGACTCAACGAATACTGAGTTATCATAATTATGGAAATACTAACTGGGTAAAAAGTCACAAGAGGAAGAGGAGGCATCTTCAATCTTCATCTGGAAGACCTCCCACGATCGCCAGGAGCCACTGCGCAGGCGTAACTAGGAGGAGACCATGAAAATGACTTCTTAGAACTCATTATAATACAACCTGCCTTTTCATGGAGAGATCATGAATATATACCAGGTTTTTTTGAACTATCATGAATATGTAACACTTCATCGTATAAAGCCAAGACAAAGTACCATGATGGGTCTGCACGCTTGTGGAGGAGTGATCCCCCGTGCACCCAGCGCTGCAGTAAAGAGTGCCTGCTTTCTAAAGCTCTGATTCTGAGTCTTAGAGAGTTCTTCCTTGACTGGCTTTTTGGTATAACACTTAAACACAAATATCCAGTTGTAGGTACTTTTAAAGGAAACTGTTTTTCGAAGAAACTATCACAGTTTCTTAAGGGTTTATTCCCCACATATTTTTGGTGGAGGAGGAGGTACTTTCTAAAATGTACAACTTTATGTACTCTGTTGATCCACAAAGATGAACCAACAGAAGCTTCTCTGGCAGAAAAAATCATTAACCAAGCAGAAACCTCAAATGTCCATCACTGCCATAAATAAAGTATGTTTAGTTCCAGAACTTGAAACAGGGTGTAGATGAGTGTAGAGAGCCCAAATCATTAAGCATAATTCACATTGGAATTTCTTGTATATTACCACAGTCATGATATGCACAATAACCGGCGTAAGTCAGAAATGTCTGTCAAGATGAGAAGCACTGACAATGACCAGAATGAGAAAAAACACTGTTTTAGATGGTTTTAACTGCAGAAGCTACAGGCTAAAAAACCAGTCATTATTTAAAAAAAAAAAAAAAGGAAAATTTTCCCAAGTTTTGGATAATTATATTTAATTAACTGCTATATGTGTGCATTTGTTACTTTTATCCTTTATTCTTCCCGTGTAGGTGATGTTACTAAGCCTGGTGTAAACACTGATGTGGATAATATTTAAATCATTGTCCCCTTACAATTTCCGGTGCTTGACCCTCATTGTAAGCCCTTAAAGCTTAAAAGCCCTTAAGCTTCAAATAGATGACATTTCAAACAGATACTTTAACACCTTAGTATTTAATCCTTTATATCTAATGTGTTTTTCTTTCAAAATTATACTCCTCTGGTATCTTCAATTTTATGTCTTTATTTTTCTGGTCATACCTTGTTAATAGCTAAAATTTGGAAGTACTTTAATTCTCACCATCATCATTGTGATGCGTTTGTAGAAACTGCAGCTGTGGCAGTCAACAGTCAGTGCTGCTGATTACAATGCTGTAAAACCCAGCTGCAGAGAAGAATCCTGTTTTATTGGTGTGACTCACACTCTTGCTGGCTAATGGTAAAACTGGGAATAATCCAAAGCATATATGCAAGTTACTTTTGTTTTGTGCTTCTGTAATGCCACTGATTCCAACATCACAGTTGCTCCTGATTTACACTGCTATAAATCAAACTGCAATCACAGTCTGAGAGTACCTTTTTGAGTCAAAAGCTGGCATTTCCACATAATTACTGTTCCAAATAGAACTGCAGTTAATGTCCTGCTTATTTTTCAGAATTCTTTGCATTGTAGTTTTAATTTCCGGCGATTCAGCTATGTAATTACTTTTCAGTGGTGGCAACAGCAAACATGCCTTCTCCTTGCTGTCAAGGCAGCATTTGTTTTGTCAGTTAACAGTAATTACGTGTGTCACTGAGACCGTGAACAACCACGGGGACAAAAGAAAAGAAACGAGGGAAAGAAACAGAAAAAAATGTTTAAAAAAATTCAGTTCAAGAACTGAAGTTTTTGTAATTTTTTGTCCCCCCAAAAATAGCATAATAGGAGTAAGAATATCACATATCAAGTGAAACAAAAAATACTAAAAAGAAGAATAAAATTAAATGTTTAATAATCACAGTACTTTAAGGCGTTCATTTTGAGAGTAGGGAAAGCAGAAGAGGAAGAAAGGGTATTTTAACTGCAACTAATTGCCATAGCTATTTATGTGGGAACTAATGAAAATGCCACTGTTGAGCCACAAGACTCACAGAGGTGTGAGAATTTCACAGAGGCATCACAGAATTGAACACCCTCCTCACACAAAAAATAATATTTTAAAATGCATTTTAAAAGATATTCAAGTTAGTCTGTGCTAGATACTATCAATGAGACTGAAGCACACTGCAGAGAAGCTTTAATTGAAAGCACATTTTCAATTATTTACTTCAGGCACTGACAATAAACTGGTCAGGGAAACATGAAACTCATTATGAGCTAATTTATATTGCTACACTCTGTGCTGCTGTGGCTAGACTGATATAGTCACCTCAGCTAAGAATTTGTACATTATTCTGTATCCCTTAATAGGCTGTTTATGTTTTAGGATTACCAGTGTAAATCCTATCAAACTCAATGCTGCCAATATGTAATCCTGATTAATTTTAGTGTTTTCCAAGAGTTGCACCAGATCAAAAGTAACCAGCAGAAGTCAAAATAAAAAGACCTGCCTCTGGATTTTAAGTCATGTATACATTCTGAATAAAAAATTCTATATTATCAAGAATTCTGCTTCCACAAATTGAATACAATGTGGTGAAAAAAAAAAAGGGGGGGGGGGGCTGTAAAAATTAAGCAAATAATTTTTTCCTACTGGAGAAAGAAAATGAATGTTTCTAGCTCAAGAACAAATCATCCAAACAGTAGAATGGGATGCAGTCATTACTGCTTTATTACTTTTACAGTTAATGGATAAATGTAAGAACTCAGAATTATAGAAGTCCTTATCTTGATAACCTGCTAAATGTAAAAACAGGATTTCAGCACTTAAAAGGGATTAAAAAAGGAATTTAAACTCTTAAATCCAAAATTGTAAGCCCATGTTCAGCTGCCACTTAAGCCTTAGAAGTACCTAAATTACTTATTTCAGATATATTCCCTTAAATATCTTCCAGCACCTAAAATTATACTTCCAGGTGTTCTTGGCAACCTTTAAATCTTGACATGGCCAAATAACTCAGTGCTTAAGATCAGTCAATTTCTATCTACCTGTCACACTGAATTGCTTTAGAATTCTTTAATTGTTCAAAAAATTGCTTAAATTGCTGAAATCTTTCTTACAAATACATGGTGTGGGGATGGGAAGGAAAGGTAAGAAGAAAAGGTAAAAGCCATTCCACACATTTGTTCTAGAAAATAAGTGATACTCAGAGTACCTTAGTTTAATTCATGCATAGGCTCAAGCATGGAAAATCACAGATCTCCAAGGAGATGACTAGAGAGTATCACAAACTCTTTAGGCTATTCTGCAAAAGTTACATTCTCCATCTTTGAGAGATTCAATAGCAGGAGTGACAGTAGGCAAGTAAGAACATTTGATTTTTTTTGCATTAGTAGGTTGAGCACTTTTCTGTGAACGAAGACACTCTGTTTTGGTTCCTCTGCCAGTAATTTTTAAAATGTATTTTATATTAAACAATCACTAAATAAAACACCCAATATGGTGGCATAGAGATGGGAGTCCTGCAACTTCCCTCTCAGGGGATGGTTTTAAACATTAGGCTCTCAATTTAAACGTGTGCTTGTAGATTTCCTTTCTCTTGATCGTGAGGAATCTTTATTTTTTCTTCTTCTTCTTCACCTTCATAGGTGTATGTCTATAAGAGAGAACTGCAGTTCAACTGATCTTTCATTCTTCATAGAGAACTTCCTTTTAGGTGTCTACTTCAGGAGACAGTTCAAGACTGAAAATTTGGCTGGAAACAGATGCCATCCTACTGGGGCATGATTCAGAGTACATTTCAGACTTCACAATTTTGTATTTTTATTCTCTCAGTGTTTTTCTGATCAGTACAAAGACTGTTTTTTTTCAAATTTCTTTCTGAGGGGTCAAAATTTCAAAGCACTGCTTAAAGAGCAAATACCTAAATACCAAAACTAAAGATTCTACATGAATCTAGCCAGTGCTTTTAGGGAAGAATTCCATTTTTAGGGAAGAAATAAAGGATTTTAAAACTAGGCCTCTTATTTGGAAAACTCATAATTGCAGGCCTTCCGAGACAATCTGAAAGATATTTTTTTCATTAAAATATTACACATGCTTTCTAAACATTTAATCATACACCCATGTTCTACTCATGTTAAAAGCCTCACTGATTTTAATAAAAACCATTTAAGTACAGGTATGCATCATTTCAGTCTTTGCAGTAGGAAAACCAAAGACAAATTAAATCCAGATTGCTAGACAATAACAGCAATAATCAAAAAGATTTCACAGGTAAATTTGACATGGTCTTTAAATACAGAAAACTGGTTTTGCTTATAAAGGACATCTGTCACAAACTAATAATGAGATGCACTTCTGAACACGCACATGGATGCAAAATAAACTGATGCACAAAGCAGTGTACACATCCAGCAACTATTTGTGAACACTATACCAAATCACATAATTTTAGGTCAAAATAAACATCAAAACATAGAAACCTACAGCCACATTTTCAGATAAAACTGGTGTATTTCAAGCCAAACACATACTAAATGCTGCCAGAGCACTGAAAATGTCCCAGACCTTCCTTATTCTGCCTTGCTTCATCCCTAGATGAAGAATATTAGGGAAGTATTCATCTTCCCTCTATCTCCCCTTTTGGTCTCTTACTACAGCTGCTCCATGTACTGTTCTCTGGAGCTTAGTGAACTAGATATGTGCTGCCTGTGATGGCAGAGGTTGATATTTAATTTTCTAGGGGCAGAAAAGACCATCATACTAAAAAATTTCCGGCATACACTGATAATTTACATGCAGGTGTATTTAAGTGAAAATAAGTATGTGCACAAAATCTTTTAAATTATTGTGCCTGTGCCTTTTTCCTCCATCAATATGATAAAGGCAGTAAACTAGTGATCATATAAATAGTTTATGGTGCATTTTAATATTGATGTATGTGGGTGGAGGAATATATGTATAATCAATTTTACTTAAAAAAAATACACTCTTAAAAGTTATCTTTCACACATGCTGCGAAAACATGAATTCTCAAGTGTCATACACTATGCAATTTGTCATTCTTAAATTCTGAAAATGCAAAGCAGCTGCCATTTAAAAGATTAAAACTGAAAATTATTGCACTTGCATGCAAAAAATCCAAATTATTACAAAAATTAGAAAAAAAATTTAAAACATAAGCCAAGCACAATCATATGCATCTGAGCCTCTATGAACTGATCAACAGATCCACTGTCTATATCAAATAAGGTCTTGCTGAGACTATTGTTATATCTTATTAAGCATCGTCATTGCTGTTTACAGACTGCAGACACCTGTCCACTGAGATCTGGACTGAGACCAGCTGGAAGAGTTATCCTGACACAAATAAAGCTCCATATGTTCAAAGGGCTACATGAATGAATCCTGGCTGAAAATTCCTCACAATATCATCCTCAATTTGGAACATCATCATCATGGGGTCACTGTATAGTGGAGGGATGGGAGAGAGACATAATGACACTCCCCACAGTGAGAAAAAATAGTGCCAAAGATAAGGAATTGATAACCTTGCAACTGTTCATTTGATGTGTGATGATCAACAAACAGACTTGCCAGTCAGGAAAATCTATGCATTACTTATCTCCACCACATATGTTGTGATTCTGGAAACAAATATTACTTCACAATTCTGAATAAACTTTCAGATTTGCATAGCTGCTAATACAGTTTTAAGCGGGTTTGGTTTTTTTTTTTTTCTCTCCTAAAATATAAACTCCTATAGCTTTATCTTTTTCTATTTCAATTATATTAAATTATACAGAATCTATTAAACACAGAAGTGACTGATAATTTTTCTTTCTTTAAGTGCTAAGCAAGTATTACAGTATCAGGTGTCTTAATCAAGCTAAATCCTTCCTGTCTCATGGGATCAACCCACTGATACTGATAAGAACTAGCAAGAAAAAAAGCTGATCAGCATAGAATAGACACCTATTTATTACAAATAAATACATCACATTTTAAAATATCAAGGACTTAATCAGCATGAAGACAGTTTCTGAGGGAAAAGATATGGAAAACTGATACTGATTCTCCCCCTTTATGAAAAAATATAATAAGGTTCATTAGCATAAGCAAATAGACTAATAATATTTTTATTTGTGAAGGTAGGAACTTACAAGAATTCAGTAGGGAGGACTGCATCTCAGTGAGCGTATTACACACATTGTATTAAAAAAAAAAATGAAGACTAAACTACCAAGACAGATTCTATGCTTGTAGAAATATACACTGCATGTAAAAGTCAGGATTTTATAATCAGCCCTAGGGTAGGAAAGACAATAATATGACTCTATAATAATTGGCAATTAAAAATTAGCTCTAAATATGCTCATTTTTCTAACAAAGATGGCACGGGCATAACATTAACACATGTATGATGACAAAGGGACAGTTTGATTTTACACCATTCTGTAATTGAGTATGAACAAGCAACCAAACCTTCCCCTAAATAACTGCAGTGTTTCCATTCCTACATGGCACGATGGATAACCTCTGTTGTACTAATTTTCATCACCTCGAAGATTTGGACTACAGAAAAATCTAAGAGCAAAGTACAGTATTGACTACAGTAAGAACATTGCAAAAGGGAATTTTTTCACTGAATCCTCAATACCAAGGCAAAGAAAAATTATCTGGCCTTTATGGATACGAAACCACTGTCTGTAATAAATACAGAAAATAAATTCTGGGAAAATACCAGAGTCTGAAGAGAAATTAGCATCTCAATGGAGCCTACAACTGCAACAGGTTCAGTATTGTGAATAGCCATGGAGTTCAGAACAAGGAGAGAGACACTGTTGATGCAGGAGGATGTGGGATAATAAAAAGAAAACAATCAAAAGCAGTTGAGTAGATAACAAGAACCAAACCCACCAGGAAACCAAAAAGGGGAGGAAACAGAAAGAAACAGTAGATGAACATTATCAAAGAAAACAGATGGATAATGGTGTAGTTAGTAAGAGATATGACAAATGAAAGAAGAGAAGGTATTTAAGAAAAAAAATAGAAAGAAATGTCCAAGAGAAAACAAGACACTCACTAAAAGAGGATGAGATGTAGTATCTTTGCCAGCTAAGTGAAAAACAAAATTATAAAGCTTTCAATAAACATAATAATACAGAGGAAATAAGAGATAAATCTAAAATTAAAAAAAAAATGAAGAAAGGAAATCACAAATCAAGATATACTGGTTACTTCCAAGGCTGTTTTCCCCGACAGGTAAAATTTAATTTTCCATTTCACTTATAATGAGACTACATATTTGTTTCATGTCCACTTCAAACAGAAATTAAAAATACACCAATATATGCTGTATGTGCAAACCCCCTACTTTAAGAGACTACTACTAAGACTCAAAAGGGAATACTTCACAAATTAGCAAATGATAACTTTGCTTGTAAATAACTTTTCTTCCTATCTCTAAGACTTTGGTAACAAGTAAACATAATACTTAAGAACATACTTCCTATTAATTATACAAGGTAGCCACTACTGTGTCAACCCTCCTTGAAAATATAAGGACTGAATGAAGAGAATGAGCTGATCTGTGGACTCCAGGTTTAATTCCTAATTATTTTAAAGGTTATAATTACCTAGATTAACTGTTTAGTGCAGTGAAACTTCCCTTACACGTACTTACCATGAACTACCCAGGAAGCTCTAACAAGAGACATGTTTTCAGGATACTGCTGCAAATTAAACAGTGTTGCTGTGAACATAACAGTAAGAACTGAAGACACAAAGCAAAAAAGAGATTAAGTGGAGAGAATCGACTGAGACTCTTTCTTTCTGGCTGTGAGGGCTGATTTTATGACTGTGAATCTTGTATTGTGAACACAGGGCTGAGCTGTGTTTCATTACACTTTAATTGGCTATTTGTGATGTAATTAGATTAACACCAATGCAGTGGTTGTCTAGGGCTTACATCAAATCTGAGTTAGCAGGAAGGCAAGCACTGAGATAATGGCTTGAGGCTGAAACAGTCATCAGGTTTTATGTGTTCAGTTGAATTTATTTTCCTTAAATATCTTAATTAGGACACTTGGGTGATAACATGACACAGAAATTCAAACTAATGGTTTTCTAATGGTCACCTAATAATTTGTATGCTCCTTGGCCTACAGTGAAAAGATATACTAACATAGTAAATACAAATATATGGATATGGATACAGATATATATCTATATGGATACACTTTGTTGGTAATTATGTATAATATTTATCCATTTTTAAATGAATAGTTGTAGCAATGACAGTTAGTGAAAGATATAATTTCACAGGAGAGAGCCAGCTTTCAGTGCTCAGAGACAGGAGAGACAAACAGGGAAGGACTTACAATTACTGAAGAAGCATGTTCTATAATATTTTTCTATAAGTTCTCACAAATTCTTGAAGACTTATCCTCCACTGGTAGAGTTAAATATAGAAGTTCACTTTCCATAAAATACCGGTCATTTTAGGCAGAATAAAGGCTGATTCAAATGTCCCGTTCTTCCTCAAATCAGTAAGATTGATATGTACTTGCATGAAATTTCATATTTGTTAACTTAGAAACAGTAATTTTTGTTTCATTCCATTGGGTTCAGAGTAGAAACACACTTTAATTTGTCTCCTCTTTCTTTATTCTGTACTTTAATTTTAATTTAAAACTGGATAAAGTATGAGATATAAGGCAATGATTTTCTAATCAATAATGTGATTTATGCATGAATTCATAAAAATAAGAGCTTGACTGTCGACTGGAAAATACCATTATACAGAATACAATTTAGAATAAACAAATTCCTGTGCCATTTGAACACCTACATCCATTTTGCTTGTAAAGGCTCCTTTTTACCTAGGAACACTGCACATAAAGTTTTGCATGACGGGAATTTTCTGTCCCTTATGCTTTATTTAAGAATTATAACAATCACTACTTCTTCTGGACCTCCATATGCCCTTTAAAAGTAGGGTCCTGAGTGAACTAGCTTTGTAAAACTTTTACTCCTGGCAGTTCCTAGAGAAGTGAGATTTTGTGATACAAGCAGCAAAGGTGAACACTCTGGTATTCCCATCCCAAGCACTCACGTACTATTTGACTTACCTAAAGCAGATATTATTTGATTGAATATTTATATGTAACTGGGAGAAATAATGTTCCTATTGGACTAAAAAGTAACCCCCATAGTTACATAAAATCAGTGGCCCAAATCACTTCAGCAATTCATCCTTATCTACAGTTTTATTTATCTCTAAGAGTATATCCAAAGAAGCAGAGGAATACGAAGAAGAATTTCTGTCTTCTGGTAAGGTTTCAGGAATACTATGAAGTATACGATTGACAGATCCAGAAAAGGAATAGGGCATGGGAAGTTTAGCAGTAATTTAGAAAAGCAGTATCTCCCTTACACAAGGACAAGGTTACATTTAAAATTACAAGACAGTGATCTGAAGATACATGGGATAAGCAATTGTGCCGAGTAATGACAGCTCCATCAAAGCTGTACGTGCCAACAAATCACAGCATCGTGGCAGAATTAGTAGTGATACAGTTGACAAATGACCAAGGAGAATATGTACATTACAGCACTGCAACACAGCATTAGCAATAGCTACTGCAAAAGACCCGCTCAATGAAAGAAGTTTGCAAGTTTGTCCTGAAGAAGAGCTGATTCTAGCCTGCATTCTTTACCATCACTAGGCGTGGTTTAGCACTTGAACAACAGTTCGACATAAGGCTGCTCCTGTTTGTTTTAGAAGTCAGTTTTAGAACATTCTGCTTTTGCTCAGTGTTGTCCTGAAAGGGTGGACAATTCATGGATTAGACCTTTCAAATGCAGCTGTCTAACACAAATTCTCAGTCTCACTGAGGAGTGTGACAATAATCCAGTGTGTATAACAAAGAAGAAAAGACTATCAGATCCTACCAGTCTGGCTTCAACATTAGGTGCTGTAATATAACAGTGATCCACAGCAGAAAAAGGAAGATTGCTCTGTGCTCAGATTTCCCCACAGCACCACTTGTCTCTACTAAAATTCTTGAGGATTTATACATTGGAAGCTACATATATCTATAAACACTTAAGTGAAGGTACTTGGTTTCAGATATGATGAGAATCAAAACTTCTATTCATATAAGCAACAGAAAATTAGGCTATATTTATTTAGGTATTCATGTTGACATTAAATGCCACTTAGCAACTTAAAAATTTAGTCCTACAGTCTTATTCAGACTTATATTTCTGTCTAAGCAAAGGAAATACACAAAAATTGCAATATAAAATACCTGCAACTGGAAAATTTTAAAGCCCCAGTCCAAAGCATCCCATATTTTAAAAGCTTTCTGGACTGTCATTCAAGATTATTTCTTTCTTCCTGGGAGTACTGTTAGGTTTTTGTAGCATGCATAGTGCACATTATAGGAAAAAACTATATTATGAGCTTCCAAATAATCCCTAAACCATCTACTTTCATTTTAACATTTCTTACTTTGTCAGTTTATCTTACCAGTTTTTTGCCTTTCCTGTACTCTTTTAACAGAAGATTTTTTTTGTTTTGTTTTGGTTTGTTTTTTTTTTGTTACAATAACAGAATATACACTGTATGTAACAGATTAAAATGTTCTCTAGTTGCCCAGTATGGTCTGCTGTAGTAGAAAGTACTAGGTATGGTCTTCAATGTAAAAAAATCGACAGGACTACATTTAAATGTATGAATTAATATTTCTGTGGACTATTCAAAATTGGCTTTTGCGATAGATGCAGCAAATGCAATTGGTAGTTAATGAAAATTATAAGAATTTGTCTTCAATCATTTGAATTTTCCTGTGTTGAAAAAATCATGTACCAGGAACTGTGAAACTCCATTGTACAAGATGCAACTGCATCTACCACCTCAGACCATTTCCTTCTCCTAACAAGTACCTTAGGCTCATCCTAAAGTTACATTTTCAGGTTAAAAAAGGTAATCAAACTAGGCAGGTAGTCTTATTGTGTTTTAACAAAATCTCCCTTTTAAACAGAACCACTACACAAACAAAAGAGGTATCTTCAGATTTTAGTGCAGCAGATTTAAAATTAATATTAAAATTCAATATTACTTTTCTCTTTTATTATTACACTGTCTACTATGAGACAAAAATATATAAAGATATCATAGAATTTCAGTCTCTAAAACTGTGATCTCAATACTTTATAGAAATATATCTTAGGAAATTAGTTGAAAAAGCTAAGTTAACATTAAAGATTTCCAACATCATTTGAATGACTGAGAAATGTCAAGTGGGAATTAAAAAATATTTTTTCTAAATCAAGAATCCTTTTTATCTATTTTTTAAAGAAAAACTTCAAACTTTCCAGCCTCACAGTTTAAAAGCAAGCAATAACCACTGCTTCAGGTAATAGGAGACTCCTACTTCAAATTCCATTTTTTATCACTGATCAAAATATTGGTCAATGCATATTACTTTATATTAAAAATTGAAAATTGAAAGAAAACTATGACAACTCATGTTTATTTGAAAAGCTATTTTAACTGAAAAATATCTTTATCAAAGAAAGTCTGGTCAAGAATTTATCAACCTCATAGCCCTGTCTCACTTGGAATTTTCCACCATTACTGCTTTTACTGAAAAAGCAACTCATTCACACTGAGAACTTGCACATAATTTAAGGGCACATAAGATGTATTTTTACCAACTTTAGAGTAAATATTTACTTGTAAATAAAATTAAAACTTATAACCAAACCTCCCCACCTGTTAATCCATAAGGACAAAGCTTGCCTTATAGGTTAGCAGGGATCATTTAGAGCAGTGGTTCTCAACCCGTGGTCCGCAGACCCCTGGGGGGCTGCGATGTTGTCACAGGGGTCCACAAAGGCTTAAAAGCAGGGTTGGGGAACGTCCACCCTGGAAACATTTGGTCTGGGCTGTGGCAAGCATTGCACCTTCTTTTCCCACACCTCCCTCCCCTCAATGCTCCTCTCATACTCAAGCCCCACCCTGACACGCTAGTATATGTGATACTAGTATGGTTGGTGGGACCCACTTTAACTTGGCAATTTTTATCTTAAAGACATTTTCTTAACACAACAGACCTCTCTGGGTCCACAACGGGGCTAAGTCTGTTGCTCCAAGTGGTGGTCCTGGACCCATAAACAAAAATATATGGTGACTGCACACAGACAAAAAAGGGGAGAGGGGAGGAGAATTGTAAAAACTTTTCATCACATTTTAATATAAAAATTGGCATCATATTTGGAACTAGCATGCTAAAAGACCATAAAATGGGCCATTTGAGCAAGAAGAGTGTTGATGCTATTATTTTAAATTCACATGGAATCATTGCAATAAAGATATTGTAATAGGAGTGTGTGCATTAACAGTTTAACTTATTTCTCCTTCTCCAAATTTGAAGGCCCTTCATGAGAAAACTGAAATGCTTATTTGATGCAGTCTAGTGCTTTAAAACTTGAATTAAGTCTTGGTGGTCCATGGCCACAAAAGGTATTTAAAGGGTGTCCATGGTGAAGGAAAGGTTGAGAACCCCTGATTTAGAGATATTCAGGTGTCAAGACATCATGAATTCAATTCTAAACTATAAAGAAACAAGAAAGACTTCTATAGTAAGTGTGAAGAAAGTGATTCCTGGACACAGCATAGTCCAAAAAATACCTTCTCCTCCCCTGTCTTTCACAGTTTCATACACTAGGAGGCAGAGAGGCATTGATCATCTTTCATCTGAAGTGAGGCTGTTCTCATTCATTGCATTTTGTCCTTTTTTTCCCAAAGAAGACACAGACTGAAGTCACCAGAAAAATGAGCTATGGATCTTGTGTTCACACAAGAGCAAGAAAAGCCGTGTAATAAACTCTTATTCGTAACTACTGAACTTGGAAGTTCATGTTCATGCTCAAACCATGTTTAGGCCATTCCAAACTTTTGCCAATATGTTTTCATTTTCCTAAACCTGTTCAGGTTAAAGAGATCAAGACCACCAGCAGTCCATTTCTGCATTTCAGTATATCTAGCAGACAGGCAGAGCAGCTTCCTTCCCACTCTGCCATTCTACGTGTCTCATAGAGCAGTCAGTGTGTACAAAAAAATCCAATTGTCTATGGGAATATGCAAACATGAGTAATTGTATAAATTCCATTTTTCCAAGCAGATTATTATTTCACAGAATATTAAACCTCTTTTAAAACAGTGATGCTGTGAGATCACTGAGTGCATAACTACACTAAAGCTTCTGATTTTTGCTGTTGCTTTATTGAAAAAAAGAAAATGCAATGCTGCTAAACAGATTTTTTTTAAAGAAACTCCTAGGCTGGGAGCACATAGAAAGAATTTCATCTTATAACATTTTCATGGCTCAATAAAACTCTAAAAAAGGTTTTCTAATGGAAACATTAGCCCAAAATTTAGTTATCACACTATTAGTGAATATTATCCTCCTTTTCACTGCATCCAAAAATTTTAATTAGAATCTATGAATTCTGAATTTTCCACTTGCTAAAATAAAGTATGTCAGTAAAAACCTGTGATAGATGCTACAGTGTTTTGGGCTTTTCTTACTCAACAAAAGGAAAAAAAAAAACCCACAGAGATAAACAGAAGGTTGAAAATCTACCTAGGTTGTTCTTCCTCATCCTGTATCTGTGAAGCTGATTACTCCTATCCAAGTTGCTTTTCATTTGTCACTACTGAATTTCTTATAAATTTTCCAGATTTTTTTTTTTAATCATTTAAGTATCCTTCAGGGTACAAAATATCTTATAATAAAAGGTTTATGAGGCTCATTACGACAGTATCTTAGCCTTGTCCTAGAGCAGGTGCTGTCAAAAAATATTTGTTCATTTAGTCATAATGAACAATATAAGCCATTGTGAGAGAGTATCAGATCTGGAAGAAAAAACCATGAAGCTGGCTTAAAAGGAAAATAGTATACATCAAATATTCATTGTGCCCCTAATTATTATTCATTTCTAGTTTCTCCTAAGTAACAAAAGAACATGGCAAATGGAAAAAAAAAAATACAGGAACATCAGTATTTAAAATACAGATGTCACTTAGCTCAAACTCATTATTTGCTTTTTTCTCAGGCTAGAAACAGCATGTTGAGAAAATTAGTTTCTGTGTGTGGTCATTTCTATGCATTAATATATTTTATAATTTTTTGAATCCAATGCAACAAATGCTGGAGGCAACAGTAAGCTATTTATGATTTTCTTCCAACTGAATAGCTTTACTATATGATTCCAATAACTGTCAGTTCTATCTAATAGCAGAACAACTTTTCCATTCATTAAATTATACTTATTCCATTAATCTAGTACATGCTCTAGACTATGTCTTAATGTTACAGTTTGTCTTTCCCCCACAGATCATTCCAAGACTTCTAGTAGGGAACAGTAAATCAAGCTTACTCCACTACTCACCCTCAGTGAGTAACCAACTGAATCCATTAGTTACTTCACGGAGGCATTCCAAACGGCTGGCATTTCATTTAAATCAGGTTACTGAGATCACTTTTACAAAGGTTCCTCAGAGTAATTTTACTAAGATTTATTCAGAAGTGAAGCCCTGTCTCATGTCACCCTGTATCAACACACTCTTGCTTTCTGCATGGCCTCTTCTCAGTACTGCAGCAGTTTTCTCAGGCATCAGAACACGAAAAATGAGAAAGCTGCTCAGCAATACGACAGAAATCACTGGTAAAATGTACTGGTGGTCTGCACACAAAGAGAATACCACAATTTGAGGAACCCTGATATACATATTTTGACATCATGGGATTATCTTTTCAGTATGAAGCACATTGCTTCAATTAGTCAAAAGCTTCTGTTGCCCCAAACTCAGCTGGTGTTGGAGCTGTCCAACACCAAAGAGCCAGCACCAATTTTAGGATAACATATTAATTCCATAAACACAATCCTGATGTTTCTGCAGTCTACCTTGCTTATACTCTTGGCCTCAAGCCACATGGTTTTGTTTACATGCAGAGGTGAAGAGTGACATGAGGAATTGGGTGTCTCTAATATGGGTGTCTCTAATATGGGTGTAAGAACAATTACGTTTCTACAGTTCTAAGGAAACTTACATTGCTGACACAAAATATACCCATGAGGGATTTGGAATATGCTTACTAGTAAAAGGATAGTTTTGACTACAGCAGTTGTATGCTTGCTAGGAATACTTTCCAAATCTAGTGTATCTGCACTTGTCAAGTTGCTTGCTTTCTTTTGCCTCTATTTGGATTTCTGTTTCTGCAGAGACATGAACACAGAAAATTTAAGCCTGCAAATTTTGCATAATATGAATAAAGAAATTGTAGGTGTCGTAAGAGGTAAGAATGCTCTGCTTTACAGGAAAGCTATATACAAATGTTGGTGAGAAAAAAGAAAACAAAATCAAAGACAACATGTCCATTAATTTAAAATATTTAACAGCTAATAACAGTCTTAACTAGTAGTTAAGTACAAGGTTAAGTAGAGATAATGACAATCATAACATCACTGCCAAATTTGATTTGTTAATCAAACTAGACTCAAGAATTTGACACATTAATAGTTAAGTATACATTTGGCAAAAGAAATATATATGTAACTAAGGCAACGTGCACAAATTATAAAGGTGATTAGGTGGGTGGATCTGTCCCTGGGTTGTAATCAACTAAGCATAGCTGATAAATATACATGATGGAAGCTTCCCTTTCCCTTTCCCTTTCCCTTTCCCTTTCCCTTTCCCTTTCCCTTTCCCTTTCCCTTTCCCTTTCCCTTTCCCTTTCCCTTTCCCTTTCCCTTTCCCTTTCCCTTTCCTCTCAACTGCCTGTGAGTCAGCAACCTTTGTCATTCTCCCCAAGCATGCACTACTGCACTGCTCCCCTTGGCTGTCCTGTAGCTGCTCAGGAGGAATTGGCTGGGATAGCTGTGAATGTATGTAAGGCCACCTGGCCAGCAACACATGTTCCTAAGAGGGAAAGAAGGAACACGAGAGCATGTAAATAAAAGAATAGGGATCCTGTAGTCATTCATATATATATAGCAAAGCATATCCCCAGTTGTCTGCCACACTTGCAAACTATTGGCACCCCTGCTGACAGCCTTCATCCCTGCTTCAGATTCTTGTTTTCATTAATACACGGCAACTTGTGATTTCCTCACTTAAGCTTAAGCCTGTATAGTGCATGTAATTAGGTGGAAGGAAATCTATACCAGTGATTCTAAAACCATCTACTGTTTTGAAAGACTTCGACAGGTCTTTTCATGTTCAAGGCAAAGGGGTTATCTCTGGAACAGGTAAAACCGGTAAAATTCAAAGCAGTAGCATTCTCAGAGTAGTTGTCATGGTTTGGAGAAAATACAGACAGTTTTAATTGGAAAAGATAGATTCCCCACACAGGTTTGAACAATGTTTCTCAAGGGAAAAAAAAAAAAAAAAAGATGCTTGTTTGTAAAACTATCTGTTATCCAAGTCTGGGATGGTAACAATATAAGAGTACTTCCAGAGACTTCGTTCAGTTTGGCTTTGATTTCGCTAAGCAGAGGCCTGCAAAGCCAAGTATACAAGCTATAAAAGTGACTAGTTGAAGCCTCACACAAGGCTGACACTCTCAATCAAAATCTATTTTGTCCAGTTAGCTAACCATCTTATTTTTTTTCAGTCAAAACTAAGGGGATCACATCGGCTGACACTCTCAATCAAAATCTATTTTGTCCAGTTAGCCAACCATCTTAATTTTTTTCAGTCAAAACTAAGGGGATCACATCTGATGATATTTAATTCTACTTCCACCTCAAAAATGTTATGGTATTTCAGGCTTTCATAAATTAATTTTGAATTATCACTGTGGTATGGCATACTTCAGAATATGTGTACACATATATACAATCTACTACATAATAAGAGGACCTCCTGCAACAACACACTCACAATGCTTTATGTTTTCACATACTTTTTTATTGAAGCTCTTAGATGCAGGAGGGAAAATAAATGTTTACCAGATTCAGTTACTGCTGAAAATGAAAGATGCATCTTGAAAACTACTGCCTTGCAGATCATAATGGAAGTTGAAAGTATTAGTTACACTCTGATGTTTCAAATTCAGGATATTCACTTATTAAGAGGATTGGTGGCTAAGGGATTGCATATTTACTACTGCAGAAAATACTCAATACCCTTAAAAAAAGAAAAAAAGGAAAACAAAAAACAAAACAAAAAAGAAAGCTTCCAACACTGGGGGCATAGGCTTTGGCAAAAATGTATGTTAAAAAAGAGATACAGTTATAAAATTTTCCTCTTTCATCTTGAAAATATATTAGCAAAATCAGACACAGGCCATGGGCATACAAGTTTAATCTCTCATGTAAAAATTATACTAAAATTATGTTAGTGGCAAATATACTTTTTCTGCTTCTGTAGCTAGCAGTAAAATGCCAGTGGGCTTGAAAAATTCCCCATTTTAATTACATTTTTAAACTGCTATATAATCAGTCCTGTCATTCCATCATTAGTCACATATGACCTTTCTGCACAATAAAAAGTTAGCTCAAACATTTCACAAAGTTTGCTTAGTTGAAACTAAGAAAATTACAGTTGGTAGGCAGAAAGGGTCCTTTATTTTCCTATTCTAATAATCTTTCAGAGCCAAACAACAGTCTAAGTGCCTAGGAGCTAGCACCTGAAGTAATTAATGGGTCTAAAATGACAGAGCAAGCTCCTTTCACAACTAAAATTACACAAACTGTCAGACCTTTCTCTCTGTTCATTTCTCTTTAATCCTCAGGCACATAACTCCCAGAATTATTAGGCTGATATACTACACTAGTAAAAAGTATTGACAACTGTATGTAGAGAATGAAGAGAATTTTCATTTGCAACACACAAATAAGTAACCAGCAGAGATGAACAGAATCCCAGATGTGCAGGTAATTTACAATACATAGTCTGTATATAAGCAAAAGTCTGCAGAGCAGCCAAAATCCACCACAAATGGATCACAAATAGTCCAGAAAGAAAGACCAGGGCAAGTTAAATGAGATAGACTCCCAAAAGAATTCTGTCAGGTCTAGTGGCTTAGGCAGTTCAACTCAGAATATCATTCTCCAGGCAAAATAAAGTAAAAGGCGTGCTTTCAGAAATTAATTTTTAGAAAGTTTTAAAATGTGAATTGACTCTAGGGCAAACCTCGCATCTAATTCTTCACGCCACCATTCCAACCAATCCGATGTCTCTGCACAGTTTGGTTGAGTTTCTAGGGAAGTTTTAAATGAATCACAGAACCCTGGATGTAATAGCATCCAGAAGTCATGGACCTCCTCTTTCATATCTATTTTATGTTATATATTAAGCATGGAAAGACATTGCCACTGGTAAAGATACCACTTTTTTGTTCATAGGTCTGTATTTTATGTATTTCCTATTTGTTTGGTGTGGCAGTCACCCTGCTTAAACTGTTTCCCATTGCTATTAAGGAACAATTTTAACCTGCCTATGGCCAAGGAAAATATATCAAAGCTCATCATGCACTGCATGGCATGCGCTCAGTGATATTTACAAGTTATCTTCTCCTCCTGGAAAATTAGAGAGGTCACTGCAATTGAACTAAGTGAACATAACACAACGGGTCATAAACCAGGACTGGAGTCATCATAGCTCATTTCCAGAGCTTTCAACAAGAGATTCATACACAGATCAGTTCTTTCCTCAATTTTTCAATACTTTTTGGAAGATCTTGAAAAAACGTAAGTGGCACATACAGAAATGTTCACAATGCACAGAAAAGACATGGACTTAAAAGTTTTCTGCAAGCAAGCAATATTATCTATAGTTTTCCTCAGCAAAATTAAGTCCTAAATAACCACGACTGGTCAACTTTAACACTGACTGACAAAGGGACATAAATGAGAAAAATATACTCTGGGAAGCATAGTAACAGAACTCAGAAAAGATTATAATCATTAACTATCCAGATGGTGCACTTACTGTTGCTTAGTTTTGAATCATGAATTAAGCACTAAAATCATAAAATTCATGACAATCTGCATATTTAACAGGAGTTTCTTTTCCAGCTGATCCTATTATTAACCACAAAAAAGCGGACAGAGATGTATTCTTTTGAACATGTTTCTTTTTTTTTTTTTTTTTTTTTTTTTCCTAGTGAACCTCTGTTTCTTCAAATTTGGGCTTTAGTATTTGTTTTTAGGTTGTCCTACTTGTAGAAATGATGATCTATTTATACAGCTGGTATGCCAGTGGCAATTTGTAAGAACAACAAGAAAAGCTTCTAAATTTCACTATATAGCTTTTCCAAATGTAAATGCTTTTCAGCACACAGCTGCATGATAGCCACAGATACTACAAGACAGGTGAATCTAAATGAAACACCTGTGACCAGCCAGACAGGCTGCATATAACTTATACAAATACCAGTGTAAACAATTTAGCCAAAGCTATAAAATTTTAATGTTTTTAAATAGAATGTATTTTGAGAGAATTTACAGAAAGTAAGTGTTCAGTCCTGGATTGTAACAGAAAGCTGTTACTAGAAAATGGAGAATGATTTACCTCTGTCAAAATCAGTCTATCGAGAAAAAGAAAGAACCTATTTTTAAGCTGTTAAACTGCTGGATACAAATCTCACTCAAAATCCTCTGAAGGTTTTCAGAGATAACAGCACAAGAAAGAAGTTCAGTTCCGTGCAGAACACCCAACAGCCATGTCTGGTTTTATGCCCGTTTTAGTCATCTTTTCTAGCATAATGTACAACTAAACCTCATACTTATTTTAATGTTCCATCTGTTGGGCACATTCTGTAACTCTCCTGTGTAATTATTCTGACACAAAGATACAGCAGCCAGCAAAATCTTAAGACCCATAATAAACCAGTATTATTTTTCGTAAATAAAATAGCAGAAAATTGAATGATGATGAAGGCATCAGGCATCAGAATGAAAAAGAATCCTACACTGTGATGGATATCCAAGACATTTTGTAATTGTTTCCTGCTCATATGTTTGTTTTTATACCACTGACTTCAATCCCAAATATATAAAGTTTTATTCAAAATTCAGCTCTAAAAAATTCCCTTTCCTTTAGATGAAGCCTACTAGAAAACTCTCTTCCATTCCCAGCTTCACGTAAGCATTTGTTTCCTATTATTAACAAGGCATCCTTCTTTGCAAGTCCCATCTCCCTCACGACTCTGTCTTGAAAATTTAAAAGAAAACGGGACTATCTACTATTATCTGCTGATAATAGGAATAACATCTGAAAGAAAAAAAACTCGCATGAGGGTAGAAAAACAACTTGTGTGGAGTAAAAGCTCACAGTGCAGGGGGTAGACGGGTGACAAAAGTTTTTGTCATTTTTGCTTTTGTGCATGAAAAAGTTTGTTTTGCTTTTCAGCTGCACAAATCCAGGTAGATTTGATTTTCCTGGGAGTCCCAAATGGCGTTATTCTCCCTGAAATGGGGAGTGTCTTCACCCTTGCAGGCCCAGAATGAGGAGGCCTGTGGTATTTTTGTGCTGTGGCAATGGTTGCTGTTCTGTGTGCACAGTCCTGCAGAGGAAATTCCCTGTCTGGTGGGAAATTGGTCCCAAATTGGGATGGGGAAAGGGGAGGAAAAGGAGAAAGGGGAAGGGACAGCTCCTGAAAGTGCTTTTATATCTTCAGTAGATAGTTAGAGTGGGGATTAAATTTTAACAGCCTTTCTATAAATAGGGGGGGCGTTGCATTTAAAAGCCTTATAGCATAAACATTTACACTTATGTGTCTATTTAAACATATATATTTAGGGAATATATATGTTTTATATATTACCTATTTCCAGTTACATAATATCTACATCTGCATCTTTACATGTATAATATCTGTTTAGACTTATATGTGATCTCTATTTACACTTACATGGAATATTTATTTAGACTATGCATCTTTAGATTTGTGTACTTTGACATTCAAGTACCTTTTTAGACTTCTCTATACTTAAATTTATACTAAAGTAGATACATACTATTTACTATATTTACTATTATATATAATCTCTATTTAGATAAGAGTACTCTGAAGAGCACAAAAATATAAAATTGAAAGGGAGCTCAAGTGCTACAAGAGTGCTGTGGAGTACAAGAAAGGACTCAGAAGACACTGTGACAGAGAGTAGAGAAATTAGGAGGGTAAGAAGGCCTCCTTTCTCCCCAGCTACCAATCCCTTACATAAAAATACAATGATGTTCCAGCCTCAAGCAATTTAAATGATCAAGACCATCTGTTATGCATTATTTGCAAATTATGCACCAGCTTCTTTACATGTTGATATAAATCCCTCCACATTATTAACATATTTAGGACTGGGAATAACACAGATTAGTCTTCCCTAGCTACAAAGCTACACCTGCAGTTTTTAATTCTGATCTAACAAATCCTTACTCATGAGAATAGATATTATGCACGTGAATACAGAAATACAGTTTCAGGCCCCTGATTTCATATTAGGCCACACTATACTTCATGCTGTCTTGTACCGTATCAGCTCCCAGGCAGGCAGAGAGTAGCTCAGATTACTCAATTGACTTGCAGAGCCTCCTGAACACGTGGCAATCTTTGCTGCTTTTTACCGTTCTACACTAAGATAACAACACTGCCTCCTCTGTACCTCTAGGTAATCTGGAATAATTGGTACCTTCTACACACAGGAGCAAGTACAGCAATAGCAACTGTACCGCTCCTGCATGACCAACACAATCACCAACGCTTCTCTCGGTTGTATGTTTGTATGGAAACCCAATCTGTCTGAGAAGCATGTAACACTGTGGCGCTGTATTAACGCTCTCTGAGGTCCTTCACCCTATCATCTAAATTGCCTCAAAAACCAGACCCCAGCAGACTGGGGATATGCAGGCTTTATGCACAACTTCAGTTCAGTCTTGATGTGAGTGCAGATCAGTCACTTTTCCCCTGCCCCTTTGCATACCTCTGCACTCCCTGTGCAGAGATACACAAGTACATAGACATCTGGTACTTTGAAACACTTTAGAGAAACCTGCTTTTTTTTTTTTTTTTTTTTTTTTTTTGGTAAGCAGTGTGTACCAGTTTATATCACTGAAGAAGATTCTTTTAATACAGTCAAATGTAAAGTAGTGAATTTACTTAAAATATGGTTCCATAGTTCAAACAGTTTAAGCATTTCACCAGTGAGTGTTACCTCACAGGATACTTTCCTAGTCAAATTACAAAACAATTTTTAAATGAATAGAAAACAAAATAGTTGTCAAAGGAAATGCAAAATGTTTTGCTTACTAGACTGACCATTTGTACTGCAGAAGTCATGTTTCAGATGAAAGGAGTTTTCAGCCGGCTGTCATGGGAAAAGAACATGGAGAGCTGCATTATTACGTGATACTCTAAGATGACAAGGTGACACACAAAGGAATCATAATGTGGCCCAGCAAGACTTCTTGTCAACTGAAGCTGCAGATAAAATTGTCTCAAGTTCACAAAATGGCTCCCTGAGCTGACACCAAGTGACAGATCAGTGCACTGCCAAGTGAGTAAATATTTGAATTTCTTAGAGCATTCTGTAAAAGCAAATAGCCTGCATGCACTACAAACATAACATACAGGATTCCCTTTATAAATGAGATGGCAGAAATTAAGATTTGCAAAATAATTCATTGTAATATAGTGCCTTGCATAAACCACTGTGCATTTCAGAACATGCCAAACAGCTTCTTCAGCAGTGTCCAAATATACGGTAATGTCAAAACCAGAAAAAATAAAATGTTTTATGCCCACTATTCAACAACTGAAAAATAATATGCTTCTCTGACACAGGGCTTTTCTGAGGTCTATGAGGCTGTCATGCTTTGTATTTCCTTGACTACTAAACAAGATAATTGACTCCTTTGTCTTGTGCAAAATCAAATGCATGGATAATTTTCAGCAAATAATTACTTCCCAAAGGGAGGGCAGGAATGCTATACTTCAGGAAATGCCTTCAAATGTTTTTAATTTTTTAACACAGTAGAAACGAACTGAATGTTAGGATAAACGTCCTAATAATTTGGGGTAAGCATCATCACTGTTCATTGGAACAAAGTGTTGGGAGAATGACAGACTTGCAACTTGACTCAAGGCCTGTTTCAAGCTTGGTGACAGGGCCACACTGTCACATCAGTAGTTGGATGATATGGCCATAGCAAGACCTGGCAAAGGTCTAAGACACAAGCTTTGTGTAAAGTGGGAGAGACCAATCCTGAGAAAAGAAGTCCAAAGCAAAGCTCTGGGTACAAAGGACTAAATGCACAATGGGACACAAAGCAAATGTCTTAGAAAGATCCAGTTGCAGAGAATGTCCAAAGATCAAGCACAGAGATGGGACTGTGAGCCTTCATTTAAAAGAGACACTAATCCCACAGCACAGGTTATGGGTTGGAATAAAGAAATCCATGAGAATGCTGTGTGCAGCAGGTCAGATTTTGGAAGAAAAAAATTCAGTACCTGACCCAATCTAAGTCCACTGGCCCAGAGCTGGGAGGGGTGTCTTTTTGGTTTTGCTTTTTTTTCTCTTCTCCTTTTCTTTCCCCCATGTGTTATCAAACTAATTCACATAGTGGTTTTGGACTGTACCAGCCTTTTAATTTGTTAGATTCCTTAATATCAGCTTTAACATATTGACAAAGCACACTTAGAAATCAATCTCCCTACTAGGATTTTTTTTTTTTGTTAAATTAACTTTTGTTTATTAAAGACTCATAAGATTTATAGGCTTCTGACTCAGACTTAATCACTCTACTGCACTATATCAACTGTTCTTCATTGCATGCTTTAAACAGCTATATATGGCCACTGAAGTTTAAAAAAAGTACTTACACAGTTAAAATTAAGCAAGTACCTAACTATACTTTTGGACTGAGGTCACAGTTTAAATTCTGAAGATTGATTCTGTAAATATACATGTAGAAAACTGTACTAAATAATACCTTTCTTCAAGGGAAGACAGCTGCTGTAAGATGAGCCTCTTGACCTTTATAAAAAAACAATTATTACAGATAACTTTGAAAAATTATTAATCCATTTATAAAATAATTAAATTTATCAGCAAGTAGATGGTTAACTAAGACGATGCATCAAACACATTGGCTGAAAGAATTGTTTTAAACATATTGGTAGAGCGAGCAACTGACAAGGTACAATGGCTATTCTGGAGTCTATACAATACAGACCATATATATAATATAATAAAGGATATTTGGACTCCATCAACAGTAAGATAATTTATATATTACAGTAGCTGATAAGACTCTTTATATGCCCTAAAGACAACTGAAACTCACTGTATAATAAAGAACATGGGCTCCTCCTCTATGATGGAAATCACCCTACGACAATGTCTCATGAGTATTACAGGAAAACAGTTAAAAGTTCTTGGTAGAACTGGGGATAAAAATGGTGATTTATATATGTCCCTTGCTTCCAGTTACAACTGCAGAGTGAGTTTTCCAGCTTCTCTGACATTATGAAAATGTTACTCTGGAAGATCTGGAGATTTTTCAAAGAAATTATGCGAGTTGAAAAGGAGAGAAAAAAAGGTCCTTAGTTCTAACCACAAGCTTTCTCCACAGACTGTATTAGCACATTGTAACACAGAAACTGCCTCATGACAGAAAAAAAGTTGACAACACTGTTAAAATACCTCAAAGATTATTAATTTTGGAGTAGATAGACAAAACTTATAATAGTTGGTTTTACAAGATGATCTAACAAACAGTTTGATAAGAGAAAATACGGTTTCTGTGGCAACACTTAGTAACTTTGACTTTTTGGAACTAACTAGAAAATAATATAGCAGGAAGCTAAGAAACTTTCTTTTTAAAAGCAATTCTTGGTGTTTATTGTCTTGAGAAAGGCTTATTCTGAACCACTGTCATACTGACATTTATTTCCTTTTCTATTATCACTGGAATGTTTGATAGAAAAGGTACATTATAATCTGTTTGTAAATGTTTAGAGTTTAATTTAGTCAATTTAACTTACACAAACTTTTAAAAATAGCTGTAGACCCATTTTCCTACTCACAGATGGACAAAGTTAATTTTGCAACTGATTTAATTTACTACCTATGACAAAAGGAATGGCACAAGAAATTTTCTTGTCTGGCTTTCATATGGACAAATATGACTACAGTTCAGTTTTTGCTCAGGACTTAAGACTTTTATCTCCAGTCAGAACTCCATAAAGGATTAGAAGCTGAGCTTGATAACTAACGAAATATTCCAGAAGGGCTACAATTCAATTACTGAATAAAACTAATGGAATTTTTAAGTGATTTTAAGTAATCCCTAGCTTTGATATATCTGTGCCTTCACTTTTTTTCCCTGAAGACATCACATCTGCCAAAATTGAAAATCTAAAGCTTAGTTTCATGATGACAGACTAGGCCTGAACTTCTTGAATTACAGAAAAAAATCTTGGAATGAAACAAAAGAAAGGGGGAAGGGGGAGACATCCTCAAGGTGCTGCAACCATGGAATGAGTCTTTCATTTCAGATTTCCTCATTTAACACTGAATTGCAGAATGGTGCAGTCTACCCAAGAACCTAGGGAAGTCCTTGTTTCTGCCACATCTGAGGTGAGACTGCCAGCATAACTCAGTTCTTGACAGAACTATGAGCTCCCTCCTCCCTCTGCCTTTTCAGATCACTCACCCAGCCACACTGTGCATGCCAGCAGCTTTGCAGCCTATGTGGGGTCCAGGTTCTCCCAGGAAGGCATCAAGAACAATGCAGAGGCAGTCCCCACCCTGTTGGCCAATCAGTCATAGTCTTTTAAAGAGCACAGCATAAAAATCCCTGTAATACAAATAAAACGAAATCATGCCAACTGTAACAGATAATACAAGTTAATAAGCTAAAGTTGATTTAGGGAAGGTAGTGATGCCAGCTACGAAAGTGCGGGGCATACTATACCCATTCACATTTTACTTCTCCCATTAGCTTCTCTCATTTATTTCAAAAATTCCCATCTCAGTGTCAACAACTGCTGCCATCACCAATCCTGCACTATTTGTCTTATCCAAAAGCAATAAAATACCCGAGGTTAACCTGCTCACAGATTTCTTCAAGGTTAAAGTACACGCTACTGACGGCTTGATACCTATGTGGACAACAGAACACTGAAAAAAAGAGACTGGGGACAGGTAAGTACCATTAGAGAAAGCCAGACCAATATCAAGGGCTTTAAAAAACCCCAAGTTACTACTATACACTCAGCACCCAATTTCCAAGGGAACCTTAGAAAATTATGAGCTATGCTCCCTATTTGCTAAGGCCTTTTGAAAACCCTAATCTTATCTAGTGACCAGAAAGCCATTAAGTTCTGCACCAGTTTTGTCTTTACATGGTTTCAAGATGATAACAGTTCAAGCATTTGCCACAATGTTGAATCATATTGATTTACAAAAGGAAACTCTAAAAGTCACCACCAATGATCTTTATGATCAAAAAAAGGTGGCTGTATATTCTCATATATGGATAAAGAAATTCCTTTTGTGTTCTTTCTCTTCTGCACCAATTTAGATGTTTTAAATATTCTTTTTCTGATCAGTCATTAAAAATCTAATTAGTAGCAGATGTTTCTATCTCCTCTACCATACATTTTATATGTTTCAAAATACATTTCTTTTACCAATCCAAAGATAAACAAACAAAAAACACCTCAAAACACCCCAAACCTAAACACCAAACAGTAAAATCTAATACAAAATAATGGAATTTTGAAACAAAAATAAAATCTAAATGAAAAAACCCTTCTTTAAAATTCAGTTAAGGTTGCTAAGTGACAATAGTTTTAGATAATACATCATTTACAAAATATGTGTGCTTAAAAGCAAGTTACTGACATCTTAAATCCTTCACTGTCCACATGTGAAACACAAACCCAATACTCTGATCAAACATTTCAATACATATTTGTTACAATACCAATGGATTCAGCCATACAATAAAGTGCTGCACTTCCACTAGTCATAACAGGCTATACTGACTGCACAAAAGCCATCTGAAAAAGTGATGCAAAAAATTGTATAAGTACACATTAGTGACATAGTGCTAAGCAACAAATGGAATTTTAAATACATTATTTTTCCCCAACTTAGTAAAATTATGCAAACTTATTGGATTACTGCATATATACTTTCTTGAAAAAAGCTATAAATACTTTTTTGTTTTCCCAAGAAATCCCATATTAATTGATTTTTTGGGGCTCATCCTATGTATATGCTTATAAAAAAATCAAATACTGTATATTTGTACTAAAATTGTATAAATAACTGCAAAATGCAAGCTGAATTTAAGATTACTGTGCTTTGAAAAATTGTTCATCCAGATACTTGATAAGAAAAATGTCTTATTATCATGTGACAGAGTAGGATTTGTCCTTAACTTTGTTTTCTTGCTTTTAAGTGTTTATGCTTATGTGACAGATAAGTGTACTGTTCTCACTTATCAACTTTGACTGACTTTTTATCAGTGCTGTGTTCCTTTTAAAGGAAATAGAAGAGATAGGAAAAGATTGAATTCTGCAGAAGTACTTTAAAAGTTTAATTTCAATGATGTAATCAGATACAAAAATTGAAACCAAATAATGCACAGTACCTTTGCATATTTATTTTTAATCCACATAAACATTTATATGAAGGAATTTTATGTACTGTAATGATGATCCACCTCTAATCATGGATAGGATTTTAAAATAAAAGAAGTTAACATTTGTTAAATTTAACAGCAAATATGCCCATCCCAAATACAACACACATGCCTCCAGTAATATATCATTGGCACCTTTTAGAAACTATATGAAAAAACAGCAACTGAAGACCATTTTGTTGAGGAAGAAAAAAAAAAGAAAAAAATTGAGGGAAGTAGGCAGAAGTCCTGTGAATATGCTAGCATAACATTATCAAACAGATATTTTTCCAATTAATTTTGGGGGATTATTCTGAAAGAAAGACTTTTGTATAAAACCTAATTAGCTGATTAAATGTCCTTTAATCCTCATAACAATGGTAACTTGTAAGACCTACTCTATACCAATTAGATCTCTCAGCAGAAATGACTTGCAGGTTTCTTTTACTTTCCTTTATTGGAATGACAGGCACTACATTTTGTTTCACTAACTATTCCCTTGGCCATAAAAAAAAAAAAAAATCTCCTTGGATTTTAATGAGGTTAAAAGAGGTACAAATTTTACAAAACAGACATATAAAATACTGTCTCTGAAAATAAATTGATAAATCACTTAAAGCTCATAATTTTAGAGGCACTTAAAAATATTGTTAATGTAAAATATTCTGTATGATAAAGAAGTCAACCTTTTGCCTTTCTAGCTTACTGACAGGAGAGGAACCCTATGGAATTTTCTTCTTATTTGTCTTTCTTTTTTTTCTTCCCAGAAAAATAAACTCATGACAGAAGTTCTTGATCAGTACAAGTACATGTACCCAAGTACAATTCAGTATTTCTAGAATCTACAATTATAAATACCATATTGACACAGAACATAAACTAAGTGCAGGGTATTCTCTAGAAGACAAATGCTGTTGTCTTTGCAGCAAGTAACACAAATCCTGTGCTGAATCAATGACTCTGGCCCTGCATAAGAGAATCACATAGAAGCGTAGAATCAATTAGCTTGGAAAAGACCCTTGAGTCAGCCATAAAATGAACCCTACCTCCACCACTAAACCATGTCCGTAAGCACCACATCTATACATCTTTAAAATACCTCTAGTGACTCAGCCACTTCCCTGGGCAGCCTGTTCCAATGCTTGATAACCCTTTTCATGAAGAAATTTTTCCTAATATCCAATCTAAAACCAATAAATAAAAGCAGGGAGACTTCTATGTCCAGGCATTTCATGCCACTACTTCCAAAGTGATCTTTGCAGATCGGCACTATCCTCCATGCCCCCTTTTCTGTACATAAGATTTCAAAGATTGCCATGGGCTTCAGACTGCCCAGGAAGTCTTCTTTAACACCAGTTGCTTTAGTGGTGTTTTCTAGAGAAGTAGATGCATAACTGTAGCAAACCATGTGCAAGCATCTTAATCTTGCACAAATTTAAAATCATATTCTAGCAAACAGTTGTTGGAGTTCTTGATGACAAAACAAAATTCTATAAAAAAATATCTATAAAGTAAAAGTGAAACCTACACAAAATCAAATTCTTGTTCTTGACATCATTCAGAAACTTCCCAGGCTATTTATCAGCCATGACACTCCAGGGAGCAATTAAGAGTATTCTGCTTCTTGAAGGAATCCACTTCCATTCCTTTTTGTGAGGTTTTCTTGCTGTTCTTCAATGCAAACAAAGCCACCAAAGATGCCTAAAGGATCTCTTAATTTCCTTAATAATTAAAGCGTCCTGTAGTACTTTGTACAGCCTTTATTTATTCTTTGTCTATTTAAGAATACTAATGAAGTACCCTTTAGTTTAAAAAATAATTCTCTTTCATGGGTAAAGAGATGTCTTTAGAGAGCTGATTCTTGTTCTTCTGTTTGCCTTTATGCCAGAATTGCAATTATAAAATTATGAGATTTAAATAATCACCCATTATCTAGATTTTTTTAATTGAACAGCTATTCACTATGATTTTTGTTTACTGATTTCTTCAGAGAAACTAGGCATGACTGAATGGTGTTGGTCAAGCAGAAGGACATTAATGAAAAGTTTCTAATATATATGCAGTTAATCATTGCTATACTTCGTCCACACAGAACAGTGTTGAATTCATTCCACATTCTGCATCTGGAGATCACTGAGAAAGTAAAGATCTACTCAGGTAGTATGAGCTGCCTTCAAGACCACCTACTTTTGGATAGATAACAGAACATTAAAGCTGAGGATCATAGGCTCTTTCTAAAGTCAAGATCTGCATTGCCTTCTACAGCTGTACGTCTTTGACAGAGAGACATTTGGTTTATTAGGCTTTCTTATGGGCCTAAGGTTAGGTCTTTAATTACTGTCCTGTTTTAGCAGTACCCTAAACCATCGTGGAGAAGTAGAAGACTGTAAAAACTCAATACTGGTTCAGGATTATAAAAGAAGCACAACAATTTGCAGTGACATTTTGCTTCTCTGAGATAGTTGTAGATGGGACAATGAAAAAATGAACTGAAGAAAAAAAAGATTAGAAGTCACCTTCCTCAAAACCACTGTAATCATGTGAGTCATGTCATAGCTTACAAGGCAGACAGGAAACTAGAGGACAGGTAAGTTCATGAAGTTCAACGAGGCCAAGTGCAAGGGTGAGGAGTGGATTGAGAGCAGCCCTGTCAAGAAGGACCTGGGGGTGTTGTTTGATGATGTGACCCAGCAACGTGCACTCGCAGCCCAGAAAGCCAACTGTAGGCCAGGCAGCATCAAGAGAAGTGTGGCCAGCAAAGTAGAGGGAGATGATTCTGCCCCTCTACTCCGCTCTCATGAGACCCCACCTGCAGTCCTGTGTCCAGCTCATGGGCCCCCAACATAAGGAGGGTATGGGCCTGCTCAAGAGGGTTCAGAGGAGGAAGTCAAAAGTGCTCAGCACACCACAAGAGTTTCTCTGCTTTTTCTAACTAAGAAATACTTATCTCTGGTAAAAGTTTCTCAGAGCAATTTTGAGAAGAACAACAGAAAATTATGCAATAAAAAAGCGGTGATTTATATAGCACATACTAGGACTTTATTAAGCTTCTTGTCTTGGGTGGGAGTGTTGATCTGCTCGAGGGTAGGGAGGCTCTGCAGAGAGACCTGGACAGGCTGGAGCCATGGGCTGAGGCCAACTGGAGGAGTTTCAATAAGGCCAAATGCCGGGGGCTGCCCTTGGGCCACAACAACCCCCAGCAGCGCTACAGGCTTGGGGAGGAGTGGCTGGGGAGCTGCCAGTCAGAGAGGGACCTGGGGGTGCTGATTGACAGCCGGCTGAACAGGAGCCAGCAGTGTGCCCAGGGGGCCAAGAAGGCCAAAGGCATCCTGGCTTGTGTCAGCAATAGCGTGGCCAGCAGGGACAGGGAAGGGATCTTACCCCTGTACTGGCACTGGTGAGGCCGCACCTTGATTCCTGGGTTCATTTGGGTCCCTCACTACAAAAAGGACATTGAATGACTCGAGCGTGTCCAGAGAAGGGCAACGAAGCTGGTGAAGGCTCTGGAGCACGTGTCGTATGAGGAGCGGCTGAGGGAACTGGGGGTGTTTAGTCTGGAGAAGAGGAAGCTGAGGGGAGACCTCATCACCCTCTACAGCCACCTGAAAGGAGGGTGCAGAGAGCTGGGGATGAGTCTCTTTAACCAAATAATAAGCGATAGGACAAGAGGTAATGGCCTCAAGTTGCACCAGGGAAGGTTTAGACTGGATATTAGGAAGCATTTCTTTACAGGAGGGGTTGTTAGGCATTGGAATGGGCTGCCCATGGAGGTGGTGGAGTCCCCATACCTGGAGGTGTTTAAGAGTTGGGTTGACATAGTGCTGAGGGATACGCTGGAGTTGAGAACTGTCATTGTTAGGTTAATGGTTGGACTGGATGATCTTCAAGGTTTTTTCCAACCTAGATGATTATTTGATTCTGTGCTTCCTAAAGAGCCTGTACCCAAGACAGACTGCTAATTAAGATTAGGCATGTAATGATGAAATAGCTGTTTTCCAGTGAATGCTCACAGCATCTATTGTCATATATTGAACAGCAGTTCAAAATTTAATTTAACATTGACCCTTTTCTTGGAAAAGTATAGAGTAATCCACACCACTGCATTTACCTTTGAAATATCTAAAGCAAAAAACCCTGCAGAAGAACTCGTTCCTGTCTACCAGGGAGCTTTGATATAACTATAAAGAGGAGTTGTCAGTCTGCATTTTATATAATTGTGAAAGTTTTCCAAATCGCCATGTTAAGTTGTTATACCCCAGAAATATTTCTGCCTTAAAATACAATCAACAGTTATGTAAAAGCAGGAGCCAAACCCTCTCTGCCTAATTGATACAAGCCATAGGCTACTGGCTGACAAGTTTGAACCGCTTAAGATCGTGTCCCATGAAAATCAGAAACATGATGGTACTCAGAAGGGGCGTTTCAAAATGGAGGTTCCACACTGCTCAACGTGAAGCAATGAGACTACTCATAAGAGATAGGTAAACAGGACATACTTCAGCATCACTGCATTCACATTAGAACTGCAAGGACAGAAGATGCTAAGCAATTTCATGAAGAAGAAGCACATGCTAACAAACGGGTTTGATCAGGACTCACAGACTTGGATTCCAACTGATTCCAGCTGCTTCCTTTCTGAATTTATTTTTCCTTTCCACCATCTATTTATCATTTCTTCTGTTTTAATTTTTAGCCAATCAAACCAGGATGTATTATCCTGGCTCTCAGTTTTAATGGAACTTGAGAGACAGGGACCAGATCTTGGTTGGAGTTTGAGTTCCCATAGCTACTGCAATACAAACATCAAATTATCAGAAACTTGCTCAGAAGTTTAACATCTTGCATAATCAAAAAATTTTAAGTGCATTTCAAGTATACAGGCCTCTGGCTCATTACTATTCTTAGTTAGATATGGAAACAAATATTTGTTCATTTCTTTTTTTCCTGAACACTGAAGAATCTAGAGGAATGTGAAAAATAACTTTTAATGGCCCAGAAACCCTTCCATTTTAGGAACTAATTACCAATGCATAGTCTTCAAAATATGCATAACTGTAGGTGGTTACATACACATAACAACCTTCAAATTATAAATAAAACGATAAATGATAAATAAATGCTTATTGGCTCAGTAGCCAGTTTTACTAGCTAAAGAGTTTTGGGACTATGAAGAACAGTATATCAGGTGCTGACAGATGCTCTGGATCTCAACATACCCAAATAAGGGAAGGATAGCCAACAACAACTGTGTAAGCTGAATGCTAGTTCAGTATTTTGATTTCTTGGTCTGTTGTACTTTGAAGCTACTTTACTGAACATATGGTTTAACTAATTGAGGTTTTGGACAAGTACCAAAATTACAAAATGCATATGCACACTGAAAATGATAAAACTATATATACTACAGGAAACTAAAAATAGAGGATGAGACTCATGGGTCATAAAAGAAAGAATTAATTACTAAGGAGAAGTAATTAATTAAAATCACGAGCAGAGCTAGAAAAAAAATGAAACGCCAGCAACTTTTACATGCTCTGATTCATATCCAAACAACTACAAACTCAGCTGTGTGAAGGAAATACGTTGAGTTTGCCTTCTCTTTCAGACACCATCCCCATGTAAAGAAGATGCACATGTAAGCAGTTATAAAAGTGACTATACAGCATTCTCTATGAAGCATGTAAAAACTGAAACATACCTATTACTTGCAACCTGGGTGTGACTCACGCTGGAATAACTGCATTGCAGTATTCAAATACTTGGTGCAGTTGAAGGAAGGGAATTACAGTGCATGCAGTGTCTGTAACACCCTGGAGTGTACAGCTCTATCAGCTGCAGGACACACTCCTATAGAGCCACAATAGACCTCCTTGTGATGTGGAAATACATTACAGGTCTGGAATCATATAGAATACATTATCACAGCTTCACAAACACCGGTATTTGTGGTTCAAATATGAATAAGGTAGACTGAAAAATGGCTGAACTGCTGGGCTCAATCAGTTGTGATCAGTGACATGAAGTCCATGGTAAGCCAGTCACAGGTGGTGTATACCAGAGGTTGATACTGGGTCCAATAGTGTTTCATATCTTCATTAATGGCCTGCACAATGGTACAGAGCGTACCCTCAACAAGCCTGTAGATGATACAGAACTGGGAGAAGTGGTTGATACACCAGATGGTAGTGGTGCCATGCAGAGGGACCTCAACACTTTGGAGAAAGGAGCAATCAGGAATTCATAAAGGTCAACAAAGAGAAATGTCTAGCACTTAGTGAGGAATAACCCTATGTACCAGTCTATGATAGGGGATAACCAGTTGGAAAGCAGTTTGGCAGAAAAAAACCTGGGGGTTCTGGTGGACAATCAGCTAGCAATGTGCCCTGACAGAAAAGAAAAGGCAACAGCCACTTCGGTTGCATTAGAGTGTTGCCACTGAGTGAGCTGGAATACTAAAAAAAGGAAAAAAATGGGCCTACCAAAAATTTTTGTTTCCTCTTATTTATTATTCTTAATTATTATTTGTTTGGAAAGTGGGGAAAATAATCTACTGAAGAAATTTACTTAAATAGAATCACAGACTAGAAATAGATTAGAATCAACAGTTATTTCATGTTTCCTGACAGATATGGGTTATAAACATGATAGATATTTACCTACACAGCCTGTTCTGAAGCATCTCTAGTGATGAGTCTTGAATTGATACGAAATTTTTTATTTTGACCAAAAAGGAAGTTTCATTTTGTCTTTGGGTTATTCAACCCATTTTTTAACCATTAAATTTTAAGTCAATGGCAAACAGAAAATCTTTTCAGAAATGCAAGTCAAAATGTTTTGACTTTCTCTATTCCCTTTCTGGGTTTTGTTGGGTTTGGTTTTGTTGTAGGAAGTGAATCCCCCTGTGCTTGGCACTGGTGAGGCCACACCTTGAATACTGTGTTCAGTTTTGGGCCTCTCGCTACAAAAATGACATTGAGGTGCTGGAGCATGTCTAGACAAGGTAATGAAGCTGGTGAAGGGTTTAGAGCAGAAGTCTTATGAGAAGCAGCTGAGGGAACTAGGGTTGTTTAGTCCAGAGAAAAGGAAGCTCAGGGGAGACCTTATCACTCTCTGCAACTACCTGAGAGGAAGTTGTAGTGCGGTGGGGGTCAGTCTCTTCCCAAGTAACAAATGGTACAAGAAAAAGGCCTCAAGTTGCACCAGGGGAGGTTTAGACTGGATATTAGGAAAAGTTTCTTTATCGAAAGGGTTGTCAAGCATTGGAACAGGCTGCCCAGGGAAGTGGTGGAGTCACCATCCCTGGAGGTATTTAAAAGAATTGTAGACATGGCACTTAGGGACATGGTTTAGCACTGACTTGGCAGTGCTAGGTTAATGGTTGGACTTGATGTTCTTAAAGGTCTTTTCCAACCTAAATGATTCTATGATTAAAAGAGGGTATGTTGATTATACAGGATTTGATAAAATTACACTAAACTATAAACTTGTCTGCCTAATTATCTGAAAGGTAATAATTCACATGCTTTATTGTCAGGGAAAGGTGTTTCACTGAGCTACAATTAAAATTGTGGTACAACCTATGGAATTTAAGTTGTAACTGTAATATAAGGATGAATTTAATCTTTGTCCTATTGCAGTATAGCTGGGTATCAGGGCTATGTCTGTGTGTACATCCAGCACACTGGATTCCCTGGGTGATCCAAGGAACTGTGCAGATAGTTTCTCTGCTAGGCAATGGACCAGCTTTAGAGGGTGATTGACTTCACAGAAAAGCATGTGACTATTACAGGAGTTATCAAGGTAAGAACTTTGGCCAGTCCCAGAGATTCCTGGAAGGAGCCTGTGTCAAGAACAAACCAACTGATAGGCACTCTGTCAATCCTTATATGTGTTGATAATATTAAGATGATGACTTAGGTGTCCTAGCAGCTTCCCCAGGTAGTTCTTTGTATAGAAACAAATTCTACCCTTTGTAGTATAGAAGACATTTTGTCAGAAAGAACTGCTTGCAGATGAAGAAATGGTCCCACAGGGTGCTGTCTTGTTGAAATAGCTAGATATTTTGCATAGAATTTAAGATAATCAATATAAACATCATGCATAAATTGGAGTCATCATGCAGAACATTCACGCTGGACATTCAGCAAAATGACTAACAGCTCAGGAAGTCTTGCTCAATGCAGCTCAAGACACCATACCAGAACCATAAGAAAAGATTATCTAAATGAGCTGCTGCTTTTAGCAAGCACTCACTCTGTGAGTTCCACAAAACCATTTCTTGAATAGTTTTGGTTTCTCCTGGGTATCTTAAAACTCTTGCACTCTTTTGGCCATTGTGAGAGACTGAAATGTCAAATGACTGACTCAGAGCTTGCTTGTGTGAAGAATATGGTGGTGAATCATGTTAAAAATATAATGACTTTAATATGAGGAGCATGGGTGCTGCTGGTGTTTTGTTATGTACATAATTTAAAAGAGATTTATCATGGTTTTCTTGTTAAAATGGTTTGGAGGTTTTTTTTTTTTCCTCAAGTAAACACAGAGTTGTATTGACTGTTATTGCAAATGTAGAAAAGTACTGGAAAAACCCCTGTCAGAAGCCCCTAGCAACACAGGATTATGCATGCAGAAAAGAATGCTAAACACCAGACAACCTACCCTCAACAATGCCGAAAAAGCTGAGAAGATTCGAGAAACTCCACTGCGCTTGTGCGGACTAAAACACACCCATCTTATGCATATGTATCAGAAAATGGTGGCTTTGTTTACACATTGTCGATGCTCATCCATTGATGCGGCGTCTTCGGGCTGTCGGTGCAGAGTGAAAACCCACCCTGCTCTCTGGCATACCAAACCTTTTTGTTTTGCTTGTTCTCATATCAATAAGTTCAAAAAAGTTATTTTCTGTTTCTGCCTCTGCATTTATAAAATTTGTGTCTGTGCAAACCTCAAGGACAAGCTGGGGCCTTTGGATTACGGGAATGTCACCCAAGGAAGCAGGAGTGTATCAAAGGATGCATCCCTACTCCCCTGCAGTTGCATTGTCAAACTCCTTAGAAAAGCCTCAAAGGAGAAGACATGGACTGAGTGAAACCGAATGTTTATCAGTGGCTCCATCATGTAGCCATTTGTGACTCTATTGTGTATGCCAGACACCATGCATGCACTGGTAATGAACTGATAAGAGGTGAGCATTTCTGCCCCAGAAGATGGATGCAGCAAAAACCTGTGAGACCAGAGAAAGGAAAAAACTAAAGGTAGGCAGATATGCTAATCAGCTGATGTGATGAACTTAAAAAGGCAACAGAAAACTGCTCCATGTGCACCCGCCACCGAAGAACAGAAAAATGAAGTCCAATGGGATGCGGCTGGATCCATGGTGGTGACTATTCTTGCAACTATCCTGCATGCTTTCTTGATTTTTGTCTTTTCCTTCTATTCTGTCCTATTGCTACTCCTCTTCACTTTCAATAATAAAAACTGGTTTGGGTATACGGAATTTGACCTCATTTGTGTCTTAATCTCACTCTTTGGATCATATCAAAACCTCCCCTGACAATGGATAGGGACAGCCATCAAAGGTAGTTGTAAACTTCATAACTTATCACTCACTAAATAATTAATTAATTAAATTCATTGGTGGAGAATGGGATAACAACAAATTCATAATTTGTTATTGTGTACAAAATATCTAGATATGTCAATGTATATAGGTGTCTGAAAATTAATGAAATTATTAACAGTAGACCAGTGGAACAAAATGAATTGATAAACATGATTTTCTTCTCTAGTAATTCAATAACATTTGATACAAGTTTTACTAAAAAGAGATAATTTTTTAAAGCTGATGTTCTTAAAAAATGGAGGACAAAAGGCTGTAACTGAGAAAAACACAGTGCATAAAGAATGTTATGCCATGCCACGAAAATAAATTCTTAAGAGGCAGAATGTAGTTGGTTTCTAGCCCAAAGTCAACATTAACCTCTCTAATGAAACTAAAAAACCCTAAACAATAAGTTAAATTGTGATACAATGTGATATTGACACGAGTCTACAAAGGACAGTGGCAGGTTAAAAAAAAAGGAAAATAAAGAAGAAAAAGAAGGATGAAATTTGTATTTCAAGGTGAATTGCAAAAGCAGAAACTATATTATAGATTGAGGTGAGAGGAAGGTTCTCTTTTCAACGTATTATTTTGTGATGTTTGAAAGAAGCCTGGAGTTATTTTACACTGCACAAATTTTGAGATCTATTGGTTTGGGGGAGGGAAGAAAATTATGTGGAGGGCAGTTTGCACCTCATTTTTCACTTCAGAAATGTTTAGACTTCAAAGACTTGTTTAAAGAGTGCCTGTTTATTTTGGGGGTTTTGGTTCTTTAATTGAAACTATGTAAGTACCAAATATATTTAACAGTGGTGTCCTTCAACAAAACCAATAACTAATCAAGTTAAATTGGTAATAATAAAGACTAAAGAAAAAGAGTGTAAAAACTGATTACAAAGAAAGCAAAACCTGGAAAAATCATTATTATTTCTGTTGCTTAAAACTCAGTGTTTTGACTCTTATGTTTTTCACTAGTTCTGAAGTTTTGTTTTGTTTTGTTTTGGTTTGGTTTGGTTTTTTTTTTTCAGAATAGGATAAACATTAACATCAACATATAGGTAGACCTTGCAGCTGTAAGCTATGCAGAATTTGAAAATTTAAACAAATTTTAGTCTATTTTCATCCACTATGAAGCTATCAAAGGTTAAAGTCCCTAGTTTCAACTTCCATGGAAATGACCTTTAGAAACATATAATTTGCTAGTGTTTGGTAAGTAGCAAAGATCTATTTATTTTTCCTAATTATTTCAGATGTCTGTTAATTTTCACTTATATCAAGTGCTGCAGGTTTCTAAAATCAAAGCACTGCTCTTTTGAGGAATATCTTGTTTAGGTGTTCAAATTGGATTGTTTTACACTTATATCTAGCCATAGTATCTATTTAATTACTTTCAAAATACGTAAAGTGTTTGGTAAACACAAAAGAATTGATGGGAGTATGATGCACACTTCGCAAGCAGTTTAAAAGCCAACTTCGAAGCTCAGAAGTTGTTAGGCTATGGGAGACTACTGCATTGCTAAAATAATGGTTCTCAGTATCTCTTAGATCACTCCCATGAGGGAGTGGCTTAGAGTTCTATAATTTTTAGAGTACCTGAAAAATCTCACTTGCCCAATTAACCTCACACTCATAGCTCTAAGGTAGAGCTTTTATTTATTTATTTATTTATTTATTTATTTATTTATTATTTTTTTAAACTGTTGTTTTACAAAGAACTTGTCTTGAGAAATGTATTTCCTTTTTCAAAGTCTATGGCACTATATTAGGAGCACCTTCATCGGGCCATCCATAACTTGGCACACTTCTTTTGCCTGTGAATGGGTGAAAGCTTCAGGTCCTAAGCATACAGAGGTTTTACATGGTGTTTTCCTTTGCTTTGGATATACCACAAACTTAGCTTCTCGTGAGTAATTCTGTAGCATACAGAATTCTTTACTACACTTGAGAGTTAACTTCCTTCAGATAGTATTTTGTTCACAAAAAGAATTATGTTTTATCAAAAACCACAACAAACATTTTCCTACTAGCAAAACCCAAATGCATTTACAAGCTGCCTGTTTTGAAGCTTTCCTGGCTTAGTAGCTATCTATTTTTTTTCCACTGTTTACATTAAGAAAAGTAGTGCTTATCAGCAGAGACAAGGGAAATAAGGGATCTAAGGTGAGGTGAATTTCTAATGTTATCTTTTATAGTCAGAAATACAGAAAATGTATTCTTTCAAACAATAAAAATCTACAGTTATTTAGCGAGCAAGTGGTGCACACTCGACAAAGCACTTGTTCAGCTGAGAATTTAGTCTGTCACCTTCAAAATTCAAATGGCCTGACTGTCAAGTCAAGTATTCCACTTTAGAGATGGTACAGCTGAAACATTTTTGTTATTTCTGTAAATATTTCACAGTCTCTTGGAAGTCAAAAGATGTAAATAAAAAAGAAGCAATTCTTGGCATTTCTTTGTGTTGACTTCATGACCTTACTTCATTCTTAACCATCTCAACTGTTTGTAGACACCCATTCACCATTTGTACTCTGGGCATAAAAAGATAAGAACATGTAGTTCTCATAAGTATCAAAGAAACAAAGAAATATAACTGCCTATGCATTTCAACTGTTCCAAACTGGAGGTTGTCAAGTATTGCAATCCATGAATAATTGAAGATAAAGTTTTAAAATATTCAAATTTCATTTTCTTCTTCAATTCAAATGGCTGTTTCCTTCTCTCATGGTAGAAGCAAGTCAGGAAAAGAGTCTAACTTTTGTAAAGTGAATCAGATCTGAGCATACTTAATAATGAATGAGAAGCTTTGTTATTCTAGTGTCTATAAGAAAGAAAAGCAGCTCATTTGACTGAACCTCCTTGCAAATGTGTAAACAAGGGAGAGTTAAGGTGGGAGCAGTCTGAATAGTCAGAGAAGAAAATAAGCCTTTAAGATGAGGGTTTAACAAAGTAAATTCAGGAAAAAGGAGAGCTAAACAAAAACATAAACCAAAACTTGTACTGCACAACTTCAGTGTGTTACAAGGCATGGTACAAAAGCAAATATCAAAAAAGAGGTTTAATAATAGCATTGCCATTGCATGTTTGACAGAAGTGAAAGAACCTCTCTCTACCCCCTAGCATTATGAAAGACATGCATGGTGATTGTAGTTTTGAAAAGCCCCATTACTGCAATAGATAAACAAGACTTTTAGAAATTCATGCACTAGATAAGCATCATTTATCTACAGTTGGGGTTTTTTTGTCATTTTAAATCTGTTCTTTAATACCTGATAATATGCTTCCTGACTTTATCAATGAAAGTCATATTTGATAAATGACATATAAAGAAAAATCCTTTTATTGGGACACAGCTAAGCTTTTTTTTTTTTTTTTTTCTGAAGACAAATTGACCATAAAAAAGTGAAGTATATTCAGTTGACAATGCTGTAGAAAGTACAGGACACATACTAACAGACAAGTATTTTAACTGCCTTTATCTATTAGACATCAAGGGTCATCGTTATAGAGGAAGATAGTAAATCATTACTAAGAAGGTAGATGCTGTAAATCTTTACAGTTTATCCTGTGATTTACACAGGAGATATAGGAAAGGAGAGGAAGTCAACAATCTGTCTCAAATGACTTAGAAGGAACTGGTTATCATTTAGTGAGGCATAATAATCTCTGGCTACATCCATACTGTCTTCTGCAGGCATACCGACATGTTCACAGTGAGAAACAGATGGCCCACACTCTCAAAGCTTCAGAGTCTTGGGATAAAGTTGATGAGGCAGAGGAATATATTGTGGGGACAGAGAATTTTATATCATGAGAAGCTGGGTTAAAGAGATTTGTCATTATAATAAATTTGCATGTCCTCTTACTAAAAAGGACATAGCCTTTGTGCTCACATATGCATAGGACTAGTTATTTTAGCTCTTTAACTGAAACTGCTTGCTGCAACAGAATTTATTATGTGACCAAGCACCCTGGTGAATCATTAGCACATGACTGCTGATTTCTCCAGTGTGGGTTCCTGTCTGACAGAGGCACAACCCTAGAAATCATCCTAAAGCCTCTTTAACTACCCCCTTCTACTCTGCTCTGGTGAGACTCCACCTGGAGTACTGCATCCAGCTCTGGAGTCCTCAGCACAGGAAGGACAAGGACCTTTGGAGCAGGTCCAGAGGAGGGCCACAAAAGGACAGGCTGAGGGAGTTGGGGGTGTTCAGCCAGGAGAAGAGAAGGCTCAGGGGAGACCTTATAGCAGCCTTCCAGTACACTTAAAGGGGGCTTATTCTAAATAGAATCACAGAATCAGATAGGAGTTGAGGTTGAAAGGAATGGCAGGAGGTCATTCTGTCCAAACATCCTGCTCAAGCAAGGTCACCTAGAGCAGGTTGTGCAGGACTTAATATTACCTCATTGTATGAGCATGAGATTCCAAAACATATTCTCCATGTGACTTAATACAACTGTTAGTTTCTGATGGAATATTCATAGGAGAGATGAAAACTGGACAAAACCAACTCACTGTCCCAGTTACATAAGAGCTAGGAATGACTACAGAAGCCATGGGATGTAAATAAGTTATTTCTCAAACATAGCTTTTCCTTGAGAATTGTGTAGACACACACTACTTATGAACACTCTGTACTTTTCAATCAAAAAATTTCTTCCAAAACCAGAGAAGAAGAGAAATTAAATAGTATTTCTTCATAAGTGTTTGAAAGGATCTCAGAAACGGGGCTGGTGGTATAATAAAAAATTTAAAAGACACTGATTTATTGAAGAGCATATTCCTGGTCTTTAAGAGACAGTTATTACAAAAATAGAGTTTGCTCTCAAAAATAAACACTCAAACTTCTTGAAGAGATCACTCAACTTTCTAAATAAACAATGATACAAATCCTTATTAATGAGTGATGATACATTCCTATACTGGATTGTCTAAATGATTGAAACATTTATCTGAAGCTCTGACTCATGACAATGACATTTTTGACAAATGCATTACTTGAAAATTTTTCTGGCTTCTTAATTTGAATGCTGCTTGAGCATTTATGTAAAATTCTAGGACATGTTGATTACAGAATTATTTTATATATTGAAAATCTATGTAATTTCCTTAAGAAAGTAGAATTTTATTACAAAATATTAAAAAAATATATTTTTGGTAAATAATAACTGGGTGATCGAATGTAAGGCTTGCTGAGTAGCACAGAATTCTACAATCTACAGTGGGTTTCTGAGGAGGATACAAGAACAGATTTTGGATGATACCAAGAAATACGTTGCAAGTTTATTAGCTGGAAACAATACTGCCTTGAGATATTTTTTTTACAATTATTTTTATCCTCTAACTTTGGAAAGAAAACAGTAAAAGACTGCTGACATCTGCAGTACCACAATATTTAATAAGAGTGCATAGTACCTTACATAAGTATGTGGTATTTATAAAGTATATTTAGTTTTCTAACTTTTTTTTTTTTTTACACCAGAGGTATTTTTAGCTGTTCCTTCAGTCTTAGTATTCCTAATTACCCTCACTAACTCCTACTTTCATGGCATTCTAACTTGCTCTTATTTTGTTAGTTAAGATAATTCAAGTAGATTGCCAGACTAGAATTCTATAACAAGAAACATTACTGAAGATAATATGTACTGGTTATTACAATACACTGGCATTCCATAGAACTGAAAGAGCATGTTAAAGAAGAGAAGACGATACTCTAGTTAAAGGAAACTGTTTTATATCCCAGATAGGTGGTCATTCTTGTTAATGACACCCTCCAAGTTTTATTTCTGGATGGTTTGTATTAACATTAATCTAAGAATAAAGTGTTTTATTGGGAATTAGACTTCACCAACTCACCTACATTCTGTTGGGTTTCCATCATTTTATTGCTATTAAAATACAGTCACTTTGATAGCACTGAGTAGAGAGTAAAGAATAATAGAAAAACAATGTGTTGAAGTTATCTTCCATGTCCTATTGCCTTTAAGTAGTGAAAGTTAACTGCTGAGTACCACAGTGAGTGAAGGACTCACGCAGTGAGCAGCTGTCTACCTTGGAATAACATGTGTTTAAAAACAGTTTCTGTTAGAGATAGTTTTGTCTTTACAGTCCAAAAAGCTTCAGCTGCAATCAAGGACAAATCTCATGGTACCAAGCTGTCTAAAAAGTGATTTCCTGATTTCCTCTATATACAGGCTTTTCTTTTTTTTTTTTTTTTTTTTTCTAATTTCAAAATCTTTGATAATAAAAATGGACACATGGATTAGAGAATACAAAGCAAGCACACAATCCTGTAGAAAGCTGTGTTACATGCAATCCCTTCTCAAAACATTCAAATCTAGGGTGCTCCACAGTGTAAGTAGGTGCTTAGGAACTCACATAACACCTGAAGTTCACATAATGAAGAAAACTTTCATCACTGTAAAATGTCAGCCCTGACGACATATTCCACCTTCTCTGCACAGTTCCTACAATGTAAGCCGCTTGTTTATCCACTGCAAACTGCTGGCTATTGTATTAGTAGCACAAAGAAATGCCCAGTTCGCATGCATTGCAGCGTATGGCTCCCAGCCCTAACTTCAGGTCAGAGACTTAACAGATACTAAGAGTGCTGCTCTTCCATGAACATCTCCAACTGTTTGTTGGGGACTGTCAATGTCAGGTACAGCTTAGAGTAACTGCAAAGATCTGCCAGGAACCAAGACTATGGACATAAGGGACAATGATATAATATTTCCTATAAATACTATTTCCTGCTCAACATTCCCAATCTTGAAATTGGGCTGTACTCATTTAAGTGGTATCTTGACCTTTGGTCTAGAGTTGAGTATTGAAGTGGTACTGATCATTTTGCCAGACCGAAAAGCTCATCTTTTATAGTTAGAACAAAACAACATGTATTTGGCTCAAAACTTTTTAAATTACTTTGTCCTGGCAGCTTGAACACCATCTCATCTCTCCATGTAAAGTTATCCTAGTCTTTCCTTAGTCTTCACTGTATTGGAGAAATTAGCAGTTTAACTATATTAACAGAAATAAACAGATATATATTGGATTGCCCACCTACAAAATTAAGGATAAAATTATGAAAAGTATTTTATGAGATAAAAAGAGGATTTTCCGTTTCCAGTTTCCATGTGTATTAATACAGACAAATGATGTTTTGTATGTTTTCCTCCTTTAAAAAAAATTAAAAGGCTCTGTGCAGAGAAGCCTTTGCATATTATCCATTTGTAATTTTGCTAAAAATTATTTGTTATAGAGAATATATCCTTATTCATACCTCCTGCCCAGATCTCCCATTTCCTTACTCTACCAAGTTGTGCTGGGAGGACTCATTCTTCTAGGCCTTGGTAACCAGATTTCCATTCACTCTGGTAATTTTCCATCAAGCTGGTGTGATGCTCAGATGGACCCAATAGATATGTTCATTCAAATACTGATCTGAAGCCCAAATCATCAATGGAAAAACTAACTGTTTTTTGAGAGGACTGAATCACATCGAACTATAACAAAAACTATAACTCAGGTAATAGTTTAGAAAAAATGGAAAATAATTTATGCTTTTATTTTAATGGAATAAGGTTTTACTACTTCAGTTATTAAGATGCTTTAAATAGCCCTTTTTCACATAGATAATGCAGTCAGAAGAACTAGTCACAAATAAGAACTACTTATGTATTTAAAATTTTGCTGGAAAGCTGCACTGTTTACATTACTTCTATGTTCTCAGATCCTTTTAAAGTGGTTTCACTGTAGGACAGACAATAGATTTTAACCTCTCCTCAAGAGACAGTACTACCAGTTGACTGAAGGACAGGCTCTGGCTCTGAAACAGATTGTGCAATAAACTTATTCTTGTGGTTGATGAAATACTAAACAAACATGAAACCAGGACTCTAATAATTAGTGTTGGATCTAATCAGGAAATTGTAATTTTAAATTATGTTTTTCTGTTTACTTCTGTTCAGAGAAAGTAGAGGCGTTGGGGCATTTTCAACATCTGAATTAGAATAGTTTTTAACTGTTACTGAAAAATTCCTAGTGCCACCTTTTTAAATGGTATTTCAAGACAGAAATTGCGCTTTCAGTTGTCAAAGTCACAATATTTTTTCTTTTTTTAGGCTGAAAGCAATTCATGCTCAAGTTACAAATGAAGCCAGACAGTAATATTTTGATATACTGGCACAAAATGCAAGTCAGATGTAACTGCTATAGATGTTATCAGTAACTTTCACAGTTCAGTCACCTACTTTTCCCAAATATGATTTCATGTGCATTCATACAAAGTACCACAACATAGCTGTCATACAAAAGGCAATGGGCATTTCTTAAAAACACCTCAGGATCTTTTTCTTATTTTGATGGTAAAACATAAATACTGATGAGCTACAGCCCAGCATTTTTTTTCAGAAAGAAACACACTGTATATCATTACGATACTCTTTGCATTAACATTGTGGATATAAATCTTGTGGTGCAGCATGACTGAAAAATCCTGAAAACAGTAGCACAACATTTTGATAGAGTTTCAGCTCAGGAACTATTTAAATGATGGGAGTACATCCTGCTGAGAGTCACACCTCTATAGGCACTATATCAGCACAAGAATGTATACTTCATTTACCAAGGTGGGGTTGCAGACTTTGGGACTGATCTCTCTCTCTCATTACCTATATTACAAGTCAAAAAAAAGCATTCACATTCTTATTTCAGAGTGCAAGAAAATGGAGTAAAGGTTTTATCCCTGGTGACCCAACATTTAGTAAGGCTTATGAAGCTCATGAAGCTCAAAAGAGAAAATCAGAATGGAAAATTTATTCAAGTCAGATAACAACAGGTTTGACAATAGACAATAAAATGGTTTACCTAAATCTCTCCTATTCAAAGATATTTTTTTATGTAATTCTTTTATAAAATCTGTATAAAAGTGCATTTCATCAGATTTTCATAATTAAATCTATCTCATTGTAAGGTGCATAATCATAGATTAGAAGTTGTTTCTCTAGTGCAAAGAAAATTCTGCTAGCTCTTTGAGTGGAGGTTTTTTAAGTCACAGGGCATGCAAATTATATGCCTTATTTGACAATTAAGAAAAACTAGACTCAGATTTCTAATATCATGATTATAATGCAAATTCTGAAAAGGATATTCAATGTCCCACACTTCTATGAAGAATTTCAAAAGATCAGCCATTAAGCATACACTTATAAATGCTTTGAAGCTCTAAGCTCCATTAAAAATAGTATCCTACAAATCAGTATTAAGAAAGCTAAAACATAACATTTTAAAGAGTAAATATAACTCTGTCTTAGGCAAAAAAGTAAATAACACCAGGCAAATAACTTATGCAAACAAGTAACTCCAGTGTATAGGCTTTGTGATCCAAACTGAAAAGTTACAAACTATAAACAACTATATCCAAATTACCACATAAAGCAGCAATCACTTTATGGTTAAAAAAAGCTTCAGCAGGACTGCTCAGATATTTCAAAGTTTTGAAAATAATATGAAAATAATTTTAAAATAAATGCATTATGTCTAGGCTGGTGCCTCAGCTGCCTGGACAAAAATCTTGTGTATGCATATGAAGAGAACAAGCAGCTCTGATTCAAGGAATTCTTCCCATTTTTCTGACTAATACTGTTTAAAACAACACAATTCCTGTAATATGTCTATGTCAAGTGCATACAGTTTTAGGTTCCTCATTTGCATTAAGGATTTAAAACTATTCAGCCACTTAAAGAAATCCTTGTGCTAATGCTGATGTTTTATATTCTAATATAAAATACAGAAACACCTATTGTCTTTCAGTCTCCAATATTAAAAACCTCTTCTTTTCACTTGCATTGAAAATTTCTATAGGGGGCAAACTTGATGCATATTAAGACATATCTGGTTACAGATTTCTTCCGCTTACTCTCTCTGCCTCATTTTCTCTTTTCCTTATTCCTTTTTTTTTTTTTTTTAAGTATCACACAGTAGTCTCATACAGATAGCAGCCATTCTCATACAATCAAATTATCTGCAGCGTTTTTGGCAACTGCCATTTCAAGCATTAACTAACAAGTTTTGTCAAGGAGACAGTCCTTCCTGTGGCTGTAAAACTGTACTGATAAAAGAAGCATGAATTTTCAGTCTTTTTTTTTTTTTTTTCACTCTAAGAGAAATAGAGTAAGCTCTGAACAGATAATTTCTCGTACAGAAAGCACAGAACCACTGAAAGAAGTGTTCTACCAAAAATATGATATCTAATATTGACCTGCAAAAAGGAGTGTCAATAAAAAGTAATATCCAGGATTATGTAAAGGGTCAACAGACTTTGAGACTTTTGCTGAAATTAAGGCCTATTACATATGAAGCAATATTATTAAACCAATCAGAACTTAATTGGAGGCTCAGGGTAAAGTACTGCATAGAGTTGGTTTTTTTTTTTTCCAGAGAAATCTGTTTTGACGTTGTTGCTTAATACATTTGAATAAAACTTGGTTTGCTGTTCACATTAGCTGGGTAGACTTTTGGCAAGGGTACTCCTTCTCTTGGGTCAAAAGGGAAAAAGCCTCTTTCGATGAAATTTTCAGTAAGTCCTTATGCTTAAGCAATGCTACCACAATTCTAGTATGGATTATGCTCTAAGTGTACCCTCTGTCTTCCCACAGAAACAAAGAGTTTAGCTGACTACCTTGGACTGAACTCCAACTACTCTGAATGCAAATTATTTCATTCATCTATGTTTAGTGGTGTTACACCCAGGAATGGCAGAAGTCATAACGTATAAACTATTCTTCCTCAGGCTGGCATATCATTCAGGATCTTCCCAGCTACATGCTCCTCCTCACCTTCTTCTATGAGGAATGCCAACTGTGACAAAGTATGCAAATTTAATTTAATGCTTTAATGGTTTGTGTCATTCATTAGGGAGCATGCTTTTTTTTTTTTTTTTAATTAACTTTGCAAAGGATGACTTCTGACCACTTTGAAGTCAAACATGTTTGTAATTCATAAACATGACAAAACTAACACCCTGCTCTTTTTGCTGACATTTTCATATGTTGTCCTACACCAGATGGCTGAAGAACCTAATCAAGAGATTTTGTATAAAGCAAAAAAAATTATAAGATAGGATCTGTAGTTATGACAAAAAATGTTGCAGAACTCTATGTCTAACATACTGATACGTGTAATCCTTGCAAAGCATTTAATGACCCTGTACCATACTATCAGAAAATCCTCCCCTGTGTCAATATCTCTCTGGTCAAGACAAATTGCAACAGTATAAAAATCAGATTTTACTGAGTTTTGTCCCTTAATGAACTAGGCAGAGATAGAAAGTTCCATCTCTCTTCATTCTCAAGTATCTCCTAACAAGTACTTCTATTGAATACTTTCTCCACATCCTTAGGTCAGATTATGGGCTTCTTACTGCTTTCTCTACACTGCTATACTCCTGGGGTATGGACAAAAAACAAACCTAGGAAGAGAGATTACATGTGAACATTTGTAGAACCCATCTTAAAAAAGGTTAAAAAATAACTCATGGTTTCTGTGAAGTCAAAACAGAACTCTAATTGAGTCACAGTTTCCTCAAGTTTTGCTTTACTGAAAGTCTGTGTTTTTTAAAAATCTGTTCATCAGTTTTCAATTACTTCAAAATCAGAATCATAATCCTAATTTAAAAGACCACCAGGGATGTACTTAAGCAGGAACTGTGTTTGATTTCCCCACTTCTACACCAAAGAAATTCAACTGCATTTCCCTGACTTGGTAATATGATTATTTTTGCAGGTTTTACTTAATTTAACAGTGTAATCACTATGGCAAATTCCTGCCTTCATTTATTGAGTTGGTTAAAATGGTAGTCCTCTTTCCTGGAATGATTATTTATAAAATTCACAGTAATTTAAAATTGGTTTTAGAGTTTAATTTTTTCCTTTGTTTTAACTTCAAGTTTGAGTAAATAATGTCAGTACTATATGTTAGTTCAATCTGCAACAGGACCGGATTCTAGAAATGCACTACTAAGAAGCAAAGACAAAACGACTAAAATGCAGAAAGGGACAGACACCATGGTGGGACCATTATATATTTTATTCAGAACTTACTGAGGACAATATTTATGGCTGAACAAGCTTCACTAAGCCCAGAGAATGATGTTAGGCTTTACAGTAAATAACCCAGGCTTATTTCTGGGGTTTTTTTGGGTGACTGGGGAGGGGGTAGTGTGGGGTTTTTTTGTTTTGTTTTAGGGGGTTTTGGGGTGGGGTCTTTATTTATTTATTTATTTATTTATTTATTTTTAAATCATGAAAGCTCTTTTAACCTCTGAAAAGGATGATTATTTAAATCACATTTGCGTGAATAACACTCATTTAAAAATCAAATTCTTACATTTTCCTTGCATGCTGTGGTTCTTCAAGTTGGCCCTGCTGTGACTCAATCAAATTTCAGCTTTTACCTTAAAACAAAATCTAATCAAGTCATAGCTGATTTTTCTTTTCTTGCTGCAGTTTGCCTGAAATAAAAACGTGTTTGCTTATTGAAAATTATATCGCTTAACTCACATATCAAATAGAGAAATCTGCAGAAATATACCAGCAAAACTCACAATCAGCTTTGGAGCAAGAAGTAAATATTAACTAAGGAAATGTGGAAATAGGTGAAATAATAACAAATAAACAGTGACTATTCATTTTTGTTTATGTTCCCGTTAATATCTGTGGTCCCAGAGAAGCCTGAAGGAATACCTGTTTGAAATTAACTGTACAAAATTAAATGTAACCCATATATACAGTGAAGTAAGACAACATTTAAGGTGATGTCGAACATATTTTATAGCACTTGTCTCCAGAAAATAATCAGTTCTTTTTAGTCAAGCTTTTGTCTCCTGCTTCTAAATCCATGCACTCAGCAGTAAGAAATGAACACAGGCTCATGCCACTGCCCCTCCCAAACACCATTTTTTCCTGGGGAACACTGTATCCCTATATGCAAGAGTACTTTGTACTAAGGCTGGATTTTTCATAAATATTAACTGAAAAAGATAATAGAAAAAATACAGAAACTCCTACTTTTTTATTTTATATGGGACAATATTAATCTCATGAATTTTCAGTTTAGGAAGGTGCGAGCCATAGCTCAATGTTTTGCATTCTTTGCCACTGTGATCCTATGTGTTTACAAAAGAGTTGTGTCAAATACATCAGATATAAATGGATCCTAGATTTACTCTTAAAGACCTTCACAGAGACCTTACAGAGGTAAGAGTAATAGCTACAGGATGCAAGAAAGAAGAGATGGCTCAAGGCTGTGCTTGAACAAGTGACATACAGAGACTAGATGACCTCCTGAGATCCTCTCTATTCTCAGCAATTTTATGGAAAGAAAATAAGATTTCTTCTAACACTGCAGATACTTCTAACAGTGATAATGAAAACAGCAGTGGGCTTGTGCATTCATTGAGCAGACTGAATCTTGAATTTTCCTGTGCAAAACTGGGCTTTCTTTAATCTTAGATTAATGAGTAACTACCATGAAGTCAAACCTTATAATTAATTACAGTGGGCTTTGTAGCAGTTACAAACAGATGAGGCTTAATGGTGTTATTCCTGCTGTTGGACATTTAACATCTTTAAGAAAGACAAGAACATTGTTAGATGTGGAGGAGAATCAAGAAAAAAAAGCATAGCAGAGAAATCAGTTGGTTGCCATTTCTAAAAATTCAAGGTGTTTCATGCTAAATGACAAAAAGGTGATAAAAATATAATGTAAAACAAGAGTGACTGCAAATGAAACTAATAATGCTAAAGCAGCCTGGAAAGGACTGAAATAAAAGTAATAATGAAATAAAACACAGTAATACAATTTATAAAAAGATCCCAAAGGACCAAAAATAAGATTATGTTAATGTTCTTATATTTGTTTAGGTTTTGCGTTCAGAACAACTGGAAAACTTGCACAACATTCTTTACATAAGTAAATTAAGAGGAGTTAACACACTGTAATGCTTTCTAGAAGCCAATGGAATTATATCTGTGAAAGAGAATTTTTAAAATTTGACTTAAATTCTCAACCCCCTTAATTAATATAGGCATCAAAGGATTTTACTTTTTCTCTATTTTTTAAAAGCAGACTTTAATATTCGAATCTTCAGATTATAGCAGTAAAATGAACAAACATTTTCATTACTAGTACTTCTCTATAAGCTTTATTATACTGTCTTAGCCATACTGCTTTTAAGACATACCAGCCAACTTCCATTTTTACTTTTTAGGAGAAGAAACAGGTAACCCTCTCCCTACTGTTTTCTTATTTCTCATTCCTGTGATATTTCATCAGCAGAACCACTTTACCAGTAACAAACATAACTAACTTTTTTCACATCAGGCAAAATATTTTTTCTGTAATTGCAATACTCCTGTTAATGACTCTGATAGAGCACAGTAATAAACAGACACCATCAGAACAGGTGCTCTTTCAGGGTAGTTTGTACTAGATCTATTTCAGAAACAAAGTAAAAAAAAAAAAAAAGGCTTTGTTTGGAACTCGGCAAAGACTGATACAAAGAAAGCATTTTGTATGATCTGTGCCAGCTTGTTAATATAAAACCATCAGTGTGGGTTTTGCTTGTTTCTCACAAGGCTGCTGTTAGGCACACATCAAAGGTATGCAGTCTCAGTTATTAGAATACTTCAATTTTTCTGTAAACCAGTAATTTACAAATTCTTTGGACTATCAGCCCACAACTTATTCGAAAAAAGCCAGTTTCCTTAATGCAGTTCATCCCTGAGCAGCACAAAGATCTTGCACACTTGACACGCATACAAACAGCTACCCTGGTTCACAGTCTCTGTTAGGAAGTATTTTATGGCTGCAAGCATGTATCAAAATATCATTAAGATTCAGTGGAAGTGAGATAACTAATTCCTATCAGAACTTTGGAAAATACCAATTAATGAGCTTGGGAACATTGAGGCTAATAAGTGAAAATGCAGTTATTTTTAATTAAAAGGCACAGTGCTAGTAAGGACGGTGAACATCAGAATGTGCATACAAAGCAGACATGAACTAAGCAGAATTGGCCTACATAACTCATTCGTAGACAGAGAGGCCATTTCCTAGAATTCTTTTCATCAGCACTTGGCTGCTTGTTTGTTCCAGCAAATTACATTTTGTTAGAAAATATCAGTTTCACTCTGTGGGAATGACAAAAGATCAATAAATTCACAAATATGGGGAATGTATATGTTCCTTCAGAGTCAGGAATATTGACAGTCTGTGTGACAGATTGTTTCTGTACTGTTGGAGAATATTGTGACATGCTAACCAGTGTAGCTTTTGTACTTTACAGCTTTCTTTAAAAGGAGGAAAATTAGATCCTTTCAGGAAAAAAAATATTGTGAAAACTTTTGTGTTGCAATTTACATATGTCTAAGGGATTAAATAAGCAGGAAATGTTCAGAAAATTTTCTATAACACACTGAAAATTTCAGTCATAACTTTAATTATATTTTAACAACGTAATGTACATATCTAACTTTATTGCTTTTTCTTCTTCTGCTATGCCCAACATGAAACTCTACCTGTATACTGCAGTAGAAAATAACAGCTGAAATTTGTCAAATGATTGAAACTAAAATCAGGCTGAGATGAGTGAATGGAAGCACCCACTTAAACTGTTGGGACTGTATTTTTGAAAATATCTTAACTCATGCCTGCACATCTTAAAGTGAAATGTTATGAACATCACCTACAATGAATTTGGCAAGTAAACTGGAAGGGTAGCTGTAAAAGATAAGTTTAAAGGACAGTACTCAAGACAAATATATAATTCTGTCCAGAAACAGTAAACGAAACTCCAAACAATCAAAAAACAATTTTGATGAAACTATGATCAGCAATATAACAAGTCACCCAGTTATTCCTCTTTCCCTCATTAAGTTAGAAATATATCCTAGAGATTTGATCATTTTAATTAGCAACAAATTACCACTGTGTCCTGGTTCAGCTAGGATAGGGTTAAGTTTCCCCAGCAGAGAGAGAGAGGGAAGGGATCTCTAGGAGGGTTGTTCATACCCTGGGTAGTGTTGGTGTCGGGATGCATATGGGGCAGGTTTGTTCCCTGACCATTTGCGGTATTTCTCTGTACATCGTTAGTCTTGCTTACTGTTATTGCTGTTTATTGTTGTTATCATTGCCACTGTTGTTGTTCAGATTGTTTATCACACTGTTGTATTAAATTTCTTCTTATTTTAACCCAGGTTTGTGCCTCACTGCCAGACTGACCGGCTGAGGGTGGGGGAGGGGCAACGGCAACGTGCTCTCCGGTCCCAGCAGGGCCTAAACCACCACACACTGTCATAGCCATACAGAAGTTTTCCCATTTTCAGTTACTCAAACAATGAGAAAACATCCCCTGTTCATCAATATACAGAAACTAGTTTGCCAGACATATTACAGACTTTTTATGCTACTTTTGAAACATATAGAATGCATAGGCACGGGCAAAGAGAGCACAGATTAAATTAGCGGAGCTATGGGTAAAGGAAAAAGCTGAATAATTTAGTCCAAGTACATGAAATAAATCATATAAACTGAGTCAAATCTCCAAATCTTTGTCCTTTCTCTCACTAGTCTCTTAAGCCACAAAATAATAAAACTCGTGGACAAATTAAGTGGCACATTTTGGCCTTTTGTTTGGATTTTTTTTGGTGTTGGTTTTTGTTTGTTGAAAGACTGACCTGAAAGAAAAAGCACAAACTGCTGTGTGACTCAAATGGTGTTGTATGACTAGAATATGGATACCTACATGATACATGATCTACATGTCTCTGGCTTGCTTAAGCCATATGTGCACATTTCCTAGCTTTAAAAATTTCCTCCTGTAAGAATAATATATCCAAATTAGAGCTTGCATTATGTTTATCTCTGAACATAGTTGCAGTTCCAGCCATCTTCTGTATGCATATATTCCATACATGACAATCAATTCTCAGGTGCTTTCAAGCATGTCAAGTGTTGAACTACTTTTACATTTAGATTCATAAGTAGAACAAAGAGAACAGAGCTGTAGTTCTGGTTCTCCCACTGAAGATTTGTTCAGAGAATATACCAAATGACTCTGCCTATGGTTTGAAGAAAAAAAATTGTAAGATTGCAAGTGAACTTTATTTTTATAAAAATGGTTTATTTTAGAGTTCATATAAATCCATGAAAATACAACATTTTGGATGTGTTAGGCAAAAAACCTGTGCATTTAATGACACTTATTCTACAAATTTGGTAAGAGATCTATTGGAAGTATTCAAGTGTTCCACCCACTAAGAATGGCATGTAAATAGCTATAAAACTATATTTTGTGGCAGGGACAAAAATATTAAAAGCTAAGAGAAAGGCTTGAATACATTGCTTGAGAAGCCATAATCTGATAAACAATTGCACATGTAATTTCAGCCATGTCAAATCTGAGTTGATTGAACCTCTTCAACATTTCACTTTCCCAACAAGTCATTCCTGGCCTAAAAATAACATTAGTTAAGTTGTCTGAAACTAGTGTTGATTAGTAGTTTTTTGTTCAAAGAGTCTGAGTAGGATAAAGTTTGCTGACAAAAGAAAACAGTGAAATCTGTATAAATGTGTATTCCATTACTGCCAGCTCTATTTGACAGTTGTTTATTGTAAAATTGAATTTTATCAAAAGATTCTCCATGTCTAACAATCTTTGAATTTGATCCTGTAGTCAGGTCACTAGCAAAGAAGTTTTTTTCATGCTGGTGAGTTTCATTTCTTTGTTTTTCATCCATTACAATACACTATTGCTATGTGTCATATTTGCTGTCAATGTCAATAGCATAAAATTATTCTCTATAAACTTTTTAATGTTCCATGTCATTTAATATGATGCTGGAGTGCAATTTTCTTTGTATGCACATAGTGAACAAAAGAGATAAGAAGATAAGGGCAACACAAAGAACAAAGTAGATAGCAAAGAAAGATTAAGAGAGACACTCTACTTCTGTTTCCTTGTGCCTTCCAAGCCATTAACACCAGAGCTCAGTGAGTATAAATGCTGCCAAATCACACTGCTGCCTTTTTGTACCACTTAGAAGTGAACTTTAATACAAGACAAAATGACGGAGGATCAGATGCAAGGCTGACCAAATCACCTACAACATCATATCTATGTCTATTAATAAGACTAGTTAATCCATTGGTACTCTATGGATCTGACTCGGGAACATAGTGAAGCATTAATTTAGGAATGTCCAGGCATACTACCCTAGATTAAGATCTCAAAGAGTTTTAACTTAGGTATCAATTTATTTTTTGATTGTTTTTGCTTTAAAACAAAATTCCTACACATTCTTGATAAAGAAAGGTTTTCATAAAGTTCATGATCGCAAACTCAAAGTATCAGACTCATTGGTTAGGGTAGCTTTACACTGACCCAAGCACAAAGCTACTAAGATACAGTGGATGTTTTTTCTGTACAGATTGATGCTGAGTTTAAGAACCTCCTATTGTGCACATGTCATTGTCAGTGCACAGCTCACACTTCCTGCTTAGACACTAACACCACTCAGACAGTTTCAACAGTAAATCTCATTGTTCACGTACCATTGTGCAAGCCTACCTTCTGGAACAGCCTCCAGACACCCCAGCTGGCACACCTAATGGCCTGGGACAGGCAGAGCACAGAAGTAGTGTCATGGTTTATGTCCAGCCAGCAACTCAGCCCCACACGACCATTCGCTCATTCCCCACAGGTGGGATGGGGTTAAGAATCAGAAGGGTAAAACTGAGGAAACTTAGGGGTTGAGATCAAGACAGTTTAATACATAAAGCAAAATCTGCACATGTAAGCAAAGCAAAACAAGGCATTCATTCACCACTTCCCATCAGCAGGCAGGTGTTCAGCCATCTCCAGGAAAGCCAGGCTCCACCAGTGGTGACCTCAGAAGACAAACGCCATTACTCCAAACATCACCCCCTTCCCTCTTCTTCCCCCAGCTTTATATATCAAGCATGACACCAAAAGGTGTGGGATATTGCTGAGGTAGTTGGGGTCAGCTCTCCTGGCTGTGTCCCCTCCTGACTTCTTGAGGCTCCCCAGCCTGCTTGCTGGTGGGGTGGGGTGAGAGTCAGGAAGGCCTTGACTCTGTGTAAGCACTGCTCAGCAGGAAGGAAAACATCTTTGTGTTATCAACACTGTTTCCAGCACAAATCCAAAACATAGTCTCAGTAGAGAAAATTAACTCTATCCCAGCCAAAACCAGCACACGTAGCTTAATGCCATCTTTGCTTCTCTGTTATCCATAGAAAGAAAGAACTGAAGACCCAGCACACCACTTCCTATGAGAAATTGCATATGTTAGAGCATCTGGGAACAGTCAAGCCTCAACTCTGTACTCAAAAATGTATCTATCTAACGTACTGAACATAAAAGACTAGTTATCCTAACAATAGAAATCAATGCCAAACCCTATCAATAATATATTGGCTTTTATAAAACTAATAAAACAGAAAAACAGAGATAATGTGTATACAATGAGACTATACAGGTAAGACAAGACAGAACTTGACCTTAGTTGTTATTGGTAACTTATGTTTTTAGGATCTCAGTTAAAATTTATTACTGATAATTCAATGTCCAAATTCATTTAAGTATCATAATACTTATTAAAGAACTAGTTGTTTTAAAACATTTTCTGTGACACCTGCTGCAATATAGTCTTTATTTTTCTCTAGTGACAGAGAGGCAATTAACACTAAAGAAGTCATGAAGCATTTAAGGAAATCTGGTTTTCAATGCATTAAATGAAGTGACATAATTAGCACTATTTAAAATAAAGTTTTAACACAAGTCCTAAGATAAAGTCTAAACAGTGAGCATTAAGGGCTATTTATACAGCCATTTTCCTCTAAGGAAAGTAAATAAATCCAGTTTATTTACAATAGATTGGTTCAGAAGTCAGGTTATTTATAATACATACTATAATTATCTGAACAAACAGACATCTTTTATTGGTAACTTATTTACACTGAACTTTAAAATTGAATTGTTCTAAGAATAACTTGGTATTATTAAATCAATTACTGCACAGAGACAGAAGTCTACAATCCTATTTTAATATAAAAATACCTTCCATGCCATGTTGACAATGTGTACAAATTGAAATGTTCTTCAGCAGCTATAGTGGATGCTAAAGTTCCTCGAGCTGAGCTTCTAGTCTTCTGTTGCATTTTTTGTCTCTAACACCTCTCCCAGGAAAATTGTTTTGTAATAGACTATGTAGTTATGCAAAGATAATCAGACAACAGTGAAGGGAATATCACCACTTTCCCATACTGTATGTTCATTACTATATTATAAACTCCCATGATTTTTATATGTCAAAGAACTTTGTTCCTTTTTTTTAGTTCTTCAGATAAAATTGGGAAAAAATAGATTAATATCCTGGGAGTTATACCAAAGGAAAATTTACATAAGCTAGAGGAAAACCATAATCACTGTCAAAGTGTTTTCTGGGTCTTCTAAGGTGTTTCTGTGTATGCATAAGTTAAGTACCTGAATAATTTTTTGCTAAAGGACAGTCCCTTTGCTACAAATTTCCTAATGTTTGACAGAATACTGTAGTCAAAGGTATTATTACTATTATGATCGTCTTTTCATCACTTTAATACACTCTTGTATTCTTAGATTTGTACACTAACAAATAACATTGAGCCATTTTGTAGGGATAAAAACATGTATATAGTAATGAGGTGTACACAGAGTGACTTCACTGCTATTACATTGAGAATCAACCCTGAGACTCTTAATGACAAAATATGCAGTCTCAGGAGATAGGTGTCTGTATCACTCACATATGTCTTCTTGAAAGTAAATGCTGTAAGTAGCAATTGCATGGTCCATAGAGAGAGATAAGCACCATAATCTTGCAGCTGTATGTGCAGTGCAACTATAACAACTGTAGAAAAGGAAATTTCAATGAAAATATAGGAATAATAGATGGCAATAATTAGAGCCTATGAGAGTTTGGGGAGACTTGCATGTCCAGGAAGAATGATTTACTAAATTAAGTTCAGAGCACCTAGTAAAAGAGGAGGAAAATTATATTTTTGTACTGTCTTTTTTTTTTTTTTTTTTCTTTAATCTGTGGGAAGTCATACACTGTCGGTTTCTTCTAAAGAGAACAGAGTGTGCTATAGAATGGGAGTTATCAAGTGATAGATTTCAACCTTCCAGAAGTAGAGGCGATCTGTAAATTAGGTGTCTACATACTTTCCAATCTACTGGGGTCTCTAGACGGCACTATAGCATATTAACTATACACTTGTCTTCCTGTTTTCCTTACAGGCAACAAAACTACTTTCACTTTCCTTGAGCAGGGGCAAGACTAAAGGAATTACATATGCTGCATCACTGTCACCTTTGATGTGTTCTTCCATCAGGCTGCATAGGAATTTATGTGATTGGGAAATGTTATTTCTGAAGCTACAGGGCAGTGAGTTTAATAACAAAACAACAGCTGCATAAAACATCTCACTTCTTAGGTTAAAAACCTGAGCACCACAGATGGAAATGAAGATTTCAGACAAACCAGTGATTTTGGAGATTCTGGAGGGCTGTGCTGATGCAAATCTACCAAAGAAGAATTCACTGTGACTGTCCTGGATAATTCTGAAGTTCCTAGCACAAAGTTATGAATGGGAAAAGATTTTTAGTATTTTAAACTCAAATGCTCATACTCAGTCTAAATAACCAGCAACTTCACATTGAAACAACATTTGGGATAACTTGTAATTATGAAAAGTGCTGATAAAACATGGTAGAAAACACACCACAGACCACAAATACCCTCACAGCTGGCGGTTTTGACAAGCAGTACTTGTTAAGCACAACTGACACATGCTCTCACACTGCTGCCTTTCTTCCATTTTTGTCTTGTTTCTGCATAGGAGGACGCAGATGGTAAGAAGGAAGGGCTGGCTGTTGTTGCTACAGTGGTTGCAGTAAAATTGAGGCAGTAATAACAGTCTACACTGGAAACAGAACAGGTAGAACGTTGACTGCCACCTTCCCAAAGAACCCAGACATTTCCGTGAACTGGGAACTGGCAGGGAAGACTGGGCAAAGTGCGTGGCAAGCTCAGTTCCTTTTTGGGAGCCAAAACTGACAAGTTGCTCCAAATATAGCTCTTGGAAACTAGTTTGGGAGGAATTCTTCTGCAGTAATGACCCATGTTTTTATAAAGGCACAGTTCTAATTTCTTAGAAGGTCTTAACAGTAACCATATTCTTGATATCATTTGAGGAAGTGGTGCTATGAGAACAAACATAAGAGATACCATGGAAAAGGTTAAATGGCAGATGGTAACGGGAACGTCCAAGATGCACCTATGAAACTACCCTATCTTCTCCTACTAGCACTGCTTTAGAAACTCTTGGTGTAAGCAAATGAGTGGATTTCATATGCATCTGACACTGGAGAGTAAAAGTATTAACCTTGCACTGCTGCATTGTCCTAAACAAAATACATTGTTCCTGAAATATAGGCAGACTTTATTGCCTTCATTTCAAAAGGCAATAAAGGAAATAAAAAATGTTATTACTGATAGCTATTCAGTAGAAAAACTAGAAAATGCATCAATCCTATTCAAGTCACATCTGTATCACTGCCAATGGAACTGATCTATGGAACAGTCAATATCTTCAGTGTGAGGTACTTCACTTACATGGGTATATAGAGTACACCTATTAGTAAGATATCTCACAAGCTTAGTATATAGTTCTGTGCTTGCTGTGATTATATTATACTTACACCAGAGCCAGACCTCTTCCACTGCATTTCAGTCGCTGTGTGGAATCCTACAGCTCAAGTGAACCACAATTACTTAAGAGAAAAGGACTAGGGAAAACAGCCATGTTTTTCCTCATCTTGCAAAAATCTCTATATATTGTTTTAGGTATGTAAGGTGGGTGGAAGAAAGTATTATTGCCATTTCAGCTGAGTAAGAAAGAAACTCAACCAAAGTAATTAAACAGTTCTTCCAGACAGTCATGGATATCTTCTCCCACGTGCAAATGATGCTAGCCTTTATATCAGAGTTGTTTTCCTACAAAAACCTGAGATATTACTCACTCCTCTCTCCTGGGATTCCCAAACCTATGAGTGTGTTCCTCAAAAAAAAAAAAAAAAAAAGCTCTCTTTACACCCTATTTCTTTTTCTTTGCCTACAAACAAGTCTGTATCTTTCTCACAGTAGCACCTAGTTTTAAGCCCAACCTTAGGAAAGGGTGTTGTGTAAGCTTTGCCAGCAGAAGAGCAGAGCAGTACTCTACTGTGCTGCTTGATTCTTTCTCATCTTCCTTCTCTTTCATACAGGAAGCAACAACCTACTGCTTTATCCCCACAGCAGATCAGAGCACACTCCAGTCTGATTTACTTAATCCAGCTATCAAAAGTAGATGCACAAAGTCTAAGCTCTATTCCTTCTGAATCACTCCATGCATACTAAGTCTGGGGAGGAAGAAGATAACGTGAGCAGCACTGCACACAACTATAATCCTCAGCCAACACCTTGATAATTTTTAGCATAGCAAGGAGGGGTCATTTTTACTCCCTTCACACTTGACTGAAATCAGGTTGCAGTGTTTTGCATGCCATATACAGGAATATTTGATTTGAACATATACAGAAATGCTTGATAAACATGAAGTTCAAACCTGTAAAAATCAGGTAAAGCATGCAATTAACAAGTAAATGTGTCCTAGATTCAACCTCTGCTATTTATTAATTTTCTGCATTACCTTTTACATCACTTGTTCCTTAAGACTAGTTTTGTTTTCAAACTGTAAGACCAGGAAAAGTCTATCCAAACTTGGTTGGTACCAAAATATGAGAGAGTAAGAGTTCTTCACTGCTGCTATTCATGTCTGTGTTCATTACTCCATTACAAGCTGCCTGATCTACCAGTCTCCTAGTTGTTATGCATTCATTATAAGAGCATGGTGCGTTAGAACAACTCATTCCATAATCCACTTGCTAGGACACAATCTGCAGTCTTCCCCGTCTCGTCTAAACCTCTTCACACTATGGGGTCTTTAAGTTTCCTTCACTGGATTTTTTTAGGCTTTTTTTTTTTTTAATGAAAAGCTATATTAAAATAAAAGGCTTCTCATGAAAGTGTCATGGGATAACAGAATAAATTCTTGCCCTATTTTAATTAGAACATGCATCCTGCTGAGTTTAATTATCCTGTCTTATTATAAATTTGACAATAAGGACAACACGCCAAAAAAATACACATTTTTGTTGTTTTTTTTTAAAATGTGTCAAAGTCTGTTTGGAACTCTCAGATTTACAGGACAATGTACTTTGTGACTTTAACTTTGTTTCATAAGCTCATTAAGAAATACAGCAAACAAACATGACAAATGCTCAGTCCCCTTTTGTCCAGGCCAGTCTATCCCATGAATTGATTAATTCAGCATTCAGGACATAATATTTCATAATTTAAAACCCATAACTTCCTCGTCCTATCCTTCCTCCTGCCTCATGGGGTGGGCACCCCCTGTATCACACTGGGAGGCACGAATGCCTTTAACAGTCCAGTTACTGTTGGATCAGCTTCAAAGCATTTAGGGTAAACTGATGTTTTGTATCTTCCAGCTTGGAGGTTTTGTCTTTACCATTACCATAAATTAGCAGATTCTGAGGAGACTGACAGACAACAGGTAATGGTTACAGAAGACAGCAATCTGCAGGTGACAATGGCTGCACAGCGGCCCTTCCCCCGTGTCCTGCCTGCCTGCTGCTCTCAGTTGACCTAATGGCACCACTCCCAGCACACCACCAGCCTTGGCAGGAGCCACGTCAGCCAAGGCCTGAGCAGGCGTTGACTGAACAGTCACAAAAGCTCAACATTTCATATGACTACATACATAAGAATGATAATATTTACTAGAATATTTTTATTTATTATTAGTTTATCCAAATGAACAACAATTACTTTCTGGTATATAAATCCTACTACCTGGATAGTTAATAATTTTTATTTTTAAAAGTACAATTTTCTGATTTAAATTTTTTTCACAGCACTGAAACTAATAAAATTCTCCTGTTTGTAAACATAATTAAATGTCATAGATGTAGCCAGTTTAAGAAATATCATAAATGCAAAAACCTTTATAATATTTGATATTATATCCTTATTTCATGTAGGAAATTTCACAATTCATAACAGTGATATGATTTTTAACTGCATTTTTTCAATATGTTGATTAATAAAGAGCTAAAGTTGGAGCTTCATAAACAGCAGTGCAGTAATGTATCCTGGACATGAAAAATTGTTCTATTAATCTTTTCACCTTACAAATATGGCAAAATATGAAAAGTTACATTTGTGCTTTTCCACATTCAACTTTTTTTTTTTAAATAAGAAAAAAAAGGTTTTAATTTCAACTGCAATTTAAAAAAAAAAAAAAATACTGCCATTCCTCCCACGCACCACTCAGTACATTCACTAATGGATTTAGCAGTGCCTTAAAAGTAATTAACGGGGTGTGTGTGTGTGAAAGTGCTAGAGCCATTAATTGTCAACTGTTTTCGGTTGAAAGCACTACAGTGGATCTGCAATTTTAATGTAAACAGCATTTGGCAAAAGAATGCTCAAGTACAAGGAAACGTGAATAAGAAGTTTGTGTAATGATACAGCACTAACCATGTTACTAACTTAAACAGGAAGAACTATTGTTAAGTAGTGTTGGAAAGAAGTTTCTAATAAGAAAAATCTTGCTATGAGTATTTAAGTCACATAATGTGCTCAACTGCTTAGTTGAGCTTGAGAATGAAATAAGCAGTATTAAATATCTGGGGAGAAGGGAAAATTACTTATTTCCTTTGTAGAGCATATAAATCTAAATTCAACCAGTCAACCTCTAGGCAGTGTTAGATGCCAATTTTAATGAATCATAACTAAATATTTACTTTTCTTTTAAATGCTTTATCCAGATTACACATGATTTTCCTCCGTCACCTCTGTAAATGAGCTTCTTATAAGTTAGATTATAATAAGTAGATTTAGGTGGAAACTAGCAAAAAAAAACCAGAAAAAAGTTACTATTGTTTTATACCTCTTAAGGACTAAAGCAAAACAACAAATATTAAAAAAAAAAAAAATCAAGCAAAAAACCCAAAACACACAAACCAAAACAGACAAAAAAAAGCAGAACTGATGTCTGCATTTCAGCGGAGGCAAAAACTCTAAAGGAGCCTTCAGATGAATTAGATGCAAGGGCTAATTTTGATTCAAAACACTGATCCATTCTACCAAGAGTCTGAGTTAGGATTTCTCAGTACGATGTACGCCAGTGACATGTTGTGTACATCTCCAGCATTCTCCCAAGCACAGTAATGCAAGCATGTAATCCCAGTGGCAGTGGCTCATCTTTAAAAGTGACCTGATAGCAACACAAGTACAAAATGCACTTTTGACTGTAGCCTTCTGAAATGAAATCTCAAAGCAAAATAAGTTGTTTCCATATGAGTTTTAAACCGATCATACTGACACACAGCATTGGGGCATGTAACAGTGCTGTAGAGTGTTTTCCTGGATAAAACCTCCTGTTGATTTGGGGTGGTAACAGGACATAGAATGACTAAATACTACAGATTAGTGCAGTATAAATTCTGATACTCCAATTATAAGCAAGATAAATTCTCACATTGCACACACATCATATGCAAACTGTATTTTCTTGTTATCAACCACATATTTTTATAGCCTTATGTCTTGATGTATCCAAGTTATCAAACCATCCCTATTTCTTTCAGCGTTAGAGGAATGGGTTTCTTCTCACATGCTGTGATGCAGTAAGATAGCTATTTTGCAACTGCTACTGCAACAGCACACTTTCAAACCAAGTAATGACCAGAACTCCCCAACTAAGTTGCTGTAGAATTGATCCTGCCTTTCTGTATTTTCTATGCAATGACTCATACTTATTGCAACCATGAAAAAATGCTGCTACTTGCTTCCTTATTCTCCTACATGCCAGCCTAAAATGAAGATTCCATCAAAGGCCTACTAAGCTACTCTGTGCACAATCAATTAGTGTAGGGAACCTTCAGACCAGAGCACATCTTCCACCTGCAGGCAAAGCTGTGTACTCAAGTGAATCATGATGTCAAACTACACGACATTTTTTATTTTGTTGTGCAGTTACATCTACTGTACACATGCAACATATTTAATAAACACCATGAGATAACATAATTGCCAGAATTAAGGCAATAGATATTATAAGTAATTTTGATCTTAAAATAACAAAATTATGAGGATGGTGTAAGAAATTGTATCCTAGGTCACAAATATAATATATGGACTAAGATGATCACACTAATCTTGTCTTCTGACTTTAAAAACTATACATTTATGCACCAGTGAAGACATTGAGACCACTGGAATAAGATACTCTTCCTCAAAAGTTTTCTCTGACACATAATAGTATATTTATACCTTTAATTAGCAAAAATTCCTCCTGTAAACACACTTCTTCATAAACCTTGAAGACATTAAAAATTAATTTTGGGGTATTTAAAAATATTCCAGCGACATGAACTGTGAATGCTACTCCAAAAACTAATGAAAGACAGATGAGCTTCAGAGGACAACAAGGTTAATCAGAAGAGAAATGATCTGAAGATTATACTTGGTCTAGGAAAGTGAATTGACAGCATAAAAAAACATGGAAAATAATCTGTGGAGCAGAGAGGCAACTATGCGAGATAAAGTACATCAAATCAAGATGACATTGTGTAAATGAAATGGGAGTAAATTAAGTCTGAAATGAGGAAAAACTAATAATAATATTTTTTAAAAGTCTTGAATCGTATGACAGCTGGTAGAAAGAAAAAAACCTCCCATATATTTACCTATTTTAAAGTTTACAAAAGGACTATGTGATGTGAAATAACAGGGCATGCCTCTTACTGAGGGACAGAACTGACAACAAAACTACACTAGTTCTGATTATTTGTTCAGGTATACTTTCAAACAGGGCAGAGCTTTATCCTCTGTATAACTACACAAATATTGATTTTTGATTGAAATAAAAGGTAATATCTCAGATAGGCACTTCATAATTCAACATAAAACAGAAAACTGAATTCTGAAAATGGCTCCGCTCTTCATTCAGAAATACGAATTCTTTGCCATTTTAAAGTGTTTTGGATTTAGCCATGTGTAGAACAGGAAATAAGGAAATGGACACTGAATCAACAAGAAATTAGACAGGTATAGGAATTTATTTGTGCTGCCTCAGCTTGGGGGGTTTGTTGTTGGTTGGGTTGGGGTTTTTTTTTAGTACAGGTGTGTTTCCTAACCAATCAACATTACAATCATTTCCATCAGTTAGGTCTCAGGTCTGCAATCCAAAATTGTAGTCAGATTTAACGAGTAACAGAATAAACAAGTCAGAATTTAGTATTTTCTACCTAATCCTATAACTGATGTGGCCAGGAGTAACTCTGGGAGAGACCCAGAAGAGACCCTAAGAGAGGTCTTGACTACCAGAGTAGAAACAGAGGGAACCCTGCAGCCCTGCAGCACCCTGTGTCTGTGAAGCATAGCAGGAATCACTGTGCTGACCCACTTGACCTTCTTTCCAAACCACAAGGCTCCCTTGCAGAACAGGAAAGTTTCATTTATTTTATCATACTGTATATATACCTGGGATTAAACTGTTCTGACATCAACTCCGCTTAGTCTTTGTGCTGTCAGTTTGGTCTTAAGACAAGCACAGCTTAAAAGTACCTGTTCATTGGAAAGCACTTAGTTTTTATGAATACCACAGAGCTTGTTATGATTTGAGACACATGGAACCTTTCTTCCTTTTACAGCTAGTCTCCTGGGTAACTTAAAGGAGCTAACTGGATATTTTCCACAAGTTACATTTCAGCTCTAGTGTTCTGAATAGATAGAGCATACTGCACAGCGTAAATAAGAGAGACATAAGTACTATAAGAACAGATATAAATTACTTAATTAATCCTTTGGAAAAAAGAAATTCTCTTGTTGCTAGTTATCCTATCACTCATATATGTAAAGCTTTTTAAGAAACAAATTTGAGTGGACTGAGGTTTTGGCCTGAGGTTCAACATAATTCTTATTTAACAAATCATAACTCAATGTGAAAAGCCTAAAAACTATAAAGAAACTTCAGTGCATATGACTTGATATAAACTACAACATCATAAATTTCTATGAGATATGCATGCTATAATATAATACATTCTTGGCAATTTTCAAAACAGCTATTTATACAATATATGGTTCTTACTAATCATTCAAGTTCTGTGCTAGCACATATTAAAGTTCAGGTGAGTCACAATGTAAACCTGAAGGAATATAACAACAACTCAGATCACATCTGGCAAATATAATCTGCATTCAAACCAGAAAAGAAAAAGATTTATTAATTCCTGACATGGAAAATTCAAATTTAGGAAGCTGGCAACATAAGGACAGTAACATTTGCAATACTATCGATTTTTAAAAGACTTTCTGACTGCATTTATTAGTCACATAAACAGAACAATTCTTACAAATTATCAACTAACTGTGGTTTTTTCGCTTGTTGGTACGTTGATTGGATTTACCTTCCCCTCCAAGGATTCTAGAAATCTTTTCCACGTATAAAGTAAGAAATGCTTATTCAAAATTAATTATAATAAAACTATGAGCCATGGAGTAAGGTATTTTTATATGCATAACATCCAGATGATAAATATTTTTTCAGAAGTTTTCAAAATAACTTTTACCTTTAGAAAGCACACACCACAAATAAACAGCAGCCCCGATCACTGTTTTCACCTTCAGTTTTCAATCTAGAGCAATTCTAACATACTCACTGCAAATTCTGTGAGTTCACATCACAGTAACTGAAATCAGAACCTGGATCAGTTTTTCTACTACAATTACTTGTTCAGCTGGTCACACATTTGGAAGTAATTTCTAGTGCTTTAAAATAATGCTGAATCTATCCATCTTTCTTTCCTGCCTCTCACAAAATGAGATGAAAATCTCTGTAGCTCAGAAAATGTCCAATCCTACAACTTCCTGTTTATTTTCAGAGATACATTATCCATAGCATTCTTCTAACAATTAAGCACATTTTTCCTACACTCATCATTAACCAAGATACTTCTAGGAGCTATCCGTTTGAAATTAGAAGAGGTCAATAGCCATAATCTTATTTAGCTAGTATTATCCCCCAGGGTGAAACATGGCTGAAGAAAGCAGTCAAGAAATTATCATACATCTATTTAACATATCTGTAAAAATAATTCCATGAAGATTTTACAACTAGACTGAGATGTGATGAAGAAGCACCCTATGCAACTTATGGCTGGTTAAATTGCACGAGGAAGACATCAGCAGAAACAAAGGCTTTCTTAAAAGAAAAAGACGTGCTAAGGAGGAACTTAACTGGAACGTGCAGCATGCATACAACACTAAAGGCTCACATCTACCCATTTACCATTGCCCCTGCACTGCTTATGTAAAGGATATTCCTACATAAGGGATCTTAGCATCTCATTTGTGCTATTCCTGCTTTTAAGATAGCTCTGAAGAAGAGCTTGGTCTCTCAACTTCAGTTAGGGTCTTATTACTTATTTTTCAGAAAGACATCTGGCAGTGTTGTCATAATTACCTAAGTTACAACGTGCCAAAATAAAGGTCTGTATGCAACTGTGGGTCCAGCATGCTGCAGTTAAGACTTCTTATGACTACACTGGAAGTCTTTGGGAAACAGCAGGAGATTTAAAGACTTACATTAAAGATTTACATTAACATTAATGACTAACAACAATTAACTGAAATACCACCTAACAGCCAAAAGTCAAAATCAGTAAAGTATTGCAAAGGTAAACTGAGAAACTATGAAACTAACATGTTAAGTTACTTAACATAACTAGCACCTGGAATTTCTAGAACCCCAAACACCTAGAACCAACCCCCCACCCCCGCCATGCACCTAGAAACCCACCCCTGCCCCCAGCACCTCGAGAGTTCCAGTTCAGATAGGAGCCCTCATACCACTAAGTTGTTGGCATTAGTCATCTCTCAGACCTGCTCCTTAGAGCTGAATGACACATGCTGGTAAACAAAGCTTAACATGTTCAGATGTATTTGTTCAACTACCATGTTGCTGACAATGTATTTAGAAAAACCATGTCCCCTCACAGCTGCTTTTTCTGAAATGAGTTTTTCTTGAATATTTCTTCTCTTGCCTATTTCAGCTACTTGTACAGCATAATCCCACAAATGTTTTACACCTGAGGAAACAATGTTACATTACTATTTTCATTTCAGACTCTTTTCAGCTATCCCTTTCAGTGCTTTCAGGGGATCACTGTAAGTGCAATAGCAAAAAAGGACCAACTTCCTACAAAGTTTTGTTCCACCTCTTGTAAAGGAGTTGGGAAATACCATGTTAAACAGAAAATTTGCCATGAACTGGAGCTTTACCACTTTATCCACAGGAAAATAAAAAGGAAGCAAGCCAACAACTGAAAGACACCGTTCTGCAGCAATCTTTAATATAACATCTTTGAATTGCCCCAAGAGAATTCCAGAAATAGCAGAGTATGTTGCACCCAAAAAGACAGAAGAGACAACAGATAATGCAATTTAGGTGACACTACTGCTCTTCACATATATACCAAGAGAAAAGCTACAATTTCTGACCCCTTCAGAAGGCACTGAGCCATCTCCAACATTGGAATACTCTTCCTGGAACAACGCATCTCCAGTTCACAGCCATTGTACTGAAAGAAATAAGGGCAAAAAGTCAACTCCAGACCTGCTTTCTGTATTAGCTGTAACAGACATAAATAATGCCATCTCAAATGGTATAATTTTAATGGTATTAAACAGGTATAAAACCTACCCAACAGGAACAGATAAAAAGAGGAGTACTACAGAAATGGAACTTAGTCAGAAGTGACTGTTGCGCAAACTGAGTACTTTACAGCAAGGTTGATTGCTTAAACTGTGGTATTCCCTTTACAAGCTCAAATAACATGCTAAAATTAAAATCTAATCTTTCAGTGTACAACATGTCATCTAGAAGAGTGTATGGGGTTTTAAAAAATCATGTACTATCAGCATGCAAAATTAATAAGTGTTTTCTTTAATTCCAAGGAAAGATTTTTCTGTGCACCAGGAATTAATTTACAGCCTTAAAATCCATTTTGACAACACAATCATCACATGTACAAACCCCCAAAACATCCTACAGTCTGTGTGTGTGACTACACTATCGCAATACTGAAGATATGATATTCTCCAATATATCTTTTTGTGGAAGAATTTTTATTATTATATTATTCATTTGAGAGCACCACCTGTAATTTGATTTTGTTGTCATTATGGTGGAGGAACAAAGCCTCTGCACAACTGACAGATAAAATTTTACCACAAGTAATTTTTTTGCATATTTCAGAATCCACTAACAGTGCCCTATGGAAAAGTCCTGTGGAAGAAATTATTCATATTAATCTGTGTTTTGCTACTGCTGTTCTGAAGGATACCTCTTTCAATTAACTTTACCAATTAACTTGGCATAAAGTAATGAAGCGACACCACAGACAATTACTCCAACACATACGAGAAAGCAAAAAAAAAAGCATATTGTTATTCACAATTGTTGGTCAGGCAAGAAATATATGACAGCTCAGGTTAAAAACAGTACAAAAAACTCAGTGATTCAAAAGGACTTTGAAGTCAGTGAACTGCCAAGTCACGATCTTATTCAGCAAGGTACTGGAATACATGCCTAACTTCAAACATATAAGTAGGCCAACTTGACTTTTTTGCATTATGGTACCTTTATATATATATATATTAAAAATGCAAACAAGAATTAGATACATCTACTTCAAAGACCCTGCTCCTGAAATCGTAGTCTGACATAGTTAAGTACATAACTGAATTACACACACTTTTACTACATATGAAATACTAGATAGGTACTGCCGTATACTCAAGTTCCAGGCATGGTTATTTTGCATTATTTCTTATAACCATTTATCACCAATGAATAAGCCCGAGTTATAGATGAAATAATATGACATTACATTTCCACAAAGCTCTAGAATGAAAAAAAACCCCAACTACTTAAGAAAGCACAGAAAATATATATGAATATACATCATCACATGCTGCTGTTTGGGAAGAAGCTCATTTTTGTAAAGCACAACCTTTACATTTAACAAAAGTTCAGAAAACAATAGCAATACCTAGATTATTACAAAGCAGAACTCCAACTGGTAAAAATTGAATTTGTGGATCTGTGCAAGTAGTGCCAGGAAGTAGTGCCAGCATGCGACTGTGTAAAACTGCAATGAACAGAAGGATATTACTTCAGTTTACTAGAGGTTATGAATATTCGATAGAGAGTGCTCCACTATGTTAATGAGCTCCTTAAAGGACACAAAAATTGATAGAAAGTTAGCTGAGGGTGTATGTCAGCAATGCAGTCAACTTAAGCGTAAGGTAGAATTTTCTTCTGAGTGCATAAAAAAATGAATTGTTTAGTACAAATAGTTCTACAAATTTGTGGACTTTTTTAAAGGATTTTGGCAGTAAGATGGGTTTACTAATGCCAATAACTTCTAGAAAGGGTAGCATTGTAAGGGTGCTGATGGCATAACATTTTCCTCCTTTTCACTGGCAAGGTTCTAATGGGATTGCCTAATAAAGACTGTTGACATACAAATAACCTGATCTGGGAGTCTAGTCCATGCTTCTCAGGGTTTAGTAATTTCTCAGAAGTGTTGCAAGGACAGACTAGGTAATGAGAAGGTTAGAATAAATTAAGAGACAAAAGTACAAATTTCCACATTACATAGACTGTGCATAAAAGGCAGGTAAGTTTTTGGGGAAAGACAACTGTTAATTTGAAAAAAACAATAGACAATGAATTACCTTACTTTGCATCCTCTTCTGATATTTTTATATTGCTTTTACAAGTTTTACATTCAAAAAACAATCAAAATAGTTCAGATTATAGTTTTATACTTGTATTTGAGAGAAATCATGTAAAATTATAACTGCCTTTCTCTTTATGCATTTTCAGTATATAAATGAACAGATGTCTTCATTTCTTTCCTGTATCAGCATAACATTCTCTATATTATGTATTTGTAAGACACATACTAAACATTACAGATTTTTTTGACCATCATCATTTCTTACACTGCACATCAGGTATTTCTTAGTCCTTCATTTATCTATCTTTTTATTCCTTCAAAGTTTTCTTTTATGCAGGCTTTTTGACACAAGGTAAGGGAAATTCTACCAGCCCTACAGATGCTGAAATTATACCTTTCAAAAGGCAAGTGCTTTTATTTATATTTATTTTAAAATTTTTGTTTAAAATATAATTCAAGTTAACATACATTTTCATTGAACAAAAATTTAACAAGGTAAAAGAACAAAAAAAAAAATACACAAGCCGAAAGAAATATCATTCCTAGAAGCCTTTGGGGACGTTGGTATTTCAAATGAAGTGACCACAAGTGCCAGAGATGTAATTAAATTCTGTATCTAACACACTACTGGCTGAAAATATACTGCAGGGCGTTTTGCTATTCCATCAGGGGTTCACAACTTATGTGTTTTCATTTCATTAGAAGCCCTCCCTGAAATGGTATTGCTGCCCAATCTTCAGACTTTTTTTGGGTTGCATTCTGGAACGGCTAACAACTTGAGTTTTGAGGTCAGGTCTGAATAAAAGGGGGCAAATAATCACTGTTTTGATAATCAAAACGCTGGTTTTCTAGTGTGTATTTATAAAATACTATGAAATCTTCAGGAATTTACTTTGAGGATTGATACAAAAAGTTAAATTATGTTAAATTTGCTTCACTGAAATGTTTCTTTAGTCTTTGAACTTTAAAAGCCTGCATTTGTTGTCTAATGCAAACTATATTTATGGAGAATTAATTATGTGTGGCTACTTTTAAAAAACTTGAGTAGAATATTCTAACTGGGTTCTGCTGTTGAATACAAGATAGAGAAAACAATAATGATGCCTGTCATATAATTGAATGAGAATGTTCTGCAGGTGGTTGTTTTGTCTGCAGTTACAACAATTCAAGGACTGAGGCCTTCAATAGCCGAAGCAGCTATAGATAAATCCCAACTTACAACAGATACAGCCTCACAACAGAGAAACCATAGATGATTGAAAATACCAGTTTCTATGTCATGAAGCTATGTTAGGCCATATTAATCACTATATATATATATATATACATATATATGTATGTTCAGGAACCCCAAAATTTCTGGATGTAAAAACAGAAGACAAAAAACAAGATATCTTGATTACCTCAAACCCACTATAAAAATCTGTGAATACTGCTATTAGTCCTAGATTTCAGCACATAAAGCAGCCTAGATTTCAAGCAGCCCAGGTGGAGTTGAGTCCAGAGTATGTTCTCTCCCCCCCAACTTTAAATTTTTTAAATTTAATAGTATGATACTTACCTTTTAAATCTGTATTCTGTTAAAACCAATTAAACTTAATGGGGAAATTATTAACAAAAAGCATCCAAACCTATTAGACAGTTTTAATAGCATCTACTCTATTTTGACTTCAGTCAGATTCCAAACACCACTCAAAGTTTTTCAAACTTTGCATAGTTGAAACAAACTTCTGAAGAGTTTACAACAGAAGCAAGTCTCAGGATAACACAGCTCACAACCTCATTTAGAAAGTTGGGTGTTGCTGCAGGCTTGCAAGCAAACCAACACAGGCAATGCTAAATAAAGAAGGAAGCTTGAAATACCAGTCTTGCCCTTTAAGACTGTGGGGACGGGAGCAGAAATCAAGTCAAAGCCCTCTTTCTGATTAGCAAAACTAAAAGAAAAAAATTGCTTAAGTCAGAAATAAGAGACAAAGCCGTATGAATTTACTATACATAATGTTAGGTAAGCTGAGGCCATGAAATGTAATCAAACTCTTGAAAAATAAGCTCACAAATTAACCATATTATAACCAACCAAAAAAAATGGGATGCAAGTAAGCTTTAGGAAAAGCTTCAAGTCAAACAGACTATAAAAGCAAGTAAAACACTGTTTGCATGCATATACCATTCGAGATTCAATCCAGGTTAGAGGAAGCCTAAATCATCCCTCAGCTGTAACTAACATGAATTGCACAGCAATATTCAAAGTGTGAAAACAGCAGTATCTAGAAAGGAAAACAACAGCAATAACCAGTATTTGCACGCATTTCACCATAAATTTTGGAAAGAAAATGATCAGAAAGAAATACTTATTTTTCTAATGTTGAAATTCTTATAACTGAAACCATTACAAAATTGGAATACTTTTTCCCCATTCTGTTGCCTGTGAGAAAACTAGGTGTTACTTGGCAATTAGAGGCAGGGGAGAGGAATCTGCTTCTTTTCATTGGAAACCTGGAGCAATTTAGAGAACCTTGAAGTTCTATAATATTTTTTGTTCTTTTAATTGACAATCTCTAGATCAAATAATTTTATCACAATTCATGCATAGGATTAATATCTTGATGATCCTTATTAGAGCACATCATGATGCTATTTGATTACACTACTGCCATTTTAGAACATTTGCCTAGAAGGTATGTATATCATTGCAATGTTTAGTGCTTTATAAATAGAAAATAATAAAGCTGTATTCCTATGTCTTTATATATTTGTTTGCTGAGAAAGTATAACTGTCCAGCTCAACAGTAATCACATGTAACTGTTTACCTCTTTCTGTCTCATTTCATTTGCACTATTATTCCAAGTGCTATTTTCTTCAGTCATCTAATGCACCTTTTTGTTCCCAATCTCCACCTCTTCCACCTGTTTGTACTGTTCTCTAGTATTAATCTTTTCTTCTCTATTTTTTGCAATGATGTTTAGACATCTGTTAGATCCCATTCTTCTGTAATACTGCTTTGTACAGCAATAAAATTTGTGCAGCTTGTAGAAGAGAGGACAAGTTCTATTCAAAAGGCTGACTCACAGTCACAGATTTAATATTCGTAGTCATATAAGGCGTTACTGATCCTGGCTCTTCATTGTTGCAAATTAGAACATGCTTCTTCATATTATGCAGAGTTATGTGCTTTCAATGACAGTGTGAGTTAATATGCTAAATGGAATCAGAGAAGCTGAGGTACAGATACTATGCTTTCAGCCTGCACAGTTACCGCAGCAGTAATGAAGGGGCAGGCTAGGCACCTAGGTATTGGAACCTCTTGAATTCAGACGGCCATACTGGCAAGTTATATGGCTTAAAGCACCTGAAAGTTAATCCAGAAACACTGGTGTAATTGAAGGAAAAGCTGGCCCAAATTCTATTTCCTACTGCCACGTCTACCTGTAGAGATCATGAACTGCTGAATTATCACACATTTAACATCACTGCAACTCAGGACCTTAGCATTAGTGCCATATTCTTCGGTGATATAAATGCTACAGTTCTGAGTTGACATTCAGCAGTAGAACTATACCAGCTATAGACCTGTCATTTTATATCACCTCATTATGGTAAAGTTTTTTTTTAAATACCCTGTGGATTGTACAAAACACATCCACAGAGCATGTGTGGAAATAGTGAATTTCCTCCATTGCCAGCAAGAAGGCCCTACTGCGATGCAGTCCTCCTGCAAGAAAAGAACCGTCAATGAACTGAAGCAAAATCTTCCTATTTAACAATTTGTATTGCGCAAGTACTGTAAATGCAGTCTTGAGACTTTGGCTGGACTGTTGTGAACATGCCTGAGCTTCATTAAGGCCTGCAAATTGCTGCTGCAGTGCTGTATTACTAATTCAGGTCTGGCAATAGTACTTTTGTCACTTACTTAATGTAAAGCTGCAGAGAAAAGGGACCATTCAGACTTCTGGAGGAATGAAACAGCACCATTTAAACTTATTTCACTTGCCATTAACTGAGATAGTACTTCTCAAATTAGACAATAGTTAACAGAGTGTTTGTTCTGGCAGAATTTTATGACCTCAGTTCCTGCTACATACTTAAGTGTTAACTGAAACTTTGAGCACTGCTAAATACAAAACCAAACAGAAACTAGAAAGAGAAAGAGCACAGGATAATATTTAAGATCATCCTGGTAGGATGGTATTGCAGTAGCATAAAATCAAGTTCGCTCAGGTAAGCCTAAAGGTTGTTCTCAGGATCATTTAATATGTGTTTGTCAAAACCTTTGATGCATCAGGATTGAAAACATTTATCACATCTTGATAGCTATTTTTATCATCATATACTTAGCCTATATTCAACTATCTAACGGAGGTATCAGATTTGTGCTTCAAAAATCTGAAACTTGACCAAGAATTGAAGGCTAAAGGATACACAGGCACAGAGAGCAACAGAATAAAGGTGGTCTTCAGAAAATTAGAAGTGAGCCACAGATGTCATAGGCTATAGTTAAAATATTCTTTTTAACATTAGAGCCTTAGGGATGAATGACAACACAGATGTGCTGGGGTCAGTCACTAGTTTGTAATCTTGTCACATACAGCAGGCTGTTTTAATTCTACCCAAAACACAGTTCCTGAATATGCCAGATACAAGGAGTAGGAGTAAAACTTTGATGAGGGCCAGAGCTTCTTTCATAACACAGTGGGTGAAAGGACGCTTGATATCACATATCTTGCAGTAAACATATGTACATCTCTGCAATACAGTTTCAGCATATTAAATGTTGAGCAAGAGCACTGTCAGAACACTCAGCAGCTATTACACTAGAGAAGACACAATAAAAAATGAACAATGCTATACTTGTTTCCTGCATGTTCCTGTACATGTAGTCATCTTCTGCATCATCTTTTTTCTGCTTGAACCACCACCTTCTACTTTGTTTTGACAATATCACCAGGGCTATTAGAGAGAGCAAATTCCGCCTGCCTTTTTTGAAGGCAAAGATAAAGAAAATAAAACACACAGATTTGAGTCCCATTCCATACTATGAGGAAGTTAAAAGTAACTACCAGTGAACTAGCAAATAATGATATAGGAAAGGAAGCGGGACAATAACAAGTAAGCTGATATGGGACTCTGATATGACTGCAGCTGCTTGCATAAGCATCATATTTCACCTGTCTGCATCGAATCCAGTTCTTTGATCCTTTGGGGCACAGGAAATAAAACACTCTGCAAAATGGCCCAACTTCCCATGCTCTGCATACTATCTTCTTCTATATGACTATATCATAGAATGGTTTGGGTTGGAAGGGACTATAAAGCTCATCCTGTCCAAACCCCCCTGTCACGGGCAGGGACACCTTCCACTAGCCCAGGTTGCTCAAAGCCCCGTCCAACCTGGCCTTGAACACTGCCAGGGAGGGGGCAGCCACAGCTGCTCTGGGCAACCTCATCCAGTGTCTCAACAAACTCACACTAAAGAATTTCTTCCTCATATCTAATGTAAATCTACCCTCTTTCAGGTTAAAACCATTACCCCTTGTCCTATACCTACACCCCCAATAAAGAGTCCCTCCCCAGCTTTCCTGTACCCCCTTTAAGCACTGGAAGGCCGCTATAAGGTCTCCCCGGAGCCTTCTCTTCTCCAGGCTGAACAACCCCAACTCTCTCAGCCTGTCCTCACAGGGGAGGTGATCCAGCCCCCTGATCATCTTTGTGGCCTCCTCTGGAGCCACTTGAGCAGGTCCATGTCCTGATGTTGGGGGCCCCAGAGCTGGACACAGGACTACAGATGGGGTCTCATGAGAGCAGAACAGAGGGGGAGAATCCCCTCCCTCGACCTGCTGGCCACACTTCTCTTGATGCAGCCCAGGACACGGCTGGCTTTTTGGGCTGCAAACGCCCATTGCTGGCTCATAGTCAGTTTTTCATCCACTAATAACCTTCAGGTCCTTCTCCACAGGGCTGCTCTCAATCCACTCCTGGACCAGCCTGTATTTCTGCATGGGATTGCCCCGACCCATGTGCAGGACCTTGATCTTGGTCTTGTTGAACTTCATGAGGTTTGCACAGACCCACCTCTCCAGCCTGTCCAGGTCCCGCTGGATGGCACATCCCTTCCCTCCAGTGTGTCGACTGCACCACACAGCTTGGTGTTGTCAGTGAACTTGCTGAGGGTGCACTCAATCCTACTGTCCATGACCCCAGTAAAGATGTTAAACAGCACCAGTCCCAACACCGACCCCTGAGGAACGCCACTCATCACTGCTCTCCTCTTGGACATCGAGACGTTGACCACAACTCTTTGAGTGTGACCATCCAGCCAATTCCTTATCCACCGAGTGGTCCATCTGTCAAATCCATGTCTCTCACATTTACAGACAAGGATGTTGTACAGGACAGTGTCAAAAGCTTTGCACAAGTCCAGGTAGACGATGTCACTTGCTCTTCCCTTATCCACCTAACTGTAAACTCATCTTAGAGGGCCTCCAAATTTGTCAGGCACAATTTGCTTTTAGTGAAGCCACATTGGCTGTCACCAATCACCTCCTTATTTTCCATGTGCTCTAGCTCAGTTTCCAGGGGGATCTGCTCCATGATCTTGCTGGGCACAGAGGTAAGACTGACCGGCCTGGGGTTCCCTGGGTCTTCCTATCATTTCCTTTTTTAATAAGTGGGTTGTATTTCTCATTTTACAGTAAGTGAAAACTTCATTGGACTGTCACAATTTCTCAAATACGATGGATAGCGGCTTAGCTACTTCATCTGTTAATTTGCTCAGGACCCGCGGATGCATCTCATCAGATTCCATGGACTCGTGCACCTTTAGGTTCCTTAGATTGTCTCAAACCTGACCTTCTCCTACAGCGGGTGGTTATTCCTTCTCCCAGTCCCTTTATCTTCTGCATCTTGGGCAGTGTGGCATTGCCAGTGATGACTGAGGCAAAAAAATCATGCATACATAATGCTTACAGACAGGGTTTTGTGGGCTTTTTGAAAACATTTATGCTTCACTGAGACCTTTCTTTAAGCCTTTATCAGAAGGAAAGTGCCTAACCAAAATGCCTTTCCTATTTATTCCACTATAAAGGTTCAACAGTCAACCATCAATAATTGCAGACATAAAATATGTATCCAGCAATGTTACCTCCAACTTAATAAATATTGCAAATAATTTTGAACAGCCTTGTAATAAGTCTTCTGGAATGGCTGACACAATTGCACATGTTTAATGTGCATTTTTAGTAACTTTCCTTAGACTCTATTATCATTTGTCTACACTTTCATATTTATTCAAAGAAAAGAAATAGGTATAAACTTTTTGGTTTTAGGTTTCTGTCCAGAGATGACATCCCTGTTTACTATAGCAAGTATGTAAGGCTTATGTCTGCCTTTTAAGTAGTGAGAAATCAGAACTCAGTGTGTCCAATTTTGCCTGTGAATTTGTACACAACCTGGATGATTCTCTAAAATATGAAAACTTACTAGAAAAACGTAAAATATTTTCCTACATATAGAGCTGTAAGAATGTATTAATGCTTAGAAATGTTTGAAAAACTCATTTAAGAGTTGTGATCAAATTATTATAAATACTGTTTATTTAATAATTCAAACTTAGTAAAAAGGTATTTGCATTTGATGAATGATAAATTTGAATCTGCAAAGAATGTACAGTAGAAATGCTGCAACAGTGGGATCTGAACAGCAAGGGAGTTAGGCAAGGATCTATGAGGAAGAGATTGTACAGTTTTTCTTACATACTTTGTACTATAAAGTATGTACTTTTATTACATACTATATAGGCATACAGATGTATAGCCCATTCACCAAGCAAGTTATTAGCTTATCTTAAATAGTGTAATTAATGATCTACAAAAATCAAGAAAGAACTAACTACAGTAGGATGTTGTATTTAAAGAAAAGCACATAAAGACATGACAGGCCTCCTCGAATCATGGGATGTTTGATAATAGAAACATTACTGGCCAAACAACATGCCAAAAGAGAACAAAAATATGTAAGCCATAATATTGCTTTATCTCTTGCCGGATTTTTGCAGTCCCAACTCAGGCAGACAAGACAAAATTACTGACATGAATCCCAGGTGATTTCAATGAACATAAAGAAGAATAGCAGTGATTTACATCAACTGAGCATTTTTTCCACTGACTTCAGTAAGAGTTTAGCCAAGGTAAGAGCAAACAAATCTGCCTCCTTTTAGTTGATTCAGCCTTAATTAAGAAGTATGAGATAGCACCTGATGGCACCCTGAATTATCCTTTCATATGAATTTTGGGTTAATGGTTCAGTTTTGAATGCTGGAACAACCTATGTGATCTCCATGAGAACTCCTCTCCTCATTTGTCAAATTCAGTGCTTGTCTGACAGAACCAGCATAAGTTGTTCAATACACAATAATGAGAAAAAGCAAACAAGTAGTGATTTATGAACATGCTATATTATTACGCTATTCTGCAAATTTGTACCTTGAATACATCGTGCAGTCTCCCACAGTCACAAAGTCAAACCCAGAAAAAGCAAAAGTGTAAATGATTAAAGACACAGAACAGTCTCTACCATGATCTAATCTGTTATCTCTAGCTTGGAAAAAGACAACATTTTCTTGCAACAAATTTAAAACAAGGAAAAAAAAATACTTCATGCAGAATTTCTCTGTAACTCATTTTGACTGAATATTCATGCAAGAGGGAAAAAAAAAAAAAAGAACAAAACTCTGCCTGTAGCTATTAAGCACAATGATGAAAAATAAGATGCCTGATAGAGGAGATTAACTTGCTGGGACATGAGCAGTGTCCCTCAGGGCTCTGTTTTGGGGCCACTCCTGTTTAACATCTTTATTGATGATCTAGACGAGGGGATCAAATGCACCCTCAGTAAGTTTGCAGATGACACCAAGATGGGTGGGAGTGTTGATCTGCTTGAGGGTAGGGAGGCTCTGCAGAGAGACCTGGACAGGCTGGAGCCATGGGCTGAGGCCAACTGGAGGAGTTTCAATAAGGCCAAATGCCGGGGGCTGCCCTTGGGCCACAACAACCCCCAGCAGCGCTACAGGCTTGGGGAGGAGTGGCTGGAGAACTACCAGTCAGAGAGGGACCTGGGGATGCTGATTGACAGCCGGCTGAACAGGAGCCAGCAGTGTGCCCAGGGGGCCAAGAAGGCCAAAGGCATCCTGGCTTGTGTCAGCAATAGCGTGGCCAGCAGGGACAGGGAAGGGATCTTACCCCTGGACTCTGCACTGGTGAGGCCGCACCTCGATTCCTGTGTTCAGTTTTGGGCCCCTCACTCCAAAAAGGCCATTGAATGACTCGAGCGTGTCCAGAGAAGGGCAACGAAGCTGGTGCAGGGTCTGGAGCACAGGTCATAAGAAAAACAGCTGAGGGGACTGGGGTTGTTTAGTCTGGAGAAGAGGAGGCTGAGGGGAGACCTCATCGCCCTCTACAACTACCTGAAAGGAGGTTGCAGAGATCTGGGGATGAGCCTCTTTAACCAAGTAACAAGTGATATGACAAGAGGTAATGGCCTCAAGTTGTGCCAGGGAAGGTTTAGACTGGATATTAGGAAGCATTTCTTTACAGAACGGGTTGTTGGGCGTTGGAATGGGCTGCCCATGGAGGTGGTGGAGTCCCCATCCCTGGAGGTGTTTAAGAATTGGTTGACATAGCGCTCAGGGATACGGTGTAGTTCAGAATTGTCATTGTTAGGTTAATGGTTGGACTGGATGATCTTCAAGGTCTTTTCCAACCTAGATGATTCTGTGATCCTGAGTCACATACTGTCAGAAGTAGAGATACCAAAGCGCATTCTTGTTTATGTAACTGAAAGAAGACTTGACACGATGAACTTCCTTACATAGACTTGTTTTATACTTGATTAAATATCCAGAATAAAAAATTGAGGATTATTTTATTGACATGATCATTACATGACTATGTACCTCATTTAAAAATAATTGATTAGAGAAGATTCTTAACTAGAGTTGTTAAAAATCTCAAGAACTACATACCCACATACTGCTAACATTCTCAAATATGTTCTTCAAACCAACTGAGTACACCAGTTATTCAGTCTGGATATCAGCAAAGTTATGCTGGATGTTACAAGGATCAGTATCTTGACTAGTGTCCAATTTGTTAGCAGTAGTACAGTTATTATTTTTAATTAACATGCATGAATATAGATTTATTTCATTTTTACCATCCTGCAGTGCCCAAGATTTTTTTTTTTTTTGTACAGTTTAAATCTTCAGGAAAAGGTATTTTATGGATTCAGTGACAGGACTATAGAACACCATTCTGATCTTTTAGTCTACTTTTAGTCTAACTAAGGTCGGTCATTTTTACATTTGCAATCAATTAGTAGATGACATCTGTGCAAATACAAAGATAAAATACAAGGTCTAGTACTAGCTCTAGATAAATGATTTTTTCTGTTGTAATACTGTCTAAAAATCTTAGCATTGTTTTCCAATAATTAGCCACTATTTAAAAGCCACCACTTAATCGTTCAGATTTGGACTTTCTACTGCTGAGCTGTCTGGGAGGCTCTACACACTCATTCATGATTTCTGATAAACCGGGACCAATTAATAATGACTGATGGTGCTAAATATCTAAGAAATTCTAAAATCACTATGAAACTTTGGAGGGGTTCTTGTTATATGTAGATGTGCCAATTCTGGTTTAATTAGAATCTCTTGTTTCCGAAAATAATTATATGGTTGATATGCACTTGACATTTTTCCATTAGTAGCTTAAAGTTTTGGTACTACTGTAAAAAGAAATAAGAAGAAATAATACTCACCTCAACTTCATACAGAAAAGTCAAAATTTCTTTTCCGTTTAAGAGACCCTTCTGCTATCTAGCTACAATTTTCAAATTCTACCTATTTCTATTAAAAATTCTAACTTTCAAAAAGGACCCTAGGAAACAAGGTCAGCCCTCCAGTAGTGTAGAATGAGCTATGTTTCAAGATCATGCTAGGAAGTAGTTTCTGCTGAAACAGAAGCTTAATCAAAACCAAACCAACCTTTCCTGAATACAGTACTAAAGAAAAACATTGTATTTACAAAACTTAATTTCTGAAATTTTGCAAAAGAATGTTGAACAAGGACTTTGTTCCTACGAAAGTGCTGAAGAATATTTACCACAAGGCCAATTTTTTTTCATTTCAGACGTACAGACCTTCTCCCATCCCCTTCTCCCATTACCTGTTGAATCTTACCTCCCTTTTGAAGAAGTAACCGTCCATTTTCTGGCTCACCCTTTCAGTAACAACCTTCAAATTACATTTAGCCTGATTGAGTTTCCATGTGTCTCAGACACCACTTTTTGTTGTTTCTCTTATTCATTGCTTGCAGATGAGAAATTGCTCAGTGTTTAATTTTTTTCCACCAATCTCCCATCTGTGACTTGCATATGTCTTAGCAAAGGTTACATCACAACCCATATTCCACAGCCCAGTGATAAACTGAATCAAGTCAAATAGAACATTTCTGTCTGGCACTTACATGAATCAAGTGTGCTGCAAAACTAGTACCCCTATCCTCAAAACAAATGTGAAACCTACACAGAACTCTTATCTGACTGATTGTATGATTGCCTGCAGCTTGCTTCACTTCTCTTCCCACTGAAATCAATGGCAAACAACTATTGACCATTTTGAATGCTATGAGGTGTTTGGCTGTTTGGGTTTTTTTGTGGTTTGTTTGTTTTTTGTTTGTTTGTTTTTTCCTCCAAGTTGTTGTGTTAAAAAAAGTCCCAGATAAACAAGTTGACAGGGTGAAGGCCATACTATTTTGCTGACTAAACAGGTTTCCATTTATTAGCATTCATAAAGCCCAACTCACTTTTTCATCTTCATTTTCTGTCACTAGACTAAATTGAGATGTTGTGTGTGATATCCAGATATTTATTTTCCTTAATCTAATTTAAACATTATATTTAGAATATTTATATATTTAGAAGGAGGGAGTATAAATATAATTTCATAGGAGCCTGTTGTTTGTCTTGATCTAAAATGTGAAAATGTAACAGTAAGCATTATGGACATTTTCCATTGGCTACATAATGTGCAGAAAAGGATATCTTCTAGATATGCCATTCACTACAGCTCTGCATCTGAACTCCACTGAACTGCAAGGAATAATTCTAATAACTCCTAACTTCTTACAGGACAAAAGGCTTCTCTCTTTGTTACAAGTTACTAGCACAGCTTTGTATAAACAGAACAAAAACTCCTTCTTACATACTTCCAGCTAGAGGAAGGTAACTTGACCTAAATATAAAGAGAAATCTCAACATTTTCATCAGCCATTGATGACAAAGAAGGCATCTTGGCATGATTAAAAGGAAAATTCAGTATAGCTACATTTGTAATTGCGTGCATGGACACATTTTTGGAAAACACTATACTGCTGAATTTTAATAACAAACTGAGAACCAATTCCAGATTCAGGTGGCAAATACTGATTCTCTTTGACAACAAATGATACACTAGAAAGAGTAAGTCATATTATTTCTTCATCTATAAAATAAACACATAAAACACTAAACCCATAGAAGGGAGAGAGGAGAATTAAAGTGAATTTCTTGTACTCAAATATATTAAGATACCACTAGCAGCAGCAACTTCAGTGCAACTTGTTTCATTGAAGAATATGAATCACTGCAACTTGTCATTGCTTGATTCCCTGAGCCCAGTTACTCTCAGCTCAATTTCAAGAAATGGGGAAAGAGAACACACCCATATAGACTTATCAGTTTGATACAAAACAGTGATTTTTTTTTTCCCCTCAAACATCAGAGATATTCATGAATTTAAACAAGGCTTTGAACTTGAGATAGATCTACGTCTGCAAATGTGCACAGTCTTCATTGTTTTCCATGCTGTATGCATTTGTGTAATGACAGGCAAGAGGCACTCCAGTTGTACTGTTTACACAGAGGGGATAGAAATAGTTTTTTCTTCCACCATTTCATCTCTTGGCCACTGCTTCCTTGCCTTCATTTCTTTCCAGGCTAGGACAATACTTTCTCTACATATCTATTTTTAAGGCCTTCTCAACAGGTTAGCAAGAACACCAGCAGAGATGCTTTTGGCCCAGTCAGTCAGGAGGATCCCATCCCTGCTCAACAGTAGTTAGCATGGACCAGGGGGAATAGAATGGACAGAATACAATAGTTTCACCAAGTTAAAAAGTTAATTTTAGCCTGCAAGGTACTGAATGTACATTCTGAAGGAATAGCAACCTCTTTCATTAAGTCAAAAAAAAAATAAAAATCATAGTTTATTGCAGCACAAGTTTGCTCAGGATTGTAGTCTGATTTCTTACTAGATTTATTCAGTTTATCTCCCTTTGGCATATTCAACACAATTTGACAAAGGAATAGAATTAACTTCCTTCAGATTCAAGGGACAGTGACCAAGGGGGAAGTAGAAGTTGGGAAACACGAAGATTCCTATAATTTTCTGTAAGTTATCACTAAACAGCTTCATATTTTCAATTTATTATGTTGTAAAAGAAATTGAGCTGTCATTTGTTATATTTTCTTAAAACCACTCAGATTTATAGGGTCAGGCTGCACATGCACCTGTATTTCATTGAGCAAATCCTTCCAGCAAAGACACACAAGGGACATTTCCATGTATAAAATTTCCAATAGTCAAACAAGGGATAGCTGAAATAAAACCTCATTGGAATATCCTTCAACCTATAATTCTAAGGATGCACTGCCAGATTATGAAGTATTCTTTAATGATATCTGGGAGGAAAAATGTAGGTATTGTGCACAGCTACTATTACACTGCAAGTATGGGTAGCACATACAAAAGAGCATTGTACTTGGAAATCAGTAGATGTCTAGCATAGATCACTAGGTACTCAACTGATTTCAGCATCTTGATAATATCACATAACTTGCACACAATGTAATTTGTGTGAGAATGTAGTAGAGATGTTTTGTCTTCTCATTTTTGGTGTTTTTTCTGTGTGTGTGTGTGGGGGGGGTAGGAACATCATCTTTAAAATCAAAGTACTCATGCAAGTAACACTGTTCTTCTATGGATAGTATACTTTTCTTCAGTATTTTCTGTTATTGAAAGATTTATACATTTCCATGTAGGTGTACTGGGTGTATGTGGCAAGGTTTTGGTAGCAGGGTTGGCTTTTGTGGGAAGTGGTTGGGGGATGCCCCATGATGGACACAGCTGGCTCAAGCCAGTTCTGCAGTGGGCCCACTACAGGCCAAGTGTGAGCCCATTGAAGTCTGTGGTGCTTCTGAAAACGTATACAAGAGAATAAATAAATAAATAAGAAAAAACCCACTGTACAGAGGGAGGAGGGGGGAACAAAAAGAGAAAGAAACAGGAAAGGGATCACCAAGGTCAGAGAGGTGCTAAGTATTATTTTCACCTCAGTGAAACAGCTATAAAACCAAGATATTTTTAGCATGCCTTTAAAGGAGTACTGGTATACCTAAAAGTGAGTCGGAAACAGTGTACAAAATCCACAGCTATATATTATCTAGGACACATTAAATCACAGATTATTCTTGAGAGAGAACTGAAGGTCATATTTCTGCCAGCTTCTGTCATTTCTGATTACCAATACAGTATGTGTCAATGTTCAATAATGACTGTTGAAGTCTTCATGCTTGATAGTTTAGGATGCCATAATGAAAGTACAAGCTTTATTAATCTTCTCATCAATAGAAGCCACAGGGTGTCTGTCACACTTCATTTATATGTGCCAAGAGTAAATAAACTGCAGCAAATGAAAACTATGTTTATAAATATGGACAGATGTAAAGTGGTTTACATAGTTACCCATGCTGGTATTTCCTATGAAAGGTTTCCAAGCTTTATAAAAAAGCTGAAAAACTGACAGAGCTATGCTTTGAAGATATCTTTATTTACATAGATATTTTTATATTAACGCTGTATACAAATGAAATAAAAATACTATTAAATTAATGGCTAAGTAGGAAGAAATTAATATGTTTGTCTCAACGTTTACAAGTTATCCAGCCAGCAACTGGCTGGTAAGGCAAATTATAACATTTGAGAATCTTCATTATTTTCAACAACAGGCACAATATGTAGACCCACCTATGAGTTAAAAAAACCAAGCACTTTATTTTAGGCACTGAGATGAGAGATGGAAGATAGTCTGTTCAGAAATACATCATGCAAGTTCATACCAAGCATTTTACTTGACGAGTGATAGTTACCGCTACTTTAACAGTACTGAAGAAAGTTCACTGAGACACAGAGAAGATTATACTAAAAGGCAAATTACGATTAGCTTACTTTACACATGGAAAGTTCAAAGCAAGGTGAGATTATATTAGTTGCTTATATCCATGTGTTTTGCTCATGGCTCAGTTTCTTGATTTGTAGCATAATGGCCTTGCAAAAGCTTATAGGAATCACTAAGGTCTTCACAATAACAACTGATTTGGTGATAAAAACAGAAATCAAAATTGAATGTAATTGAATATTTTTAAGGTGATGCACATAGGAAAAAGATAACTGCAATTTAGTCTACACAATAATGCCTGAAGATTACCACTCAGAAGTGAGACTCAGGAGTTAGAATACATATTTCTACTGAAAAAAGTGGTATCGGTAATAGTCAAAAAGCAAATCAAACGCTATTCACGGACACTATTTACAAAGAAACAGAGCACAAAAGAGGAGATGTAGCAACGCCATAATAAATCCATGGAACATTTTCATTTTACCTGCTGTAGCAGCTTTGATTCTCTCATGAAAAACAAATAGTGAAAATGAAGCGGATAAGAGAAGAATTACTTGGATGATCAGTGGTAGGAAATGATTGCTATGTAATGAAAAATGAAATAAAATAGGATATTTTAACGTGAGAAGAAATGACTGACAGAACAGCATGACAGAAATTTCATTTTAAAAAAAGTCACAACTGGTCTTGGAAAAGGTTGTAAAGATTATTTGGTCCCTCTGAAGCATAAGCACAAAAACAGAAGGCTGTGGATGCTGAAAGTTTAGGTGGGTTCAAAAAGTTTTTCAAGCAAAGTGTAACCCATTGAGATGCAACATAAATATAAGAAAATCTGCTATTCACAGTCTCTAGAGTCCAGGAACATTTCTGGAAAGCATCAGTGTGTCCTATCCACATTCCTATATTTTTCACTGGGAATCATTGTTAGCAACTGCCCAAGAAAGATCAGTGGGCTAGGGGAATGTTTACTTTAAAGAAGTAAGATTACTTTTATACTTAAATGCATTAAAATTTAATTGTTTCTGCAGGTTTCTTTAATGTTAAGGGGGATTATTTTTTTTTTAAAGTGAGAAAATGTTATAACTCTTTTCAGGAAAATTCTCCCTAATAACTGAATTCCAAAAATTTTCTCAAAATCACTTGGGACAGCAAGTTTTATGCAACCCAAGTTCAATAACAATCACTTGGGTTTTTTTCCCTTGTTTATATAGAACTATGCTGCTTCTGTTTTAGGTTAATAAAAATGTAAAACGGGTGGTTTTATGATAAATGCCACTCATTTGGCTGTCTCATCTCTCAGGAAACTTCTGGAGCATATAGTCTCTTATTCTTCAGTTCTTATATCCACAAAAGCAATGAGGAAAAGACATCAAATACACAAAAATTATGACAAGCTCACTTATACTAACACAACCTAGAATTTGTTTTCTCTCCTGATATTAAAATGGAACATAGCAGCAACCTTAAAACTGGTATTCTAGCATTCAAAAATCAAAACAAAGAGCTTTAATACACACCACATGTCTCCCCATTACTGACTTATTTTCATTGGTTCAGGTTGAAAAACAGTGCAGAGAGGTCTGTCAAAGAAAAACATAATAATGAAAAACAGGAAGAGGAGAAGTGGACTGACAAAGAAAAGAAGGAAACTATCAAAGATGGAAGACAGCTTTGCAGTATGGTTCAATATAACCTCATGAAATCAGAGAGTCCTGTCATGTTAAGTTGAAGTCCAAGTGCTCAGTCCACAATTTGCTAGAGAAATCAGGACATAATGAAAGGGAACCTTGGCACATCAGGGAGGGAGATAATTCTGTGGCTCTCTGACAAAAAATATGGCACCTGTTACTGTGACAGGGCATAAACTATACTGTAAAGCAGTTCTGTAGCTTCTCTGGGCTAGAGCCCTGCCCAAGATTCCAGTTAGTTAGTATATGCAAAATGGTCCCTGTGAAGAAAGACAGTCTGCAAACAAAAACATACTTGCCAGCTCAGACCAAATCATATGACATTGAATATGTTGTATTTTGACTCTGCAGTGATCACATGTATTCTTACCCAAAAGAATAAACAGCAATCACTGACAGAAAAATACCATTGATATACACCCACACAATAAAGCCATACATGAAGCAATTGAAAGTTACCTTAAATGAATAAAACACGCTACACAAAAATAATATCTATATGAATACACATTCTATTAAACTTAGGAATGTAGTATCAAATCATGGCTCAAACCCTAGTCTGATTTATTGGTGATACAACATTGTTTTATTGATCAGATCAACATACTCCAGTGAAACTTTGTCTTACTGTCCAGCATCTCCACTGAAGTTCAAGAATGTGTCGTCAGGTGCAAGACCTAGAATTTTTTGTTAGCTTTGTACTGAGATTGCCACACCTCCTAAGAGAGGCATCTTAGCTGTATTTAATCTGAAATTTATTTCACCTGCCTCCTGCAGCTTTGCTTCACCTGGTCTAGCTTTAACAGTAGTTTTTCTAATTGAGCAGGTGTCTACCACTAATTTGTTTTACACTTATTTTTGTATGGTATGACCATGGTTTTTGAATCTTAACATTTTGAATCTTAACATATAGTATACAGAAATACAGTCCTGGTATGATAACAGAGGCCTTGAGATACACAAGGAAACATAGAGGAATACAAGCATGGGATGCCTCTAAGGGAAGCACCGGTTTGACACTGGAGGCTCAATGGCTACAAACAGCTCACATCAGTGGTTAAAGAAATGCAGAACTGAAAAAAAATGGTTTTAGGGGTAACAGAGCAAATAGTATCTAACATGTAAAAGGCATCATATAAATTTGGATATACTATAGTGCTGCAGACCAACAAGGAAAGAGCAACATAAAAAAAGTGCATTAGCAAATGTATAAAAAGGCATATGTATATAAAGACTGAGAAAAAAAGAAATCAACACCATATTCCTCTCAGTGGACTCCAAATACTGATGGCTTGCTCTAAAACCTCCACTACCAACATGCAAATGAAACTTCTGATCTTAGGATCCAGAGGAGGGCTGCAAGGGTGCACATAACTTTAGGAGAAGGGCTAGAAAGTTACAAAATGCATACATAAAAATAATAAATACATTAATAATGAGACTTTTTTCCTTCATAGATACATTCTCTCCCTTTCTGTAACATAGACCTAGACTAATAAATGTTTACCCTGTGAAAATTTCAGTTACACTAAAAAGAAATTATTGACTTCACATATAATGAATGTTTCCCTTTGCCTCTAAACAAGATTGAGTGTAACAGCTTATAGGAAGTGAAAAATTTAGGAAATTGCAAACAGAAGCATAGACATTCTCTTTGTACAGCAGTTAACAATTTTGATTAGCTGCTCAGAGCAATAGTTGTAAATTATCCTCATGATATCTCTTATTTCAGAGCCATTTATTTCACAATTAGCCTCAGCAGCACCTAATTAACTCCTGCTGTAATCACCTAATAAAGAGTCAACAGTTATTTGTAAATTTATATAAATTTTATATTCTGACATCTGAAGTTTAAGAAAGATAATAATTTTTCACTGGAATAAACTTGGAATTAGCAATTAATTCAGGAAATCTGACACAATAAATGAGCTTTCTGCATCATTATTAATATAAATCAGACCTTCATAATATACCAAGTGACATCTTCTATAAACACATTTAAGTAAAACTTTTAAAATATTTATATGAAGTTTTGTTTACTTAAAGTGACTGCTGTTGGTATAAATATTAAGTAATTAGATTACATAAGTCAAATACAAAGTTTTTAGCTTGTTTAGAACCAAGGAAAAGACAACTGTTAAAATATGTTAAAATCTTATAGTAAAGATACAGAAAAGATTAGGAAGACCAATAAAAGCATTTGAAGTCAAACTTCTATTTTAACAGCTTCTTTTACATTCACATTCATCCTGTGTCTGTGAGATATTAAAACGGGTATTTCTGATGTCTTTAAGGCGGAGGGGAAAACCCCCCAAAACATCGAAACACACAAAAGATGGCATTCCTTCTAAGAAAAAAAAAAAAAAAAAAAGTCTAATTTAGGTGACTTTTGCTGCTACTACTGTGTTCTTTCCAACTATCAAAAAAATCTGCTGTGGATGTTCTCAGTCTTTTCCTAAAACACAACTGTGCTGTATTTTATGCTAGGCTCAGAATCTCAGACTGCATAATCTCTGATCTTTTGTATTCAGTAGATAATTGAAAAAAAAAAAAGGGCTCCTTTATACCACTTCTGTAACATAGGAGGGTTTCAAATGCTCAGTAATTTCTACAGTGGTTATATTTCAAATCTGTTGTTTCCTTGGTTTAAATGCAGACATACAGAACTAAAAAAATCCTGTCTTGGACACAAACAGCTATAATGATATAGAAATATTGAGAAATTAAGCACATGATTAATAAGATGACTAACAATATTAGGTTTAAGTATTGTCTGTTCATACTAAAGAATGTTAAGCTCTGGGAACAAAGACTCAGGCCCACTAAGACAGAGGCCCAAGGCCAGAGGAGGTGAAACCATGGCAACAGAAGATAATGGGCATTTTTTGACCCAACAGACTGAGCCGAGGCCGAAGGATGCAACATTATCTAGATAAGGGGGCCAACAAGCAGGACAGCCAGAAGAAACTGGTTATGAGTCTTGGCACTGTCAAAACTGGGGAAAAGGTGATGAGGAAGCCTACGGGCCTTTCTCTTGAAGACAACCACCAGGAGGCAATATGCAGGCGCAAAGATGACATAAACATTCCAGAACTGCTGACACAGTCCTTTTGAACTAAACCCTACCTCAGTTACATATATGTATATTTGTACTATGCAACCCTATGACCATGTATAAGGTATCTACATTTAAGATGTAATCTAAGGGGCTTGGGTGTGCATGTTAGTTGGAGAGATCCCCTGTACACCCAGCACTGCAATAAACAATGCCTGCTTTCTAAAACTCAGATTCTGAGTCTTAGAGAGTTCTTTCTCGACTGGCTTTGTCAGTATCAATATCACATAAATCACCAAATCAGAAACTGCTTTTTAACTACAGCCATTCACAAACACTCATAAGCTTTGCATCTTCACATGGTAGCTTCTCTACCAAAGTAATAGCTATTTTTAACCCTTTCAATTTATTGTTTGCTCTAGTTGTCCTAACATTAACAAAATGCTAGATGAAACTTTAATAACATGACAGATTATCTTCTTTCATGTATTTTTAAATATAGATGAGAAGATTTACCACAGCAGGAAGCAGGAAAGGAAGAGCTGCTTCATGAGAAGGGACAGGGCCAGGATCTGCAGGCAACCCATGGGGCCTGGTCAGGGCAGACATCACAGGGAGGGGATGGCGCAGTTCAGGCAGCCTCAGACAGAGCAGCAGGAGCCAGGGTTGCAACACGAGTCTGAAGTTCACCCAGAACATGGCAGCTAGAGACAAGTGTGAAGACAAACCTTCATACACTGTAGCTCTAGGAAAGGCTAACTGGCCAAGCACAAACATCAGTGGCGCTCCTGGCAGAGGGTGGGGCCAGGTGAGACTCATCAATACAATTAAGGTCTATTAGTGACCAGACTTACTGACTCTAGGGCTAAAACCACTTTTTTACCTGTAATTACATTTTTGTATTTCCTTTTTTTGTTTCCTTTTGACAAGAACGGAGAATATATCTTTTCCTCACAAAATAACTCCTGCATTAACAGAAATTATGTTCATGAATCAAAATATAACCTTACCTTACAATTATCAAGAAAAAGATCATAGTAAATCCTTACTGAATACCAATGTGAAATCATTACTTACACAAGCATCCACAATGAAGCATTATGATTACATCATAAAAGCATTGTAACTGTGATATTTTAATTAAAATGTACTTTAAAAATTGAGTAGATATTTCCAAATTCCACTGTTAAGACACTACAGCCATAAATCACTTATTTCTTTAGTTGTTAACTGAAGATGTTTAAGTAGTTTGGGGGGGGGGGAGGGGAATCACACACCTACTGTTTTCTAAATGTCTGGAAAATAAGAGTGTTTCAAAATCACCCAAACTGAGAGAGAGATTTAGATATTTATTTCTGCAAAATATTTTTCCCATTTTTGTGCAACTAGGTGCAGAAATGTTTAGCATACTGACCTAGCCAGTGATGATACTGGACTTAGTACTATTTTTTGTCTCTACTGGCTGGACCTTGACGTGCTACTTTGTCTCTCTGTTTCCTAATCTGCAAATGGTAGAAATGGCATTACTGTAAAACCATTAGAATGCACCCATAAACTTCCATACTGAATGTAATTAGATAAATTAAATGTAGATAATACCTTAAATGTAGATAATAACATTCTAGACCTACTGAAAGCAGTAACAAGTGTTCCACTAGCTTAAACCAAAGCCAGCACTTAATTTATCAAATCCATTATCAAATTCAGAAAAATACCTATGTTTGTGTATAAATTCATCTGGTCCAGTTTTAATATTAAACCAGTTATAATACAAGACTATCAAAATAAGAGAAATTTAACTGAAAATGATGTATAGTAGTAATTTTAAAAGCCACTTATAAATGGTATCTTTTTTCTTTAGTTAATATACATATACTGACAGACACAGACATACATATACTGACAGAAGATACTAATTTTGCACAAAGACAAGAATAATGATGCTGTTGCACAATGCTCCGTGTTTCTCATAATACTGAACAACTCCTGTTGGTCACTCAGTCTCTGTTAGGGAAACATAAGGACTCCAGTGAAAACCTGTGAACAACTAAGTCGGAATTTTACACCAAATTAAGATCTTTCTGCCAAAAGCTAATTTATCCTAGCTACACTTTCTGCCTTCAAACTGTGATTTTTACGGGACTTTCAACATGGGAATATTGTTCAAAAGAATAGATCAGATTTAGTTATGATGCTGATATTCTTTTCTCATCTTAAAAAGAACAAAATGGGAAAGATTTCTAGATAGGCATTAAAATTATGTGATTTTCACATAGGTATATTTTTCGACGAATTCTGATTACTACAGGATATTGCATATTCCGGGCAACATTAACAAGAATCCATAGATGAAGACTAGAGTAAATCCATATATGTGCATATTTGGTGTTAGTCGAGAAGAAGCATGGTTTCTAAGACTAGAATTTATATTATTTTCCTGCTATTGTCAACTGATGTAACAGAGAGAATGGGATTGTAGACCCCTCCCTACCTCCTTTTCTGAGAGACAAGAATGTCTGTTTTCATGCTTCTAGTAAATATACAGACAACAGTTCTTTCTGAACACCAAGAAAAGAACTTAAGTCAGCACTGACTTTGTGATCGTCAGCTTTTCATTGACCCATGATTTAATCGGAGCTTATGTGTACGTTTGTCTTTCAGACAGTCAGTTCTTTTCCAGACCTTTGTAAACAATCCAAATTTAATGGCTCTTTGCATATCCTTTTTATCCAGCACCCTACATATAAGATTTGTGTTTCTCTGCCTTCCATACTGTTGTAATTAATAAAAGTTCAAATTAGATATGTCTGTAATTTCAAAGGCAAGCTACATTTCAGGACAGTCTTTTCAGATTAGCTGACAGTGAAATTTTTTTTAGAAATAAGGGATGGCTTGGTAATAAACTTGAAACTAATTTTCAATTTTCTGTCCTGTCACTGATCAATTACATGACCGTAAAAGAATGATGTTATTTTGTATATCTTACATAATCACATCTGAAATGGAAATGATAATACTTCCTTCTTAGAATAAAAGGATAGTAGATAATTAACAGTGGCGAAGCTTTCAAGTGCTATAGAGGATGCAAGATCAGTCTAGATTTCTTGTTTTCAATGAGAAATTCAGCAGGTCTGTCTATATCATTCCATCGAACTGGCAGAAAATTAGCCATACAAATGCATTACCAGAGTCTTGATTAGCTCAGGTATCTCACTGAATTAATTCAACTATACTCATACAAACATATTTCTGTTTGTATTACAAATATTTCTGTATTTTGTGTTTTGTAAGAACACAGATTCAGGGATCTCTATATCATGTACTGCACCCATATGATAGATACATCTTTTAATTTCTGTAGAACCTTCAATATGTAGAGTGATAGGACTAATGAAAATATACTCAGAATTCACAGTTCCCATACTATTATATATTTAAATAATTATAGTCTAAACTAATTTAGATATGATACCAGCAATAAGAGTAAGGTCTCTTACCTACACCACATCCTACTGCAGAATGTATTTTGCAGTGAAGAACCTTATAGGATTCCCACTGAATTCAGTGAGTGCAAGATCAGGTTTTATGTGCACAACACATCTGCACAACACAGATATCTTCAGTGTAAACATGAATGTATGGAGAAGGAGACATTTGAAACACTTCATCCTATTGTATTTTTACAGAGGATTTTGTTTGGTATAATGCTAGAAAGGGTACAGTATACAAAATGGAGTAATTTACATCAAACTGCAGCATGACTATGAGTAAGTTCCACACAGTAGGCTGCTATGTAAACTCTAATCTTAGGAACCTATGGGATACAGGAAAAAGCTAATTAAAAAGATCAGTGTTTATCAAACTATGTCAAAACAAAGAATGTTAAGACACTGTAGACAATGAGAAGTAAGACAGTATAACAAGAGAGCTAGCTGATATGTGATTTAAACTAAAATAAAAGCAAATATGCTAATTTACACATGAATGCTGAGAACTGGCATTGATTACACTCCAGATGTTTCTGTTTTTCAGATTCAGGAGCAGAAGTCCCTGTTGCAAATGTCTTTATAAACAGCAGCACATTAGCACTCCCAAAGAAATACGTACCTTGGTCATGATGTCACAATGTGGAAATGGGGAGTTTTTATTAGCACACACTAGATTTGTGCACATAAACATGGAGTACCAAGAAGGGAAAACTAAACAACATTTCACAGTTTCTTCTGCTGTGCATGGTCATGCAAATAATGAGCTATGGCTAGCATACACTTCACTTACAATAATCATCTCACTGTAAACAGGTTAAGGAAAAAACATTTATTGTAATATTTATTTACATTCAAATGCAATTTCTGTGTGACTGTCCTCTGGTCATGGCTTTAGTCCAGGTGTAAGTCAACAGGGTACTCCATCCTGATTTTTCTTCTATGTTCAAAAGTAATATCAATAATATTAATGGTTGTAGAATGAAAACTGTCTACTGTCCTGAAATATTTCCTTTAATTTATATCAAGAAGCTAGGACTAAGGAGTATCTTCATGTGTGCCATGCTAAGTAAAAACCACAAACAACGCCAACACCATCACCACTACACCGCGCCCCCCCCCCCCCCCCCCCCCCCCATCCCAATAGTACATTAATCTTTAAAACTGGACTGTCGGAATCACAGTATTTAATGCTGATTCTTAAATAATGTCCAGTAATGATGGGTGAGATTTTGGATCCTGTTTTGTTCTGCGTTTTGTTACAATGCTATAAAGGGGTCTACTGTTTGTAGAATAAGTATGATGAAAGGGCCATTAACGAGATTTGCTCATCTTTGGGTGGTGAAAGGAGTTCTGGGCTGATGGCTGCAAATAATGCCTACCTGCAGTCTACCCGCAGTGTACCTGTGGGAATACTTTAACAGAAGAGATTAGGGAAGAAGTTAAAAAATATATTTACATATGAAACTTTCTGCATCATTTTCTGTATCAGTCCATGTACCAAGATGAGTTGTGAGAATGATTCCTGACAAGCAAGTGAAAAACATAGGAAATGAGCATAGCAAAGAATTACTATTACTACTATACTATAAGGTGAAATTAGCTTCAAAATCAGTGCTATAGAATTAAAAATACTGTATAGCACTCTAATGACATTCCTCTGCATTATAGTGAAATAAGAAAATTCTGCTTGCACTTTCACTGACTTTTGTTTTAAATAAAATCCCTTTCTCACTGCAGTAGTCCTCAGTGAAAGTCTATGGCAGTTTGTAGGAGTCCTTTCATTTACTTTGAAACCTTTGGCAAAGCTTATAAATAGTAAGTGTAGATTAGAATTGTGTTAATTTGCAGTCCAAATACAGAGAGGATATGGAGGCTGTTCTGTATTTGTCTTCCTATACAGACAAGTAAGAATGATGCAGATGTTCCACTAGTTTACCAGCCAGCAGATTTGAGCCAATGCACTAGATCAGGAAAATACACTGTCAGATAGGAGACATTTGCAAATTTCTTCTCTGTCTGTACAACAGTGGAACAAAGATAGTGTCGTCCTATATCAGAGGGCATGAACAGGATAATAATTTCACCTCTCAGAGAGGAAGTAGAACTCAAAAGAATATTTGTGTCAGTAGTATAAACAAGCATCAAAACGAAAGCTACAGTCCCATGGCGCTTTCTGCATGCTGGTTAAGGAATTTAGTGAAATTACAAAATGGACATATTCATATAGAACATGCAAGGGAATATACAAGGGAATTAAAAAGAATATACAAGAACAAACGGGGGAATTCTACAGACCTCTCTCCAGCAATAATCTCATGGCCTTTTACACATGTTCATTTCACAGGAGTGACACCTCTGTAATTTTAAGCAGAGTTCTAGGTCAAGTAAATCCTTAATTTGGTATAGAGTGTTTAAATAGCAAAACTTATTTTAACCCAACGGGAATATTTCCATAAACTTCAAAGGAAACAGAAAAGGAGCTCCAAAGCAGATAGGGGAAAGGGAAGTCACAGTATAAATAGAGCTGTTGTTTTGAAGTACAAGAGGACATGTGTATGAATATTCTTTTACATTTCTTATTTTTAGTTTATTTCCACTTATAAATCAGGTTATGTTGTAATGCTATCTTTAGATGAATTAATATTTACTAAAATAAATCTCCACATATGTTGTGGTAAGGTATTAGCTGTCTTTTTCTACCTGCCAAGCCACAGAAATGGGGCATGAGATCACAGCTAACCCTTGCAGGAGGTTAAGACCTTCGCGGTAACAAAAGCACAAATGCCAACTTTTTGCTCAACTTATTAACTGCGCAATTGCTTTATGTATGCCTTTGTGTACATCGCGAGATCTTTAGTTCCCTGTTCTTTCTGTACATCGCAAGATCTTTCATGCGCCTCTATTCTTCCCGTACATCGTGAGATCTTCCGAGCGCCTCTCCCTACACTTCCCCCACCCCATGCTTTATCAGCTCTGTGTCAGAGGTTGTATAAGGCCGATGCCTCCTAGATCTCCCCTTTCTTTGTTTTGCAGTGGCACCTGCAAGACTTGTTTGAGAGCTGTATCAATCAAGGGTTAGACAAACTTCAAAAACATAGCATACTTAGAATAGTTCCACAGAAGGCTAAAACAATACAGCAGTTATAATTACTAGTTAAAAGGTAAGCTAATTTCACTACTTTTAATTAAGGGATATGACTAAATACTGCAAAAATAAACAGTAAGGAAAATATGGAGTAGCACACTTAATTAATAGGACTACTAACATTCACATCCACACTTGCTAGAGAACCCTGGATGCAGCGAGCATTTAGAGAGCCCTTCCTCACAAACTGGAAATTCTACCCGATGTGTCCATTTGTAGGTGAGGCATCCAACATCGCTGCAAGCAGGTCCAGCCTCTAAATCAACAGGCCAAAATAACTGGCAATTTTCTTTGAGCAGAAACATCTGATTTCGTCCTCCTGTTGGGTTCCACCCAGAGCCTGGCCAGCACTCCAGGGGGAAAACCAAGGGAGTTTCTAATAAGGTTAAACACTTGAGTTCTTAATTCTTCATATTGCTAAACAAAGAAAGTTCAATACACATATTCCTATAGCATTTCATCCTTATTAATAACTACATTCCATCTAAACTACATCTTTCACTATTGACTAGTAAGCCTAGATAATTCATTAAGGAGTTGCAATTACTGTTAGCATTTTCTCTTAAAAGAATTGGCAACTGTAGTGTGGTTTGTTCTGTTGCAGTAGCAAACATTACCCAGACATTCTGCTTAAATGATCAACTGAAGAGATTACAAACAGTTGGTACAGCTGGATCCTGAGTGCTGGCTGCCTCTCATGCTTCAGGTATGGTTACACATACCTTGCCAGTAATCACCAGGGACTGTGACCTGTGAACACGCAAGCATAACCTCTTCCCCAGGTTATTAAAGAAAATGGTTCTATTTGTACCACATCCCTCCACCATCCACTAAATTGACCTTGCCAAATGGTTGTGGTGTTGCTGCCAGAATTAATATTTTGGGCAGTGGCGCTGACCTGTGAAAAGGTCATCTTTGCCCAACTATCGTTTGATACCAGCTCAATAAACTCTTATGGGTTAAAGTATGGAACTCTTAGTAGACATGTTTGGAACAGATCAGATGGCATTGCCATAGATAGACAAAAGGGTTCTTCTCCCGTCTCATTTGCTATAGTTACCCATATGTTGAGTCCAGGCAAGATGGTTTGTCTAGCGAAAGATCCAAGTAGTCAAAGGCCACAGAAAATCTACAAAAACTTTTAAGAAGAGGTGGTTATTTTAGGTTTTATACATCCTGAAGGTATCCATTTAATTAAAGCATCCTTTTCCACTGCTGCGTACCCACGCCCAAACACTCTCAACGACCAGCCGGATTCCCATGCCATTGCTCCTGGTTCCTTGATCTGAACCAAAGAATAGTTTTTTGTCACCTGGGTTGGCATAAAGTGTTTCCACAGGGGAGGTGTGGACCCGTCGCCTCTAACAAAATTATTTAAAGCATAAAGGGCGTGGGACAAAAAAGTCTGCTGTTGGTCTATGGGTATTGCCCCCTTACGACCTCCCCCCTCCCCAAGCTGTTGTAGTTTTGCTTTTAGGGTGTGATGCGCACGTTCTACTATTGCTTGTCCTTGACTGTTGTAAGGAAGGCTGTGTACTAACTTGATGTCCCATAATGCACACCATTCTTTGGTATGTTTAGCAATGAAACAAGGGCTGTTATCTGTCTTGATTTCTTGTGGCTTCTGTAATAAGGCAATGATGCCCTCCCTATGAATAATAACTTGTCTGGCTGTTTGTTTGCGAGCCATTGTGGCTAATATTGTAGAGCTAAAGGTGTCAATGGTTACTATGAGGTATTTATTTGGTTTTAGTAGGTCACATTCTATTATGTCAGTTTGCCATATCTGATTGGAAGAGAGACCCCTTGGATTGACACCTGCTTCCCACAATGGGCCCTTTTGACAGTAGGGACAAAGTGCCACTATGTTTTTTGCTTGTGACAGAGAAATATGACATATTTTCGCTAAGGCTTTTGCTCTGAGGTGTAGAAAGGCATGTAAATGTTTTGCAGCATCTAGTGACCATACACCCCGAGCCGCCTGGTCAGCCTTATGATTGCCTTCTACAATTGGACCAGGTAAGGATTGGTGACTGTTCACATGTGTAAGAAAGGACTGCCCTACGCACTGTTGTAGAACATCATAAAGTAAAGTTGACGCTTCTGTTTGTACAAATCCTACTGTTGTCATTTTGTGTACAAGTTTATAAACATATAAAGAGTCTGTAACAATATGAATTGGATTCTCTGTTTCCTGCTGTAGTGCCATCTGGACCGCTTTGGCTTCTAACCATTGTACTGATTTATTCGTCTGAGTCCACAATTTCTTTTGCCAGGGTCCTTCAGCTTTCCATATGACTGCAGCTGTTTACAATTGTGATGAGGCATCTGTAAAGTATGTTGTGCCATTAAGAAGGCGTGTGAGTAGAGGTAGTGTAAGTCGTAGCTGAAGTGTTTTCAAGTGTGAAACCCATTGTAGACCCTTTCCAGTTACTATGGAGCCCGGAAAGTCAAAGATGGTACATTGTAAGTCTTCTGAATGCGTAACTATGTCGTCCCACACTTGCTGCTTCCAGGGGATGAGTACTGTGTCAGGTTCCTTTCCGAAGTGTTGAAGGGTCATATTACGTAGGCGCCCTATAAGGTCTGCTACAACAGCGACTATGGTAACAAAGGCAGACTTGTTGGTATTTTGGTAAGCCCAGGCTAAAGGCGCAGGCTTGCCGTCCGTACCTTGAAATAGGATACCTATTTTGCCATGTTCAGAAATAAAGCACCCTGCTGTGATTGGCTATTTTGGATCCCATCGCTGCAAAGGTCTCTGTTGTTGTAAAATAGCTTGTATAAGTGTTAAATTGTCCTGACACTCCTTTGTGAGTTTCCTTGTTTCCCACAAGTGTTCTCCTTTCAGCAATTCATAAAAGGGTTGCATAAGTCCCAAGGGAATACAGATAAAGCTGCGGAGCCACTGCAAGGCTCCTACTAATTTCTGAACATCATGAAGAGTGGCAATGTTTGGAGCAAGAGCTATTGATTGTGGACTTATATTGTTCCCCGGTAAAGTCATGCCCAGATATTGTAATCGCGTACCTCGCTGGATTTTTGCCTTGGCAATGCTCAAATTCTGTTGTTGCAACAAGGCTTTGGCACGCTGGAACAGGTGTTCCACTTGCTGTCCTGTAGGTGCTGCTAATATGTCATCCATATAGTGTACTACATGATGGTTAGTCTTACCTTCTCTCAACGGTGCGATGGCTTTGGCCACATACAGCTGACAAATGACAGGTGAGTTTTTCATACCTTGAGGCAGTACAGTCCATTGCCAACGCTGAGCTGGTTGAGCGAGGTTCACAGAAGGCACGGTAAAAGCAAATCTTTGTCAGCGGGATGTAAAGGGATGCTGAAAAAACAATCTTTGATATCAATAATCACAATGGACCAATCTTTTGGTATGGCAGAACCCCAGGGCAATCCAGGTCGCTGGGCACCCATTGCCTGCATCTGTTGATTTACAGCCCTGAGGTCATGGAGTAAGTGCCACTTAGACATATCTTTCTTTTGGATAACAAACACAGGAGTCTTCCAAGGGCTTGTAGAGGGTTCCAAATGACCCACCTGTACTTCTCTTTCCACTAATTGTTGAAGTGCACTTAGTTTTACTGAGTTAAGCAGCCACTGCCCAACTCACACCAGTGAAGAAGTTAACCATGTAAGTTTTAAGGGTGGTATGTGCTCGGCAGTGGCCTCTAACCTAAATTTGTAATGCCAGTTTTCATTTGGTGCATGCAGTCGCAGCCCAACAAAAATCCCTGGAAAAACTATAGGCTTCAGTATCACAATCAAGGCCTCCTTTTCCTGGTCTTGGATTTTAAATTTTGTGTGATTGCTTTGTACACTGTTTTTTCTCCTCCAACACCTGCCACAAATCCCCCAAATGTAGTTTGCCACTGCCCTGGCCACCATTTTTCGCCCACTACTGTTATATCAGCTCCTGAATCAATCATGGCCTGCAGCACTATTTCTTCTGTTTTCCTGGGTGAGGCTGGCTCATCCAAACGGTGACCATGGGCTTGTCACTACAATCTAGAACAAGAGCCACGGTTCCTGGCTCGGAGGGACCTCTTGTGGACAATTGCGGGCATATTTGATTGTGACTTGGGGAGTATAGGAAAAGTTGCCTCTGATTTGTGGGGGTTGCCTGTGGGGTATTGGAGGAGTCCGGCCCTAATTCCTGGGATCAACCTAACTGGGTAAGCATGTATGGTTGTAGGTTCAAGCTTCATGCCTGACATTACACACTCTAGCTATGAGCTGCCAATCAGTAGGGTGTTTTTGTAAACAAGAAGTAGCCCTGCCCAGGATTGGGTGTGTGTTCTGTTGGGTGGAGGCTGCCAGTGTTTGCACCGCTGCTGTCAGTTCCGCTAGCAATTTTGTCATTTCCTCCTCCAGTTTCTTCTCCTCCCTTTTTGGCATCGCTCCTCCCTTTCCCATTTGATTGGATTTCGGACTGCTGCCGTCTGTTTCGTCATCTGACTCCACCTGAGTTTTTTGATCTCGCCAATGAGCAAACTGAACACCAGAATAAAATTCACTGAACCAAGACATAGTTGAAAAAGATACAGAAATATAATGGGAAAATTAACATGTGGGAATAACGTACCTTTTCTATAAACTCATCCCTCCTGATGGGCTTCTTTTCCCCATATCAAGGGATCTCTGTGCAAGCGCAAGGGAAAACCTGCAAGAATAATTCTATATTTGCAGGCTTTAGAAGATGTTGGGCATCTAGACTAGTGAATAATTACCTACTAGGCTTTTCAGAACTACCTAAATGAGCTACATACCTAACTCCTCTTGGATACCAACTAATATGTTGGAAACATGTTTTCATTTTGGAAAGCCCACATAAGCAGTTGTTCAGCTATTTCTGTTTGAAGAGGGTAGGATATTTTTTCTTATAAGCTAAAAAGACATAAATATTTATCTTCAGATTAAGCCTTAGTCATCTTTCTTCTTGGAGATATACTCAGTAAGAGATAAAACTTTTTGTCTTTGTTGTGTTTCATTTGATTGTTTTCTGCCTAAAAACAGTTTTATAAAATGGTTTACATAACACTAGCTACATGGGCAGAAATTAAAAAAAATATTTTATTTTACTTTTTAAAGGGGTGACAAAGGGACTAAAGGAAATGGTGTGTAAATATTGTGTGTTCCCTTCCAGCATAATGCAAATGAATGATAAAAATTAATTCAGGATCTCTTGAGCTATAAAAAATGCCTAAGTATATGCATGTGAATATATTGGGATATATATTTTGTCCTGGAGTTGACTATATCAGAAAATTGCCATTTCAAAACTATTTTCTAGCCAGATTTTACAAAATAAAAATCCTGTGGTTTTTATTCCCTTCTTTTAGGATATCTTAAGTCAGAAATTATTCTACATTCTATTCATAACAGAACTCCTGGGAGTTTTCCCTTTCTAAATTCAGCATAACTGGTTGCCAGAAAAAGCCTTTCAAGGATCAAAGACAAGACACAGTCTGCACTACAACAAGCAGTATATTTACTCCTTGAACCATTTAGAACAACAAAAGTTGGCACATATCGTAGAAGTTAGTGTTGTTACATAATGCTTCTAAATTCTTTCTCTGCATGTCATCTGTAAATCATCTGCATGTTCAGATGTGGTAGCAAATTATTTTAATTTAACTGTTCTTAATGTTAAAGGGGGCATTAAAAGCTCCCCAAAAGCTTTATTTGTCAATACCAAGTCTTAGCTCTATCAGTACAACTACATTTCTGTGAGCTAATAGAGCTTTAGACAGTACTAACCCCTCTTGAAGAATTTTGGTGTATTTTTCTTAACCTGTAGATGTGATAACTTATTTACTGTTGTAACTATTTTGAAGATTAAAAGAAGCTTTTAAAAAACACTTCTCTTTTCAGCAGTGAGTGACAGTTAACTAAGCAGACAAGTCAAAAGGAAATCAATAAAGACAACCTAAGGTCAGAAGTGAGGAAGTCAATGCTTGTACACAGTTAAAGCAACCTATCATCAGCAGATGAAGTTAGAAGTAACACTGTAAGCAAACACTGGATTTTGCCTGTGCACTTTCTTCTTTCAAAAATTCACACAAGCGACTTGTCTGATTCGCTTAGGAACAGCCGACCTTCACTGAGTAAAATCTATTCAGAAGTTAAAATATGTCCCTAAATTAACAGAGTATTATGGAAATACTTCCTTTTTTTTCTGATCTAATTTCCATTAAAGTTACTGTAAAATAGAGATAAGTCTAGTTATATCAAATGAAAAATTTTTGATAATGCCATTCTTGTCTACTGCTCATTTCAGTCATGAATATCAAGGATGTAAACTGATATTAAAAATTCTGTTTAAACAAAAAAGATATTTGTCAAAAATAGCCTGCATAGAAAAGTTTAGCTAGTTCTACCTTCTCTAAAAGAATAATGAAGGGGAAACTGGTGGAAGCAGAGCTGTTAGTGGGAATTTTGTCATACCCTTTAATACAGCTTTGAATATGCTCAGTCTGCCTAAACTCCAAGAAGATCAAGGACTAAGAATGCACGGATAGTATAGCACTAGATCCCTGTTAATTTACCCCAGATTGAAACAGAGTACATGATTTTACATTTGGAATTGTAGTGACACAGCTTTTATGCTATGTAGGAAAGTGGAGAACAAACACATATCTGGTTAGAAAAAAATACATTATTATAACACAAAAAAATACACATATAGTCACAGCCACTGTCTGGTCCTCTTTCAACACAGAACTAAGTGACCTGGGCTGCTTGATATTCCTAGGTGTAAATAAATTGACATCCAAAGGCAAATATGATATTCCAAAATAAGTCCAACAATAAAGCAAAATATCTGAAACTTTTTAGTAGTTAACATCACAAAATGCCACGTAGAACTCTTCCTAATATAGGAATGGAAAGTTGCTCAAAGAGAAGATTGTTGCTTTGCTAATGTGTTTAGCTTAAACAGTAGCAATACAGTTAATATTTCCAAGTCACTGTATATTTGATAAGAACAAAATTCTTCAATATCAGTTTATTAAAAATCGATTGGTTGCTGAAGTTCAGGAACCATTGCAGGGAATAGGTAGCATAATTTCCCTTGTGGTTTACTGCCTATAAAAAAGTAATATAATTAAAATAATTTACTACTCCATATCACCTGCAAGTGAACAGACTCTTTGGAAAGGTTTTCTTTCTGTTACTCAAACCAAATTCCCATTTGATATACACTGGTTTTCACATACTTCAGTGGGACGGCCTCTAATTCATACTGATGTGAAACTACATGTGCATTCTTTATTTGTAAAACTATATGAGGCTGGAAAACCTAAACATTTTCTATCACACACAACGTGAAGCAAATAAAGAAAGAGATGTCATTCTAATTTACAGACATTACCAATGTATTACAACATTGTAAATGTCATTGCTATTTAAGCTTCCATGTTTATTTAGGCAGGCTTAGAATTAGTGAATTTCTTAGATAAGTTTTTTCATAGCCTTCCTTACTGCTGCAAGAAAAAAAGTAGGAACTTGCTTCCCTTTGTCAGGTTGATTAAAGGTTTGCCCTTTTTTTCATTCTGTTTCAGGTCTTGGTTACATGCCTACAGGGTGACTCCCTCAAGCAGAGCATCTTGATGCACTTACAGCATTGAGCGTGCCAGAATTAGTAACTCAGATGACCCTACTGATTAAATCTGGGAACATAGATGGTTGTCATTGATTTTAGTACATCCACTATTTTATCCAATCTTTCTATAAGCTGTCAAAAGTCTACAGCCACTGACTCAACAAAGATTAACCTGTTAGAAATATGAGTCTACCACAGATGTCAAAAAAGACAAAACAAGCTAAGTTCAAGAGTTTTCCACAAACTTTGCTTTATATATGCCATATCTTGTGATTCTCAGACCATTGTGTAGGATGTCATTCTCTTAGAGAATTATTTTCACTAGTAAATTTCTGAGTATGTATTATTGAAAAGTCTTTTGTAAAGATGTTTTTTCTAGAAAAAAAAAAAAGTATTGCAAAAGGGTGCTAGTTTTAGTGACACATTTGAACTAATGTCAAGCAGGTTGTCTAGAAGCAGCACAGTTCTGCTCAGCAGGGCTAATTTGCTTAAGCCAACCAAAGCAGCTTTTACCAAGGTAGCAAAGCTATCTCTGTGTCCTCAGAGCTGGACACAGCACTGCAGGTGGGGTCTCAGGAGAGAGGAGTAGAGGGGGAGAATCCCTTCTCTCGACCTGCTGGCCACACTTCTCTTCATACAGCCCAGGATACTGTTGGCTTTCTGGATGCGAGTGCCAATTGCTAGCCCATGGTCGTTTTTCCATCCACTACTACATCCAAATCCTTCTCTGCAGGGCTGCTCTCAATCCACTCCTGTACATACAGCCTGTATTTGTGCTTGGGATTGCCCCGACCTATGTGCAGGACCTTGCACTTGGCCCTGTTAATCTTCATGAGGTTTGCCCGGTCCCACCTCTCCAGCTTGTCCAGGTCCCTCTGGATGACATCATCTGCAGATGATCCTTGAATATTAACCAACTTTCTTGGGCCCCTCTTCCCTCAGGTTTTTATCTAATGCTACCCTGCCAAGCAGGGATCTGCTTGGCATAGACTTGCTCGAGTGGGTCCGGAGGAGGCCACAAAGATGATCAGGGGGCTGGAGAACCTCCCCTGTGAGGACAGGCTGGGAGAGTTGGGGTTGTTCAGCCTGGAGAAGGTTCCAGGGAGACCTTCTGGAGGCCTCTAAGTACTTAAAGGAAAGCTGAGGAGGGACTCTATCAGGGAGTGTAGTGATAGAATGAGGGGTGACAGTTTTAAACTGAAAGGTGGTAGATTTAGATTAGATATGAGGAAGAAATTCTTTACTGTGGGGGTGGCGAGACACTGGCACAAGTTGCCCAGAGCAGCTGTGGCTGCCCCCTCCCTGGCAGTGTTCAAGGCCAGGTTGGACGGGGCTTTGAGCAACCTGGGCTAGTGGAAGGTGTCCCTGCCCATGGCAGGGGGATTGGGACTAGATGAGCTTTAAAGTCCCTTCCAACCCAAACCATTCTGTGACTCTCTGTGACACTACATGGGTGTGAAAAAATGGATTTATAAACAACTTGTAAAATAAAATATTTAAAGAGATAAAAAAGCCACCTTGAACTTAGCACCTGATTATATCTGGTTTACTCTCAAATTTAAGTTAACCTTTCTGTAATTGGCAATCATAAGTCTTATATTGCAGCAGCTACTTCCCTTCATCATTTTAGAATTTCAGTCTGCTACCAACTATAAAGATTTAAAAAGAGGTCTTGTTCAATTTTAGTCCCATTTTGATTTTTACTCATTCACAGGAGGTTTTCTAGACTTTTCTGAAACACATCTTGTAATAAATGCCCTTTTAATATTTTAATATGATAATCTCAATTCTGAAAATCTGTTACTGCTATTGTTCTGCTTTGTCTTGAAGTTAAAGAACTCTGAATTATATTTATTATACTTGATTTTGGCAAGGTATTTCTTTCTTACAATAGTATGTGTTCTTCCACATAACAAAGATATCTCAAAAATGTAGAATGACACCACATTTTTAACAGCATCCTAATAGTAACTTCATAAATACAACTGTCAGATATTTCAAAGCGTTGGCCAGTGCTGTTTAATGTATTTCAGGTTGGCAGTCAAGCTTACTGGGTAGAATATGACTCTGTACTGATAGTATAATTGCTCTGTAAGATTTGTTCAACTCTGCTTTGGTAAAGCACACATCTTGATTGAGCAAATTTAGAGCAGCTCATAATGAAAGCTGCACTCATGGCTGAGTGCAGAAAACGTGCTACAGCAGTGCACTACACAACCAATGTTCTGTCATTTCATTGCATAAAGTATCAACATTTTTAAAAGAAACAATATAGCATTAATACATGACTTCAAGATGATACTTTTCTTCTTAACAACAGTATCTGATGCTTCACATCACATACAGAGATTAAAAATTAAGTCGTCAGACATAGTCATTTCGAAGTCAGTAGGATTTTAATTATTCAGTATTTTCCTACATTAAGATCTAAACTTTATTCTAGCTTGCAGAGACAGAAAACAAAGTTTTCTGAATCATGTTCATCAAGAAAATAGTATACTGAAGATAATTTCTGTGGATAAGATCCCTAAAAAAGCTCATGTATTAACCAAATCGTGAATCTCGTTTTAATCTTTAGCATGGTTAATAATTTTTACTGGACTATGAAGTGACCTTGCAATCCTGTAGCTGCTGACATGGACATCCTCTGAAAAGAGAGCATTCACGAATGTAAGTAGTTATAACAAAATTGGCCCATAAAATTGTAAACTAGGAATAGCTATGCTGCTATGTAGGCAAAGTATTTGAATGACAACTTCATTGTGTTCTAGAAGTTCATTTGACTTGAACGCACTTACTTATCTGAAAATTATTCCCTGTGATAGCACTGTGGAATCAAGGGGGAACTTGAGTACACTACTAGACAAAATTGAAACATTTCTGTTACATATTTGTACTTTATCTTGAAGTTTCATTTTATAATGGATAGATCCAACCTTCTTCTTTGACAGTAAGGCATATTATTTTATCTGCGATAATTTTCTTAATCAGTCTGATACAGCATAAAGCTGTAAAAAACAAACCTGAACAAACATATTTTAAACTAATGGCAATAGTATAACACTAAATTGATTTGCATTTAGAGATATCCAAAGCAAAATTCACACTTATGCTTAGCAGTTTTTATAAATGGACACAAACTCTATAGAATCTTTCTTTACTATATTTAAATACATTCTTTTATCCAAACAAGAATGACCATTTGAAAGAAGTGATCAGTTCTGTCTTCATTTTTATTTCTATATGTTAATCATACCTTGACTCCAAGTTTTATTGGAACTTTAAGCTACATAAGTTATTCTTTATCTTTTATTCTAATCTATTGCGTACTTGTTGCACTGCTTAAACAAAACTGCATGAGCAAGATATTTCTCTACCTAGACTTCTTGCAGGCAAGAAATTCAAGAAAGTATTAGTTAATAGGCAGGTTTCTGAGCAGCAAATGCCTGACACCATTTCTTTTTTAAGGACTTTATTACCAACCATTATCTACTATGCCATGAAATCTCAGCAGTACTCAAAATTATACTAGGAAAAATATTTTTCTTGGAGCTATGCTGAGTTAATCTACGCAGGTGATGCAATAAACAGTTTGGTTACCAAAATAAACCTTGTCTTGGCCAAATGGGAAGTCACAAACAGACACTTTACCCAAAAAGACAGCAAAACTCTCAAAACAATCCTGCATTCTGGTGCAGTGCCAATTTTCTCCCTGAGCAAGAAAGCATAGATGATTTAAAAGCCCTGAAATCAAGGCACCTGCATCAGAAATGAATTTGGATGGATAAATATATAAATAAAAAAACTCAAGCCTCAATTCCACTTGATTTCTAATGAGATTTAGCATTAATAGATGTGAAATTGAATTATTCATGCAGTGCCTTGAATATGAGTTTTCAGAACAAGAGAAATCTTCTCTCTACCTACTGCACAGAAGTGCAAGAGTACTAGAATATGGGTCATTTGTCCATAGCTACAGTAAAAGCATCAGTAGATTTCTAATTTCTTATTTGCAATTTTTATACGCTCAAATTTCCAACACAAATGTATAATCTGTCAGTGAAATTTTATTAAATAATGCCAATGCAAATAAAGTCAGCAATATAAAGTTTTGGTTGTTTTTTTTTTTTGTTTGTTTGTTTTTTTTTTTTTTTTTTCAGATGAGGGCTACTTGTATTATCTCTGCTGCTTTCTGTACTATTTTCATCCATTCACACCGCCACCATTGCTTTTTGTAGATAGCATGCTGCTTGTTCTACAAACATGCAACTTTATAAATACTTCCAAATCCTTTAGCAACTTTAATCTTACAACTCCAAACCCAGTTAGAGATTGTGTTACTTAATTTTCATATGTGGTTGCTGTATTTGGCACTTTCTTAGCTGAAAGGTAATAGAAAACTCTGTTCTAAAGCAAACAGCAAAGTTGGTTTTCATAGCATTTTTTTCATTTTTCCTCAGGCATCTGTATAATGTATGTGGCTCAAGATCAAAAACTGTCTTTTATAAAACCAAGTACTCTTATCCTCTGCTTTCCCTAACTTGATCTGGAGAAGAAAAAAATTTGTAAATTGTCCTGTTTACCTGCTGCTTCAATAATAGAATTTTCTGCTTCTGGGACACAAATACTGAGTCCACCTTTAATGATAAAGAAGTCAGATAGGAAACTACCCAGTCTTCATCAGTATGACAACTCATCCAGCTCAGGATCAGCTCCTTGCAGAAGAATTTATACTTTATTAAAGCTAATTAGAAAACAGACGAGTTAGTTAACAGGAGATTGTAGAGGCATGTATAAATAGGAAAGGATTTTTAAGAGCCAAGTCTTTGAACAACATCTGAACAGAATAAATGAATAATTAAATATTATTTAATTTTTAATAATTGGGCTAACAAGGGGGTGACAATGGCAAACTCTGATGTCTGAAAGCTGCAATGAAAAGCATACTTTTGTCAGATTGCTTGAACTTACTACCTGAAGGTATAGCATTAAAAATTCAGTGGACATTTTTGGCAAGTCACTCGCTTATGTATGACATGAACAAAAGCTGACCAAAGACAAAACACAGGCAAGGTTTGCAGTGAAATGAGAACGCTAACAGCAGCAGCAAAGTATCCCTAACACAGCATCTTTTGCCCCTTAGTGAAAGCCTGGTGTGCAAATCAGTGTGAGTTCAGTGATTTCAAGGACATGCCCAGACCCATCTGATCTGAACTCAGTGTTGATCCCTCACGGAGTGGTGGTTGGACTAGGTTGCTCAGGGGTACTGTGATTCTGTGGTTTGCACTATACTATGATTTAGCTGCTGACAGAGAAATGCCCAAACGATTTTGCTTACATAAACTTGTAGTGGACACTTATCCTAGCTAAGATTTATGGCTGACAAAGGACAGAAAAGAAAGAAAATCAGGGGATTTGGTGTTTTTGTCCTCCTTACTACTTTGGGAAAGGAATAACAGTATTGGCTGAAAAGTCTACCCATCTTTGTAACACATCTATAAGGAAGACAGTGTGGCAAAAATTTTGCCGAGTCCAGCTCACCAGGCATTTAAAATTTCTCTCCATATTTATGCATTTTATACACATTAGGTGTGATCAAGGAGTAGTTTGGTATGTTTGGTTAATAAGGGATAGGTCTGTTTTGAGTTTCCTGGGGCAAGACTGTGCGAAGTACGTCTGTGCCATAGTAATTAAGCAGTCCAATTTGCATGTAAGCATCAATATCCCTGTGGCACTTGATAATTTTTTAAGCAAATGACACTGGAAACACTCTTTCCTCTGATATATTCCTTTACAATCAGGATTTCTTCACAAGTGACTCAAGAGAATGTGGTAATCATATAATGCTTTCACTGGGTTAAATACAATTTATTCAGTTACATTATTCAAAAGTGTTATTTCAATTTTCCTCAGCAGTAAAGGTTTAAAGGTGGTTCAAGAAACTATCGTATTGTTCATCAACATTAGAGAGCAATTTATTAGATAAAGGATAATTTGATCAGCTTTTGCTTTATTCTTGTCTTCTAATTACCATTACATCAATGTCTATAAAGCTAGGAGTGAAAAAACAAACCAATAAATGCATATTTTTTCAGCTCTGGCATAAAAGCCAGCTGTAACTAAGGGTATTCAATATTTAGAATTAAGATAAAGAATGCTATAATATCTGGTGTCATTAAATCACACGTATTAAACTTTCTAACAAATGTTGATGTTAAAGATGACCATATTGGTATTTCTAATGCAAAAAACCCAGCACTTCTCAAGCTAAATGTTCATTTGTGTCTGGGCATAATTTATAGACACAAATATAATAACTATGCTACACAAAGGAGAAGGTTATTTTTATTTACAGAAGTATTTTGTGGGATTTTTGGCTTTTAAAATAACCTTGAAAATGTAAAAACTGTCAATGACTACAGGGTAAATTCATCCTTTATCTGTATCATTGCTACTGGGACACTGATAGAAAAATCCTGTTATCTGCTTCATTGCTATAGACCACAAAGACTCAGAACTCTGAATACTTAAAACTTAGTACTCCATTATAAGTTTATTAATAAACTAAAAAATAATAATCATGATCCCCTTAGCTTTGGGACAACATCACAGTTAAGTTAAAGTTGCCCCCTCACCAGATCCACATTTATGACCTTATTATTGCAGTATCTCTAAATACATTTGGGCAAAAGAAGATTTTTTTTGTCCAGTTACATAAAACAAAATGGATCTTTATGTTTCTGTCAAGTATGAATAGACCAGTTTAAAAGGCACAGACTGATAGAATCTGTTTTAAATCAGTTGTACAGAAATACTACTAAATCTTAAAAGTCAGTGGTGAGTGACTGAAGTTCTATGCATTAAGAACTAAGTATTTATAAGTTTTCAGTAGCATATATGAATAAATGCACAGGCCTTGAAGCTTTTCTTACAGTGCATTTAGAGTGCTGCAGTATCACTGATTTCTGAGATAGTCCTGATTCACAAGCATGCAAGTGAGAAGAGAGACAAGTCCATAAAAACATGATCCAGAAATACAGATTTGAAAAAATAGCTAAAGGCAGCTTTTCTTTCTCTTCTGTGTAGGATAACATAATTTTGATATATTGCTTATTCTGAAGAGAGGACTTAATCTAGCAGGATTTGTTCAGGAAAAATGCCTTTTGAAAGTAGTAAATATCAATGTCTCAGTGTAAGATGAAATCTATGTAGTTGTTATATGCAATATAAAAGATTGGCCTTTCAATACACTCTGTATTCCTGACATGCAGATACACATTAACGTACCAGCTATAGTGCTCTAGTAAAAACACCTTTTCCAGTTCTTAATACAGCCTCCTAAAATTGAGCTGCTGACACTAGAACCCTTCAAACAGCTTAGACTCTGAAGTGGGATTTGTGTTTTATACGTACTTGTCATTGTAATGGAAAACACATTGTCCTAAAGCCAGGTTCTTAAAGGAAGGAGGGACCTTTACAAACATAGTAATTCCAGGATTTACAAAGTGATGACAATAAGGTTTCTCTTAAGGATGGATTTTAGCTAACCATGTAAAAGGATTCCATTCTTCCTTTAAAAAATGCCACAGTTTTAAAAATGCAGATAAGGATGAAATGCAATGTGTTTATAAAAGTTTGGGATGATTATGGAAATAGGCATAACTATGCAATAGGGATGTGAGATTATCTGGGGAATTTACATTCACATACTTTATGGATTCCATTCAAATCTATGAACTCCGTGTACATACGCAAGACTGAAAGCTTCACTAGAAACTTCAGCAGAAAGCTAATCACTGCTTTCTTTATTTTGTCTTGGACTACAATTCCTACGAGCTTCTGTCATGAGGCTAATAATCCCTGCTCAATGATTTCAGTGTAGTTCCACTGAACGTGTAATTATTCTAAAGCATAAGAAGTTGTATTGAGGACTGGTTGTCAGGTTACTCTGGCAATGAAGTCCTCTCAAAAATGCCTGTGATAGTTGATGGAGGTTCATCAGCAAGGAAACTCCTTTTAGCCTTCTTCAACAGCTTGAACAAAGGGACATCTACATACATCAAAAGCTTAATGAGAAAACCCTAACTCCATGAACTCTGGAAAATTATATATAATCTCAAGGGGGAAAGAGCACTGCATGAGTTTAAGGAAGTTTTTAATCAGAAAGTTCATTGATATGTAACTTCTACTCTAATCCTTAAAATCAGTGGTAAGATTTAAATGCTCCACACAGCCATTTTTCCTTTTTTTCTTTTTTTTTCAAACCTGTTTCTTCATTGAAGCTAAGGTTATAAGCATTAATAAGGATTAAATAACTGAACTGAACTAAAAATCCCTGCCCTTTAAAAGGAGTAATCCTTTTGTCTCATATACCTTCTTCTCTCTCCCTGTCTTAGCATGTTTATTTAGTTTTCGGAGTTAGCTTTCTGCCATTTGGCTTAGCAAGGAGAAACAAGAGGTGAGGTTCAGATGAAGGGAGGAAAGTGGAAGGAAGAAGTACATGGTCCAGAGTGAAGAAGACTTAAGGGGGACTGGGACTGTCCGATGGACTGTCTAACCATATCCTTTTATGAATAGCTATATGGCAAGCAGCAGAGGCATTCAAGATCCTTGAGATAATAAACCAGATATATTACCTGGGCAAAAACTATATTAAAGTGACTATATGGCCACCAATACTCAAAATACCTTTTTTAGAGGTAATAAGGTGTGTTGAAGTGAGATGGGACTGTTAGAAATATCTTGTTCTGTCTGTTAGCTCATGCTGCTGCTGCAGGCCACCTAGTACACCAGAATTTTCAACTTCAGCAAGGCTCTGAAAGGTTTTATTGAACATTTATCTGACAGTGGAAGTCTGACAGAGTACAAAACAAACAATTGGACTAAATTCTAGCTCTCAGGAGGAAATGCTATACAGACAATCTCTATCTTTGAATCAAACCTAGACATTTTCCCTGGGTTCAATGGCAGCGTGTGTACTCAGTCTGAAGTCTAGAAGCTTGAAATAATTGCAATACATAAATGATATCTGGAGACATGTCAGACAGGATGTTTGACTAGATCCAAACATAAGACAATAAAAGACCACAAGGATCCAACTATCAGACATAGTTGGACATAACATAATCTTGTTTTGTTTTTAAAATACATATTAAAAAGCCTTTAGCAGTTTCACTGGAGCAAGACCAGCAGCCATAAGTTAATAAATGTTTCATACAAAAATAAATGTCAGCTTTCTATTAAAAGAGGATACTCAAAACAGTCTGTTTCATTTCAACCACTGTAATGAATACACTCTACTAACAGAGGAGAATTGTCCACTGATCAGTGCAAACCCAAGTGCATAACATGTCTTCTTTGTAAAAGTAAAAAAGGGGCAGAGGCATCACTTAGCTATCTTAATTGACAAGTCACAATCGTTAACAACATAGCTCTGATAACAATGTGGATTCAAGGGAGCCATTACTGGTTTAAACTGGAATAAGCTAAAGAAGAATCAAAATCAGTCCCTGGGGTTTAAGGTTGAGTACAAAACAAGGAAGGAAAAAAATCCCCTGGTGTATACAAACACTATGTGGTATAGATCCATCGTCTATAACACACTGGCTTGCTTTTAACTCTCAGCCTGAAGCCAAATCAATTTCAACAGTTTGTGCTGGACAGAGAGCAATTGCTTACCTTTCTTCTCTTTCCTACTGCTTAACACACCTACAAATAATGGTATAAAATTACTCTCAAACACCTACCAACATGACTTTGAGAGCAGAAATCAAAGTAACTTAAATGATCAAAAATCATTTGCACCATAGCATGAAATGTCTCTGAAATACACAGAAAAATAATAAGTGAAATTAATCCAGAAATACCAATGGTCTATAGTGACTGCAAGGGTGCTGTCTGGATTTGCAATCATGGAAATAAAATTTAGGACCCAATTTTAAAACAAATTCAAAAACAGGAAAGAAAACTTCTCAGTATGTATTAATATATCTCAGAACACATACCATTATTCTGGCATTGCAAAACAACTATAAATCTGGTCAGCTACCCAATTAAGCAGATTTTATATCTGATGTGCATTGTTAGAGAAACAAAACAGCTGGAGCACAATGACAATTCTGGTTGTGTGCAGATTAAGGTCTTTAACAGACAACCCTTTCTGATATTGTTATGTGAAAAACCACAACACCCCCACAACACCCAGAAATCTACATAAAACTAATAGTGCGTAGTATAAAAAATAAAAAAATACAAGAGAAGCTTGAAGTTTGTTCTTAAGGCCTAATTCTCAGTTTGAAATGTATCTAAATGTTGGTACCATTTTATATGTGTTTTGGACTCACTACACACAACAGTTAGCGATGCAGCCAAATTTAGTAAAATATTTAAGTATTTGCTCAGCTTCAAGACAAGAGGTCACTCATGAACCTCATGTACATTTTTGAAGTGAAATTTATGCCTAGATATACAGAACACCTATAATTAGAATGTTATTCCTACTTCAGTGTTAGTGTAATTAATTATAACACAGCTTTTAATAATTCATCTTCTCACCGAATTTCACTCATCAGGGCTGAAATTCTTCTATCCTGCTCTTTGTGATCAGATAAGAAAAGTGATTTTGGTTCTGTTTTCCCAGACATACCTGGATTTTTTTTTTTAATTATGCCTGAGAGTTAGCAGAAAATTAGTTTGGCTTCCAACAGTTATTCATACATAAATGGAGCACGGATCAGCATGGATCAGTTTCCGCTCAAACTTCTTACAGCTCCAGAAAGTCTTGGGTTTTGATGATGATCCTTTATTCCCAAAAGGCCACAGATTAAGTAATAAACTCAAATCTTAAGTATACTATAAAGTTCTCTGCAGAAACAAGATCTATAAAGGCAGCTTTTGGAATACAAGACTGAACTAAATTTTCCAGATAGGCAGCCTAGAAAAAACACCTAGGAAAAAAAAATCTTTCACTGGACCAGTCTTAGAAAGTTAAATGTGAGTTTAACTGGTGTAACTGCCACATCAAGGATTTTGGCTTTTCAAAAGTTAATGAGGATCTCTAAAGGAAATCTTACTCATATATGTGCTGCAAACTACAGCAATCCATACAAATAGATCAACTTAATCTAGCTAGCTCTGTGAAACTACAGTAATATGGGTTATGAGATTTTTCAAAAAGCATGTAAGCAGTCAGTCTCACTAGAATCAATAAAAATTACAAGTGAATTATAGACATGCACTGAACAAGTTACCTAGATATTCTAAGGGCTCTCTAATTTCAAATGAAATTATAACAACCTTATTAATGTTCGCATCTATCCATAACATATTATGGTTGAAGACAAAAAAAGGCCCTCAAAAGTACGTTGTGGAACTTGTGGTAAAATCTCAAGAAACAGTTTACCTTACAAAAGGACAGTAAAAAATAACTAATTTACTCTAGCAAAACAAAAGTTGAGACACAAATGCAAAACCAAAACACTGACATAGCAGGTATTAACAAGACTAATTAAAAACAAAATAATCCAAAAATAGGTAAAAATGGGCCCAAACAGGAAAGAAGGCAGCCATAAACTCAAGGGACATAGCAGCGTTGTAGTGCATATAAGAAGATACTGCATACAAACCATTGTCAACCTACCCATCGTTTCTGATCCGTGCAGCCCACTGTTACAAACTAAAGAAAAATTCAGTTGCCAATTTGAGGTCATATTTCCTAGGAAGTATGCATGTTGTGGGGAGAGAATTCCTTCTGTGCTTTAGAGAGAAGGTGCACTACAAGACATTTTTTTGTGACGTGTCAAATACACTTCTTCACTTCCTCAGTAGTATTATTTGCCAGCATATCTTCTGTTCTTGTTCTGTAACAGAAATACACGGGTGTGTGAAGTGGCTGTCTAACTATATAGGTGGAGATATACAAAGTACTGTCATTTATTCATCAGTTCAACAGTTTCATATGACAAGCAGGTATTTTACATTTCAGATACTGGCTGCTTCTGCAAGAAATAGATTATACTTAGCACTTTTCGATACTGATGATCATATACAAAGAAGATGGAAATATCCACTATTTTGCCCAGTCAATGTTTTGGTTATGTTGTGCATAAACAGTTGAAGTAGGAAGTTCAAGGTATCAAGACAATCTGTGCAAGTGTCTGTGGAGTTTGCAGAGCCAGTTGTCACAGCTGTCTCCTCTCCTCCTCTCAGAGAGCCAGAACCTGCTTCTTATCAGAAGCTCCTGATTCACTGCAAATCTAATCCAAATGTTTGAGAAACCAAAAACAGTGCTAAGCACTGATGATTTGTTTTACATTCTGATCTTGCGAGTTTAAAATAGCATGTGAAATATGGGCTGTTATTTATCATTCATCATGCCCTACCGCCATAAATACTCTTGCTTTAAGACTTCTGTGTGTGGAAGGCATAGTTTAATCAATAGCATTGCAACACTATAGTACTATCATAAATCTTGGCTACTACTGTGTTGAAGAAACAAAAAGAAACAGTTCTACATTTGAAACCTGGACAATGTTTTGCATTTTTCTCTTGGAGACCAATACCATTAGAAAAATAGTCTTTGCTCCCGAGATCTCTCTCAGCAGAGTAGCTAAGTCTGTTAGAAGAATGAAGGCCATCCATGTATAATATAACCCATGTCTAGTATTAGAGTAATTGCAGATGTATAGTGGATCAGGACATCAGTACTGTCTCCAGTCTAAAGTGCAAGTTATTAGTTTAAGTCAGTTATGTCACGATGGAATCTTCTTCCTGTTCTTGGAGTCATTAATTCTTTATTTAAAATTGGCATAAAGGCACTGCCTGTTCTGTTTGACAGTCAAATCACATAATAACTCTACTTGGGAATAATTTACATGCCTTGTCTGATTACAAACAGCAGCTGGAATAAGTAGGACTACACTGATTATTATAAATTCCTCATTTTGCTTTTCTAAAATGAAGACCAATTTACACAGAAATCACCTATGTTGTGAGAAAATGTGGTACATATACTCGTGTACAAATCCCAAATATATATCTACAATTTAATCTCCAAAAAACCCTATATAGGTCATGCAACAAAATCCTGTAATTCAGTATTCTTGAAACTAATTTCTGCATCAAAATCATGTAGGTCTATTGGCCTTAACACTCCTGGCACATCTGCAGAATAAAAAAGAAATAATATTTTGTTTGTAGTTCTCTCTCACACTATTAACATTTTAATAGTTACCAATTTGCATCATATACTATTAGTAATGTTAAAAAATATGGCCCAATTAAAAAACTGTTATGATGACCTGTACATTTACTTCCAACTCCCTCTCATCTTCCCCCTTCAAAAATACTCTGAACTGTAAAATGTTCTTTTTTGCCTCATTCACTTTTTTAAAGGATGATGATGGCCTATATTTGGAGTGAGTCGGAAGCTTGGCAGTGTTTTAATAAATGTAATTATCTCATTTGTCAGGTGTTGTTGGCAGTATTGAAGGCCAAGTTTAAATATCATAGTGTTTTAAAACTAACAAAGAAGTTCAAACTATTCAACCACCAACCCTTGCCTTAAACCTTGGCATTAAGAAATAATTTTCACTCATAGGATATTACTATATCCTAATGAAAAATTTTTTATGAAACACAAAAATACAGAACCAGTTTGTTCTCTCTATGTGTAATTGTGTAGCTTTATGCATATGTGTGTATATGAATTTAAGAAACAAGCAAAACATTGACTTTTCTCGTAGTATTTAAACCAATTTCCCATTCAGTGATTTGAATTTTTGACAAGCAAGTTTCCTTTACACCTTACTTATTTTCCTTCATGCTTTTACATTCTGCATAAACAGTTCTGTGCTCCAGCCCTTAACCCTAGACCAATGCACTTTGTGTGATATCATGGTGAATAGCCAGAAGACAGAGTTAAACCAGAACAAGTGTATTCTGCTTGATCAGCTGTTTTTCATAAGGTAATTTTCTACTGGTTTAGATTCCTGTACTGACTCATTTTAGGGACAGATGAGTATCTGTGCCGGCACAAGGAAAACAGCAGAAGAATATAATTAGATGTGTGCTTATTAAAGTATATTAAAATGTTTTAACAGGCATTGCACAGGCATAGTACAATTTTGATGGTTATCTGTCTTCCTGCTATGAGGGATTTACAGCAGAGACTTTCTTTCCATTGTTATCTTCATGGTAAACTTTGGCAAAACAGTTCTGCTTTAACTGCCACTTACTTTCTACTACTGTAATATGATCAAGTAACCTGAAAACCTCATGAGAGGCAGTTGGGTGAAGTCAGAAGTAAAAGGAACAAGACAATGACCTGTTTTTTTTTCCAGTGGACTTCATTCTGTTAAGCACTCTTAATGAATTTTTATGTCAGATTTGATGAAAGATTTGAAGACAAACATTTAAATTCCATGAAGCATTAAAATATATAGAAGCTATCAATAAATCTAGAGCCTTTACTAAAAATTAATCCTTATAATGCACTTTGGTTACATTCTCCCAGCGTCGGCTTATCTTTGGTTTTGAGTTCAGGTGTCTCAGAATTCACACAGTTTCATACTGCTACTCCATACCAGCTTACAAAAAAACCCACCTAATTCTGCTTCACGACTGCAATATAGCCGCTGCATGGCTACAGCTAGGTGAAATCAACTGCATTTACAATTAAAAAAAAGGCTACAGTATTTTAAAGAGATTTCTAAAATGCATACAGTAATTTCTTTTCTGCAATATTTCATACCACATCGATTGGCAACCCTTTGGAATTTATACTCATGTCTTACTTCATAGTGCTGAAAGGTCAGGCTTGAACATGACTTCTATAGAAAAACTACAGAGCAAACTACAAAGGGTAATGTGTTAAATATTTGAGAGAAATTGGACTCATAAGCAAGCCCCTTCCTCTGTGAACCTGGAGACGTTACAGCATCTTATGGCAAGCACTGTTAAAAATCAGAAATTAATTCCTTATTTATCTCTACAAAAAAGACTATAGAAAGATTTGAAAAAATAGAAATAAACTTAAAATGGCCAAGACATGAAGATGAATGAACATATCTGGATCTTAACTTGATTAGGAAGAAAATCATAGATTCAACGTGGCTGTTTTCAACTGTAAGAAATATTCAATGTGATTTTAATAAGTAAAAGAAATCTTGAAGCACAAGGCGAGGACAAATGTCTTTGGCAAACTTTTATTAAGTACTAGCAGGTCATATGGTAATTAGCTTTTTAATAAGGGTATTTAACTTATGTTTTATAATAAAGCCTAAGCAGAATACAAGATAAAATGTGTTTTATATAAGATAAACCTTCTTTGTAAGAAGTGGGTGAGAAATCAAAAATGTGGAAGGAGTCAGAGTGGAGGAAGGAAGAGAAGCCCAAAAAACTACATTACTAAATGAAGAGTCGGGTCCAAAATAGACTACATCAGGTCTGAAAGATATGAATATTAATTAATCATCACATGAACAATAACATCTGAAAAATGGGTTTGTAGAAGAACTGGGAGGGAGGACAACATGCACGATGCCAAATCCTAAAAATCCTTTGCCAGAGCAAAGATATAAAATAATAAATGACATACTAAGAGGTTTTTGACCCGTTCAGATTTCAAACAACTTGCTTTTGAATTTAAGTCAATGGAAGGCACCTTTACATCAACCTGTGAAAGTTATGTGAGGAGAAAAGAGATACACTAAAGCAGAGTGGTGAAAAATTGACAAGACTGGCATCAAGCTGCCTAGCACGTGAAATAGTAAGAAAGGACAGTATTGCATGTCAGCTTTCAGTAGTTTAGTATACTTTCTAAAAATCTTCCAGTGGATAGCTTCATAAAAGTTATGAGGTGCTTAAAGGTGTAGAAAGATGAGTAGGGGGTAGACAAAAAAAAAAAAGTTATGAAGCTAAGTGTCTAACCCTTTCTGATTAAGCCTTGAATTGCTCAGTCTTCCACTGGAAATACCTAGATCTTCTCTCTACAGTAAAATCCATCACCAAAAAAAAAAAAAATGTTATGAAGCTAAGTGTCTAACCCTTTCTGATTAAGCCTTGAATTGCTCAGTCTTCCACTGGAAATACCTAGATCTTCGCTCTACAGTAAAATCCATCAAAATATCGGAGAGGTTTTTTAATGCAGAAAAGCTTATTTTATTTTAAATAAAAACTATCAATGTTTTCAATATAGAGAATTCAAAACACCTACAAAGATGGAACTAGAAATGTTAGCACACAAATCACCTCCTGCCTACTATATCCTAGCTTGTGAAGACACAACTTTTTTCCACACAATGAAATTATTTTTTTAGGTGGCAGAAAATTCTGCCTAGTCTATTCCAGTCCATAGTAAGCACTTCCCATCCCTTCTGAAGCCTGGTTATCTGGCACTGGTCCTTGCTACAGTCACACATTTTCTCTGCATAAAGCATAGGCTCCCAAATTTGTGTCATGACTCTTGTCCACCATATCCTGCAGTGTCTGAAACCTGTTTCCTTCAACAGGCTTAGTGGCTCACCCATGAAAAAGGTCACTTGGGATTCCTCATTCTTACACTTTGGCAAATATTTGGTATGGATTGAAAATATTTTCTTCAAACTGATAAGTAAACTGAACCTGATTAGTGAAATCTGTACCTGTCATCAAAACTACTTATATTCAAAATTGTACTCAATGGGGTTTTTTTACCTGACTTTAGCCTGCCTTTTTTTTTTTTTCCACACTACTATATAAAATAAAAAAATATTGGCTTCATAAAAGTCAACTTCATATTTCCTCCAAATCTTACAAATTTTTTTCTGATATGTTATTTGAAGTTTAAACTGATACTTCTAATTCAGCATGGCAGAGTCTGAAAGTACATGTACAAGCACTTAAAAATAAGGAATACATACTAATTTGGAAACCTGTATTTTATCGCACCCTCATAAATAGGGGAGAGCTAATCAAATCCATAACTAATTTTGGTTTGGAAGTACCCACTGGCTTATAGATTGATTTATTTTAGTTAGAACAGAAATAGTGAATTTTATCTGGAGCAGTTTGACTTAGATTTTCTACTGGAATTACTCATGGAAACAAATGAAATAACATAAAGGGTTGAGGTCTCTGCAGTATTTTTTCCTTTATAGAGCCATATTTCTGTTTTAGTGTAAGACTGAAAAAAGTTATCTAACATAACATTGTTTAGTAATTCATTTTGTAAGTTATTTTTATCACATGAAAAAACAATAGTAATCTTCAGAATCAATTCTTTCAAACCTCAATTTATATATTTCATCAGAGTTCTTCTTTCACTGATAAGTGAAAACCAGCAACCAAAGAAAATCTTAGTCCAAAGTATGCAAAATCACACTTTGACTTGTCATGCACATATTAAAGGTGGTTATTGATTTAAAAGATCATATTGTTTAGTTACATAACAAATTTAACTCAGTATTTTACTCCAAAAAATGGTTTGCCACTTTCATCAGGTTATTTTTTGAACTGGCATAAAGATGACCAATTCAACGACCTAAACTACAGTCAAAGGCAGAACTGTAGATCACGAAGCCTTGTCTCAGCTACTGATAAAACCGAGCATAGGAATACAATGACCAACATGAGCTATGAAACTAGAGAAAACCACTCTGTTGCTTAGTTTGTCCAAAATTCCATAGCACTTTCCTTTTTTAAACAATGTTTTCACATTCCATTAAAACCAGGTTGACATACTAAAGCAAAGCTATCCCAAAATATGAAAAGACATGTTTGGAAATAATCTGCTTGAAGTATTCAAATGACCTGTTTATATCCAAGTGACTCCTGAATCCAAACCTTAATCCTGCAGTGACTATTAGTTTCCAGTTGCTCAATTTACAGGCAGCTTCCTATGAACAGTGCGTACACGTCTTTTTTTCTCTCAGATGACTGCATAGGCCAGGGTGCTGGTGTCAATGACATTTTAAAAATATTTATGTTTTTATTTTACCTTTTGCCTGCTTTCAAGTTGTTGTTACACCATTTATGTACACCTAGCTGTTGAAATTTATCTTTCATTTTACTGACTGATTTGAGCTGCTGATCTTGTTTTCACTGGTAAAGCATTAGAGGACATTGAAGCCCATTTAATGTATCAGTCTGCAGCATTTTTTCCTGTTTGCTGGGTGAGGTGCAACCTCATATGTCTAAATTGGGAAGATGTACATCTCTCAAACTGATTTCTCTCTCATAATATGATCACCTTTTGTTAAAATTTTAAAGAGAAAAAAATGTAGTAGTCCAAAGATCTGATATAGAACATTTCTTATTTTCTCATTTTGCTTCCTTACAATGCTCCAAGGAGTTCAAGGTTTTTCTGCTGTGTTTCATCCTCTCTCCTTCTTTCTACCTATCAACAGACTTCAAACTTCTAACAGGCTTTTGAAACTTTATCATTAGAGAATAAAAACTCTTTCAATGGTCAGTTACACTATCCAATTTATTCATCAGCTTCAATGATATTAGTGAGCAGTTTCAGGCTCTTAAAGACCTTACTCCATCATTACCCTTAGCAACAACATTAAAGAAGAGAGAAGAAAACCCCAGATTGTATTACTGGTACTGTAATATTTGCATTACAGCTAAGCATGTTATTAGAAGTGAGGACTTTTCACTCATTAATTTTGTCATTTGCCGTAGTTGAAATTTCACATTCTCTGGTTTCTTCTGCATCCAAGTTCTCAAAAAGTAGAGCTCCAGCAGTTTCACTGTAATCAGACTTTGCTAATAAACCATGCTGTTGTCATTCCTCCCCCCCTGCAGATGGCTGGGGAAGAGAAAATACAACAAAAGGTCTGTAGGTCAAGACAAGGACAGGGAGAGATCACTCACCATTATGGTCATGGGCAAAACAGACTCGACTTATCAATTTAATTTGTTACCAATCAAATCAGAGTAAGATGAGAGACAAGATCAAATCTTAAAAACACCTTCCCCCCACCCCTCCCTTCTTCCCAGGCTCAGCTTTGATCCTGATTTCTTTACCTCCTCCCCGCCAGTGGCACATGGAATGGGGGTTGTGGTCAGCTCATCACCCGCTGTCTCTGCTTCTCCTTCCTCCTCAGGAGGAGGACTTCTCACACTCTTCACCTTCTCCAGCGTGGTGTCCCTCCCATGGGAGAGACAGTCCTCTGTGAACTTCTCCCATGTGAGTCCTTCCCGCTGGCTGCAGTTCTTCACCAACTGCTCCAGCGTGGTTTCCTCCCACGGAGTGCAGCCCTTTGGAACAGACCACCTCAGCGTGGGCTTCCCAGGGAGTCCCAGCCTCCTCCAGGCACAGCCCCCTGCTCTGGCGTGGGCTCCTCCACGGGCTGCAGGTTGGCATCTGCTTCACCAGTGACCCCCACGGCCTGCAGGGGCACAGCCTGTCCCCTCACCACGGACTGCAGGGGGCTCTGCTCTGGCACCTGGAGCACCTCCTCCCACTCCTTCATCACTGATCTTGACATCTGCAAAGCTGCTTCTCTCACATGCTGCTCATCTCTCCACTGCAGGTTTCCCGTTTCCCTTAAAGGTGTTATCACAGAGGCACAGCCACTGTTGCTGATTGGCTCAGCCTTGGCCAGAGGCAGGTCTACCTTGGAGCCAGGGAAGCCTCTAGCAGGTTCTCACTGGAGCCACCCCTGTAGCCCCTCCCATGCTAGCAAAACTCCACCACACAAACCCAGTACACATGCTTTTCATTAAATTACTAGCACCTCAATACAAAAAAGATATTGAGGTGCTGGAGCGAGTGCAGAGGAGGGCAATGAAGCTGGTGAAGGGCCTGGGGAACAGATCCTATGAGGAGCGATTGAAGGAGCTGGGGCTGTTTAGTTTGAGGAAGAGAAGGCTGAGGGGAGACCTCATCACTCTCTACAGCTACCTGAAAGGACATTGTAGAGAGGTTGGTTCTGGTCTCTTCTCACAGGTAATTAGTGAAAAACAAGAGGGAATGACTTTAAACTGCAACGGGGGACGTTCAGACCGGACATTAGGAAAAAAATTTTCACAAAAAGAGTGGTCAGACAGTGGACTAGGAGTAGGTGGTGGAGTCATCATCCCTGGATGTGTTGAAGGGTTGTTTAGATGAGATGTAGGGGATATGGTGTAGAGGTTATGGAGTAGGGCTGATGATTGGACTCTATGATCCCAAGGGACTTTTCCAACCTAAATGATTCTGTGAAAGCTGGCATGAAATCAGGTTACACAGTATGAAACGATTTACACCAGCCCACCAAGCCCTACCTCAGGGAAAGTCATAGTCTCTGAGTCTGCAGAATTTATGCAGCTTGACTGTATTACATCTGGAGGTCGACAGCTGGTTATTATGTACAACTAATTTATCCATGCAGTAAATACCAGTAGTAGAGAAATCTATTCACCTAAGGCTTATGGTTCAGTTGGTTTAGTATTTTATGTTGAAATAAAATATAGAATAAATTACGAGCAATTCTTCCCCACACTTCCTCAGCAGTGCATGGTGCACCATAGTGTAAATACACTAAATGAAATGTCTTTGATCTAATTATAAATCTGGCAGTGAACCTGATTCCTGATTGTTTTCCATAATAATTACAATAATAATTTAAAATTCAAACAGTAATGACAAGGGTATCAGAAGAGTTAAACTACAACTGAGAGCAAAGGACTACTTACGGCCTACAAGAGTAAGAAGGGAAAAAACCCCAGCAAATTGACCTTTGGTAGTGTGCTACTGAAATTAATATGGGCTAAGTCTATCACTAAGAACACTAAGAAAGCTGTATGACAGAATGTTAAAAATTAAATTCTGTCTTGGATATTATCCTCCATCATAAAAACATCTGAGACAATCTATATACTCCACTCTTACAAGATGAGATTGCTGCAGGAAGTCAAAAATCAAAATTTATGCCCCCTTCCTGAACCTTCTTAATCTATATATAAATCTGAAGGCATGCAGTTGTCTTCTTTCTGAACCAGAGGTTTCTTTTATGTGCTATGTACTAATTTGTAACAGCATAGGGCTTCTAAAGAAAACGCCATAGCAACAGGCCAAGGAAAAATGAGCTTCTACATAATCAGTAAAACACACATCGAAGTCGTAGCCAAGGTTTGAAAACCACATTACTAGGTTCTTTTTCAAAAAACTCTTAAGACTCATTACCAAGTTCTCGTTCAAAACACACTTACACATATGATTAAGTGCTTAAAGACTGTACACAAGTTTTATTGACCGGAGTAGTTAAAAATGCATGTTTAATATTGTCTTAAGCAAGGATGCTTATTCATCAGAGGCTCCAGATTTTTTCCAATACCTCATGGAATCAATGGCAATTGTATAATTGACTTTAATTGTTACTAAACTAGAGCTGTAAACCGAATAATTACACACTAAGGAGAAAATATTATTCTTCAAAGATGACGCTTGTTGCGAAACTTGATAACACTGGATGTTTATAAATAGAATGTTAATGTCCAGAAACAAACCTTCAAATGCCATCAGGGGGCAGGTGGGTGGACAGGACAGGAAGAGAGGAGAGAGATATTTAACTAGAGAACTGAGAATATTTATGGATTCCCATTATATTTCTTGAAAAAAACCCATGGCAGTGGTTCACCAAACACCATTTATCTAGAATCTACAGCTTACCATAGAGTAATAATAATAATACTTTGCATACCTATCCTAATTCCATTCAGGTATCTCTCAGCACATGCAAAGAGAGCAACTTAAACTTTACATGGCCTTGTAAGGATATGGCCAAGCATAATTAAGTAAAAGAAAGTTGACTACAGAAATAAACATTTGAAGAATTATATTCTCCAGATAATCGTTTTCAATCTCATTGAAAAAGTGAAGAAAGGCAAATAATTCAAAGAAACTTTTTTGTACCTGTTTCATTTTCATGACAAAAAAAATACATGCACATACAGAAATGCCAAGTGAGTTTCTGTTCAAATTACTTCCTGACACAAAAGTCAATTTCTATCTTTCTCACAATTCTCAGTGCACAAATGGATTAGTCTTTTTGGGGCTTATCAGATGTGTGCAGGAAACAGGGTATAAAAATCTACCAGTATATCTTCTGAAGAACAAAGTTGATTTGCTATCACTGCCTCCTGTGGCCATGCTCTAAAGGAATATGAAAAAATAATTTTATAGAACACTTTCTAAAAATTAAAACTGCTGTTTTAAAATTAAATACTAATATTTTCAAATTATTAAGGTTTATTTTTAATGTATCAATAACTTTGAAAACTAATTTGTTTTTATGGGGAAATATACAACAGGTGGGTTTTTTTAATATTTGGGAAGAAATATAGTGGTAAAAATTGAAAAAAAAACCAACAACTTCTGGAATTACTTAGAGAATTTGTTCAACATTCAACTGCCATCAAAGGTAGGTCATTAATTTGCCAACTTGAACTCCCTGAGATTGCTCAATCAAACCATCATTTTTTATTCTATCAAACAGATTGATAAGAAATATAATGATAGCCAGCCTTAAAATCCATGGCCTATTGTCATTCCATTATGCCATTACATTTCTTGTGAATATATTTCATCTTCATGCAAGTGTTCACCCTTGAGCTCAGCTTGTTGCTCTATCTCAGATATCACTTACTCAGACTGCATGTATTTATCTTCTCAATGTTACCTCATAAATCATTCTCTAAGATAAAAATTCTTGGTTTTCTTCATTCTCATTTCTCCTTTGGCTCATCTCTTTCCAAAAAATGTACTTTTATTTGTTATTATTGAATACAAAAGTCTCAAAATCTTCGTAATACATCAAAAAAAGCCGATTTTTGGGGTTGAAGAGGAAAAAAATTTCAACAATAGTATTTGCGGTAAATAACAGCAACTGAAGACTACAGCAGTTTCTGGAGAAATTCCAAGCAATCTCTCCCATTACTGTAAATATTATCTCCCTATTATTGTATGTATCTGTTCATGTGAGTTTTATTTGTACCCCTTTGACAGCATGTTTATACAATATACAGAGAAAGGAAGGAAAACTCAGGATTCTATGAATATAAGAGTTTTGTGGAGCATAAGCTGCTGCTTTCTTCTTAAAAAATAATGCTTCTAAATAGATTTCCATTTGCTTATTGTAATTTGATAAATGGATGATTTACATTGATCTGCATAACTAGTTTCCTAATACTAGCAGAAACTTTTTAAATACATGCTTCATGATAACATATTTAATATATATTTATATTGATATTAAACTTCACAAACATAAGCAAGTAGGAGAAGTATAATCAGGCCACTTTGTTTTGAATCTGCAGTGTTTTCTGAAAGAATAGGTACTAGAATTGGTATCAGAGACTTTGTGCTTATTCTCCAGTCACAAGAAAGAACTAGTATAGTATTCAAAACTTGCACTACAATAACAAAGGGACAAGTAATTTACGTTCTATGGCAAGCTTAGCATTTTCTACCATTCATATTCAAGAAAACATTTTCTATACAGATGTTCATGACACAGTCCATGCGGAAGCTATAACATTCATTACATAAAATTCTGACCGAGAGGAAGGTATGGTAGCTTTCCTTTGATTTCCATGTGTGCTAGAAATACAGAACACACATAACAACATTACAGCCAGATCTCATTAGCTGTTATAACACAGATTAAGAAGAGGAGAGCCTTGCAAGATACAAAGGCAAAAAGAAATTCAGTTATTCAACACCTGTACTGAGAGCGTAACTATCTTCTATGTGACGTACTGCATGAACAGTTCTGTGACATACTATAGATGCACTGTTGCTAGACGCCTTTAGGAATTCAGGAACTGCCTCAGGAGATGTCAAAATGAGATCTGTCAGTTAATAATTGCAATTCTATTATTTCTGAAGTATATTTTCCTTTTGCCTATAAAGCAAATAGCATGTCTTACTAGCATAGAATAGGATCTTCTATAGCTTAGGCTATAAAACCCTAGAGTAGAGACAGAATGAAAAAATCTAGATTATCCTCAAGAAATGGGGTCTGTCCATTTACTTATAAAGAATCTGATTCTGTACTCACTGAAGTAAAAAAGTAACTTAGACATCAAAAAGATAAAGATGAGATTTGAAGTGGAAAAGCCCTTGATGGGTCAGCATAGCTCAATCAAGACTAAGCGTAGTAATACTATGTACATTTGCCACAGGTTTCTAATTTGTTTTCACTATCATTATAACATACATTGAAATATAGAAAGTGTATTATATGCTATTATATAAAAATTATATACATCATGTATCCAAGATCATATATATGCTCTATATAAATATAGATGCTATATATAGCTATAGTGTATTTATAATATAACAATAAATTAGATATATTTTAACACATAATATAGAAAACATAACAATGTATGTTATAAAATTACATGTTACATGTTAAAACTCGTGTGTTTGGATGCAACGCAAATCTCTAGCAGAGCTCCTGATGTTTGAAAAACTTGCTATGAATTTTTATGACTAACAAGTTCACCCTCAAAATAACTCTCCAATTATTCTGTTAAGACTTTGTTTTGAACTTGCCAGAATTAATGCAGTTTTCTGTTCTAATTTTCCAGAAATTATTTTCACTCTTTAAACTTTACATTTATTCTTTTCCTTAACCTGCTGGATGAATTTTGCTGTCCTGTCACTAATCTAGCATTTTTTGCTGAATTGTGGTATAGGTTAACTCCAATATAAAATCAAATATATTGACTTTCAACAACCTCTTTGTCATCTGGTTAACCAGGTTAACCTTTTATCTGTTTCTTTTCATTTCCCTTTAAGCAGTTTCTTGTCTTAAAAATGCTCTAGAAATAAAATTACCTGGCTGCTTTTCTTATATAAAGATGTTAAATTTAAGTCCATTATGATGTCTAGTACATCTTGAATCAGACCTAAATTGAGTGCTATATCTTCTCTTAAAGATTTTCTGACTGATTGCTCAAAAAAAGCACTGACTCAAATTTTAGATATGACAAAAGCAAGCATTCTGCCCTGAAATGACATTATCTAGGATTTATGAAGTTAACTGAAGTCTCCCATTATTACTATACTTCGCAAGCTTCTTACTCCTTTGTGTTTCATGTTCTTTGTTACTTATCATCATTGCATGATAGAAAGTATAGACCTGATGTAATTCTTTTTGTATTTGGATACCACATTCAATTCCATAGAGATTCCATAATACTGCTGAAACTATTGCCTTATCCATCTTATCTATGTTTTAATATATCATGCCAGTCATGAGCTGTAAAATCCACCATAAAGTTACAATGAAATATCTACTTTGAAATTATTATATCAAACTTTCCTATCTAGATGGTTATTTTATCACTATGCTCATTTAAATGCACCAAATTTAATTTAGTAATTCAAGGAGAATAGTCTTTAGGTATGTAGTGCTTATGCAGAAGTACACATATGCTGAGGTCTATTTACATGTACATTTCATAATTGAAATTTTGTAAAATATTCTTTGCTATTTCCCACTCCTTTGTTCTCTTATTTATTACCCGTTCCTTCTACTTTTTTCCTAGGATACAGAGCATTTAAAATGTAATCCTGACATTGTAAACCCTCCTGTACCACATGCTATTTTGTTCCACGTGCCTTCATTCAGAACTTGCTTTAAAAAGCATCTTACTGTTTAAGTATTTTCTTCTCATTTATTTACATGAAATTTACAGACCTCACCTATATGTTTCCTGAGTTCCTGATAAATCTGTATTCCTCCTCATGACAATATTTTCTCAAATATCACTGAAATTTTCTGTCATGTTGGCACAAGGTTTTGTATCAGAGACAGGAACACAGAATATTCCAAAGACTGAATACACTGTCTTTACCTTCCAGACAGCAAGCTAATTTTTTTTTTCAAGGCTACTGAGCTATTTGAACATATAGCTAGTACCCACACACATTATGACCATTTAAGATTCTCCCTTACTAAGATCTTTTAGATCTTTTAGTTTGCTTAGCAAGCAAACTACCAAACTTCTTGCTGATGTCACAAATCTAGCTGTTTATGGAGGTCCAAAAATATAATCTCTCAGTATATTCTCCAATTGGAATCCCTGATGCCTGACAATTCTTTCTTCTTCAAGATATTATAGTGCTGTTATTTAGTACCATGAGAAGGGTGCATTGGTGAGGGTTAAACGGAAAGGCAGAGTGCCCAGATGGTAAACCGCTCCAGAACATCCACTAATATTTTGTCTGTGTACCTCTCTGTCTCCCTTAACTCTTCCAGAGCAAGAGGGTTGGTCTCAAATAGGAATACTCTGTTCCAGAGGACTATAAATTACCTGCACTGCATTCATGTGTACACCATCTACTGAAGTGATCACTTCATAAAGAATTTAGGGCTTCATTCTAACCCTCCTGATCAAGTCTGAAAAAAATTCAGGGGATCATTCTGTACCACTAGATTGCCTGTTTTGACAAAAGCAGGGTCATCTGGCCTCTGCAGATGTTACACAATACAGGAACTCCCTAGGAGAGAGTCAAAGAAAAGTCCACTGCATTTAGAAAAATTTCAAATATTCTTTCACAGAAATACAGTAACACACATCTGATGTGGTATTTTCAAAAACATTAACAGGATATTACGTACATAATATAAACTAAGCATAAGATAAAAAGAACACACAGTCCACCAGTAATGTAACATAATTTCTGCGGCTGGAAGAATTAGAGAAGAAAGAGGGCAGGGGAGGGAGGGAGAGAAAGAAAATGAGAATAACTCATCCAAATCTCATTCAGCAGGGCTTACAAATGAATAGAAATACCACTGTTTTCCAAACTATAGTTTGTCCTTCACTGTCCTGCTTGGTCATAACCTTCTGAACATATGATAAGAAGTTATCACTATAAATAGGTATGTATAATAATATTATATAATTGCATATAATGCTAAGACCAAAGTTTTCCACATAGAATACCTAAATCTATAAAAAAAAAAAGGCTCACTATTCTGGTTCCAACTTTGAACATTTTGTACCTAAGTACATTAACATATTCTCCCTAGCATCTGATGAACCTAACACTGTCATACATATGTTGCAGCTTCAAGCTACATCAAAAAACCTGAAGTTCAAAACATTTCACATGGAAATGCAATAAACCTAAGGGATACACATCTCCTTTTCACCCCCCTGATGAATTTCATTACCCTCAATTTCTTTGCCTTCAGTACAGTTCTCAAATCTCTTTGTTATGACTGCATTGTTCTCTTACAGCTTTTCTTACAACAGTACCACTAGCTTCAGAAATACCCTGTTATATGAAAGTATTCAGTTTAGGTAAGTGATAGCTAAAAAGTCTTACAAAGCAAATCTAAAATATGACTGCTAGCTAAAGACATTTCAGAGACATTTAAAAAACAAACAAAAATACCAAAGAAAGCCTCACCAACAGCTCTGAAAACACTGTGTGGAAAGATCAGCTTTATATTTTTTATTTACAAAATAATTTAACTACAGAAATATTAATCACTTGAAATGGAAACTTCTTGTTGAAACTGATATAGATTACCAAAAATAAAATACCAAGAAAAGACCATCTGGATCAGCAAACCAGAAAGCAAGCAATCATAGAACAGTCAGACAGTAGTTCTAGAGACACTTACCTAGGGAAGTGAAAAATCAAAGGCAATCTCTGCTCTAAATCTGGCCAAGGAAGCAACTATCTCACCCTTACCGATCCCAGAAAGTCTACACTTGTCTCTGAGGTAACACAATGCAATTACCTCATGCAGCTACCCAAAAAAACCTTCCTTCAGGTTGCATACAGAGAGCTTGGTAGACAGGGAAACCATCTTAGTATCAGCATCTTACCCTTCATTTTCTAGGGAATGACAGTATTTGAAAAGTGCGAGTTTGGTTTAAGTGAATGAACTTCATCAATGCTTGGTATATTGTCTATATTGACTTCTCTAAGATAAAAAGGTCCTGGAAAGAGTATTTTTTGTTGTGCTGTACTTTTCTTAGTTTTAAAATGAAATAGTCATACACAGTTTAAAAATGGTTTTAGCCATGATAAGGTGTTCATTACAATGAGTTATCAGTTGCTATCATTGTGTTTAGTTTGCAACATTATGGAGTATTTCTGAATAAGAGTGATTAAATATATAATGATACTCTGTTAGTTCACTTTGATAAAGCTTGCAATTACTTCTGGTTTTGGTAGGCCTTTAGAACAAGCATTTTGCCGTGCTGAACAGCTTCACTACATATTTTGAAGGATGTGATTAGAAGATAGTGCTTTCAAAGACAACAATTAGTCAGGGTTACAGCACAGCCAAGAGCACAGCATTGAAGGCAATATTTAGACTCGTTACCATATAATTCACAATAAATATAAATAATCCTACAAGAATTTAATATTAGTAGTTATGAAACATTTTGAAAGTAAAATATCCCCTACATACTACTTTGGGCCTCAAGTCTAAACTAAGATAACTTTAACAGATTTATTTAAAATTTAATATAAGCATACTAAATACCTAAAAAGTGATTTAAAGATTAAATATAAACTTAACCGTTAACTTGTGGATTTTTGACTAAGTAATACAACGAGACATAAATTATTTCAGAGACACTCATGACCATTTAAGAGAACTAAACCTGAACTTACTATTCTGATCCCTAAAAGGCTTCATCCTTCCTGTTCCTCCATGAATTTCTCACTTAATTGTTCCTTTCTTGTCTCCTCTCACCTTGCAGTAGCTTATAGTCAGCTACTGTAATGCAGTATCTTATTTCTCCTAGAGAAAGGGAAATTATAATCCAGAGATATGCATTTTCCATTGAAATGTTATAGCAATACCTAAGAATTCTCTTGAAAAATTGAAGTCAGTAGATGAAATAAAGTCCCTGTTTGTACACAGTTCTCTTTCACAAGACATAAACAAGAATGAAGTAATACCAAGCATCTGAACGTTGTAAATCCTGAAGAAAATTCAGTTGGGTCACAAAGAGCAGACTGATGGTAAAGCTGATAAGTGAAGGGCACAGACTCTATCACAGAGAAAAGCCAGAAATAGACTATGTCAATAGTTTTGCAAATTTTCTGACATTCATTATATTAGGATCAGAAAAATAAAGGTCATATTGATATATTCTATAAATACATTTAAACCAAACAAACCTAATAAGTACAAAATATTTTGCAACTTATTTCTACTAATCACATACATTTGAGATAGTCATTTAAACACCTTTATGACTGCCTGCAGTGTGTTTACTTGATATAACATGTTCTTTTGACTTTCCCATTACATTTGTAAGGGCAGCAACAAAAAATAAAAATACATAAATTCCAAATAGCAACTGCCTGTAGTTTGTTTTCCATTACACAAATTGATTTATAATGCCTGTAAGATGCATTTCACTGTGGAACTACATACTGTTTAAGCACTCAGCAGGCTCATTACATGCTGCTGCTCCAGTCTAGCTATAAAAGCATGTGTTCTGTTATAGTAGCTTTGACTGTCTGTATACTTCAGCAATAGGAAGTTTACAATTATAACTCCTATAGTTTCAATCAAAATCATTAAAGTCAAAACCATGAAACTTGTGAAACATGTATCCTCATTTTTATGATATATTTATTCTTTTAATTTTTTCAAATGTATTTTTTTTTTATTAGAAAAGTCCCTGAACGATGTCAATTAATGATTAATGTAAAAAGTCTGGAAATATTTCAATGAGTTTTCTAAGTGAACTTGTTTCTCATAAATATTTTCCTTTTCTTTTTTATTAGTTGACTTAAACAACATTTAATATAATGATTTTTTAATGCATAACTTCTAAACTTCTTTAACTAAATGCATATAACCAGCACTGAAATAAAGTTCTGTTCATGATGAACAAGTATCAGCAAATAATCTTCTTCTAGATTGGCTAAACCTTACCAAAATATTTTCCTCATGTTTTTCCTGTGAGTTAAATGCTAATAATAAATATTATTCTGAATTCCTCTTACAACTAAGACCATTTTAATGAAAATTTTTTATTTATGTATTTATGGAACCAAAAAAGCTAGGTTCCACTTTTCCTGCTGTTTTCCAGCTAGAAGATTCTAACTAGAAAATAGACAATTTCCTTACTCTGTTTTGGAGTTACAATATATTACACATTAATTTTAATTCAGATCATTATGTTTTCTCACAACAGACATATGCCTTTACATGAAAGCAGCACTCTCTGTGTTTGCATGCACACATGCATGCGTGTGTACATAAGAGCAGGTCTTCTACTTTTTTTCTCAGATTCATCTGGGTAAAGATGCATTACTGGTTCTTATCTCCCTAGTAACATGATTTTCTGCAGGGGACAAAAGGAACTGATCAGAACATGGGCAGGGGACAGTTACAGAGATGCATCTCCAGAACAACAGGAGTATGTTACTTCCCAGTAGCAAGAACTACTTGGTGCTTTCCCCCTCAGTGAGTTAATCTTTTTAAGTTCAACTCCACTCTTGATCAGACAGCAAGCTTTTCATAAGTAATTTCTGTTGTCCACTATTGAAAAATTACTGGAGTTTCAGCTGTGCATCTCATCTGCTCACAGCACACCCTGCAAAGCACCATTTCTGATGCTGCCCTGGTACTCAGGAGAACATAACCTCAGAAAGGCTACATAAGTCTACCAAACCAATTGTGAAAGAGGTGACAGACGTGACTCGGTTTTGCTAGACACAAGATCTTTGAACATAAAGTATGTACAAAAAATGTACAGCTGGTGTCTTACATGTACATGCTAGACATTATTTGAACATGCTGATAGCTGTCTTCAGCAGTTGCCTGCAGACATTTAGTATTTCAGAAATCAAACAAAACCCATAAATAAGAAAATTACAAAGTTTTTTCAAAGTACTTGAGCATAAACCTTGTTCTGGAGAAGACTTGTGTAGCTCTTCTGTTATTCTGGCCACTGGTATAATCATATTACTGGATGAATAGATTTTTAATAAGTAAAAAATGTATGTATTTAAACCTTGTGAAGAATCACCTGTTAAATTCCCAGAAAAACAAATAAACAAAACACTTCAAAGGATAACAAATTTAATAGTTTATGGGAAAATCAACTTTGAAGTGCTATCTACTATATTGTTCTGTTCATGTTTAACAATTATCTACATATCGAGAATACAGTGTCAGCTCTACAGAAAAGTATTTTCAAAGGGATTAGACTTTGTTTCCTGTGTTTTTTCCAGGTATGCTACAGGATCACAAAATTACGATAGAGAATATAACAATAAGCAATCCCAGAGTATTTATATTTTGAGGTGAAGAACATCATGTGTGTATCTATATATCTATATATTATTTCTGGAAGATGACAATTAAAAGGACTAATTTAGTGCTTTAAAAGAAAAAGCCACTACATTAACCTATGAAACATACCATATGCATTTTGCATAGGCTTAGACACAGAAAAAAAAAAAAATCCAGAAAACCGGAGAGATACAAAAAGGGCTTTCCAAAACTAAATAAAATAATGAAGAAAATTTAATTGCCTCTCACATGACATATCATGAAAGGAATATTCCCCCATGCAACCTTGGTGTATATTTTATAAACTTGTCTCACCTTTCACACTTTATTAAAAACATACAAATATACAACTCAGATTAAGTTTTCCCTCTCAGTAAAGATAGATTACTTGTGCCAGATCTAATCAAAGATTTAATTTGTGGTGACTATGATAACAGAAGGAAGTTGCATTCCCTAAGACAGCACATGTAAAAAGTTTCTTGCTATCAAGTAATGCCCTGTTAAAGAAAAATAACACAGTACTATCAAGAAAAACCTTTAAATCCAAAATTTTATGTAAACATTTGTCATCAACAGCCAGAATTACCTATACTATCTCTAAACAGTAAGGACACAATTACTTCTCTTCTTCACCTTCATCTGTATTCCAGTGAACTCATTGTGTCTCTGGATATAGTCATAGACTAACTGGAAGTCTGAGTTCCAGCTCCCCCAAATTCATTTTGTGACCTTGATAAAGCTACTTCCGTAAGGTCTGATGGTATGAAAACTCCTTTTACATGAAACAAATTTTGTTTTCCCAATTTAATGGAAGGCTGTTACTACAATAACAAATCTTACCTTTAAGATCTATCTGTTCAAAGCTTGCAACCCATACTATCATACCAACACAAAATGCAATGACCACAGGGTATTACAGAAAGTCTGTGAACTGAAGCCAATTGGTAAGAAGAAACATACATTAGTCTTTCAGGTTTTGCTGACATTGATATTCATGTGTTTGAACATAACATTGTTACATATGGCACAGGAAATATCACATGAAAGTTTAGTGGTGATTTGCACATTAGAGAATAGCAGTGATTTGGACATATTCAGTTCTTTATGTCCTCCACAGACTAGTATTATAAAGAACTATCAGCATATGTGCTAACAGAAGGTGCTTTTACTGTAACCTGTAATTAATTCTTATCCCAGGAAAACTATTCAATTTCATCAAAATACAGACAGAACTGTCTCCTAATACTAAACATTGAACACCGAATACTGAACTCCAAATGGAGTATATTAATTGAATGATGCTACTCAAATAATCTAATTCTACTGACTAATAATGAGTGTTATTTATTCAGTTTCTTCTTCATAATATAGTTTTTCATAAATGGTAAATTCTACCTTTTCTAAAAGCGTTTACTATTGGCAAAGCATTTTTGAACACAGCTTGCATGAATCCTCCAAGTCTACAGCACAGCAATTTGCATATATCTTTAAAAGTATATTACCTCTGCTATTTAACTATACAATTCTATCTCTGTGGGCACTCATAGTTTTCCTATGAAATCTATTGAAACATACATTATTACCTAAGGGGACTGAATTATTGCTTGCTTAAGAAGCATTTTAAGGAAGAAACAAATTTTATACAAACATTTTTATAAAAGATTAATACATTTGAATGTTTCTCTAAGCATATACATTAGCACAAGACTACAATCAATGCATGAAATCCATCCAATATGCCTCTATTATTTTTCAGAAACCAGATAAAACTTAATATATATTCAAATGAATTAAAATACATCCCAAATTTACCAGCTCTTTAGACAGTTAGTTCCATAGAGCCATGTTCTAACTTCTTAACAGGCAGCAAAAAAGTAAAAATATCTTTGCATTTAATACAGTGAAACGAAGTGCTTTTCTTCTCACAGTATTATTCTAGATGACATGCAAAGTGAATAAAAAAGGGGTAGTTATACCACATCCAACTAACTTATAAGCGCAGTATTCAGTAATGTTTAATAAAGTCAGGCTTGAGGTTGATTAGTACACCAAACTAGAGCTTACTCATAGATGGATCCTGCAAACCCATAAATCATACAGATCAGTTTACCGAACTGAATCTACTGTAATTTAGAGGAAAAGAGTTTAAAAAATAAAAACAAAGTGAGTCTAAAATGGGCTACCACTCACCTGGGCTAACAGTTTACCTGCTGAAAGACAGCATCTAGAAGTACTTACTTTCAGTAATTTCATGGTGCTTTGACTGTGTTATATACATCAAAGTTATACCCATTTGGGTCTTTCAGTTCATTCCTTTAACCCTAAATTCACATGGACTAACAAATTAAACATACCAGCTTTGCAATACATCCATTTAATCAGGACAACATTTATCACAAATCTTTTTTCCTGTCCCACTGCATGATAGGATTGGTAAGAATAGGTAAGAAACTTATATTAGTGAGACTGCAGGCACTACAGCTCCTATATATGTAGTAAAAGGATAAGTTTACAAGAGTCAGAAAAAAGTCCAGTATTATTTTTCTACTACAATAGAGTCTTTAGACTCTTACCGTGCCTTGGGCAGTTTCTAAACTATTGATAACTATTTTTTATTCCTAACATTTAGAAATTTCTAACATACCTAACCTAACATTAGAAATGAAACTGCATTCCTCGCTTTGAAACATTTCATGATTACTCTTAGGATCATATACTTAAAACAACTCAAATATTTATTTGGGGATATTTCATGTAGTGATCTCAATTCTGACTGACAGCTTACTACTGAAACTCTCCCATTCTCTCGAAGTGGGAGTGAAAGGCCCTAGACTATTTAGGATCTAGGTCAGATAGACACACACATATATATATATGGATTTATAATCTTCTCCCAGTAAGAAAACTGGAACAAGCCTCACCACTTAGTGACATAAATTGCCATTAACCAAGTTAACAACAATAACATCCCCTGATTTTTACTATAAAAATTCTGGTCAATTTTGTGGTTGAACCGCAGATCAAAAAAATTTACAAAATTTGAAAGTTTAAAGTCACATAACCGTCTTCAACAAAAAGGGTTTCAAAGGCATAGATTTTATATTAGCAAAAGGTCTGTTGTTTTAATAGCACAGTTTTTGCATTTTTAAAGGAACATGTACCTCAGTCATGACATAAAACCAAAAGTCTGTATTAAAATACTTCCTGCACATGTTCATTTAATTCCATCATATTTGTATTTTGTTCAGTCAGAAAACTGTCTCTGACAACTGGACAGACAAGAGAAAGTTTTCTTCTTTCCTTCTTGTTCAGGCTATTCAGTGACAGCGATTTCCATCAAAACACAGAATGCAAAGTGCATAATTCTTTGCAGATGCATCAGCGTAATAAGACAGGTCCAAAGAACAGCAAACACTCTGAAGTTTTTCAGCATCACCCAGATGACCTGAATATTATGCTGTCTTTCACAGTGGAATCAAATCATTTTAATGTACAAAGGATCTCCTGTATGCATAGAAGAATGTAGTAGACCTCTGCTGGAAACCTTTTAAAGCTTAGCATCCCTTTTATTTTTAATATCTATGTATTGTTGTAAAGCTCAATTTAAATTCTGGTAGCATACAATATAATCCATTTTGCTTATGAAGAGACATTTTTAACATGCCGATTTGTATATTTTAGTAGCATAACAAGCTACAGATTTGTAATCTCTATACTTATAAAACTAGATATTTTTGCAGCATCCTGTTCAGTAATAGAAAATATTAAATTGGCCTGATATATGTCAGTAACTTCAGAAGATATTTCTATATTCAAAAACTAACGTCAAAAGGAAGATAGAAATACATGAAAGAAACATGACTTGTTAATGCCACTTCAGAAGAGCATGTGAAGTAATATAGACTACCAGAAGACAAATCAAATTTTTCAAAAGAATGAAACGACATTGCAAAAACCCCAAGCTATTCATTTCACAGTACAATATGATCCAGACATGTAATTTCAGAAAACTATTTATTATGTTAATAATTCAGAAAAATATTCATTATGTTAATAAAACAAATTCTGTTCTCAACCTTACTGCTCCAATCCAAAGGCACTTTGAAACATTATGAAACAGAAGACACCACATTGGTAAGAGGAGAATGATACTTGCACCAAGTGTGGCATATCAAAATTTTTTTCATTTCTTTGAAATTCAGTAAGTGTAGCAATGAAACTTTGATCCCATTAACTTCAAGTGTGGAGTACCAGATGTTTCAGACAATTTGGTACAGTCTGTACTAAATGACAGCATTCTTGGTACCTTTGGAGTACTATCCTGGTAAGCTTTTTCATCATTTGAAAAACAAACAAAAAAACCCCTTGGTAATTTCAATAACATACTTCTTGAATAAAAGATACCTAATTTTTAGCTATTAAATCACTTTCTAATACATGGCAGATATTGACCTGAAAAATCCCCTTTATACCAATTTCTTTATGAAATTGCAGACATAAAAATACTTATGGCTGCTACATAATTTTCAAAAAGTTTCTTAAATGCCATTTAGGCTAGAACCTGAAGATTGCCCTCATTTGGAGGTTGTGAAGATGGAGTAGTTACTATACCTGCTCTAGCTATGTCCAAATTAAAAAAACATGGCTAATCTCTGTTCTAATTCTTCACTTTATCTACATATCTGTTACAGCATTCATCAGCAGGTGTGCTGTTTTGTTTGTTTACAAATGAAGTCAAATGAAGTTAAAACTTTGATTTAAATAGAAACTGGCAAATTCAATTATTGTATCTTCTTAAGTTTCACGTATCATTTTCTGAAGAAGGTATTTCCATATGTTTAGAGCAGCATGTGGAAAAACTGACATATTTTAATAAATATAGCATTCCCCAACCCTAACTTGAGTAAACAAGAAGAAAATTTCTAGAGTGAATACTGTGCCAACTGTAGCAAATGAAAAGCAGAAGTTACAGGAAGTTCAGCTATTAAATGTCTTTCTAAAAATTTCCCAATAAATCCTGTATTTATATGACATGTTTACATTTAAAAGTGTATGTTTTTTTCTGCAAGTTTCTAGAAGGACAAATTACTGTCTTTCAGAACATTGCATGGTGCTTTGCCAATTATTAGGGCTAGCATAAAAGACACAGCCAGCATAGAGATGAACCAAGAACCAAATTGTATTTGATACAAAAGGGTCAGTACATGGGTGAGCGCTGGGGGTACAAACAAGACAGTCAGATTATACATAATTGACATCAATCCCACTGACCCCAACAACAACACTGCACAACCAACAATGGGTGGAATAAATGGTGAAATGCAGTCTCCCATAGAAGGGACAGGAGACAACGGAGTCAACAAACCAAATACATAAGACCAAGGAAGCCACATACTGAATCTCTACACAGCCTGTGTTTACAAAAGCCAGACCTGACTGAAGCCCAGTTCCAGGGAGGCAGGAGGCCCTTCCCCAACAGGAAACTCTGCAAAGTGCATCCACCTCACAGACAGACACTGCCCCTGCCTGCAGGTGGTCCCAGCTTTTATCCCCAAGTGGGACACCTGACCTTTGTTTGCTTAATGCAGACACCTGGGGCTCATTTACCCAATGGCTCTCCCTGCAGGGCCGGCTGCACCCTGGAGGGAAGCCTAAAGGTAAACTCACCCCCCCTTTGTGAAGGGCTGTGGGAACCACCCATATGTCAGCCTTAATTTGGGGCTTGGGGTTGAAACCCCAGCATTTCACATGGTTATAAATCAATCCATTTCTATCACATTTTAAAGCAGGCCAGAGGCAAGAAAACACCAGCTGGAAGAATGTGTTAGCTCAGTTTAATTTCTAGGCTTCCACTTCCTTACTGTTGCTAGGAATATATGTTACAGAAAGTATGAGGGAAACTTACTCTGTTCTTGCAAAGAGTAGCCCTACCTTTCAAAAAGTAATCCTGGTAATAAAAGTAATCCTGATAAAATTCCTTCCAGGTTATATATAGTGATTCTATAGGTAAGCAGTAAAAGTCTGTGGAAATACTTTCTTTTCTAAAAACTTGTGGAATTATTGTTGAGAGTATCAACAGCTGCTGGTTTAAACTTTGTGGAAGAAAACATTTTCTTCAGCTTAAGCTGCATTTGACTAGTTCAACTTTCCATATATTTCACTGTACAAAAAATAACTATTTAGTCAGTAGTATTTGATTTGTATGGTGACTTGCTCCTTTACCCTATCCATGGGTATTGTATAGGTAAATAATGTTCTTCTCTTTACTAGCCTTCACTCACATTATTTAAATTATTCAGGTTAAATCTAAATTAGAGCAGATTGTGCAGGACCTTAAGTATTCAAGTTTTTCATATCTCCAGGTGTGAATACTCAACCACTTCTGATCAACCTTTTCCATTGTGGACCGTAAACATGCTAACAATTTATTTTTTTTTCTTCCTTAAACCAAACTGTAATACACATGTTCCAACTTGTTGCCATTGTTTCTTGTCCTTCCTCTTTGTGCTGCTAAGAAGTCTGGCTCCATCTCTTCTGTAGCTTCCAATAACTGTAGAGAGCATTAGGATTTCACCCTTTGCTGCCTTTTCTTAAGGCTAAACAAATCTTTCTCAGATTTTCCTTCTGTGTTATGTGCTTCATAGTTTATTGTGGAGAGGGAAGAATTCTAGAGAGCTAAGCTCACTTCTTCTGCAACTGTAGAAACAGGTAAAGATAGCCACTGCTGTAACTGGAAAATCCTTGCCCTCTTCAGCATTCCCTCCCATGGAAACAAATCCTGACACCTCCTATGGAAGCAACAGCAGCAGCCTGTAAACAGTGCTGCAGCCCTTCCAATATGCTTCTCAGTCTGTCGTTCTAGACTACCTATTTTGCTTGTGCTTTGTCAACTCTCCATTATTCCTTTTGATACTGTTTTGTTTGCTCACAAATTCACATCTTTCAGATCACAGAAAGATTCAAAGAGGAAACAGCTGATTGCAAAGAAACACTTTGAAGTACACGGCATACCCCAAATCCAAGCCCCTTTCACATCTTTCCCTCTAGACTTACACCCAATACTTTTTCGGATTCCTTTTCTTTCTACTCTGCATGTGTCCATTCTTGTGTCCTGCTGTTTCATTCACAAAGTGATACACTCCGAGCAATCAATGTTCTAACACCTGTGTCCTCAGGGAAGCCTTCAGGGCCTCACAATTCTATTCACATTTTACCAGTATAATAGCTTTTTGTTTCATATTGCTATTATCACAGCTGTCTTCTTCCAATCACTTGTCATGAAAGAACATAGGTTTTGAGTCCACTGCTCGCTCTTGTTAACAAACTGATCAGTCTCCATCTTAAAATGTAAGTCAAAGAGTAATGAGTTTGTAAATTGTCTTATACAAAGATACAGCTACATCCATCAAGTTGAGTGAGTTTTTTTCAAGTAGTCTGCAAGCTATTTGTACTGGAATGTTCTGTTTCTTTCCCAAACTACTTAAGTCCCCCATCATGCAAGATGTAGGTTGACTTTTGAGTCACAGTGTAGAAAATCAAGTGTGCTCCTTTTAACTTCTTATATCTCTTTACTTACATGATAATTGGCTTTACGGTACGCCTTCCAGGGTATGAAGGTTTATATATGTAACAGGATAAATTTGCTTCCAAGAAGGAAAGGATAGAGGGAAGAAGCTTTTTCTGACTGGAAGCATTCCTATTTTGAAACAAATTTATTTACTAGGTGTATTTCAGCACTCTGAGTTTGGAAACAGCATTTATACCATGCCCACTTTATGTGTAATATAGCTGGCCGAAGCACAGTATCCTTGTATATTTGCCTTTCTGTATATCAGTTGTGATCATAGTTTCTTTGACAGGTAATAGATGACAGTTAAACAACATGAGCAACCATGTCTTCCTTGTTGCCCTTCCAAAACTGTTACACTTGAGTATCAGTTTGGCTAAGAATGTCCAGGAGAACACAAGAGATGCATCATTTTTCTATATGGAGGAGTCACAAAGTAAGAGACAAAAGACATTAATCCACTTGTGATCAGAATGTTCTTTTTGACAGTTATTTGATTTAATACTTTCCTGCAAGATGTGGATAATTGAGTATTTTGCTGTTGGTTTTTTTATTTTTCCCCCTTCTGTCATATTTACTATCAAGATAGACTTCTTTAGACCTCGTAAAATGTGTGAGATGGCTCTTATATGGCAATTCTAATTGAGCTTGCCATGTCAGTCTGATTTTCATGAGAAATAGCCTTTAATGATAGCTGCTGTAGAAGACTGATCTGAAGTAAATCTAAGAACTGTCAAGGAAAACGTCAAAGAATTTCTTTCCAGCTTCAAGGTGGTTAAATAAGGTTTACACTCAGACTGCAATTTTCCCTCCATCTGGCTGACACTTCAACCTTTATTAAGTCATAGGAACATATACAAGAATGTGTCAGTTTCAGTGCAGGAGAGAACCGATTCACTCCTAGGTAGTCGCTTATGGACCCATAGTAGAGTGTTGATAGAAAAACTGCAGAGAAGAAAAATATTTACCCTTTCCTCCAGCAGTTCTATCTCCAGGTACCAGGAAGAAGAATAGTAGTAAGAATGTTTGAAAAATAGCAGTGAAATCACTCATACAGGATTATATACTTTTGTGAAATTCCACCAATTAAGGTTTAGTAGAATGATCTAATTTCAGTCTTACCATACATCAAGAAATCTATAATGCAGTAGTATCTAGGTATAGACATTTATTATCTGAAATCCCTTTGTGTTATTAAAGAACAAATATCTTCATACTTGAAATATTAGTGTTACTTCAGTTATATCTCTGTGGATCAGTCTACATAGTTTTTACTTAGATTTTTATAAAGGTTTATAGTGTTAACGTGTTGCTACCTGAGCCTTCCAGAGCTCTTCTGAAACCCTGATGTTAGACATGAGGAAAATTTGTTCATTTTATATGAATCAATCAAGATCTCTAGTGCCATCTTAAGGTCTCAGAGATATTTACAGGATCTAAACAATAGTATTTCTAAATACTATTTAGAAGTAATTCCCTGCAAGTGAAACATGGAAATCTTGATCCAGTATTGCACTCTATAATGGCAAGTGAACAGCATCTGGGGAGCAGAACTTAAATCAGAAACTGTTTCTGGGTTACCATTATTTCTTAAATAATATAATAAATTGCCTGACTGCATACGTTGGAGCTTGTTCTGAAAAGTGGCATCAAAGAACTGCATATAATTCTCTTGGGAAGTAGCTTGGGAATGTCTGCCAAATCTGTGTAGTCCATTTAATTCCAGAGGGAACACTACACCTCTCAGAAATATATTACTAGTGATAGTATTTGGCATAGCTGATAATACTTTAGCCTTTTACAAACAAATCAACTATAGGAGAATTACATGAACCTTCTTGCATGTCTTTAAGCAAGACACACCAGGGTATCAACATTGAACGAGAAACTAGAACTATAAATTTTCACCGTTGTGTTAACCATGTAAGAAGGTTCTGTCATGGAAGGTGAGAGAAAGAATTGGTGTAGAATAGGAAAATTAAGGAAGAGAATTAGTTGTCCTAGTTCCTGCACAGAAAACTGATAAACAGTCTCTGAGCCGAAACTGTTTCCCAGGGTTACCTATTTCATATATGCAGATTATTCAGAATCAACTTATTACTGTATTTACTGTACTACTTGGTTTTTTGGTTGGTTGGTTATATTTTTCCTCATCTTTAATATGTTAAGTCTGAATTAGAATGTTTAATTGTATCTCAGGAAACATTTTCCAAATTGGATAATATCTAAGAATAAATAAGTTTGAGGCAATCATTAGCTGCTCCAGACAGTTCCCAAATGGAAAATAAATTTGCATTAGAAAGAAAAGATCCAATCATAAAAGTGATATAATCCAATTATAAATACTTTGTAAATCTTGAGTTCATGGACTGTTTGCCTTATTTACTATTGAACCTAATTAAAAAGATCCCTGAAGGGAAAAAAAAAATAAAATTAGGGATGATAACTGTTAAAACACTGTATAATTGCCAAAAAAAAAAAAAAAAAACAAAGAAAAGAAAAAAAAAGAAAAAAAAAGTGTTAAAAAAGCTCTATTTCAAGTCTCCAGTTCTGGAAATAGTCCTGACTTTTAAGATGTCCTATTCCAGAAAAAGAAAGACTTTATTTTCCAAAAGTTTGGAGTTACTGTGATTCAGAACTCAACGCTAGATTTCAAATGATAGTAATTGTTGGCTTCCTTGATATAATTAATATCCATAATATGTGGCTCTTGACTCTTCTAGATTATTTGTTCTTCCCCATCAACATATTGGTATCTGCAGCACTTCTTGATGGGTTGGAAATATTTTTTGTCAAATAATTAATTAATCTTCTAAGTATGAAACTTCTGCTTCTGTTTAGCCCAAATCTGTGCAGATATTGTATTTAAAACTGATAAAAGAATACGACTATATATCTCAAAAGAAAAGAAAAGCATTTTGCCTGTAGATGCTACACTACTCCACCTTTATCACACTATTTTCAAAATTCTGGAGGAATTCTTAGGACTCATAAGAGGGGCATAATTCAATTACATGTCTTGCATTTAAACTATTCTGTTTGGGAAGTTAACCCAACAGTCAAGTACTCAAAAACTAATAACTAAACAAAGTAATAGGCAATTTGTTGTTTTACAGACATTGTGTGCACCGAGATGTTTACTTGAACTGTTCAAGTATTTAGGACTGTTTCTTTTTCAGTATCTGCAATGTCAGATCCTTACCAGTCTGTGTAATGAGCAGTCTTCCATCTCTAGATATGTGTCCAATGCAATAGTCAAAGGGGTGCGACACGATGATGACATGGGACAGGACACACGGGATGAGACACATGGACACGTGCAAAACTCTATGGACTATGTTTGAGCAGAAGCAGTTACAATTCTGTATAAACTCGTTATCAGGTGCAGAGGCTTTCTGGTAAAAATAATCATTAGAACTGCAATTCTTTAGTCCAGAGATACTCAAAGAACCACAAAAATTACATAAGCATTTACTAAATAGTTTTAGCATAACATTAACCTATGCATTCAAGAATTTTGCTGTATATGGCTAATTGATGTCACTGATTATTTACAAATATTTGTCTCCCATTAGCTCCAGGAATGTTATTCTAAATTGCATGCAACTTCTTCCTTTATTCAAAGCTAAATATTTTGACTAGGCCAAATCAACATGTTTCATGTTATTTCACTTATTCAGTGCAAAGCATTACAGAAATTTTAATCAATCATTTTAAAGTATTCTACCTTTCATTCTTTCCCACAGTACATCTATTTTGTGTGCTGAATGAGGCAGGGGCTTGCTAAGGAGTAAAGTATGGAATACAACTAAAGCATGCATTAAGGTGGCACAATAAAATAATTTATGTCTGACATTTCTCAACTTCGACCTTGAATATTCATGTGTATTTTTAGGATGGAAGGAGGAAGGATGAAAGTAAAACTGTAATAAGCATCTTATCAAAAGCAACAGAGTTTGAAGCATGTAATGTCAAAAATATTTACTAGCTAAGCTTCTTGACCATCCACAGTAGCAAGAAAAAAAGGAACAAGAATAATTTTATCAGTGTGGCCTTGTGTTAATAAACAGTAGGGATAGCATTCCCCCTCTCCTTTCTGGCATTTGAAATTTAAGGATCTGCTGCCTGTTGCCACTAGATGCTCATATTTGTTTCCTTTCTAAATTTAGGGGGGGGGGGGGGGGGGGGGGCAACGAGTGTAGGTAACAACAGTGAGGCAAAAAAGAAAGAGCAAGTTTTCAAAGCCTGTCCCTGAAAAATCCAAATACAATTTCTGCAGACCCAAGGGGAGGAATGAAGGGAAAGAAAGCAACAGAAACATACATCAGTGCTGAAACTACTGTAAACAACAACATCGACCAGCCTCAATACATTGTCCGTTATTAACCAGCACTGAAACATATTTCAATACCTCTCAAGCCAAAGTCTATTCTCACCTTCACTTAGTACTTCAACTGATAGAAACTAGTAAATAGCAACCTGGATTTCTAGAAGTTAATCCACAAAGAACAAATACAATGGACATATAAGAAATGGAAAAATGACACAAAATCATGTATGGACAACGCTCTCAAAGTAATCACTCACAGACTGAAAAGGATTTTAAAAGGATTTGAAATGAATGTCAAACTATATTACATGTTAAACCAGCTGACCGTACACTGAATAACAAGTGGAAAAAGTTTATAATGTTATGAACGTGTTCTTTATTTGAAAATTATAGCAGTGGCCCTTTTTCTCTATCATGTTGTCCAATGTAAATGATGTCAGACATTTATGACTACACTAGTCACCCAGACTAAACCCCCACATATTTACTCCCTGCTTATTCAGAGGTCAGGTTATGCTTGTTAATCCATTCAAAATGCATAGCAAATAGATTACAATTTTAACAAACATATAATACTCCTGTAGCTCACCGAGATCATTATACTAGTTAATAATTTTATTTGTAAATAATAATTCCAGGAAATCCATTAACCCCAAAATGATCAGTGATTTAGATAATTGATAAGGTTTATTTATTTGGAGAACTCCAAGTGGTAAGAGAATATATCAAAACATTTAAATAATCAGGTTGCTTGACAAACTGCTTTTGACAGCCCCACATACGGTATGTTCATTTCAATAGTGAAACTTTTAGAGTGTTGTTTGTAATGTGACAAATCAGAAATGTGAAACAAATTTGTGCAAATGTCTACAGATTTGAGGTTTAAAATTTATGCATATTTACTTTAAGTCTACTGTCCCTCTCCATTTGTCTATCTTATGATCTGTCTTAATATATGACTTAAGATAATTATAACTGACCAGTAGAAAATATTGTAGATCTTTTATATGATACCACAATCTCAGATGGAGTTATTTTTGTATTATCTAGCTATAACTAAAAATGAAGCAATCAGTTTAAGCATTGTATATTCAAACGTTAGAACAGTTATGTGAAAAATCAAAATTTTAAAATAGATTGCATTGGTCTAGTATGATCTATTCGTATTTTGACAAACATTTCTGAAAACATTTGTTTGCATTTCACAGCAGTTTTTGTAATTTTGCAGAACAATAAAGAAAGTAGCTGGAACCTTATAAAACAAAATAATTTGAAAATAGAATTTTAGCATAGATTCCATTTTCATTTTTGCATTATCTGTACTACCAATATTCACTGAATTTGATACAGAAGCATATTATACTTTTCTTTACACAAGAATTCTGTCCTTTTTCTGACTTCTTGCTCATTTCTATCTGGAGTCTACTCTCAAGGTTTCAATTTACAGCTTTGACTGCAAAGAGACCAAATATATGAAGTGATCTACTTTGGGTTATTTTATTCTTATGTTTATGCCTTAAGTGTGCTCTTGAAATAATGTAAGGCTGTACAGATGCCTTTACAGTATAGGATTAGGAGGAGAGACCAGACCAAAATATTTTAACTGAAATTTACTCTCTTTACAAAGTCCAATTCAGAACAAAGTTGTTTAATCATACATATTTTACACTGAACAGTCATGCTAAAACAGATACTAAAAAAATACTTTTAAAAATCTGCATTTATTTACAGAGAATGTCCTACAAACAGAGACAACTGTAAGCACATCTGCTAAGAACAGTCAAAATAATGTTATTCATGAGAGTTTTAATGTCTCTCCTTCTGACCCTGTGAAGTTTTCTTTCACATTTTTTTCCCCAATACCAATTCAAAAGTGGAAAGGAATTTTCTGAATAAAAATGCTTTGGTATTTAGATTGATATCTGCTTATAAATTAATATGTTAATTACACTCTCACGAGCTGCACATAATAAGATTTGCAGAGAACACTTAATGTGAGGCTTGAGTAGTGAATGTGTTCAATTACATAAAGTTCTTTTTTAAATTGCTCATTTACATAAACTTGCAAATCTTTAAAAAGTTCAATTTAATTTTATGCTAATTTATTTTTTGAAAGAGAGTTTCTTGGAGATATTACAACTTAAGCAGTGCCAATTGCCAGGTCTGATAATACAGATCAAGAGCAAAACTGGGTAACAAGAGAGTCACCAACCTATCTTTGCTACTAAGAGCATTCCTACCTAATCTGATCTGCTAGGCTGCTGCTATTTTGTTATGTCCAGATATACAACATTAAGGTACAAGCTAACTCTATACATTTGGATGAAGATTTTCAAAAACATTTAAATAAAAATTTCTGAAGGAAACAATTTTCAGAGGATAAATCTTTCTCACTTCTGAAAAATTATGTCCTTTTTAAAATCACAGAGGGAAAAAAAAATTAAAACTCTGGATAATCCTAATCATTATATACAGCATATATGCCATACATTTATTCGTGTGACATTCACATTCTACATTATGGCACTCTACAGGAACTAGTGATATAAATTCAGGCTAGTAAAATTAAATGCCTAACAGAGGTGACCTTTAAAAAACAAGCCAAAAACATCTTACAGAAATACTAATAAACCTTAGTGTCACAGTGTAACTGAGGGTAAGGACAGATTAATGGATAAAGTCAATTTACTAAAAAGGCGCAAAACTTCTTCCACCAATCAATACGCTATCAATATAAAATAGTCTATAAATAGTGTATAATATTAAGTGTTCTGTTTAAGTTTTCTCAGAAAACATGGATGAGAATTGCAATTACAGAAATTTTCCCTTCTGATTCACTGCATAAAGTATATACAGTAACTGGCTAAGCAAATGCTTTCATCAATCTTTGTAGGATTTTTTTCTACATCAGCAACTCAATTTTCTAAAACTTGCAGTAGGATTGAAATTCCTGTGTTAAGAACAAGCTTCAATGCTGATAAAAAATGCCAAAGTCCATAAAACATCTACAGTTAAAGAAATTTTAACCTAATCAAGGTCTGTTTCCAATGATAAATTAAAGTCGTCTCTCTCTTTAATCCATTTGAAAAGAATAAACTTAAATGTGATCTTTGTTTTGCAGGCTGTATTAGCAAGAGCATGCTAAATAGATGTTAACAGGTTTTAAGACAAAATCTGCAAAATGTTTTTGTCAAAGCTGATGGAGCTATAACAATTTAGAGCAGCTGTGGGTTTTTTTTTAACTGTAATATGTTTTATCTGAAAAGTCACAAAACGCAGCAATGTGTTAATTACTCATTTCTATCTATGCAGTAGATTAAAGCATGTAATGCTACTATTAACATTGCAAGTTTATCCTGATGAATACAGTATTAAAATTATTGCAATATTGATCAGTTAAGTACTCAATAAGTATAATTAATTTTCTTTTCGTAGGTATATGGGAAGCTGAATTTTTGGCCTCCTTGTAGATGGGGAAAGTCAGCTTATTGGATGATCCAAGGATATTTCAGATATATGTTTGATTTGCTGGTATTTAAACTACAGCTTTGAATCAGATCGTAAGGCAAGCATTAAAAAGAAACTTTTCTTCCTCCAAAAATTTTTTAAAAATAAAATGTGAAAGTCCCAGATTTCTCCTTAGAAACAATCCCCTTCTCAAATCTGAAAGTACAGCACATCACTTTCATGACTAACAGTTTAATATAACATAAAGATGATTGAACGAATGATGAAATGTGTACACAAGACAAATCTAATAAGCACTGTATCTTCAAAGGTTCAGGTACAACATATGTTAATGAGAAATTCCTTTGATGAGCTGGAATATACAAAACTCTCCACAAATGCTCATTTCAAAGCAAAAGAACCTTAGCAGTTCTAAATACATAAATCACCAAACACTACTAGCAACTGAAATCACTTAAATGTGAAAATGTTTCTCTTACAAAAATGAAATAGAGGTTAGTGTCTCCTTGGACATTAAGTTTCTTTATTGTGTGTAGGAGAAAGGTTGTGAGAGTTTATAAAACAGGCAGAAAAATGTACTAACAGCAAGGTAATATTTTTACAGTTTCACTGGGTTCTCTTCAGTGAAAATGTTTTTATCTTTTTTGTCCCACTTGCTTGGAAAAGGACAATGCATCAGCAGAATGGGATTTCATCCATGAGTCCAATCTACCCTCAATAGAAGGCTTCTCGGTTACACCAGTGAGCTTTTGTTTATTGAACAAACACCAATAATAAAATAAATTAATAGGAAGTCTCCAAGCTTTTCAGCAGAGCCAGAACTCCACCCACTTGGTATCATGTAATGCTGACTGACACTGCCTGTATTTCATCTTCCCCACTTAGAACCTTGACCTACTCACCAACAGGCTTCCATTCTTTTCACCCCTCACAAACCTTGTCCCTGAACAAATTCATTAGCAACATAATTCTAAAACCAATAAAGTCTAGTTGTTCTTGTTCTCCTTTTTTTGCTGTGTACCCTGAAATGACTGTACTTTTGATGTACAAATAAACAATACAGAAGCTCTCTGGTCTTGATCAACTTTTTTAGGGATGACATGTTTAAAATTGAGTGTGATATTCTGTATCTCATTCTATTACCTACAGACACATGTAAAATATGCCAGCAGCATGCCTGCACACTTCCATTTCCCCCTCCAATGGCTTAGTGAATGTGCTAGTCTATCTCTTCCTTCAGCACAGATGCTGCATTGTGATTTTACAAGTTCTCCTACTGTTTTCATCAAGGACAGGCTTATTTTTCTACTCACACAGCTGCCCTGATCACAAAGATGGAATATTGTTACATTTATGTTAATAATTCATTTAGTACTCACTACAGCCTGCAAATGATTAAGAATTCATGTGGTGTTCATGTGAATGTCACAGGTACTTCCACATGAGTTCCACTGTCATACAGCATATTTAAAACCCAGTTGTCACCATGACCTGATATAGCTAATAATATGTGAGGAAGCAAAGAGCTCCTTTTGCTAAAAACCTCTATTTTGAGCTAGTGCAGTGAATGGTCACATGACATGAAAAAAGGGTAACATACAAATGAGCACACCACATAAATATTCTTGCCAGGAAGCATTAGAATGAAAGACAAGTGTACTTTGAATTTTTCTACCATGCCTGTACTCAAAATTCATTCACGTGATGAAGCTGGGGGAGGGGGGAGAAGGACCCATTTGAAACTATTTTTATCCCTTATAGTATCTGAAAGGGAAGACTGATTTGTAGTCCTCCTTCCATATGGTGAGAAATTAAAAAGTTATAAAAAGACAACAGTCAGTCTGAGTTTCATTAAAATATTTTAAAGCCTATTAATAATAAGCCTTAATCCCTTTTAGACTTCAACGCTACAAGTTCTCTGAAGTCAGCACAACTGTGTTTAAATCACTGCAAAAGATCAAAGGTATTCAGTCCACATGTATTTACAGTAATGGAATAGAACTGCTATATCAATTATTCTAATCATAGCGTAAGCTCTAACAGATATTACCTTTAATGAGAGGCTGCTCTGTTGGTAGACACTACTTACAGTGACAGCTACAGTATGAACAATCTATTACCATTTGGATTTGAAACTAAAGCTATTTCTGTGTTCAGTGAATATTAATACAAGTTAGACATCTGTGGCCAGTCCCATCTCAAATTCACTGTGACTCTGGGGACATCAAAGTTTCATAGGTTTCATGATATTTATATATGTCCCCGAAGAGTTCTCTTTATGATGATGAAGTACTTGAACTGCTGCTATATAATATTGTTCTAGACAATAAAACAGTAACTCTACATGGTAAATTTATTCTATACATCTTTTTTCACCGGGAGGGGGGTGGGGGTGGGGGGGTGGAAATCACCTTACAAGTTCTGGGGATTTTTCTTGTGCAGTCATCGCAGGTACTTACAGTTTTAACCATCCAATTTAAGAAAATGAAAACAACAGACAAGTACTTAAACTATTATTTTACAAAAGCATAACTTCACACACCAACAAAATCCTGTCCAAAGTAAGTTCTTCTATTAGTATATTGTTCCTTATTTTATTTCCCTTGAAATAATATTTATATCATGCAACTGATATGTATGACTAGGATATATGAATCATGCATTGACAAAGAGATTTTTTAGTTCAGCCACAGGATTTATTTTCATTCCAGCTAAAGAAAAATGCACAATTCAAGGATGATCAGGTGAATTAAATGGATTAGACACTTGGTGGTGAGATTAAATATTTTAACATACATGTTTGATCTTAAATTCTTTTAATGTATCTCAGTGATAACCAATGCACATACAAAATCAGATTTAATATATTTTCTGTTATATGTTTACAGTGAGTTTAAATGGAGCTTATTAACTACTTGGGCACTCTACTGTTTAAAGCCAAATAGTTTATATTCAGATATATTTTTCTTACGCTAACGTGAGAATACTTTATAATGCTCTATTATTTAGGGCATTATAAGATGCGGATGCCACATGGATTTGTATACTGAACAATAATGTTAATAGAGGCTAGTTCATTTATATAACTACAGATACTACCAGAGTACTAATAGACACCTGTGTTTTATAACATAATATACAAATAAATTCTGAAAAATACTGCAAGTGCAGGAGCAAAAATAAATATATCTTTTCAATCACCAACACGGAAAAACTCTAGCTGTCTTCCAATCCAGCAATTCCCCAATTAATCCTCAGAGGTTATAAAGAAACTTGTTAATTACAGACAAACAGTAAACTAAAACCACATTAATACTAAGAAAAATGCCAGGCCAGTAGATGTACTTCAGCAGTGAAAAGTAGGTTTTGGTTGTAGTTTAAAAACTGTACATGACTATGTGATTACAGAGTTGGAATACAAAGAATGTACCAACTTCTGAAATATAACATAAAGTATTAATGAAAATTTATAATTAACACTTTATCAGAATACACATCATGAGAACACCACTTCAGAAATCTTATTTTATCTTACTGCTACCTGAAATCATGGAGTAGCACTGCAATAATATCCTGACAGCTGTTGTCTATAGGATGTGCTGAAGTTAAGCAGCTGACAAGTTCCAGGCACTCTTGATTGAAAATTCACTGAGGACAAAAACTTCTAGTGCCTCTATCATGAACCTATCAAGCTGATTTGATATTCATAAAGCACCATTTGTAACTTCTTATTTCCATATATTTTCACCTCACTTAGTAGATGCCTAGGGTTTCTAAGGATTCTGAGAACCACTGTTTGAATTACTCTTTATTTTACTAGTGATAACCTCTAATGCTCATACCTAAAGACATATAGAGGTAAAGGGTGCACCTACTTTCCACCTGGAGCTAGCAGGCACCATAGGTGAAGGCTTTTTAGTTATTCACTGGGTTACTAACTGGAGAGGAACTTGTAAAATGTCTCCCTAACAGTATCTATGAGATAGTACACATTGCCCCGCACACGCCTGCAGACCCCATGTTTACAGAAGCCCTCCATCTGCTGCTGAGGTGTTCCAGTTCCATGACAAATCCAGGTGATCACTACTGACAATGCCACACCTAGAGACAGATAAATTATTTTTGCTATGCATACAATTTTAGTTTTATTTCTCTAGAAAGGGCTGGGATTCACAGCACCCTGACAACTCCATGCAAATTCTCAAGGAAAATTCTCAGTGTTGATAACTACAGTTGGATCATTCCACTTAGTGTCTGTCAGGACCATCCAAACGGGGAATTTGTGTAAAAGATAATGCTTAGATTAAGTCTGTATTGAGTCTCATCCAAGTATCTCAGGGCAAACAGTCCAAAGCTGGGGAGTTTTACCTCTGTTAATTCACTGCCCACCAAAGTAAACCTCTAATCACTGATTCAGGTATTGAAAAAAAAAAAACCAAAACAGAACATGATTAGACAAATCCTTATCCTCCCATCTGCCCATTCTCAAATTACCTCATTTTTGCTGCCAGTCTGAAAATTCCTCTGATGAGGTGACAGATGGTGTAGCAGTTGAGGCAGGTGCCTACAGGTTTCTACTTCTCTGCTACTCACTGACCCTGCTTTGGTCTGCAATCAGCAGTGGGCCACAGCCCCCTCATGAGTGTCCCAGCTTCAGTTTCGCCACGCTTCCCTCAGGAACGTCTGTGCCCTGGCATGGCAGCAGCTGTGGCAGCACTTCCCTCAGCAGTATCACTGCCCTGGCACGGCAGCCATTTTGGAGGCACTTCCCTCAGATGGGAACCATTTCTTCTGTGTGGAGAGCACCCAACTTAATGGATGCAGTCTCTCTCAATACAGGGCACCATATACTTCTCTGATGAGTAATCTTGACATATGTTCAGTTTTATTCTTCTGGTTCTCTCTGCCACTGGGCCAGCTGAAAACCATTGTAACTGGTGTGTAGCAGTTCATGGCCACTCCATCACTAGCCCCCTGTGGCAGCCCTGTCAAACACACCTGGGACCAGATCATTGAGGGGAACAGTCTTACCAGGCTCTTCCCACTGAGTCTAAATCATTGTCTTCTAATTCGCAGGAGAGCATGATACAAAACATCCTATGACACAAAAAAATCATGACTGTTGAAAGTAGAGAGGCTTAGAGTAAAATTTCAAGACAGTTTCTGTCTCTACAGGCACATTTTTAAAGTGCCTGAAAAAATTATCCATGCTATAGCAGCTGGCTGATAACTCAGGAAAATGAAAAGGTCATGCTGATTCTGAAAATTTACCCTTTCAGCCAAACCATTTTACATCAGTGGAAGACTTGCACCCCATATATTCTGAGTAGTCCACATTTAGAGCAAATTATGTTTTATTTTGAATAATTGCTTGTTCTTGGCTAAGATAATTGTAGTTCAGCACTAGCAGCATATAAAGTCATAATCCTTTATCACTTTCATGCCATCATACTCTTTTATAATTCATCTTGACTTGTAATAGGCCTACATACCATTATATGATTTGTTTCTTCAATTGTTTATACCTCAGTAGAGCACAATGAACACCTTATTTGAGAACTGGAAGATTTTCAAGGACCTGACTTAGAACAGCATTGAGGTATATGAGGCTAGACCCTCAACTGTATAAAATGAACCTGGATTAAGCAAGTTCTCTAAGAATCTAGTTCCTATTTTGCAGTGGCAGAGAAAAAAAAAACCCAAACACCTTTATAATTTGTACTTTATCTACTATTTATTTATACTTTCTGACTTGTACTTTACGCCTTGTCCTTCTTCCTCTAGTAGACATTGTAACAGTTACAATGATGAAAATTATGACTTTCAGAAAAGGCAAGTCAAATAGAGATATCTGACGAGGGAGGAACGTTTTTAGAATACTTTTTTTTCTCTCCCACAAGGTGTAACTCACAATTTCTAACAAACAGGGAAAATGTCACTATACTGCACAGCTCAAATAATCTACAATTTAGTTACTTTAATCTTTGATTTCATCAAAGAAAGCTTCTAGATACAATATTTACCATCATAAAACCACACTCAACTCACATGGCATAAATCAGACTGGGATTAAAGTGGTTTATTGATTTATTAATGAGATGTCATTAACTGGTAAACAGCGAACCAATCACAGCGGCTTACAATTTCAGCAATAAAACAGATAAAACAGTAGCACACTGAAAAAATGTTAGAGATCTACAAATTTGTAAACACCCTTTTGTAAGTAATGATAAAAAGTTCTTTTTACACACACATGCTCCCAGCTGTAAGACCCCTCCAATTCTGGGGGTGCAGGTTCCCATACTTACACATGCTGCCTGTGGGTGCCCCAGAAGTCACATGCTGGGATCTCCTGCCAGTGTTAAAATGGATTTAAACTGCTTCTCTGTTATCCTTTTCTTACTCCAAGGTCCCTCACGATTGTTGCATACTTTCTATGAGTCTTTCATATTTCTTTTCAAGGTACCTCTTCACCGTTTCAAAAGTCTTTTTGTAATTCCCTAGTTGCTCTTCAATCTGGATGATGGTCATCATCAGCAGCATCACTGTTTGAACAAATCCTCTCAGACCGTTTTGGCTGTTCCAGTCACACAGAGTTACTCTCGCATCACTTCTCATCAGCTGTTGTTATCCAGGCCATTGTGTAGCCCTCCTTCTCTGCCTCCAACAGTGCATATCATTATTTAGCTCAAAGATGAAACAAGCACAGTATGAGAGGAAAAGCTATTTGGGAAAGTGAAATGGGGAAGGTAAGGGACTATATCAAAACCACAAAAAAAAGTAGAAGCACTCTGTAAATAAATAAAATATTGTTTTTATCAAGAATAATAATAAGAATGAAGAGACTGTATCAAAGCAGCATTCATTTCACTTTCTTTGGTTTTGGTTGAGTGTAGAGCAATTCCACTCCAGCAGCCTTCTTAATGAAAGTCAAGTTCATCAGTCCTGTTGCTATGTTATTAGAGGAATGCTTTTTCAGTAACAAGAAGTTTCCTCACTAGATATAAATAGGTAGGATTTATGTGTGTAGTGCATTAAGTATAGAGCATATCAGAATATACAAGACAGTAATTTGTATGAGAGTTATTGATTTTCATAATTTGGCCTTTGAGGACAGAGTTGGACTGAAAGGTCTTTTTGCTCCTTCAGTATGTGTATTCTGATTGTATTTAAAAAAAATTTAATAAAAGTTAGCTGAGCCAAGGAAGAACTTCTATTAGTCATCCACTTGTGTATCTCACACATTAATCACTAGAAGACAAAACAGAGGGAAAGAAAATTGTAAGAATTTAAAGATATTTTTGAGCCAGTGTTTGCAACTGTGTAATCAAGGTTTACAAAATATAGAATACTATACTCTGACTCACCTCTTTTTACAAAATGCAAATAAGATTTATTGTACAAACGTTTTCTCCAAATGTACTTCTCTGAATCCATGTTTCCCAATTAGAAGAAAATGTGATGGGAACAATCTTGGTGACTTCTAAGTTCTGTTTGTCTTCAGACCAAAATTTCTATCTAAGCATTTTAAACTATGGAGTTAGCTGGTATGTAACAAAGTTTATTGTTGATATTGCTTATGCAGAAAACGTCTCACACAAAATAAATAAGTCAATTTTTAAGCAGTATAAAACCCACACAATTAAGCACCTTGTTTTACTGGTGCCATAACAACACTGTGACCAATGTAAATAACAGCCTATGGGTCTAACAAAACTCATTAAGTCAGCTGAAAGACTTTGTAGACTTCTGTGGCCTTTCAAAATAGTCTGTTCCAACCTTATCCAAATTACTCTTGTATATCAACACAGAAAATATTTTCCCTAGCTTCATCAGTTATTTTTACTTTGCTTTCTAAAATCAGAAACATAATTGATATACTTACCCAAATATGCAGTATTTTTAGAATTAGCCTTTAATCATTTATGGCTTATCAAGAGAAGAAATAATAATTGATAAGCAAGCATTTGCATAATTGACACTGAATTGGGCATTTGTTATTCCATATGCTGACAATGTTGTCAGGGAAGACTTGTTCAGAATGTCTATGATGTGCTTTTGTTCCAGTATTCAATCATAATCAACAATTCTTGAAGTAGTAATAGTTCAAAATGGCCCCAAGGCCCCATAAAACAAGAACTGCTGAGCTCTGTGACCTTGATTTTTCGAAAAGGTAAAAAGTTTTAAGACTGGATCTGAATAGTAATGTTGATGAGATGCCATTTAAGGGGTTTAGAACTTTCAAATATAATGAGTAATAATTTTGATCAAATTGTTTAGTAGATTTTTAACTTTAATGCAGAACTTAGTATTCCTAATTAGATGTAATTTGATCTAGTTTTCGATACACAGCCACTAAAGAAACAAGACAAATGCTGCAGGAAATGCAGTATGACCTTTTCATTATTGCTTTGTCAGGACATCTGTCAAGAGACTTTTCCTCTATGCCAAAGCAGTCAGACATTGCAATGAACTGTAGTAAGGTATAGCTTGTTCTTGGCAGAAAGCCAGACTATGTTACCCAGTAAGATTCATAATGTACTATAGTCAACAAGATATCAAGATACAAGGTACATAATAAAACCAAATTTGTCTTTTGAAGTAGTAAAGGTCAACAATTTACTGCACTTTAGACAGGAAGATATGAAAGGACAGAAAAACCCCTGCATTTTCCACATCCCTGCTAATATTATCTGTGATTATACTCTAGAATTTTTATTACACAAATTTATTTATGGAATGTTTTTAATAGGCAATTTTGTAACATCAGCAATGAAAGGCAAATGAGAAATGGCAGCTCAAGATTTGCAGAAGAAAGAATAGACACAGGCAGACATAGTTTTCTCACAAAAGAAAAAACTTGGTTAGATTTATCAAATTCTGGAGAGCGCAACAGTTATGACAGTTTTTAGGAAGCTGCTAAAACCATTCTGTCTTCTCAGGTTAAAATGAATCGTTTCAGAGACAAAAGAAGCATTCAGCCCCCCTAAAATAACCTTTTTCAAATGCTTGTTATATAGTAAAGAAAAAAGTGGCAAACAAAGCATGTTCCAGTATACATGCATATGTTTTCTATTCTCTTCATATTACTTCTAAGAGAATTGCAAAGAGTAAGTAAAGTGTAAGATACATGTTAGTGGTACCGACAGTCCTCTCTGTTGGGAACATTTTAGAGGCTTGCTAATCAAAAACATCATGGGTATAGAACAAGCTAAAACTTAACAGTAATTACCTGCTGCAACAACAGACTCTTGGACAAAGATTTGCTACCCATGAGTAGTTATGCCTTTATTCTAAGGAATATACAACTGCAACATTTAGAATGTTATTAAACTTTTTACTGGAAATTAATAGTAATTACATTACAGCTGTCATTTCTCTTTTCTCCTGGTGTTTCCCTTAATCTGTTGCATCCCTCATTTAATTAAGCCTCCAATCTTGTAACTGATTATATGCAGAACGACTACTGAACCCAGAGTACATCCCTGGGAGTCATTCTACCTTTTAGAATAAAACTAAGGCATAAGACTACATTCTTCAGAAAATAATCTGGTGCAAGTATCTGGATATCTTTTTTTAAGTGAAAGAAAAAAATTATTTTGTAACTTCATGTGCTAGTGAATACCTTCAATTTTCAGAAGACATAAGTTGGCAGGACATATTTAGCATAAGGCAGACAGTTATTGAAACACTGTGGGTTCAGCCCCATATTATCTATCGTATAGGACTGCAGAGCCCCAAAAGCTGTGTCTATAAGCATAAGTCAATGTTGTAAAGAACAGTTCCAGGCATTATCAGTCCTGTTTATTAGTATATCAGGGAAGAAAGCAGGAAGACTGCTTCCCCCAGTGATATTAAGTACCACTGAGGAAAGACTACGATTTAGCAAATACTTCTTTTTTTGTTTAATCCCATTTAACATTTCTAATGCTTTCTGATTCTTCAGTCAGCCTATTCCCATCCTCCTCCTACTCTCTTACAAAGAAACACCCTGGGAGACATGCTTAGTTACAGCCCAGTGGCCTGGTTTATTGTCATTTTCTGGAATGGAGTCATGCTTTGACATGTCCAGTTACTATTATTTCCTTAAACTTTTCACATAGGAATAAAGCTGAATTTCCTGAGGTGAACACCCAGAGGGCTACTGTAGCTGTCTCTGCTGTAAAGGTTTTTAGTAGGGACACGTGATTTTGAGAGCTTGACATCCTACAGGTAGTTTACAAATGAAATTTCTCTCAGGTGAGTATAGATTCTTATCTCAGTGATCAAACCATGCTTAGTTGCAAACTTAAACCCTGTGATTTCTCACCTGGGCTTGACTACATAAAATGGAGTTAGAAACATGAAAATTTGCAACAATCATTGAGAGTGAGGAAAAGATAACAGAGCAGCTGAATAAACCTGGTTTGTCACTGACAGAAGTCACCCCACAGACATCATGACCTCTGAACAGGCCAGGCAGAGCATCCTTCGCCTTGAATGCCATAAGCAGCCTACATCCAGCTAAAGGAGTAACCATGGAGGGTGCAGCACTAGGGACCCGGACCTGGTGTGCCTATGTGACCATGGCACCTTTCTCACCAGCATGTGGATTAGCATGTTTTAAGGAGCAACAGGGTACACGTAAAGGTGGGGCACCCACATCTCTAACAGGAGATGTATGTAGATAGGAGAACCCCCAGAAGTGGAGGGGGGTGCTTGCAACTCACATGGTGTGCAGGAGGGGCAGAATGCACACAGTAGTGAGTGTGTGACTAGAGTATTTGCAGAGTAGTTATAAAGTGTTTAGAAAATTATAGGTCTTCATTAACATTTGTGTGCACTACTGTAGCTATCCTAAATGGCTCACTGGTAGACAGTTAGTAAAATGTCATTAATAAATCAATAAGCTGTTCCAATCCTTATTCTAAACCACAAGTTGAGCAGTTGTCCCTGTGACAGCCTACCTCTCATTTTTATTATATACAAAGCTTTGTTATGTGCACATGCCCAGAATAGCCATATAACACAGCAGAGTGGAAAGACACCTATAATACCTCTCCTTACTACAGGGATCTATTCTGGCTTGAAAACTTTGCTAGTAGACTTTATAGCACTGTATTTGTCTCTAAATATGTCAGCATATTCACATGTATGAGCTTATAGAGGAGCTCTTCAAGTTACCAGTCTTTTACCAGGGCCATTCAAGTTTTTTCAAGTGCTCCTTAGAGCAATTAAGCTCTAAGCAAAGAAGGTTCTGACAGGACTTGTAGCTACAGTTAATTCATTACTACCTTCAGAGGACAAAAAAAGAGATCTGAGATCACCTCCAAAGAGAAAATGAGAGGGATTTATTTCAGTAAAATTTATTTAATCTACAAAAAAATACTTTTACACTGATTTCATCTGCTAGTACATGAAGCTAACTTAATTCACAAAAGAAGGCACTTATAAAAAAAAATCTAAAAATAACCTGACAAAATTGGGGTAGAATAACTACTGGCACCACAGCTGTGGTATATTGTTTGCTATTTGTACTGTTTTAGTGAAGTCTTTAGGTTCAATTAAAAGTGATTTTCTAACCAAACAAGAAGTAATGGAGTTAAGGTGATATCTTCTTGGTGTAAATGTCGTGGTTTAAACCCAGCCAGCAACTAAGCACCATGCAGCCTCTCACACAGTTTCCCCCCTCCAAGGAGAATAGAAAAAAAAGAGTAAAACTTGTGGGTTGAGATAATAATATTTTCATAACTAAAATAAAATAAAATATAATAAGAATAATAATGACCAAAATATATGAATAAGAATATTAATGAAAAGGAATATAATAAAAAAGAGAGAGAAAAAAGTAAAATTGAAGACAAGTGATGCCCAATGCAATTGCTCACCACCTGCTGACCGATGCCCAGACAGTTCCCAAGCAGCGATCTGCCCCCCAGCCAACTCCCCCCAGTTCATATACTGACCATGGTGTCCTATGGTATGGAACATCCCTTTGGCTGGTTGGGCTCAGCTGTCCTGGCCATGCTCCCTCCCAGCTTCTTGGACCCCTGCTCGCTGGGACAGCGTAGGAAACTGAAAAATCCCTGACTTGGGATAAGCGCTACTTAGCAACAACTAAAACATCAGTGTGGTACCAACATTATTCTCACACTAAATCCAAAACATCCAATCCAAACTGTACCAGCTACCCCAGTCAAAACCAGGGCAGTAAATAATATAGGTCAGTCATAATGATTCTTTCAACCTTCTACTATAGCCTCCTGCCTAATACTTCACATTCTTCCTACCACTGCTAATGTTCCTCTCTTTGCTATGCAGAAGAGGTTTTTTCCTCAATCTTAATTATATTTTAACAAAAAGGTTATAAATATGAAGTGTTTATAATCACATTTTCACAAAACATTGGAAATAGGATGAAATCAGTTCAAGAGGAATTAAAGAATGAGAAAATAAATTCAAAGAAATAAATCACTTCTGTTAAGTATTTATTGAATCTGCAAAATATTTTGTAACTTGAGTTTTATCAGTTAATATTACTGTGTATTAAGTACTCGTGTGATTTTGTTTTTTTCCCCCAAGTGTTCCACTAAGACCGGACAGCTTTTGATTAGTTTCTAGAGAGGAGTAAGTAATTTACGTTAATCAGAAGCTACAAATTTCACCTGTAAGAACCATGTATGGAAAAAACCCCACAGTAGATAAAAGCATTTAAATTTAAGGGCAATTCAGTTATGAAATATACTTGCAATAATGAGTAGCTGCACAGTCTTTGACAGTTGTTTTTTACGTTATACTAGAAGAATTTTCTCAATGCCACTGTCATACCGTAAACACCAATCTCTTCGCATGGTATCTGAATATATACAACAAACCAATGGAGACAAATACCTCAAGTAAAAACACCTCAAGCAAAACATTTGCTTTAGGATAGGACCATAAGGTCCCTAAAGCCTCTGATATTACTTTTAGTTCAATGTCTCTTAACAAGTTCCCTGAAGTTTAGATCTTGATTATAGCCAAACTAATACTTTGACCAGTGATTTCTCACTAGAAAGAAATTAAATAAGTAATTAGCATATTTGCAGATACATAAAGACTGAGACAGAGATTAATGTAGTGGAACAATGATAATGAAAAACAATATTATTTGGTAAACAAGGCACAAGTAAAAAACATTAATCTTTAGTGATGGCTAAATATAGTTTTATATATAATTTTTTAAAAGTTTATGTTCTTTAGGGATAGGAAACTGTACTGGGAAAGAGTAAAAAAAGAGTTCTGAGAATCATGATCCTAAATTCACAAGATGACAGTGCAGTAGAAGGTGCTAAGTGTATGTTTTTGCTGCATATTTAAAAGAGCTACCTTGTGTTTTTACCATGATATAATTGCTATTGGAATAGTGTCCACAGTGAAGAAAATTTAGCAGAAATTGGAAGGGTTCAACTGCAAATGTCACTAAAGGCTTGAAAAACTTGTAAGACTGAAGCATTTAGGTCCACTTATTTTACTCGAGAAAAAATGAAGGACAACCATGAAAATAATATATAAATAAAAATATGGAGAATAAAAAGGTGAAGGAATTCAACTTCAAAAAGTTCTTAATGTTATTTAAAGTTAACATATATACATTTTGTTTTTCTCCTTTTTTACAGGGTAAGAGGAAGGGATGGATTAATGCTAGTATTGCCATTCATACATTGACTATTTGCTGTAACTCCTCTGGTACTGTAAGTAATAATACATATATTACTGCAGTTTGTCCTTATGATGGAGACAAACTAATCTACCACAGCAAGTGCGAGAAAAACAGTACATTTTTTTATAATATGCTTATTTCTACAAACAAAACTGAACATAATCATATTCAGTATAACACTTGTTACATACAGATCAGTTCTTCATGTATTTATTTATAGATAAATATATATATTATTACCACCTGCTTTCAAGGATGAATAGGTTTTAATTGGACTTAGTGAAATAAATCTAATTAATTTACATAGAAAAATTACAATGTAAAATATGTTTGGAAAATTACTGTAAAATTGCATTTAAGAAACTCAAAAGATTTAAGACTTGTTCCTTATTATTAAAATATCCCTTTGATCCTTGTTTCAAAACCTGTAGGAATAAAGTAAATTTTAACTGTTGTAATTTCAGAGATGTAGAAAATTGGAGAAAATTGTAGAAATTATAAAATCTATGAAGATTACATACAGGATCCTATTCTCCAAAATATTAACTAGAACGATTTAAAAGTTTTTGTTGACAGAGATTTAGCTGTCTTCATGACTCCATAGTCTGATTGTTGATGTGGATTTCTGTGCAGGTTTAACCCCTGCTGGGACCGGAGAGCACATTGCTGTTGCCCTTCCCCCACCCTCAGCCGGTTGGGCTGGAAGTTAAGCACAGACCCCGGGCTGAAATAAGAAGAAATTTAATACAACGGTGTGATAAACAATCTGAATAGCAGCAGTGGCAATGATAACAACAGGTCATCAGAACAAAAGCGAAAGTCAAAAGGCCCCGCCCCTGGACCTGATGCCAGCATGGTATGAATAACCCGGCTGGAGATCCCTTCCCCCTCTCTCTCTGCTGGGGGAAACTTGACCCTGTCCTAGTTGAACCAGGACATAATCCACCCCTTTATTCTATACCATCTGCGTCATGTCCAGCTGCCATTTAGCAGTTAACAATAACAAAACAAGAATTTACAAAGGCACAGCATAATTTACGGCATGTTCTCACCCAGAATCAAGTGCCCCTGTGGTACACATCAGACCTCTCCATTGTCCTGCATCACCCACCAGGTGCACCCAGGTCCTTGGGCAAAAGCAATCCCGTGGATGGGTTTGCCTTTACCTTTGCCTGGCGCAGGACTAAACCAGACCATTTTTCCCAATATATTCCTCATGCGCACCACAGGGACTTTATCCCCATCTACAGCACGTGGAGGTTTTGACTGAGCTGGGGCAGCTCGACTGGCAGATCCTCTTGTGTTGACTAGCCAGGTGGCCTTTGCTAGATGCATGTCCCAGTCTTTGAAGGTCCCACCTCCCAATGCTTCCAATGGGGTTTTTAACAGTCCGTTGTAGCACTCGATCTTCCCAGAGGCTGGTGCGTGGTAGGGGATATGGTAGACCCACTCGATGCCGTGTTCCTCTGCCCAGGCATTTATGAGGTTGTTTCAGAAGTGGGTCCCGTTGTCTGACTCAGTTCTCTCTGGGGTGCCGTGTCGCCACAGGATTTGGGTTTCAAGGCCCAGGATGGTGTTTAGGGCGGTGGCGTGGGGCGCTGGGTAAGCTTCCAGCCATCCAGTGGTTACTTCCACCATTGTGAGCACGTGGCGCTTCCTGTGGCGGGTCTGCGGCAGTGTGATGTAGTCGATCTGCCAGGCCTTTCCATATCTATATTTCAGCCATCGCTCTCCATTTCGCTGGGGCTTCACCCACTTGGCATGTTTGATTGCAGCACATGTCTCACATCCATGGATGATCTCTGCGATGGTGTCAATGGTGAGGTCCACCCCTCGATCTCGAGCCCACCTGTATGTTGCATCTCTACCTTGGTGGCCCGAGGTCTCATGGGCCCACCGGGCTATGAACAGTTCACCTTTGTGCTGCCAGTCCAAGTCCACCTGAGCCACTCTAATCTTAGCAGCTTGATCTGCCTGCTGGTTGTGTCGATGTCCATCAGTGGCCCGACACTTGGGGACGTGGGCATCCACATGGCGCACCTTCACAACGAGGTTTTCCACACAGGCTGCAATGTCCTGCCATACTTCAGCAGCCCAGACGGTTTTACCCTTACGTTGCCAGTTGCTCTGCTTCCATTGCTGCAACCATTTCCACAGGGTATTCACCACTGCCCACGAGTCAGTGTAGAGATAGAGCCTTGGCCACTTTTCCCTCTCAGCAATATCCAAAGCAAGCTGGATGGCTTTCACCTCTGCAACCTGGCTCGATTCACCCTGTCCCTCAGCAGCTTCAGTGACCCGTCGTGTGGGACTCCACACAGCAGCCTTCCATCATCAATGTTTTCCCACAATACGACAAGACCCATCAGTGAACAGGGCATATCGCTTCTCCTCATCCGGCAGCTCGTTATATGGTGGGGCCTCCTTAGCACGTGTCACCTCCTGTTCTGATGACATGACGGAATCTTGGCTCTCTGGCCAGTTCGTAATCACCTCCAATATTCCTGGGCGGCTGGGGTTCCCTATTCGAGCCCGTTGTGTTATCAACTCAACCCATTTACTCCACGTGGCATCGGTTGCATGATGCGTGGAGGAGGCCTTTCCTTTGAACATCCACCCCAGCACCGGCAGTCGGGGTGCCAGGAGGAGCTGTGTTTCAGTGCCGACCACTTCTGAGGCAGCCCGAACTCCTTCGTACGCTACCAGTATCTCCTTCTCGGTGTATAATTAGCTTCAGAGCCATTGTATCCCCAGCTCCAAAAGCCTAGAGGTCGGCCTCGGGTTTCCCCAGGTGCTCTCTGCCAGAGGCTCCAGGTAGGGCCATTCTCCCCGGCTGCAGTGTAGAGCATGTTCTTAACCTCCTGCCCTTCCTGGACTGGCCCGAGGGCTACTGCTTGGGCAATCTCCTGTTTAATCTGTTCAAAGGATTGTTGTTGCTCAGGGCCCCATTCAAAATCGTTCTTCTTATGGGTTACATGGTAGAGAGGGCTCACAATCAGGCTGTAGTTCGGGATGTGCATCCTCCAGAACCCCACAGCGCCCAGGAAAGACTGAGTCTCCTTTTGAGAGGTTGGTGGGGCCATGGCTGTTATCTTGTTTATCACCTCCACTGGGATGTGGCGACTCCCATCTCATCATTTTATCCCTAGGAATTGAATTTCCCTTGCAGGCCCCTTAACTTTCTTTTGCTTGATGGCAAAGCCGGCCTTCAGGAGGATCTCAATGATTTTCTTCCCTTTCTCAAAGACTTCCTCGGCTGTGTCCCCCCATACAATGATGTCATCAATGTACTGCAGGTGTTCTGGAGCCCCACCTTTCTCCTGTGCAGTATGGACCAGTCCATGGCAAATGGTGGAGCTGTGGTTCAACCCCCGAGGCAATAGATTCCAGGTGTACTGGATGCCTCTCCAAGTGAACGCAAATTGTGGCCTGCACTCTGGCGGTATCGGAATGGAGAAGAACAGGTTAGCAATGTCAATCGTGGCGTATCACTTGGCTGCTTCGACTCCAGTTCATACTGGAGCTCCAGCATGTCCGGCACTGCAGCACTCATTGCTGGCGTAACTTCATTCAGGCCACGGTAGTCCACAGTTAGCCTCCATTCGCCATTAGGCTTTCTCACTGGCCATATAGGGCTGTTGAAGGGTGAGTGAGTTTTGCTGATCACCTTCTGGCTTTCTAGCTGACGGATCAGCTGATGGATGGGGTCAGGGAATCTCGGTTGGTGCAGTACTGCCACCGGTGCACCATCCTGGTAGCAATCGGCACTCGCTGCTCCTCAACCTTAAGCTGCCCCACCACTGAGGGATCCTCTGAGAGGCCGGGTAAGGTGGACAACTGTTCAACCTCCTCCAGGGCAGCTACACCAAAAGCCCACTGGTACCCTTTTGGGTCTTTGAAGTACCCTCTCCTGAGATAGTCTATGCCCAGGATGCACGGGGCATCTGGGCCAGTCACAATGGGGTGCTTATGCCAGTCCTTCCCAGTCAGGCTCACTTCAGCTTCCAATAGGATCAGCTGTTGGGATCCCCCTGTCACTCCGGAGATGCAGATGGATTCAACCCCACTGTAGCTCGATGGCATCAGGGTGCACTGTGCGCCAGTGTCCACCAAAGCCTTTACTCTTGTGGGTCTGACGTGCCAGGCCATCGGATCCACACTGTCCAGAAAATCCGATTATCCCTTTCCTCCACCTGGCTGGAGGCAGGGCCCCTCTAATCCTGCTCATCATCACTCACTTCTTGCAAGAATGATTCACTGGTCCCCTCAAGAGGGTCAGACGTAACGTTTGCCATTCTATTCTGTCTGGGGGATTTCTGACTGGACACTGGAGCTGCGCTCTTCTTGGAGGACTCCCCTTTCGTGATGGTCTTCCCTTTCAGCTGCTCTACTCGTGCAGCTAGGGCAGGAGTGGGCTGTCCATCCCACCTCCTTATGTTTTCTCCATGGTCACAGAGGAAAAACCACAGGGTGCCTCGTGGTGTGTCCCTTCTGCTGCCTTTCTCCTGGGTGGGGAAACGTTTACTTCTAATGGCTGAGATATTAGCGCGTACCGGTGGAATGTAGGACATGTCCTCTTCCATTTTTTGGACCCTCTGAGACAGTTCCTCCACAGCTGAGACCCAGGAATGTTGAGATGAAGGGAGATTTCCCTCATACTGCTGGAGCTTGCCAACCACTCCATCCACTGTTAGAATGTGGGTGTCTGTCCACCAGGACACTATTGCCAATGCTTTCGAGTGTGCTTCTGGTGCGCTCTTCAGGAACTTTCGCCACATCAGGTGTGTGCAAGGGGCCTGATCTGGGTCCATGGGTGACTGCTCATCATTCTGATCACCATAGATCATCTCAAACACAGCCAGTTCCCTGAGGTTCTGGATGCCTTTCTCAATGCTGGTCCATTTGCCTATCTGACATAGGATATCATCCTTGTAGGGGTGCCTCTCCCTTACACTGAGCAGGAGTCGCTTCCACAGGCTGAGGGTTTGAGTCTGTTTCCCTATTGCCCTGTCAATGCCAGCATCCTTGGCCAAAGATCCCAGCTGCTTGGCCTCTCTCCCCTCCATCTCAAAAGCACTGGCTCCATTGTCCCAGCGTTGGAGCAGCCAGGTGCAAATCTGCTCGCCTCCCAGGTGGCCGAAATCTCTCCGCATATCTCGCAGCTCAGTCGGGGACAGAGATCGGACGATCACCTCTGGCCCTTCCTCCTGTTCCCGTGCTGGGCCTGGCTCATCCTCATCCCTCACTCTGCGAACAGACTTTCTGGTATATTTTGTTTTCTGTATCGGGCTGACTGACACTGGCACTGGCTGGCTTTCTGGCTCAGTTGCTGTGCTGGTGGAGGCAAGTGAGACTGGCTCTGCCTGTCCCCCTGGTTCAGATATTGTTTGTGTGGCCTTTTCTTCCCCTTGAGGGCAGTGGGTGGTATTAAAGAGGACACGGTATGCATGGGCAAGTCCCCAACACATTGCAGCGATTTGTGTCTCCTGGGTTTTGCCCGCTTGGTAACACACCCTTTCTAAGCACTCCATCAGCTTTTCAGGGCTCTGCATTTGCTCAGGAGTGAAATTCCAAAGCATTGGAGGTGCCCACCGACTCAGGCCTTTGCCCATCTTTTCCCACACCCCTTGCCACTCACTATTATCTGACCTTGGGGCAGGTTTCCGGGCACTGCTGTTGTTAGAGAAATGACGCATGGCCAAAACCAAAACCAGGCAGACATTCAGAAAACATTGTGCCACCATCACACTGGCCTGCAGGCTCCAAGGATAAATGAACCTCCCCAAAGCCGAGAGGATTTCTTCCCCTGGCTCACCCATAGAGGAGGTGAGACCCCTAGCAAAAGCCCAGGCAGCAAACAGGTACCGGCCTGCCCCCACCCCCAGCGATACAAAGGCAGCATAAGCAGTCAGTAGCCCGTATAACAGCGTAAGGCCCTTTATACATTTTCCACCAATAACAAACGCCACCACTGGGATTATACACTGGATATAAGGATTAATCCAGCCCCACCACGCAAGCATGTGGGCCAGCATTGCAAACATTTTCTTATCAAACAAACACAAATACAAACAGAAAGATTACACCCAACAGATTGCTCTATCACACTCCAGTCAGGGTCTGTCCCTTTTTATTCTTATTTCAGCTCTCGAGCCCCACGTTGGGCGCCAATTAAAAATGTGCTGGATTAACCCCTGCTGGGACCGGAGAGCATGTTGCTGTTGCCCTTCCCCCACCCTCAGCCGGTCGGGCTGGAAGTTAAGCACAGAGCCCGGGCTGAAATAAGAAGAAATTTAATACAAAAGTGTGATAAAACAATCTGAATAGCAGCAGTGGCAATGATAGCAACAATAAACAGCAATAACAGTGATCAAGACAAAAGATATACAGAGAAATACCATAAAATGGTCAGGGAACAAGCCCGCCACGTTTGTCACAACCCCCAAAACCAGAAGCGAAAGTCAAAAGGCCCCTCCCCTAGACCAGACGTCAGCATGGTATGAATAACCTGGCTGGAGATCCCTTCCCCCTCTCTCTCTTCTGGGGAAAACTTGACCCTGTCCTAGTTGAACCAGGACAATTTCAGAAGAGTTTAATCTAGAATGTAAAAAATTAGGAAAAGTATGGAAGAAAGAATAAGGCTTAGAGCCTTAGTGATTGGTCGACAAAAAATAAAAACAAACCAGAATAAATAAAACAAAAATTAAATGGAAATAAGAACTACTGTGGCCATGTAACATGAAAGTGACATATGATGTATGTTCTTTATGTAGTGAAACTTAACAATCATTCACATGACCTTTAAGTATGGACCTCTTTGAAAAAACTTTCCGTTAGCAGAATATCCTGAGTTATCCATTCATAATTGTGATTTTACAGCACACATGTAGAAGAATAACCATCATGGAAGTATGGTCTAAAATTACTTATAATAGTGCACACTAAAAACATGTCTACAACTTATTGAACAGTTTGAGTCCATCAAAATTATCATCAGTGAAATCGTTGTGAAGAAAGTAGTCTCACCAATAAGTAGATATATGGAAAAGCATCAGTATCAATAAACAACCTGAGGTTCAAATAGCTATTTTTGTTATTTAGGAAACCTTTTTGTAAAAAAATTTAAAAAGGCCAAAATGCCAAAAACTCCAGCCACAACAGAATTTAACCATAAATATAATTGAAATGCTTAAATTGTTTGGGTTTTGTTTGTTTGTTTGTTTGTTTTTTAAGGCCGGTAGGTAACTCTGAACACATTGCAATAGTTTGTTGTTTTTTAAACTCATTCTCTACAATTGAGATGTATTCCAAAAAATAAAGAAAATGGTTCATAATTTGGTTTAACAGGAATTTAACCTATATAAGAAAGAAGTATCATGAAAATAACATCAATACAGCTTACCTGAGTACTAAATATTACAGCACTTGCTTCTGACAAAGCATCAACTTGAGCAGATTCTCTTACTACAAAATGCCAAAGCAGAGCTGCCAGGAAAAAGGTTCCATTTAGGACCACTTCAAAATAATTGCTTAATACTCAGATAACTTTTATTAAATATGTTTATCCTGAAAGCAAGAAGCAATCCAAAACCAGTAAGAAAACACAGTGGACCAATATTCCACCTCCGGTTAACTGAAATCTTAGCTTTTCCTCTCACTTACTAAACACTCAGGGAGATAAGAGTTGATATTTTTTAGATGCTTTTGTTAAATTAAAACAGACCAAACATCTCTTTACTTTCAGTTGTTAGCCTCAGGGTGCAGGTACCAGGAAATGTCTAAAAGCACTGAGAAACCTCTTATTATTGATGGCTGTACACATTTTTGACCATGATAGCACCTTGCCTCCTTTCCCTTTTTGTATTGACAGATAAGCTTAAAAAGTTTCAGAGTTTGAAACTGAAGATAAGCAGTCAGCAGCAAAATGTTTGATGCTTATTTAAAGCTTATCTGAATTGCCCATATTTCCTGAGACCAGTCAGTCTCATAAGTTCTACAGTTCTTCCATATTCTAGGCATTCGGAAATACCAGTAAAACTGTTTTTAATCTTTGTTTGTTGGCACTTCAGTCTCTGAAGACTCCAGCTAAGTCCTGCAAATGAAAAGCCATGCACAAGTGTGCTGGTTTAGGCCCTGCCGGGACCAGAGACCACGTTGCCGTTGTCCCTCCCCCACCCTCGGGCCAAGTAGGGCACAAACCCTGGGGCTGAAATAAGAAATTTAATACAACAATATAATAAACAATCTGAACAACAATAGCAATAATAGCAACAATAAACAGTAATAACAGTAAACAGGACAAAAGATATACAGAGAAATACCGCAGTGAACACAGCCAGCCTGCTGCGCGTGCTTCCCACGACCAAAGCCACAAAGAAAAAGCTTCCTGCGCTGCCACTCGGAACCTGACATTGGCATGGTATTAATAACCTGGCTGGAGATCCCTTCCCCCTGCTTGAGAAACTTAACCCTATCCTACATGAACCAGGACAACAAGTAAAAAAAATGTGACTTAACGTAAGTCTGTACTTTAAACAGTTATTTGATTTTTGAGGACTATTACCACTTTCATCTTGATACCCCCCCCAACTGCCATCCAACCCTTAATCACAGGTCTGCCATATGACTTGCCAGAAGTTAAATGCTATTATTCACACCACCTACTTCTGCATCTCCTCGTAGTTTATTTTTTCTATACTTTAAATTATTTCTTTACTGTGTCAGGAAACTATGCACTTCAAAAATTTTAAGCTCTGGCATGAGAAAAAAATCTTGCAAAAAAAAGAAGTTGCTCTTAAAACAATATGCAGGAAGGAAAAAAAAAATCATTGTAGGTTTCCTCAGAGTAATTAATCCCAGTTTTTTCATTTGTGCTACATAAAAATTGAAAAGCAGTTTCAAAATAGGAAACTGATCTACTTCTAATAGATTTATATTGAAATGTTTGATTAAAATCCATAACATTATAGGATCAATTTCTAAAAGAGTCTAGTCACTACTGTAATTTAAGTTGAAATTAATATACTGTTTCTCCTCAAATCTCCATTTGTAAAGATAGGTTATACTCTGAAGAACTGGATATTAATTGTGCGTGATCATCAACATCATTTTATCCCATGTTGAGAAGACAGACTTATATATAGATACATGACTGTGGCTGCATTTAGCAAAATCTTTAAATGCAAAGAACTGAAATATAGCTCTACCCTGTTCAGCCAATTTGTTAGAAGAACAAGAAATAACAGTAAGGTAAAGACTATTAACTCAACCCTTTTTGAGAATGATTAAACCACCTTTTCACTCCTGGAAAACCTAGCAGCACAACTGACAGATGGTCAAAATAAAAATTACTGTGAACTATATTCATTAGATTGTATTATATCTATTATGAGCAGCTAAATCATGTTTGACTGAACAAAACAAGGATTGAATATTTCTTCCTCTAGTCTACCTTATCAGGATCTAGGTTTATTCATGGTAGCATATGAGATTCCTACATCCAACTCTGCAGTGGTTTGGTCCCTAACATTCTTTAAAGTATTTTCTCCTCTTATATATGCATTCTGTGGAAAATCATACCTACTTTTACTACTGTTTTCCCTATTGCTATTAGTATGAAAATATTTTATCATTAAAATATTATGAAAATGCAGTCATTCTAAGTTTAGAAAGTACCTTCTGTTTTAAAAACGAGGAAGGTTTTTGTTTGTTTACCAACTTGTGTGTCAATATTCTGGAAGCTGAAAATACCACTTGCATGGCCCCTTCACAGGAGTGTATCTGTGTGTGTCCATATGACTATACAATCCATCTGTTAGATGAAAGCAAAGCACAGCCAGGCAAATATATACATGTATATCATATTTATGTACAAAGACAGGTTAGCAGTCTGAGCCACAGTGCATGTTCTACCATGCTCTTGAGTAGAAGCAGAATGAAATCCCTAATGTACAGCTTCAACCATTGCAGGTAACCATCCTCACTCCAGCCTATTATCTCCTGGGAGAAAATGACTGTTCTATAACAAAACCAGAGAAATCCATACTTACTAAATTGCATGCGGCATCTTGAAATCTGAATTAAGACAGCAGAGGAAATTGATTTGCCTATGGTATTTGTACTGCACTTGCAACACTTTTCAGCATCCAGTACACGTGCTGAATGTCCACAAGTCATATTTAGATGTTTTTCAGGGGACATCATTATTTCTTTCTCTTTACAGAGAACTTTCCCTCATTTGGAAACTCTCCTAGCACATCTGTTAATGTACATCTCACGAGGACTTAAAGGGATTCTAAGGTGTAGTCTAGTTGCTGTGTTTGAAAAGTCCACCCCTTCCACCCTCAATTTCATCAAGATCAAGAGACTGTGTCTAAAATTTTTAGATTTTATACTTTCATGGTCTATTTAGCAACATAGTCAGCAATAAATAATCAACTCCAACTGCCCCTCCATGGTGCCTTTATTTTTAACATTTGAAGAACTTCAGAATTACTTAGAACTGGATTGCTCCATGAATTAAAACAAAATATACCCATTTGACAATGTCTATGTTCTTTGAAGATTTAAGCTTTTTTCCCTTTCAGACTATAACAGACTCCAAATTTTGAAGCTGAAAGCAGAAGGCCCCCAGTTTCTGCCAAACCATATGGCACGTCTTTATTTAAATGTTAATGATTTTCATGTTCAGCATGAACTCTTTGAAGTAATGCTACATTTGTCTTTGATATAAAGTAGCTTGATATAAAATGGCTTAATTAAAAGTTCATTTAATAAGTTTTCAATGTGCTGTAACTATAATTCTTCAGCACCAAACTTTCCAATCAGGACGTATTTTTAATTGGTAGAAGTGTTACAGTGCTTTTAGGAAATCTTTTTCAATTAATTTGGAAGTGTTGTTCCTGTTAGTGGAATCAATGTCTCTTACTATTTATCTTCAAGGGCATGTTTTGTTTCTAAGCAAATTAAATCCCAAAGGATAAAAAGTTGAATTTTAGCAGGCTCTCCAAATGTTTTCTGTTTGAAATAATTGCAAATATACTGGTTGTTTTTAGGGCATATAATATGACTTCAACTTCTGTGCAAAGGTCCATGAAAGACATTTTGGATATACAGTTTCCCAGGGGAAACAAATCCATTGTATGAATAGAAATTGCATAAAGATTTCCATGCAAAAGCTAATATACTACACTTTTAATATTAGTCTGACAGTACCTTACTGTTTGTGCTACGTATTTTGTTCATCCACATCAAAGCTGGACTTCACTGAAAGTAGGTGACACTTCTAGAGTTCTAAATAGACCACCATCAGGTGGTCATGTTGAGAAGACTTTTTGAAGAAACTCCCTGAGGTATAAATAATAGAAGGTAGCACTACATCCCAGGAAGCATATCATATTACAGTCAATTAGCACTTCTAGCAATATAGCATAAGGGCTGACGTTTCTGGCAGCAACATTATCCACAAAACATGCAATCTGCTTCTAGAACTGAATGTAGAACATCCTCTCTGGCAGTGACCTAAATGCAGGACTGTTCCAAGTGACTGTTTGCTTGGCTTTGTTCAAGAAGTGCACCTGTCCTATAAACTAAGAAACCACAAGTTTGAAATCCCATCCCACTGGATTCAAATTTCATTACGTTTCTTGACCTACATGAAAATGCTGTGCATCTTCCTGATATTAGCACTGACTTTCCACTGAAGTTTATGAATTTACTTTCCACGGAGGCATATCTACCCAGTTCTAGCAGGGCAAGATATCTGTTCAGTGTCATCTAGCAACTTACTTATCCCTGGTCAAAAAATATTTTATTCATAACACAATAAAAAAATATATATATTCCCCTAACATAAGGTTATTTCTTCTCTATGCCACAGTCCTTTTTTCCTTTGGGAGTAAAGTCTTTCCTTCATTCCCCCAAACTACATTTCATTTTGGTTGGTGTAAGGAAGTTAGGTATGCCTTCTTTCTTCCAAACTAGAAACATCAAGATAAGAAGATGTTCATGTAACAAGAATAAGGATAGCTTATACAAGTGTACATTCAGTCTGTCGAGTCTCTACTGATGCCCACAATGGAAATCCATGTCACCTATCCAATCCTTTCTAAAACTTTGCCTATCTGACTTCCCATCCCCAACCTTCTCCTAATTTCACAAGTTTCCTTCTCACATTCTCTTAGGTCATCACTTACTTAACAGATCGCAATACTCTGATCGTTTTTCCTCTTTGGAGGCTGAACTATCAGTCGCCAGTTGAAGTATGTGCAGAATGACACTTATGGATTCACATCAGACCTTTATATTTAAGCAAACTTTAACCTCATGGATATGAACATTGCATTGAAAGTAGAAAAAACTCATGCTTCACTTTCCTTATGTAACTTTAAAGGAATAACACAAGCTGAAGTAACTAATTTCACATGCACACTTGAACTCTTCGTGTTCTCCAATTCACAATTAATTTTCTGGTACTGGCAATCAGCGAAGCTTGCACAGGCCTTCTTCATCCAGTAAGTACTGTCTAGCATGAATGTCAATAAAACCGAATTGTTCTACCTCTTCACTCTAGAAACTCTTTAAACCACCACTGTTTGTAACCTAGTTTCCTGACAATTTTGATTTGGAGGGCATTTGGGAGTGGAAAATATATGCTCCAATACAAATTATAGAAATATAGAAATAATTGCATCATCGCACGAGCATTTGCAACAGGCTGAAATCTAAAGGCAGAAACTCAAATAAAGTAGTCCTGCAGGTGGTAACAGCCAATTAATCTGCATAATATGTATCTATGTATTACATGCAGGGAAGTCTTTACAGGTTTCCTCAAATCCATGTTTGGACAAGACTATTTGGAACACAATGTGAATATGTTGAAGAACAGACTAGCATTAGGGCTATTTGCTAAAATTCCCAATAAGACTTCAAAACATTAAGTGGTACTTAGGTGTCAAGACAGATTAAAAAGACATCTGAATATAATCTGAGAGATTGAAAGCCACATTAATAGTCAGATCTGGTCTTCTATGTCCTTGATAAACAGCCTTTGTCTACAGTTTAAAACAAAACAAAGCAAAACAAAAAAAAAAAAAAAGTGAATTTTACTACTTGCATTGTGATAGAAAGTTCACTTTGTCTAACCATTCCTAGATGAGGTTTTGCCCTTTAAAATGCAGAAAATGGTAATAAAAGGCAGAAGAAAGGAAGAGAAGCTTTCAGTATTTAAAAGTGAGCTGTCTCAAAAGAACAGTCCTTTTATTCCTCTGCATGCTGGTAACTTCAGCAGAAAAGGCCATTTCAATATTACTGGGATAAATGTAGCTCAGAGCAATTTTGCTGTTCTCAATTTTAAACTAGCTAAGGAGACAAGTTGTTGTTGGAGCTAAAGTGGTAACTTGAAAGACTTTTTGCTCCTGGACTCACTAGATCTGGTCACCCAAATCTTTCTGTTTGGTTGGAATAAGTCACTTTGGAGGAGATAAAATTTCTTAGTAAATATTTATATCTGAGATCCAGATTCAAGGTCCTGTACTGAATCAACTAGAGCACAAACCTGATTTGGCAATGTCCCTGTTGTCTACACAGTATTCTTAATTATCATGTGTGCCTTATGCCCAAGACTGCCAAAGACTAATTTTTGTTCTAATAAAAATAAATATCAGGACACTGAAGTTTTCCTTGACAGGAAGCCTTATTCTTTAGTCATCCTTATTCTTAAACAACTGATTTTTCAGTGAATATATTTCTGCAGTCATGTTTTGAGTAAGAACATGAATGGAAGTGAATGGATTAGTATGTTACCAACTGTCATCCAAGCTGATCAGACAAAAGCCAGTTCTATACCACAAATGTCACATTAGCACACTATTAAGCTGAAGTAATGTTAACACAACATTATGCCTTCCAAAATGAGCTCAAGTCTGTATTTATCTATAAGAGATCCTCTAAAATTTATTAAAGATTTTCTGAAAAAATCTCACAGCCATCCAGCCTAGATCCAGCCTCATCGCCCTCTACAATTACCTGAAAGGAGGTTGCAGAGAGCTGGGGATGAGTCACTTTAACCAAGTAATAAGTGATAGGACAAGAGGTAATGGTCTCAAGTTGCACCAAGGAAGGTTTAGACTAGATATCAGGAAGCATTTCTTTACAGAACGGGCTGTTAGGCATTGGAATGGGCTGCCCAGGGAGGTGGTGGAGTCCCCATCCCTGGAGGTGTTTAAGAGTAGAGTTGACATAGCGCTGAGGGATATGCTGTAGTTGGAACTGTCAGTGCTAGGTTAACCGTTGGACTAGAAGACCTTCAAGGTCCTTTCCAACCTAGTTGATTCTGTGATCTAGAACCAAATAAGCTAGAAGAAAACTAAAGCTCAGCTTTTGGAGCACATTGTTATGGAAGGTCCAGAATACACTATGTATTCTACAGCAAAGAAATAATAAAGTCATGTATGTAGCCAATATTTTTTGATCAACTTGCCTTCTAAGTCAATGCAGAGTACTTACCGAATTTCCTTATTCAGTTCCAGAGAAGACAAAGGTAGCTAATAGTGAGACTGGGTTAAGGGAATTTTATATTTCTTTAATTTCATTACTTGAAAGAACATTTCATGGATTGATGTTCCTATTTGACTAGGCATGCAAAACCCCAGTCATACTTTGTGCATGTTTTTGTGGTGTAAGTAATGTTACCTGCACCTTCTACCCCATGTATGTATAGTGAACTAGCTGTTTGAAATAACCTCAGGAGCAGAACAAGATATTGTCTTATATTTTTCATGAGCAATGGACATGTGGTTTTGGTTATAATCTTCAAGATACCTAGGATGACTATTTTACACCAGTACATTAATTAACACAAGAAGTTTGGAAAAGAAAGGTAATTCAATTGTAGGATCAAAGTACAACATTTGGGCAAGAAATCTTTACTCACTGTTTAGCATTTAGACAATATTTTTATTTTCCCTGCTAGGTGCTTCTGTTATATTAGTTTGTTATCTATCACTATCTCCATTTATAACTATACTTTTAGAAAATAGTAAAAAGAAAATGTATGTGTTCTCTTCACAGTGATACAGGAAACCCATTTGTATTATTATACATAAAAAGAACTATCAATTCTTAGTAATGATCGGAGCGAGCTACTTCTAAACTGAAGAAAGAACACAAATCAGATGTTTACAGCCCATTTAGAATGCAGGATGTGATCCAAAACACAATGGACAGGTAGCTAACCTAAGCGCACTGCACATACAGCTGCTTAGAGCAAACTAATCTCTGAGGAATTCTGTCTGGGTTTTTTGTCCCTTTAGTTAAATAAGGGAATGTAAAATTCTGTTTAATGAATGCATGCTCCCTAACTAGTGTACCAAACAGTCATTTTTAAAAACAGTATCTGCTTATATTCTTTCCCTATGTTACCAAGACACGATGTTATGCTATATTTAAAACTTGGTTTTGCATTATAAAAAAAATTCATGTTGATTTTGGCCAGTAGACCAATTAAGGAAATTACATACCTGATCCACACAGATCTAAATATGCAACTGCAGGATTTTCCCCCTTTTGGGGAAGGTCAGAATGTCCCTTTAGAAGAGATCTTCAGGCATAATAGTAGAAATCCAAGAAAATACATCACTTAAGGTATACTTTATAGGAAACATATCTCCTTTCTCTCACATTTCATGGTGAGATGACAGCAATCCTGTAAGGTATTCAGGCTGACGCTGTCAAGTGTAAAGCATTTACTGTGTAATGATTATTTACAATGATCTGCCATGATATGTCAGCATCTCCTTCAGGAAAAGGTGAAACGAGCTGGTGGAATACAAAACACTGCACAATGATCAATGAAGAAAACTCATAAGATTGGTCACTTGTCAGATATTATTCATTCCTTAGGACCAAAGAAAGGATGACCATAATAATTAATGAATAATTTATCTAAAGATAAAACATTTGGAACAATAATCAATCAAAAATTAGCAGCTATTCTGAACTAATTAATGCCCTCATTTAAGTAGTGATTGACATTCTTACACTACAGGACATTCTATAATGGATAATCCACAGAGTGCAGTTAAGCAAACTTACATTGCCTCCCATTCAAAAGCTGTGCTGCTTTGCTTATTCAAAGATTTTTATATACATGCAGCAGATGGATTGTCTGATAGTATCTTAGGCACAGTTGCAGTGTACTTACTCATAGCAAAGCCAGTAACATATATAGTTACTGTAAAACTTTTTCAGTAGAAGTATGATACAGCTTCAAGATTTCTAACATAAGGCATATAGTTAAAATTATATTAGTCTTTCAAGGAATAAATGGTATTTGTATTTAGTTTTTCAAGTTCAGCATATTTCAATAAAATCTATATCCAGGAGAGATTTGATCCTCTTAATGTTGCAACACAGTTGTTAATTCCTAACGCTTCTTCCCCATAAAAATTAAGATATTGTACCATTTGGAAGAAATCTTATCTATACTTAAATCACTAAATCCCAAAGCAGAAAGCAACATCCTGCAACTGAGTTAAAAGTACTTAAGTGCAATCCATGAAAGTTACTCCTGTGGTGAATTTCACGTAGTGATCCAGAGCATACTGGATTTCTGGATTAGAATATAATGAGCTATAAGGCACAATATAAGAAATTTATTTTGTAGTACGTTAGCAGTAATTACTAGATTATGTTATTTCTGTTATTTTACTGGGAAATGACTGCATCATTCATGTACATCACTCAGTTCAGATGTGTGCCTCTTCCCACTCTTTTTTTTTTGGTTTGTTTTCCTTTCCTTCACATCAGAGTAGATTCAGTGCAGCAGCATCCAGGAGGACATATTCAACTTGGGTATGTGCTACTCATTTCAGATTACAACTTGTATTTCACTGCTTTGCTAAGTGCAACTAACAAGGTGATGAAATCATTACGATCATCTTATTCTGAATTTTGGATGGTAATTGAGCATATATAGACAGCCAATTCATTATTCATTTACCTAGGAATTAAATAATTCACAATTTGAATTAAGCCATTTGAAATCACTTCACTGGTTAGTTCATGGAATGTAATATTTAATCACTATCCATTCAACTAGCATAGCCATCCTTCATTACAAAGGAAAGCATCCTACTTCAAGTTAAGTGACAAGACTCAGTTCCTACATCAGGCATTAGGACTGATGCTAAGTTTGGGAATGCTGTGTCAGCTGTGTCAGGTCCAGTGACAAATCCCTGTCTTCTGTATATAATTCAGAATGACTCAGAGCTATCACATGAGAAGACAAACAAACAGTTCTTCTAATTATCTGTATGAGTGGTACAGAGACACCAGAAATACCTACATGTGGTCAAGACCTAAGGCTCAGAACTGTTTTACATAAGACTTGTTTTCCTTTACCTACCAAGGCCTTCTGAGAGCAGTATGTCCATTTGTTATTGTCACATGTTACACACCTATAGCTTTTGGATTTTGGACCCAATGTGATAAATATAGAGGGCACCAATTATGACTAGATGGAATGCCATGTCCTCAGTATGCCATTGTAAAAGTAAGGCCTTGCTATGTGTACTCATTGAGTAGGAAAGAATCATGTGTCCTTGACAGGCCACAGTTTTTCTCAAGATGTCATAATTGAAGTTGTGAAATAATTCCCATGGAGTTAGTTATCCCCTTTTTTTCCATGAATACACATTTTAGAACCATAAGCTAATAGCAATTGCAGGCAGAAAAGACTTGGTTGACCACACTTATATACAGAAATAAGGATATACAACCTTGTGAAGTTCATACTCTAAATTACACACTCAATTTACTTATAGTACTCTTCCTGGTAAGATGCTAGTTTTGTCAAACATCATCTAAGATACAATTGTATTTGTCTCATGGCATGAATAGTGAAAATGGAGTCTCAGGAAGTAGTATGCAAAAAGAACTTTCTCTATGGTGGTGTGGTGCATAATTAGTGTCACCTGTTTAATAATTTCCTGTTTGTAATCTGTACTTACCTATAAATGTATATAGATGGAAAGTCGATGCATCTTAACGGACATGACTAATTTATGGCCTAGTTGGATTTGCAAGCTGTCTGTGGTTTTTATTTCCTTCTGTTTATGTTTGGAAGGCTAACTCAATCAGCACACTGAGGGGAGTATTGATCTCTTTGGGACATTACTTTCCAGGGGCCTAAATAACTTCAGAAGGAAAAAACTCCTAGGACTAAGTCTTACAGTGTTTTTTAGAGTATCTCAAACCTGTTGATCCTGTGAATGCAGATACACAAGAAATTTCTATTTAAACTGCAATGCTATGTGTTAATAATTTTTTAGCTCCAATTTACTGATTTTTTTTTTTGTTTTTTAACCCACAAAGCATCTTTCTAGACACTGAAGACACTTGGTAGGCATTAAAAAAAAGGAGGGGCTGATACTGGATACTGTTTATAACTGTTTATTTTGTTATTTTTTCTGAGGAGACCTACAGTTGAGAGAAATGTGGAAAGAGTTGTTCATTAAAGAGTAATACTACACAATATTACAATATCAGATAGAACTACATTATTTATAGAAAAATATATTAACTTTCAAACTTTATTCTAACAACTCCTGTACTTATAGATTTGCAAATTTAAATTGGCCTTCAATTCAAAATTCAAATGGACTCCAATTAAGGAGCTGGCTCTTACAATGTGGTTTACTGTCAGGGTTGCAATCCAGAAGATATATAGCAATAATATAAAAAATCAGATGAACACAATCCTGAAACATGCAGCAATGATATATATTAATAACACAATATAAAAAAACTGTGTAGGTTTATTTTGTTGCACAGTATCTACAACAGGGACTTTGTCTGCTAGATGCCACTTAATACAGATGGTAACGATAAGAAAATGAATTAGCTGTATTAAGAGTATAGTTAGATTCGTATTACTGATCTTTCCTTTGCAGAGAGGTGTATTTTGCACAAACATCACATTTGTTATCACATAGTTATCTCACAGATGCATTTAAAAAACCAAACTAGAAATACACGTAATTATTCCTGGCAGTAGACACAGAATTTGATTTAACTTTTCAGAGACAAAGCTTTATAGATTTCTAGCATCTGATTGCTCTGAAACTTAGGTCTCAGGTTGATGTCAACTTACCCTTTTATAAATTAAACGTCTTCCTTATATTCTTATAATTTAATGGTAAAGAACATTTTCATGGCAAACTACAGGGTGGCAGCCAACATTCTTCTTTTCTCTGACTCTAGGGAGTGATTCCGTTTAACAGAAAAAATCCCTCAATTCTACATTAGCATCCTATGGAGATTTCAATAATAGGCTGTCAACATTTTCAGTTTCAGCAATTACCCAAGAGACAACTTCTTAATGAATTAAACAGGCTGCTAATTTACTGGAATTGTCTCATTGTCCATATGTTTAGTACTTCCTGCAAATAAAGAAATTTTTCTTTTATTTTCCCCCCTTTCCCTAGTTGACAAGTGTTAACCAAATTGCATTCAGGTTTAATTTTATTTGACTTTATTTGTGCTTGAGGAGACCTTATTACTGAACTAATTTTCAATATGATATTGCCTTTTTTGGGACATCTTCATTATTTTTGTGCGAAAACTCCAAGACATATTCCAGAAAAGCAATGCACAATGTTCCCTTTACTACCATTTATATGACTCTTACAATACAACAAAATTAAGTCTCCATTCAGCTCAGTTATATTTGCATGTCACCACAGTATAAGGCAATATCTTTATACAAGACCTTTAAGTGACCTTTAAACAGACCTCATTGGCTAAAAGTAAAACATGAGCCTCCTGCATCAAGACTAGATAAGGTTCTTGCATGAAGAATAACAACTCTTCCGAGATAGTCGACTCTTTTAAGAGAACAAACCTACTTCAGCCACAACCCATTAGATCACATGCCAGTATCACCTGAGATGACCTACATTATTCAGAAGATCAGAATGGAAAAGAATAACCTATTCTGACTGAGATTATTGGGGAGCATTTTCAGACTATATTTTAAAGCACCAAGCAGATTCCTAAAATTAAATAAGTACTTTATAAAAAGTGCTCTTTTCAGATATTCGAGAATATTTGGGAAATATTTCATTCTGTGAACTGAAAACATCAGACTTCCCAAAATTATTTTTGAACCCGTAAAATATGGATCATATTAATAAACATACCCATTTAGTTTTGTCCTAATGTACATGGAAAGAAGCACAATCTTAAAGTGACTAAGAAAATAAAAGTATCAAGATCCCAAATATTGTTCTTCATTAAAGTTAAGACTGATCAACTCCAGAACAGACCAATATTTAGGGCAAAATACTGAACTCAGCTTTGTCATATCTTGCTTGTGTTCCTTTAACCACTGAGCTAAGGAGGCACACTGTGTTGTGTCAAAATGCTCTTTCTTGGATTTAAGAAAATTGGTGTTTGAGGATTGGGCTAAAAAAAGTTCAAGTCACATTTAATCACCAAACATTGAGTGTTAGACAGTGAATGACACACAGCTACAGAATTCCCAGCTCACTTAATTTGTACTTAATAGCTGTGTGACATGGACCAAACTACTTTCAGTTTGTTTACTCTTACATTTTCCCCACTTTAGGCTCAAGGATAGTGGCTGTTCTTTGCTGTGTATTCCTAGTCCAAAAACTCCACATCTTGTTTGCTGCTTGTGTTTGTTATTCATTTTTGCTATTTTAGAATTGTTAAGTATTTGGGGTTTGTATCTAGCACAATGAAATGCAAAACACAATGAAATTAACTTGAATTCCTATAATTGTAAATAACATCCAAATTAATATCTGTTTTAAATATTGTCATATATATACATACACATTGAAGAAGCATGTCTGATGCACTGATATATGTCATTCACCACATCTTGTTAAAGAGGAAAATTTGAAATGGTAGAATGCAACAGGATTAAAAATTCATGCATATCTGCAAAGAACTTCAGTGACTTTTTTCAAATAATGGCATATAATACAAAAAATGAAAATGTCCTAGGTTTTAGGAAGGTTCTCTACTACAGCTACTATAGTGATAGATGATGGTGCTTTCTGACAGTTTCCCTCCAATCTTAAAGCATGTTTTACTCAGACACTAGTGCTATAGTACTGTCAGACTATCAGTATTAATATGGATCTTGAAATTCCATAAAACCAGATGATAAGTTAAACATGCAATTTCTTCATTTAAGTAACTGCTTCTATTGCTGAATCAGTCCAAACCCTCTTACATATATTAAAGACATCAGCACACAGTGCAGTTATTTTTCTTTGAGAAGTAAAACTTTTCTAGTAGAATGTTAAAAAAATCCAGAGAAGGTGATTGCTTTTCATTACTTAGGACATAGGAACTTTTTGGGGGTTTTGCCTTTACCCAGTTGTCTCCTGGATGTACCCTTTATCTTCCTTTTAAACTAAAAAAAGTGTAATCTATACCAGAACTGTGTTTTAATGTGGCTATACAAAGTAATAGACTTGTATACATACAATTATTACTTTGAAAGAGCTAAATAATTAAAAACGGAAGGGGAATCATGTGTTACTACTGTAGATTTCCATAAACACCAGTGGAGATTCTTGTTATAACAATAATATTCCTAGTTAAAAACATGAAAATATTGTTAGCAAAATGAAAATAATGACACTTTAGATGAAAAATGAAAGGGTGGCTAAGGTAATGGAATCATCCACTGATAGAGAGAACTAAAAACCTCTAACCTGGGAAACAAATTCTCTTCAGTTCTGTGTTCTATATTTGAGTTGTTTTTAATACATGTTTGTATATACACATGTACATACACACATGTGCATGTGTATATGTTTTGTCCATATATACGTAGAAAAACTGTGCAAGTTCAAGGTTCCTGAAAGAGCTTGCAGTGGTTTTGCAAGTTTTGGTAAGTCTGCTAAGTGCCTCCATTGGAAAATGGCATCATGCAGAACTACTTAACGAACAATTTCATGTATTTTCTTACCACGACATTTAAGTGTCTCTTTGGAAAAAACAGAAAAAATAACCTTGTCAAAATGACAGTTTGATGATGCATAAACACATTTACTCTTTCATGACAATGTCATATTGGCTGACACTGCCATTAAAATAATTATTCTCAACAATCCATAGTCAGCTTCAGCTATGAAAATCTCAGAATTTCTACTCCACTATTTATTCTTTAAAATAATATTCATTTTTAAAAAAGGCAAAACAAAAGTAAGATTTGTTAGGCAGACAGTTATACAGAAATAGTAGGTTGTCTAGTTAACAGGATTGTGAACCTGTTAATAAAAATATTATTTTTCCTGCACCTGCACGTGAGTTCTTAAAGCACAAGAAAGAAACTTTATTTATTATATAGTGACCAAACAAACATGGCATACATGTGTCTTTGTAAGATTTAGTGTCAGGGCATTTTCTACTGCCTTAAGGTTTGGCTACCTGGGATCATGTACTACATACCTTGTTGATCCTGATCCATGGACTACTTTCAGGCTTAAACTCAGAGTTGTCACATCACCAGAGACTTGTCTGGTGATTCCTGAAGTCTTGGCTATAGCTGGCTACCCTCACCAGATCTGCTCTTTGCCTTGCTCAAGTCCTGTGGGACTTCATCCTTGACAGTGAGGGCACTGCTCTGCCTGGCTCCCTGTGATCTCTTGCCCTTGCAGAGTTACACCAACCTGTGCTGCTCCTCAAAGGATTGTCCCTACAGAAAATTTAGTATGGAAAAGGGAGGTGAAACTGGCTGATCATTATACTACAAAAGGCAACTTAACAAAGCTGAGAACGTTTCTAATTGTCTTGCTTCAACTAAACTTTCTCAGAGAGAACATAGTTCTACAGTGGGGTGCTCTATGATTCACTTTGTCATTCTTGTATTCCTCTCCTGCAAAAGACAGTATCAGCATAGTATTAGAGTTTGAGCCATGACATATGGCATTTTAAAATTTCTCGACCCCAATGTGTGAATATGCTAGAATCTCCATTTCCGTAACTTCTGCTTTTTTAAAGAGAAGTCAAAATCTCTGCTTTAAGTGGTCAGTTTCTGCACCTCAAAAACCCTAGAATCTAGAAAGCACAGAAAAAACCTCACACTGTCTAGATCAATGTCAATTTTTAATTTTTTTTTTTAATATACTTTTAAGTCCTAGTTATTGCACTGGTATTATAGTAAAGTTCTAACGTCAATTTGCAATACTTTGAGAGCAATAAATTTAAGAATTCAAATATTTGTGAGAAATGCTTCATAGTTCAGAAGTAGTCTGAAAAGGGACAAGCCTTTCCCAAAATACATGTTAGAAGGGACCTACACCAGAAGCAAATTTATACTTTGGAATTGTAAGGCCCCCATTTCATACTTGGGTTTACTCACATTGTCTGAACGTAATGATACCATCAGATGGCAATACCTCCAAAAACTGAGGAAGGGAGCACTGTGGTTAAGTGTAGGCTGAAGTCAGAGATTATGGATCAAATGTGTCATCAGCTAATTTTTCTATGCATGAATTTAATTTTTCAAATATTATCTTACATATTTAGACTTATGCTCTTTGAGATATGCCGTGTTTTACACATTTGAATCCTGAACAATATAAAGGCACAACACTAATAATAAACTATGTGTCAGTTATTCAAATGAATGCAACGACTGATTTCTGCATAGTCTAACTGCAAACATAATGTTAAATGCTAAGGCTGCGAGACAGATAACTTTCTAGATGCTTTTTTTCCTTAATAATGGAATAATTTAGAGACATAATATATTTGGAAGTAACATTCCTTTCATATACTCTTAGAGTTTCCAAAATTCTCTATGGATTTCAGAAACATCAGCTGTGCTCACTTTCATTTATTGGGATATTAATGGAACTCACATCTTACAACAACAATTCTAAGACTCTGCGCTGCATGTCATACAGCTAAGATTCATGTCTTGGACTGCATTTTGTAATGCTGGTTTCCATAAGTCAATACCAGAAATGAAATTTATATACAGAATGTAATCATCTGACATTATGCCTTACTAAGCCATATCTAGCAAACCTTATAAATCATCCAAATGCCCAAGGATCAATGTCTGCCTAGGTTTGAAACTATAGCAATTGTCTTCTTTAACTCTAGTTGGAGTAGAACCAGTATTAAATATTTATCTACTCCTGGCATGACAAACGGCAACCCTTTGATCATTAAAATATCTGCAATTATAAAGCCATTAAGGGTGACTAAGAAATTAAGGAACTAAGTATCCTGATAAACTTTCTGAAATGCTTAGTGAAGAAAATAGCTATTGTTTTCTACATATCACCAGAAATTCTTGACAACACAGTATAAAAATGATTCGGTACACCTTTGTGTCAGTAACTTGACAAAAGTGTCATGCTACAACAGAGTCAGTCCAGAAAATATGACTTCTCTTATCCTTTCTAGAATATCTGAAAAAACATTTTCTTTACTTGTACCTAAAGTTTAAGGAAATTTGAAGAAAGCCTATTTCATTTTTTATTAGAGTATAACAACCAACATTCGACCACTCTTGTAGCTATACTGCACAAAGACAATTTGTCCAAAGCAGCCCATATCCAAAAAAATCACAGAAAACAAATTGTACCATTCCATTTTTTACAGATGAGGACCTGAGCCCCAAACACAGTAAGATCCTTAGAAACATAAAACTCTTACCAAAGACCTCAACTGAACACAAATCTCTCCATTTAGGTCAATAACTATACTACCACTGTTCATTCTTGAGTTCAGTCAAGTGTGGGGCTTTTCTTTATTTAATTTTAAAGCAAAACAAACAGAAACAGGCTATAAAAAAACATTACTACTCCTCTAAAAAAATTTCAATGATGTTAACAATATTAACTTAGAAAGTGTTGTACACTGTACCTTATTATAATTCATAATTGCCAGTATAATTCTGTTTTCTATATCTTCACTGCAATAAAAACTTCACTGACATTAAGAACATAATTTCCATATTACATACAAAATCATCAGTTCTAATTGTGGTCTAGCTGTCTGGGAAATAGAGGCTGTTAATATTCATACTGAATGATAAGCTGTTTACATAGCCTAAGCAATTTACTGTAATGAGTGTTGCAATAGTTGTGTGATATTGGTTTTCAGTGGTATTAAATTTTTCAAATTCATTGTAGTCAATATGACCATAATTTATTATATTGCATTACTATAATGTGATTGCTTTCCACATGTTTGGTATACATCTTGGTTGCTGATTAAGTTCTGTGGGTTTCCCATGGTGCGTGGCATTCAGCTCAGGCAGTAAATGCAAGTGTCAATGCAGTATTCTAAACAGTGCAGATATCAGTAAGTGATGGATAAAGAATAAAACCAAGTAAAGCTTTATTTTCAGTTCTTAGGATAGCATAGAGGTGGTGTTCTCCCTTCTGTCTCATCCCTTTTCCACAGCAGGAAAAGAGACCGGGGTTTAGGCACAGGCACAACTTTTCTTCACTTGGTTTTATGGCAACATACTGTAAAATATTTCATAGATGTACAAAACAGAAAGACAACAGCTGACCTTCAAGTGTCAGGTACTTGAAAGAAACCTCCTATCCTACCATTTGTTAGAAATCTGATAACATGACTTACTCTGAACTGAATCTAAATGAAATAATTTAGAGCTTGGATAATCAGACTCATCCCTGGTGGTGCATTTGAACTTTATCTTATAGCAGTGTCATGTCATATAATTATGACAAAACTGTACTTCCCACTGATGATAAAAGAGCAGACTCTAATAGACTTATACCAGGTTGCCCCAGGTAATTTATTAGACAAGATATCATACTATTCTGCAAACAAATGCTATTCTGATCCCGTTAAGTTTACTGTAAAAAACAGAGTAATTGATAGTTATGTAAATAAAATTTTAGGCTTTTTGTACCTTACAAGTTTTCCAAAACTTCACTAAAAGTCAAACTTATATGCATGTGGTCATTTTTTAGAGTTACAAAAATCAAGTCAGACAGTTAAACTCATATTTTCATTGAGGACAACAGAGCTATTCTGTTTCATCTGTGCTAAGAACTTGATGGTTAAGATTATTTTGTCATGGCCATATAAACATATTTTGCTACATACCTTGTCTTCTGTCAGTTTATTTTTACTTAATAAATAACACACCTTTTTTTTTCTACCAGATACACCTTTTACTGTAAACCCTGGTAATCACACGAAAGGGAATATAGTCTGAAAATATATAACAGCCCACCCCAAACACCACATACATGCACACAAAAACCATGTAGTGAATATATTGTCATTTTCCCAACATTCTTCCATTGCCATATTGTATAACTTAAAACTGAGGTCATTATTTCCTAAGACTCCAGCTAAGAAATTGCATTTATTTCTGCTTACCCTATATATGGAAATTGCCAAGTGCACCGGGCTTGTAGTTGCAAGTCACAAACCTTGATAATATCTAACTATCGACTTTATGGAAAACCACATTAACTGTGATTTGTTACAAAAATGTTCCTTTCTTGATGATTGATTGTGAATTTAAAAACTATTATCCAAAACTATGTGTGGAACATCTGAAGTTAAAATGAATGTGAATGGTTCAAAAACAGATTGCAGATTTTGTTTCCCTGAAGATGGGTTTACTTTATCATTTATGTCTTCTAATGGTGTCCGTACCTTTATTCGAGAGACTGCTATTTTTTCCAAAGTACCTCCAGTTCCTGTGCATATTTTTATTAATGTCTTTTATTAGCTCTTAAATTCCATTTCCACAGTGGGTCTGCTTTTGGGACTTTGTTCATTATCTAATTTGCCTCAGATTTTGACCCCGGGGTTATTGGCAGGAAACAGATTGCCCTTTCTGTCTTTTACTATTAATTGCATAGTTAGAACTGAAGGAATAAAAAGTCATCGTGAAATGAAATTACACAAAGGTCAACTGTAATGATGACTTTTATCTTCCCATGGTATTTGTTCCAAGTTAACTTTGATTAAACCAGAAGGTGATCCGAAGACACTAGTCGACCTTGCCAGTATTTACAGCACAGATAATTTCATATTGCTCATATTTCTTGACTTTAGCAATGTTGAGTAACAGTGGATATCCAAAATGCCATTGATTTTTTTGTTGTTAGTTTCAATCATTCATTTAAGGAGAGAATTTCTAATAAAAGTTATCACAGATTAATCATTTTTCTATTATTGAAAAAAAATCTGAGTGAACCACTCCAAAAGGAAAATCAATATCCCATGATACCAGCAATGAACATGACTAGTTGTTTGTTATAGCCAGCAGTTTACAAATAGAGGAAAATGTATTTGTTAAAAATTAATCTTAAAAGAAATGTGGGTACTTCAGAGGAAACTGAAAAGGCTTACACACATAAGATTTGTAAATGGGAAACATGCTTAACGAATATTGCTTGCTATAAAGTATCCAATAAGTTCTAAATTAATGGCATTTAGAATTGTCATCTGTTAATTAGTCAGTTTGGCAACTGAAAAAGTACCTAAAACTGCTTTCCACAACTTTCATCTTGGAATGCGAATGTTCCTTACAGAAAAAGCACTTGCTGTTATAAGCACAACATATACGATAAAGATGATTTTCTGGAATCTCTTGATTCCAACCAATCCTGTAATGTGTGCCCATAACTTACTTATAGACTGACAAATGCTACAAGAAGGAAAGCTTAAATTCATACTACAGAGAATAGACTTGCTCTTGCTATACTGCATTTTTAAAGCTGTCAGTCATGATCTAAAAAACTCAAATTCAAAATAAAAAAATTATAGAATAACGAAAGAAAGTCAAAGTGCTCTGCTAGGCCCAACCACACTCTTCTAAAATGCTTTAAGGACAACTTAATTGCTACAGTCATATTTTATTGTTAAACCTAAATGTGCACAGACTTCATAGAGCTAGACAGGAAATTATTTTCTCATCCCATGCAATTCAATTTCCCAGTGACGTCAGTATGAACAATGACAATATTTAGTCTTGAGTTACATTTCTGTCAGCAGTATCTGTTGTGGGAGTTTTGGGCTGAGGTGACTGAAAGAACAGACCTATACCACTCACTGACAAAAATCTATTATTATTTACTAAACAGGATCAGTATAGGAGGTGGTAGCAATAAAGGATTCCAGTCACACTGTAACCAGTACTATGAACTCAGGAGAGCACCGAAACCACAGAAACCATTAGAGTCCTTGCTAGCAGCTTGGTTTTTAAACACTGCACTTCCACCTTGGGTGCAGCCTTCCACACTGTGTTGGATGTTCATGGATATATTTTTCTTAAAGGGCTGTTTTCACTATTCACTGATTTTGATGATTGGCATATGACACCAATGGCCTTATTGGTCATATCACCCCAGGCAAATCTCCTTGATGTTCTTTGTATCTGGACTCTCTCCAGCAGCTACATCTCTCTTGCACTGTTGAGTCCAGAACTAGACACAGCACTCCAGGTGTGGTCCCACCAGTGCTGAGCAGAGGAGAAGGATCACTCCTCCTAATACAGCCCAGGACAGTTAGGCCTTTTTCTTCAAGGGCCCATTGCTGGCACATTTTTGACTTGTCCACCAGGACCTCTGCATCCTCCTATGCAAAGGTGCTTTCCAGGTGTTGGGGGCTGACCATGTACTGGTATAGAGGGGTTATTTCCTCCCCAGGTGGAGAACTTTGCAATTCCCCTTGTTAACCTGTGTAAGGTTCTTCCAACACATGCTTAGAGGCCCTCATAGGACACCCCACAGCATTTAACATAACCTTGGGATCATGCCCAAAAGACACCTTGTGCTGCAGCACAGTCCTCATTATTTCAGGGACTTAGAACTGCAAACACAATAAAATCAATTGCCTTGGGATATCCTAGATCCCAAGGACATAAAAAAGCCAAGTGCTACACAGTGTGCAGTGTGTACACAGCTTAGAAGAAACCAACACTGAATAGTAAAGATATGACCCAGTCTTGTGCTACAAGGCTTGACACCTAGGAATCGATTCCAGGGCTTTCATGCTTTTGGTATTTAGAAGTACCCCACATGCTTCCATATCTCAGATTTTCAAAAAGTCAAGAAAGTTAACATATGAGAGTTCGGTGTAAAGACTACACTTCAAGTAAACCCCAGGACTAGCTTAATCCACAGGTTCATTTACTGCATACGCTGTAGTCCCTGTAGCATATCCCTCCATGCAGACCAGCCACCTGCCTTCATTCAGACTCTAAGCAAGTATCTCAGCAGGAGGCATTAAGCTTCCTCATCCAGAATTAAGTGTTGCTGTAGATAGTTTCTAGTAGTTTCACTAGATAACTTAAACCCAGATATAGACTCTCACTGTAGTTGGAAATGTATGCCTTTAAATGTCATTACCTGAAAATGTAGATTTTATTACAGACAATTAATTCCTATGAATCTGAAGAAAGGAAACCCAGATTCTCAAATATACTTAAGCAAGTCACCAACCGGTTACGGGAGTCGTGCCACAGACAGGGGTTCAGCTACTTAGACCATGGGACTCACATTGAGAAACCTGGTCTACTGAGGGCTGATGGGGTCCATCTGTCAGAGAAGGGGAAGAGAATCTTTGGTCACTGGCTTGCCAAGCTTCCCACTCATACCAGCTTGACGCCAGTGCCAGCAATAGACGCCCAGAGCCTGGAGGGGGGTCACAGGGCAGCAGGAGAGCACCTGGAGAGCAGCACAAAGGGATTCTGGCCAATAAGACTGCTTTATCGGGGGCACAACTTAAATGTCGCTATGCAAGCAAATGTAGCATGGGGAATAAAGAAGAGGAGCTACAGACATGCACATGCATGTAGGCCTATGATCTTACTGGCATCCCAGAAACATGATGGGATGGCTTTTATGACTGGAGTGCTGGAATGGAAGCATACGGGGTCTTTAGCCAGAACAGGCAGGGGACAAAAAGTGGGGGTGTGTTTTGCCAGTTATTAGGCCTAGCATAAAAGACACAGCCAGCATAGAGATGAACCAATAACCAAATTGTATTTGATACAAAAGAGTCAGTACATGGGTGAGCGCTGGGGGTACAAACAAGACAGTCAGATCATACATAATTGACATCAATCCCACTGACCCCAACAACAGCACTGCACAACCAACAATGGGTGGAATAAATGGTGAAATGCAGTTTCCCATAGAAGGGACAGGAGACAACCGAGTCAACAAACCAAATACATCAGACCAAGGAAGCCACATACTGAATCTCCACACAGCCCATGTTTACAAAAGTCAGACCTGACTGGAGCCCAGTCCCAGGGAGGCAGGAGGCCCTTCCCCAACAGGAAACTCTGCAAAGTGCATCCACCTCACAGACAGACACTGCCCCTGCCTGCAGGTGGTCCCAGCTTTTATCCCCAAGTGGGACACCTGACCTTTGTTTGCTTAATGCAGACACCTGAGGCTCATTTACCCAATGGCTCTCCCTGCAGGGCCGGCTGCACCCTGGAGGGAAGCCTAAAGGTAAACTCACCCCCCCTTTGTGAAGGGCTGTGGGAATCATCCTTATGTCAACCTTAATTTGGGGCTTGGGGTTGAAACCTCAGCTTTTCAGGGTGTCACCCTCTGTGTCCACGATGGGCTGGAGTCTGTGGATCCATGCTCTTCCTGGGGACAGATGAGGAGTCAACTGACAGCTTATGAATAAAAGGGAAGGCAGGGACAGGAAATGTTATCGTGGGGGGTCTGTTACAGTCTACCCAACCAGGCAGACTGAGTGGATGAGGCCCTCTATAGACAGATGGGAGCAGTCTCATGTTCACAAGCTCTGGTCCTCATGGGGGACTTCAATCACCCAGCCATCTGTTGAAGGGACAACACAGCAGGGCAGAAGCAAACCAGGAGATTCCTGGAATGCGCTGATGGTAAATTCCTTCTCCAAGTGACAGAGGAGCCAACGAGGAGAGGTGCTGTGCTGGACCTTGTTCTCATCAACAAGAAGGGGCTGGTGGGGAGTGTGAAGCTCAAGGGCAGCCTTGGCTGCAGTGACCATGAAATGGTGGAGTTCAAGATCCTTAGGGCAACAAGGAGGGTGCACAGCAAGCTCTCTACCCTGGACTTCAGAGAGCAGACTCTGGCCTCTTCAGGGATCTCCTTGTCAGAGTAGCATGGGATAAAGGCCTGGAGGGAAGAGGGGCCCAAGAAAGCTGGTTGATATTCAAGGATCACCTCCTCCAAGTTCAGGAGTGATGCATCCAACAAAGAGGAAGTCAGGTAAGACCACCAGGAGTCCTGCATGGATGAACAAGTAGGTCCTGGACATGCTCAAATATAAAAAGGTAGCCTACAGAGGGTGGAAGGAAGGACAGATAGCCTGGGAGGGATACAAAAAAATTGTCCAGTTAGCCAGGGATCAGGTTAGGAAGGGCAAAGCGCTGACAGAATTAAATCGATCCAGGGACATCAAGGGCAACAAGAAAAGCTTCTATAGGTGTGTCAGTGATAAAAGGAAGATTAGGGAAAATGTGGACCAAATCCAGAGGGAAAAAGTTGAGGTGGTTTAAGCCCTGCCAGGATCAGAGAGCACGTTGCCGCTCCCCCTCCCCCACAATCAGCCAGTCGGGCTGGCAGTGAGGCACAAACCCCGGGTTAAAATAAGAAGAAATTTTATACAACAGTGTGATAATCTGAACAACAACAGTGGCAATGACAATAACAATAAACAGCAATAACAGTAAGCAAGACAAACGATATAAAAAGAAGTATCGCAAATGGTCAGGGAACAAACCCGATGTGTGCCTCCTACCACCAAAATGCCACCCAGGGAAAGGAAAAAAAGTTCCCGCCTGGACCTGACGTCAGCATGGTATGAATAACCCGGCTGGAGATCCCTTCCCCCTCTCTCTCTGCTGGGGAAACTTAACCCTATCCTAGCTGAACCAGGACACAGTAGACCAGGTTACCTGGGATATGGAGAAGGCTGAGGTGCTCAACGACTTTTTTGCCTCAGTCTTCACTGGCAAGGTCTCCATCCACATTGCCCAAGATGTAGAAGGTAAAGACGGGTACGTGGAGAAGGAAGAACCTCCCACAGTAGAGGAAGGCAAGGTTTGAGACCACTTAAGGAAACTGAAGATGCACAAGTCCAGGGGACCTGATGAGATGCATCCACAGGTCCCAAGGGAACTGGAGGATGAAGTGGCTTAAGCCACTATCCATCGTATTTGCGAAGCCACATCAGTCTGGGAAAATTCCTGGTGACTGGAAAAGGGGAAGCAAACCCCCCGTTTTTAAAAAGGGAATAAAAGGAAGGCCTGGGGAACCACAGGCCAGTCAGTCTCCCCTCTGCGCCTGGCAAGATCATGGAGCGGATCCACCTCAAAACTCTGCTAGGGCACATGGAAAATAAGGAGGTGATTGGTGACAGCGTTGCTAAGGGCAAATCATGCCTGAGAAATCCAGTGGCCTTCTACAACAGGGTTTCAGCATTGTGGGATAGGGGAAGAGCAAGTGATGTCATCTACCTGGACTTGTGCAAAGCTTTTGACTATCCTGCACAACATCCTTCTCTCTAAATTGGAGAGTCATGTATCTGGCAGATGGACCACTCAGTGGATAAGGAATTGGCTGGATGGTCGCACTCAAAGAGTTGCTGTCAACGGCTTGATGTCCAAGTGGGGAGCAGTGATGAGTGGCGTTCCTCAGGGGTCGGTGTTGGGACTGGTGCTGTTTAACATCTTTACTGGGGTCATGGACAGGGGGATTGAGTGCACCCTCAGCAAGTTCACTGACAACACCAAGCTGTGTGGTGCGGTTGACACACTGGAGGGAAGGGATGTGCCATCCAGAGGGACCTGGACAGGCTGGAGAGGTGGGTCTGTGCGAACCTCATGAAGTTCAACAGGGACAAGTGCAAGGTCCTGCACATGGGTTGGGGCAATCCCAAGCACAAATACAGGCTGGGCGAGGAGTGGATTGAGAGGAGCCCTGTGGAGAAGGACTTGGGGGTAGTAGTAGATGAAAAATTGACTATGAGCCATCAATGGGCACTCACAGCCCAGAAAGTCAACTGTGTCCTGGGCTGCATCAAGAGAAGTGTGGCAAGCAGGTCGAGGGAGAGGATTCTCCCCCTCTACTCAGCTCTCATGAGACCCCACTTGGAGTCCTGTGTCCAGCTCTGGGGCCCCCAACATCATAGGGACATGGACCTGCTCAAGCAGGTCCAGAGGAGGCCACGAGGATGATCAGGGGGCTGGAGCACCTCCCCTGTGAGGACAGGCTGAGAGAGTTGGGGTTGTTCAGCCTGGAGAAGAGAAGACTTCTGGGAGACCATATAGCAGCCTTCCAGTACTTAAAGGGGCTACAGGAAAGCTGGGGAGGGACTCTTTGTCAGGGAATGTAGGGATAGGACAAGAGGTAACGGTTTTAAACTGAAAGAGAGTAGATTTAGATTAGATATGAGGAAGAAATTCTTTACTGTCGGGGTGGCGAGACACTGGCACAGGTTGCCCAGAGCAGCTGTGGCTGCCCCCTCCCTGGCAGTGTTCAAGGCCAGGTTGGACGGGGCTTTGAGCAACCTGGGCTAGTGGAAGGTGTCCCTGCCCATGGCAGGGGGGGTGGGACTGGATGAGCTTTAAAGTCCCTTCCTACCCAAACCATTCTGTGATCTCACTGCCATTGCTTTGATATACTAAGATTTACCAATTCCACATCATTTTTCCTTCCTTATTGGTGAAGGAATTTTTTTTTTTTTTAAAATTTCTTATGTGTGTCTGAATGTGTGTAGTTTTGCATTTTGTCATCTTATTCATTTCTTATAAATACAAACTGTTTGCTTGGATGATTTTTTCTGGAACCTCACCTATCATTTTAAAACTCCAAGACAGATAAATTCCAAGGTTTTCCCCACCTCCCACTAATTCCAAGAAAATGCTCAACTTCTATACTACTCATAATTTAAGTCTTTGAGACAAGAAAGCATACTGGTTAGATAGTTTTTCTATCCTACCATGAGCAATTACAGCTTTACTCACATGGCTATTAGTGCATGCAAGGCTCTTGCTGAGATCCAACCAGTACCTTATAATTACTTTAATTTTGTTTTTATGCATCTGGGATTCATGCCAATATCCTGTTCCTTCTGTGAAGTACCTTAAGGGCTTTTGCTGCTTAGTGTTCTCAAGGCTTTATGTAGTCATTGTATTCTAGCACTTCCTCCTTTTTATGATTTTTCTAAGAATTCATTCTTCTGCATTTATCTCCATTAAATTCTGATTTCTATACAATAACCTGGAACATCAGCTTCTATCTTCATCTGCTGCAGAAAAATATACACTGTAATTCAAAACAAAAGAAAAGGAAGTAACTTGCATTTGTAAACCATCTCTACCCAAGCCAGGGCCACACATGAATTCAATTCAGTAGTGCAAAATGAGATCACATACTAACAACAAAGTTAATAACAACAACTGATAAAAAAAACATGTTGTGACAAAAGCTTCAGCAATAATCCAGGAATTTTGTAATCTAGGAGAACAAAGGGTGAAGATGAGTGACAGAGTCATCATGTGAAGATTAGGAACCATTAATGAGATATACCTTTTAAAAGCAAATATAAACAAGATGGTGAAGTGCTAAGGGATTTGAAACACAGGACTGATCTTTTACCTGAAGTATTTTAATTTTTTTCTTCAGCTTGGTTGTTGAAGAAACTAGAATTAACTAAAACTTTTAGACTGGAGAATCTTACAAAGGAGGAAGCTGACTTGTTTTGTTTACTAGAATAAAAGTAGCATTGATCAGTAGATTTTATTTTGAAAATGGACTGTAAATCTAACATTTGTCTACATGCACTTTAAAATGACCTTGTGTGGTTGTCATGAAAGAAGTTAAGTCACAAAATGCAAGCTTCAAAAATAGTGAAATTAAAAAATGTCAGAATCACATAGGTTTTCGCAACTGTCATTTAAGTACAGAGAAGAATTTACCCTTCCATTTGTTTTACTTTATTGAGTCTAGCAATTCTGCAGAGCCTTTACTTTCTGCTGGGAAATGGCATTTCTAATGCAATTTTGGCATTCTGCTCATACCTTACATATAAAATTTCACATAGATTCACCTTAAAAGATTCAGCCAATATTGATGAATCTTGCTAATAACTTGCTTCATCTGAACGTTTTGCTTCCTACCTGAGCTAAGCACCAGTGCTAGTGGATCTGGGCACACACATGAATATACCAATTTTTAAGAGATGTTCGTTTCAGTGGAAGACTTTAAAGAAATCAATAGTCTGTTCCACCCCTGGAATATCCTCTTACAACTTTTTATAACATGAAAAGCATTGTTTTTACATGTTTGAAGTTATTCACACGTTGAAGTTCTTGGCCTTTCTCCCCAAATCAAAATGCTGAAAGTAACATTATACTGAAGAGAATATTATACTGAAGAATGTGAAAAGCAGATGAGTTTTAAGTAAAAGTAACAAATGATGGTGAAAATGATATTTGACAAGAATGTCAAGGATTAAGTTTGGGAGAGATAAAATGCATCTTTTTGCATCTCTGGTGAGCTGCATGGTTTCTTTGCTTGTTTGTTTTTATTTTCCTTCTTTCTGATTTGCAAGTTTCATAGACTTGCTCTGGAAAAAGTAATTTACCCCATTAAGCTTACTTATAAGACTTTCTGATTCCTAATTTGCAGTTATAAATAACCACTTATGTCCAGCTGGCAGTATCACTCTGGATACTAGCCTGTTAAAACTAATTGCTTCAGGCAAGTTACACCCTTAAATTTAAGCATTAGAGACAGGAAGCATCATGCAACTTCTGCATTTCTTCTTCATTCTTCTGTGACTAGGTTAGGTTTTCCTCTTGCTCACTATTGAACATTAAATCCATTTCAAATCCAGCCTGCACACATAAAGGAACATAAGATGCAAGTCTGTCTCTACAAAGCATTTCTGACTCCCCCTTATCATAAAACCATAGAATACCAGGTTGGAAGGGACCTCAAGGATCATCTGGTCCAACCTTTCTTGGCAACAACCTTTCTTGGCAAAAGAACCCTATGGACCCATGAAATTCTGAATTCAAACCAAATACCTGTAAGACACCCTGTAAGTGTTTCATACCAGAATGTGATGCATATTGTTTTTTGTCAAGCAGACCCCATAATACTCACTACTTCTTTCTGTATACATGAAAGGGAACGTCAGAGAACCAGGAAGGCGTGCATCTCCAGTCTTGAAGATACTACCAGGCAAAGCAGTAAGCAAAAGCATTTGATTCATAACTACATGGACACCATCTAGGAAGCACCACCAGCCAGGATCAGGGACCATCAGCCCCACAAAAGCAAGACAAAACAAGCCCCAGATGAGAAAGCCAGCACTGCTTTTCAGTAATTCCGTGTTAAAACAAGAGGATTTGTTTCCTAAAGCTCAGAGGCAATCATCTTATCTTTACAAAGAAAAGGTTTATCTTAAGTAATGTTTTTGATTCTATAAGCTCTCCTAATGGAAATCAATTTATTTAAAAACAAACAAACAAACAAACACAAACAACAGACTCAGTAACCTCTCACAGCAGCAAAACCCTAATCTTGACAGCAGGCTAGAAACAAGTCCATTCTTCTCTGGTCACTTCTGCCAATGCTTCACAGATATGCTACATAAAATAACAGAGCAAATAAAGAGACAGGAGGCTGGTCAATATTTGTCACGTACAAATGGCATGAAGGTACAAATGTTTTTATTGGTTTATATGAAGCAGGTATTCGTCTTCCAATTCAATTGAAAATTCCAGTCTGAAATAGACCTGGAATCCTCAAATCAATGAATTCTAATAACAATCTGTTAATAATTACTCAATAAACTGCCTTCTGATTTAAAGTTTAGTACTTGGTATAGAATAGACTCCTCTAACACTACGAAGGAGCTCAATACAAGAGAATGAAGCAGACCAAGGCCTCACTTGTTAGGGCAAGAATTAATATTTGAAAATTATTCCACTTACACTTCATTGTGGATAATCCTAATAGTGTGCATATTATACTTTTCAGAACAGCTAACAGTAGGATATCTATAGGCAGCCATTGGCATTTTCAGGATTCAGCCCCCCCTCCATCACTCTAGCAAAATAATTTTATTTTACTTAAACAAAGCAGATTTAGGTTTCAATCCATGTTAAACAGTTGACATAATGGTCATCATTATCTTCTTCACCTTCCAATCCCTGCTGTCTTTTTTTCAAAACTCAACTGTTTAAAAAAAAAAAAAAAAAAGAAAAAAATGCTCTTAACACAAAAAATGATCTCTGCCTACTACTGTTACCAGCCACACTGAACATTTGATCTCAGCATAAATAACAGATGATAGGTGCTTCTGCCCTTGAAACACAGATCAAATAATGTTGTAAATGCATGCATCCTTTTCAAGCATGCCAGTGAACTCAGCAGAGATCTGCAAAGACACATTCTTTGTTACTATGACTTCAGCAGTCTCTCTAGGTGTTTCAAATGTATTTTTCCATTTTCTTCCAGGAAGAGATGCAGGTGTCAGGTAAGTAGAAGTACATGATACTAACCATAACTTTGTGAGCAGGCAATTAAGTGGCAGCAGGCTTCTAACTGAACTAGTAATTACACTCTTTTGGACATAAAAGCAAGGCAAACTATTTACATCTTACATTAAGGATGCTGAGTTGTTCTGAATGGCTTTTCACTGCTTCTTCTGCATTTTCTCTCCCAGTTTTTTTGTGTATGCTATAGATCTCCTGAACATGTGCAGCGTTGTATTCTCTCATAATGGAACTGGACCTGAAAAAATTATTTGGATAAAAATTCTATGAAGAAATACTGACTAAGCAGCCACATCCTAGTTGTTGGGACCATGCAAAAGTGTTATGAATTGTATTTTCCTGACATGAAGTTGAGATAATAGTATTTGTAATTGCACCATATCTTATTTATTCATACTTTTACATGTAGGGCTTTCTCTATACAACCATGGTTCTAGCATGACAGCTGCTCCAAGGTAACCATTTGTGGCACAAAAGACAACTGCAGATTTAATATACTGCAACAGGGATTGTACTATAGTGCAATGGGTTTTAAGCTCTTACAAATGTAGGGCTTTTTCTGAGGGTATATAAGAAATTCCTGTGGTTCTTTTTTTTAAAAAAAAAAACAAAAAACAAAAAACCTCCTACTGAAAACCAGTTTTGCTCTTGTTTACTCTACAGTAAAAAGCTTCTGAAATACTAAAATTACTGTATTTAACTTTCAGCAGTTCAACATTAACCAGCAGAGATCTACTGAATGTTATTTTCTGACCTGATAGAAATAATTATCTTCAATTACTCAACATACAACTGAATTCAACAAGGCACTGTATGATCTCAGTGAATGCACATTATTCAAAGCAACTGCAGGGCTGTTCTTAAAAAAAAAAAAAAAATTAAAAAAAAGGTAAAAAGTACTTATGTTTATTTGTTTTTCCACATTAAAGTCAGCATTTGAAAGCTGAATCAAAGCCTTTACAATTCAGTGAAACTGTTGAGTTTAGTGGACCTCAGATGAGGCCTCTGGGGAAAAAAATGGAAGATAAGGTTTATGAAGGATAGTTTTGATTAAAAATGAAATCTTCATGAGGAAATTAAGACAAAAAGAATTGAGTACATTTACATCTATTTTGGTAGTGGTTCATATGAACTACAGTAAAGTGTACTGTCAGAAATTAAATTAATAATGGTAAAATAAAAATATAATGGTTTAAAAGAACTTGGTTAAGAAATATCATTAAGGCACCTCCTGTGCTGAACACCTGCTAAAGACTGTACAGTACACTTCTGAACACTTGAGTTTGGAAACATTGTTTTTGTGCTAATTAACAAACTTTGGTCTGGGGCAGCAGGTGTGAAATTGCTACCATTTGAGATTTTCAGCTGTGCTTTCTTAAACAAATAATGTGGAACTTTACAGAGAATGAAAGTGAATTCAGTTTATGAAGCTCCAGTCTCTCCAGTGATGCTGAGAGAAGGCATATAGGAAGGCCACGTAAACATGGAGGTTAGTTTTATTCACCATTTTCTTTTTGTGGCAAGGACTAAGCAGACATATGCAGCAATGCCAAAACTATTGGCAGTGACATACTGCCCTAATCTTTGATTCCCTCCTTAAGCACATGAACTTTTGTAAAACTGAGCAAAATCTGCATATTTATATTCCAAGGCTTTTAATTTCTTGAGGCTGTAATTAATAGCCAAACACAAAATACACCACATTTAAAGGAACCATGTGGCAGAAAGCAAGTATTGCTGGACAGTGCGAATGCATATCAGTAAGAGTCTGTGTCCTTTCACAGCCAAAAGACAAATGCAAACTTAACAGTAAATACTTAAGATATTTTTTTTCTAATAGTTGTTTTTTTTAGATTTCATAAGGGTTTAAGGATAAAAGACTAGGTGAGTTTATTTTACATCAAAGGCACCAAAACATATAACTAAGTATAATGGAAATGTTTTTCCTTCCTACTTTACAATACCTGCTTTCTCATTAGATGTGAATACAGATAACAAACTAGACACATATTGCATGAGTTCTCAGTACCATCTATAAAATCAACACCAACAACTTTTTATTGCCTGTTTTCTCACAAGAATCTAATTCACAAACTGAGCAGATGGGTAACAAGGGGTTTAGGGTTGAATTTCTGCCCTGAGCCACAGGGCTCTTTTGTGATGCTGAATTGGTCACTTAAGCTTATGTATTCAAAATTACCCGAGGGATTACAAATTAAATTAAATGCTGTAATTATCTATCTGTAGAAAGTTTCTTCTACTTTTCTAGATCACAGTGATGACTGTATAGGCTTTCTAGTGTTTCTGAACTTTCTGTATACTACAACAAAGTTTTGTAGACTCTGTAAAGCCACACGTCTCAAGGAGCATTGAATGCAGGACATCTCCATGAAGGATGATGAGCAGGAGCCAAGGGTGACTGCAGCTCAGGCTGTGTCCTCACCGGCTGGCACCATCCCACAGAACCTGAGCGTGTCAGGCCATCCCGCACCAAGGGGACAGACCGGCGCTGCCCAGTGAGCCCAGCCAGAAGCAGTAGGAGGCAGGGCTAGAGACAGGCTACAGCATGACTCTTGACTCCTGTGACCCATACAGGAGTCAGACACAGGCACACCTGCAACAGACCAGGGAAGGACCAGGGCCCCAGACCTGAGCTCAGATGGATACCCTAGATGAAGGGCAGGGTTTATGGAAGGTGAGGCTGCTCAGGGCATTTAAGGCCTACTGCTACCCTGGGAGCCATGACAGTGCCCTTTAAAAGTCCAGGTGAATATGTTTGAGAAGCGAAATGAGTTAAATGGTTGCAATCCAGTCCAATTTGTTCTTTATCAACATAAAAGACAGTTGGACCAATTGTCAGGCTGCCCAGGAGACAGCCAGTAATAGGATGACAAGAGCTTGGCTGGACTGAAGCAAGCTCTGTTGGCAGAGCTGTATGGAAAAGCTTCTAGAGCACCTGCTCCCATCATGCTTGGCTGTAGCTGCCAGACCCAGCTTCATAAAATTTTTTACATGTAATAGTTTTCCTCCTGAAAGAAATAAAACAATCACATAAAATACATCCAAGATAGTGTGCTTGTTTAAAATATTTAAAGAAGCAGAAGAAACCCATAGGAAAATCAAGAAAATGAAACACAGCTAACAAGATACTGTTATGACTTTATAACAGATTAACAGAAAAGTAACAGAAAAATATAATCAAGAGACCTAAATTCTCCTGGCCCATGTACCATGTAGCAGATTAGCAAAGAATTCTTTGATTTAAAGGCATTTCATACCCTCTCTGGATTGGGCTGTATATTCCCCCAAAACACAGTCAAAAAATATTAACTGACTTAGAAAAGAAAAAAACGCCCTGGACTTGTATGGGAAACTTCAACTTTCATTATCTGCTTAAAATCTTGGCTCTTTGCCTATGAACCTCTGATTTACCTCAATACCTGTCTCCTTTAATTACTATTAGTCATTTGGACCAGCTGCACATATCCTGTACTCTTTCCCTATCTCCTCAGTCACTTCATTTACATTCTGTTTTTCTTCATGATCTTCATATGTTCAATTTACAATTTTTTTCAACATTTCTCTGCCCTCTCAGGATCCTAGTAAAAACCATCAACACTCAAATATTCCAATTAGCCTCTCTCATGTTATGAAGTTGCAAATGGTAGGGATTAAAAGGTGCCTTAGACAGCAAAAAGCAAAAGTATATATTTAGGGGTGAATCTGACTATACTGAAGCGGCAACTTTGCTATGTGGGTATGTTCAAAAAGTTTGTTGGACTTTAAGAAATAACTACCATCTGACTGCATGCAAGTACATTTTCATAACACTGTGCTGTCAGAGGATTTATTACTTTGAAAATACTTAGGTATGGTAGGTTTAATACATGGAAATAAGGATGAAGACATGTCAAGGCATACATGTCACCTTTATTGCTACATGCTAATCCAAGAAGATGTTGGGTAAAAAATGATTATATCTATATTACCTACTACATCCTTAAGCCTCCATGAAGACACTGTGGAGAAAAAATATATAGAAAATGTATTATGTCTCCCCAGTTCTAGCTCTGTCTATTCAATATTCAGTGCAGATCTTGAGCAGTCAAAGTATTATGGTTTATGAAAAAATTAAATTATTTTCCGATGTGGAAGGCAGAAGAAAATGGAATTGTAAAGCCCTTTTTTTCTGCAATAATAACCCTAATTATTTGTCCCCATTAAAATTTATCACTGACAAACTTAAGAGCAGTTTTTATAAGCTATTCATCTTATATTATCTGTCCTCTCCAATATTCAGAAAGAATTGTCACTATCTCAGCTTTTTGGTACATGACAAAGTAATGCTTATGCTTAGTGGAGTAATATTATCATTAATTACTTTAATTAATGCAAATTATGCAACACAGTAAAACTCAATTGCCAAAGAAATAATAACCTTTGAACTGAAAATGCAACAGTAGATGCAGAAGTTCAACTCATAATGGCTTAACTGTGGCAGAAAGAATGCTGAGCAGAGTGTTTAGATTTTGGTTGTAGATGCTGAGGCTGTTTATAAAAAGCTGCATGAGTTTATAGAATGCTAATATATGGAACATAATATAAGAAATGGTATTATATGAAACCATCCATATATAGAAAATTTCTCTTAAACCATTTGTTTTATAGGATTTGATACTGTTCTTTAAACCATCTGGTTTTAAAAGCCATGGGTTTCTCACAGAGGATAATGGGCTAGGTGGATCCTTATTTTGATGGGCAAACTGCATTCTCCCGTGTTTTAAATCAATAAAGTAGAGAATTCTTACAAAATTTCTAGAGTTTCATAAAGTCATAGCTCTATACACACCATGTCCAACATCTTGGCATCTTGAGGTTTTTTGATACGGAAACATGCTTACAATCCTAACCTAAATTCATTGCAATCTTTAGTCTCAGTTAATGGGTCAAGAGTTTGGTTTTATTAGTACTTATATTATTTGCAATACAAATTGTACAATAAAAAAAATGGACGAAGTGAAATGGTCTGTAAAATTGTGAACTAAATCACAGAGTTCATGAAAATCTCCTGGTTCTACTGAAATAAAAGAATTCTGGAATTTATTTCAAAGAATCAGAACTTCATGAACAGTTGTATTCAGATTCAAGATGAGGGGTTTTTTGGCTCTGCAGTTTTCAGTTCAAAGCTCCTCCTACATCTTAGTCCTTATTCCTGTAAACTTATTATTTTGCTGAATAATAGGGAGTATTATAATAGATTATATTAGTAAACCAACCCCTCTAGGACATTTGAAAAGTCAGCTCTTGAAGACAAAACATATTTTTACTTCTGAATATCAGCTACAAGGTTACCAGTTTAGGAAAAAGGTATTCTTAATTTCAAGCAGTACATGATCTTGAGTGTGCAGGTTTATGTAAACAATATATATCTTATATAACTGTGGAAGTTCTCATGCATTTCTTTTATGAATCCTCCAGAGCTCTCCAATTCAATTATGTTGTTCAGCAATCTGCCTCAAATATGAATTATGTGTGGTATTAAAAAAAGGAAGTAATTCACAGGTTTCCTTTTATTCTGCTCTAGTAAGATAGCTTTCTTCAGAAGAAAGGAAGGCAGGAGTGTTTCACACTAAACTTTGTAGATTTACATTTTAAAATTAAGACTTGCCCCAGTGTCAGATATCTTATATGATTATATCATGTCAAATGTGTGAAACCAAAGGTATTTCTTTAGAGAGGATGCTATTTAAATTCACCTTGCAATCTAGTTTATGCCATATAATATAGGCACTTTCCCCTGCAGTTCAGGAGATAATGGCTCATATAAATTAAAAATACAACTGCTATTTATCTGAAGAGCAAAAACTCAAAGGTTTAGCTGTTGTTTTAATGTGTATGTGTTAAATGCTGATCAGACACTGTAAAATACTAGATAGCCTAAAAAACTGACAGCTGTGAATATTACAAAATTCTCTGGAGAATCAGCAAAGGCCAGAGAGTATAATACTGCTGGTAAAATACACCTACTATCCAGAGAAGAGTATAAATGTTTAGGTAATGTATATTTTACAATAAAATATGGTACACATAGGTATATGTGTAAATAAGACTTTCAGGTAAAAAAAAAAAAAACCAAAAAACTATCAGATATCTACCTATTAAGAAACAAGTTCCTTACCAGATCTAAGAGAAATAGGGACAATATTGTTGACTGTAGTCCACACCTGGAGATGTAGCTGTTCTGTAGGTGTAGTAGCTGTCTGTAAGAAAATCCATTAACTTTGCTATTTATTTTCATATGTTAACAAAAAATCTGGGAAAAGTTAAAGGGTTTATTCTGTGTCTTCTCTGGAAGTTGGATTGCCCTTTCTTGGCCTTTTTTTTTCCCTTATACTGACTTCAAAAGACCTTACATCAAGCTATGTAGGTACAGTTTCGTAACACTTTGAAATCAATTGGATCATTCACTTCCCTAAATTCAAGCATGCTTAGAAGTGTTTGCAAGATCATTGCCCAAGCCTTTTGTTAAATTCTTCATGCAGTGGTTTTTTATTCTAACTACCTCTCTAAGTACGAACACAATACAGAATTGTTCTGGTCTGAACAGAAGCTCAAGAATGTTTGTTTTATAATATGCAGATTTTTGTAAATATTTTTGTACCACCGTGTATTTATCACATCAGATTGTTAAAAATATTTTTAAAGGATATTTTGGGGGGTTTTAGTTGGTTGGTTGAGGTTTTTTCCCTCATTAAGAGAAGTTTAAAAGCCATGAAAATAAAATTTACAATTAGCTCATTAGAGAACATGAAGTGAAAAGGCAGCCAGTCCAGACATTGCCAGTGTAGTAAGTGAAAGTGAAACCAGAGTAAATGCCAAATGAACAGGTGGAAAAAAGCTGAAATAAGATGTTTGTTGGTCTGTAATGACAGGTATTACTCTTTATAACTAGCTTGTAAAATTGCTTCTGTGTATCTACTCTTCGTAGGATTCCTTTTTCTTCTCTTACTTTATTGCATGTTTGAGTTTTGCCTTTCTAGACTATAAACAAGTTTCCGTATCTTGAGCTGTAATCACATAAGAAATACAGGGCAAGCAGTCACACTCATGCCAGCTTTTGTTTAACCAGCACAGGTAATAACAAAATCAACAATATACATCCCATACAACCTAGGCAAAAGCAAGCATCACAAGCCACCGGCATGAAGCTTGATCAGTAACACCTTTACTACTGCTACTAACCATGCTACCTACCTCCACTTTAGTATGCTTATGCCAGTGCGTACTGTAGCTGCATTCTTTAACTGAGCTTCGTGGCTGATGAAAACATGCATGATTAGTTTCACCCACTCTTGTGTGTTCCCACATGACAAAAAAAATTAAACTCCCAAAATCATGAAGTTATCCTAGAAGTCACTAAATACATACGTACTTCATAAAACTATGTGTTCCTAAAAATATGGAAGTTTAAAGAGTGGCTTTAAAAATATATTATTGAAAGTATTTGTTTACTAATATTAACACTCTTTTACTCAATTTATGCCACTGCATAGCATTAGCAGTTCTTGGAACAAAGTGTGATCATTATGGCAGGAATAGGCTTTTGGAACAGAAAAATGAGGCAGGAAAACTGTCTCAATAAAGGACAGCTATGGCCCTGTTACCCACTTTGATTATGTCTTCTCCCAGTGGCAATGCACACCAGCTGTTCAAGGAAGGTGATGTCCAAGCAGCTGATCTCATTTGCACAGCCTCAGGTATTGCCGGTCGCTGTTGTAGCTGCCACCAAGGATGGACTCAGGTTGTGAGGAACTGTGACAGCTAATAAGGCAGTTCTAACTCTTAAAATATAACCCTCTTATAATAGGTGTTATTATAATTTTTGTAACAATTTTGCTTACCCTGCTGAGAGATCTAAAACTCCTCTTTACATATTCTCATATCTTTATGGCCCTGTTACAAATCCAGACTAGGTTGATAATGAATTAATAACTGAAACTAAAGGCCACCAATAGCGGCTTCCTCTTGATACAGAACTCTACTCCTGAGATGACTTATGTCCATATCACACAAAAATGTTTTCCTTGAAATGAACTGCTGGCAGTTTTAGCAGGAGTAGCATGGCTGCAAAAACTCCAGACTCCTCTGCCTCACCCTCAAAGATGGTGCTTGGATGCTTCGAACTCCGGTCCAACAAAACAGTCAGATGGTTTAGATTAATTTAACAAGCACTTCACTGTTTTTAAAATGAATAAAGATTGAACAAAATCCAAATGGGCAGAAACAAGCCACTTTTACATCTGGAGGAAAATATAATCTATTGTCAGTTTCACCAATCCCTATCTAATAATTTCAGACAATTAAAGAAAGTCCTTTCCATTAATTTCAGCATAACCACAGAAGTTAAGTCTTACCTGTTTCATGTTTTAAATGGGAATTTAAAACTCTCTCAGTTTTTTGCAGCTTTGTTTTTAATCTGTGAATAAAGAAGATCTATCTTGCTTCTCTTCTCTGATCCTAATGAAGATATGACCTTAACAAAAACCCAATTAAAAACAAAACAAAGCAACAAACAAACAAAAACCCTCAAACCCCAAACAAAACAAAAAATCTCCATATTTTCTTTAGTGTTTTGAGGCTTGGTCATTCATTGCTCCTCTGCTCTTAGAAAATATTTATTCCTTCTTTCTCCCTCCCTGCACAAAAAAAAAAAAAAAGCTTTTCAGGTATAAATGGATTTTCTATTCTGCTTCTTGAGAAAACACAGGAAGGAAACTAAGACTTCTGTTGATTCTTTTAAGAGAAAAAAAAAAAAAAGATAATAGTTTTGGGTGGGGTTTTTTGGGTGAGGGCTGTAGAAAAGTGAAAGGTGAAACTGTAACTTAGCCAAAACCACTGGAAGATCTGCTGTTCACTTCAGTAAGCCTAGATTCACCTAAAATGTTTCCAAAATTCACCTTTCCCTACTATGTTGGATATTCTACAAACTGCTTTTCCTGTGCAGTGTTCATGCAACTTAAATATTTGACATTATCTCTGATGTCAGCAGTGCCAAAAATAAAGTCCAGACAGACAGTTCACTCCAGAGCGACTGGATTATTAAAGAAATAAGCAAATATATTACTCTCCAAAAGATGTATCCCCAGTTCTACAAATCCAAATTGATCCTTCAACAATTTTATGCATGCATGCCCATTTCCATTACTAGTTCCTAGACTATTTCTTGTATTTCTTCTTTCCTTATCTTCTCTTTTTCCTAGTTTTATCATCATGAAGTTTTCTAGGCTGTGATAATCTTGACTGTATGGGTTACTTAGTATGTTGGAAGTCACATGAAAATTTCTTTTTATATGCCTAATCTTGTTTAGTGTGATGATTCTAAATTCAGTTTATAGCAAGAGAAGTTTGCCGTGTTCCTGAGAAAGGGGACTTGAATCGATCTATCTGAACTCTTTGGAACACAGAAAAATTAGAGGAATGGTTATGTTTTGGGATTTTTTCTCCCTCCTAACACTGACTTTATCTAAGTGTCTGAGAAAAAGTAACAACATCTGTTTAAAATCCTATGGAAAATATTTTATTACTATTATTTTGTATTTTATCTCAGAGAGCTTTCATTTTGACAACTAATTTTGTTTCACAAGTAATAGTACTGTCTTGTACCCTGTCAATTATATGGTTCACCATATTGTGAATTATAACCTGGCAATACCCCACACTGACTGCCTAGGCTTATACCTGACAGGCCCCAAACCTGCTGACGTTTATGTATGGATAGCTAACTGTGCACACTATAAAGTTTACAGCTTTTGCAAGATCAACAACTGAGTAACTTTGCTTTCATCATTGAATATTAACATTTTGGTTGACATTTCTACCGTAGACTTCTGCATGTTCTTCCCTGATGCCACTCCGAATTATCAACAAACGTGATGTCTGTTTATATCATTGTGATATGTTTCAAAAGGTGGCACTATTTAATGTAAATCAAGTTATTTTCCTTAACATACAAGTTTCTGTTTCTAGAAAAGATAGTTGCCAGCATTTCCTTAATAAAAGATCAGCACTTTGGGAAGGAAAATTTCCTACTTAAGCAATCTCTAATTAATTCCAGAGACAAAATCATTCTCTGAAAAAAACAGAATTTTTTACTGACCTGTACATTGCTTTGACACCTTGCTTTTACTGACAGTAAGTAAAAACAATACACAAATATGCTTAGGCTGTTCCCTGAAGGAACAAAGCTGCTTTATCCTTCTTTGGGAACAGCATCTCTAAAACCCTGGGAAGCTGCTACCAGTTGGCAATGAATGCTCCTGTGTGGAGCAATAGTACTGTTCCAGATTTCTTCAGCTCTTAAGAGCTCCTTGATGTGTTTGTGAAGTTAAAGAGAGAGGGTAGGACTGGGCTGGAGAATGAAAATGAAAGTATTCTGTAGAAATTTGGGCCTCTGTTTCTATGAATTTCTGATTAATCTGCAGGACTATTAGATTTTGGAGATGCACAGTCTGAACTATTTAATTCAATTTTCTTGATATTACACAGATTGTATGGGAATCTGTCTCTGTCAGACATCTTTATTCTTATTTCTAATAAACTAGGAAAACATTTCTATTTGGTCATTCTTTGGCCAAATCATCTTTACGTAAGTGGATGAGCTTGTTCTTATTTTAATTTTCCCTTCAATTGTCATTCTTTGGCAGCACATACAAAACACTGAATTAGCTAGCCATTAGCAACATGGAGATGTTATTTGGGACTAGGCCAGAGCTCTAAATATTTAACTTCTGCCCCTGTCTACATTTATTGTCTTAACAAAATGTTATTTCCTTGTCTCTGCTCCCATAACTCAGTGTGAAATAGAGAGTGAATTTGGTACCCTCTGTAACACATTAGCATAGATAAAGCTACCTGTTCTCAATGGATTGAGAGACTGAAAACAGTGACTAACACCCCTAATAACATGAACATTTTTTTGCACACTTCTCCAATTTAACTGCAGGCATATTTTGATTAATGTGGAACAACAAATAATATGTTGAGTAGCTGCGTTCAAAGAAATAAATATGGGTCATGAAACTACACATAATACCAATCATTTTTTAAAATGGCTTGTTTACAAGCTCTTATGGTTAGAGCAGCCTGTATACCAGTTTATAACCTTACGTCTTTTATGTGATATTCCTAACAAAACTTTGGTACCTTTTAATTACCTAGGATATGTACAAGTATTATGCCTACCTCTTCAGAGCTAAGCCTTTAATCTGCTTTCTAAAATAGAAATGCTATTTATCAGAACCAGACCTGCTGAACTAGTAGCAGAAATCTCTAGTATTTTCCAAGCATTTTATTTTCATTTTACTGAAATGGGGTCCACTTTGTAATGATCTATTGTGAATATAGATCGACAAAAGCCATTCAGAAATGAAGCTCAATGTGGGAGAGGGTAAGCAAAACAAAAAAGCAGAAGAGCAATACTCTTCTGCTCCTGGTAAAGGAGCTAGGCTTTTAAGCTTATAATTTGGAAAAATTTGGTACCTTGCAGCACTTTTGTCCTGGGAACACTCAGCTGTAAATACAATAAAATTTTCTCATTTTTCATCTACTGTGGATCTGACTCTCTCTCTGCATGTGTCACGTACACATTTACATTAGAGTATATTATTAGTATTACAACTATGTCTGAAAAATGCATTGATAGATGTAATGAAACACAAGCACTTCTCAGTCTGTTCACTTCACTGAGAGAGTAAGGGGAAAAATGTAATGACAATGATTTACTGTTGAAGCTCAATTCAAAATGAGTGGAAGTGACAGCAAATTCCAATGGAACTATCCATCAAGTTCAATCTTTATTCCATTTTGCAACATTTAATGTAAAAAACAAATGTTTAGCTGACATGGTGCCGTGCTGTCATTCACCTGTTCTGAGTCTTTAGATTATGTTTCTGATTAAAACAATGGTATCATTAGAGGCCTGGCAGCTATGTCGCTTCCCAATATCTCTTTTCTTCCATTGTGTCTTCATGCAGACTGCAGATTCACTATTGCACAGTAATATTAACCTCTTCAACTGAGGCAGAGTAAATAAGATCAGGATTAAAAAACTAACCAACCAAACAAAACCCAGAAAACCAAAATGAACAAAGCCCTACTAAAACAAGTTAAAAATATTTTCTTGCCTAATTTATCTGCAGGTAATCGCTCTCCTTGAAGACTCAGCACATATTCCTCACAAAATGAAATTTAATTAAAAGCAGCTGTACTTTTTAGACAAGTATTTTCCTAATGTGAAGGAATGTACAGGTATTAATGTGTGGGCAACTGATTTTCTGTTAGTTAAAAACAGTTGGTAATACTATTTTTTCTATGAATAAAGTATCATGAGCTGAGCATTATTAATTTTGTATTTTCCTTAATAGACTGAAATAGACAAGATGCTACAAAGCAGCATATTTAAAACCATGTTCTGAGAGCTCATCTGGTAAAAATCAGTGTCATCCTCCCTGCTTAAAACAAAATATTTAATAAATTCACTGGCAGCTTCAGAGGATCTCTAGCCTACTACTATATCTCAGTCAGGTTGTCATAGAAACAAGAAGAGGTTCAGGATCATTTGGCATTTTATGAAGACATTTCAAAGCTATTTTATATACAGAAAAAGTGTGAACTCTAAGGTACTTTTCCAATTGTCCAATTAAATGAATCAATACCAGAAATCCAAGCATCTATTACTCCCTTGTCTCTTAAAGTAATCACTAAGGATGAGGAGACATTGTTATCACCTGATGCTATTCTTGACTGTTATTTAAATTCGGCTATATAATATACATAACAATAAAAAAAAATGGCTGGTTACATACAAAATTGATTAGAGGTTTTCTGTCAATCTGCAATACAATTCGGTGTTAAGAAGCGTAAAAGAAACCAAAACAGCTAGTAGAGGGCACATAAAATATTTTTAGGTGGAAGAATAAAATGCTGTACACACATTCTTGAGAAAGTGATTTGTATATTACCTTGAATTTATTATGAAAGTCTTGGTAAACTGTAAAAAGATGTATGTATGAAATTATTCTGTAGCTAGATTGTTTTCTTAAATTAGAAGATTATGTGCAAAATATTTCATTAACTCAGGAAAAAAAGGAAATTAAAATGAAAAAACTGTTCATCTATTCAAATATCTGCTGTTAAAAATAGAACTGTTGCTGATGTAATGATATAACATTAGTGGTTTAACACAGACTAATGGACTACTATTTCTTGACTGGTTAGAAACTAAAAGTACACATTCAAACCAATAATATGTTATCTTGTGAGAGAGAAAAAAAAAAAATATATATATATATATATCCTTGTGAGAAAATAAAAGATACAGGTAATGTGCGTGCACATGCACATGGACATTCAGGCACTTATGTGGTGAAGAATAAAAGCAAAATTTATTGAAGAAGTGTCTATATCACCACATATATCTATGTACACCACAGAAAAGTACTAAAAAAGATACTTGTCTTGTAAATGAGACTATATCCACACCTGTATCTGCATAAGAGACAAAAATGAGTACAAGTCACACACTTACAAGTATATTCTTAATAGACAGAGAGTCTCAACATTTATAAACTGACAATGGAATAACACTGTTTATATCTCTCTAATTTGGAACAAATAATTGTGATTTTGTTGGAGAATTATTTACAAAGATAAAAGGACTGGTAAAGATTTTTAACCTCAGAGAAAGGTTAAATCTGATAGGTATTTTAAACCTGATCTTTGACCAAAAGAAGTCAGCTGTATTAAACAGAATCTTTCTCTTCTTGTAATGAATAAAATTAGCCTCATTATAAAAAATCTTACTACTGTAGCAAGGCATTTCTTCATCCATCTCAAATGGATGTTCATGACAGCAGAAGGAGTGAAATGCCACCTAGAGAAACAATCTAAGATTCAAATGAAGGACTTTTTATATTTTTTTTTTAAGAGAAAAAGCTCTATTCTATTCTTGCACATGTAGCTGCAGAATCAGTGAGCAAACTAAAATAATAGTAAAATAGTAGAACTGTAAATGTGGAAAAAACAAAAACAAATATTCAAAGTCAGAAAGTTGTTTAAAGGATGAGAAAATGGCTTTATATTGCTTTAAATATTAAAAATTTCAAGAGCAGGCAGATTAATAGCGCTTAAAAAGGCAATTTTTCTTGTTCCTTTTCATAGCATCTACATTGTCAAACTGGATCAGAATAACACCATGCCATATTTACAGAATTACTTTACAGTGTACTTTTTCTTAAACGACACGATCTAATGTATTTTTTGCAAAATGAAAAATAACTGTATTACATTCTGCCAACTATTTTATTGTGTGTGCAGTATGAGGGCAGAAATTGTCCCTAGAGCATCTTCAGATTCTCAGCAAAATATTTAATCTGATTTTATACTATTAAAGATATCTGCAACATCATCTTGCACTAATTTTAAAATTATCTTGTGTAATAACTTCATATTTACTACAGGAAAACAATGTCATCTGTGTGTAAGAATGAACTTGTTCTCAAATTTTCTTACAGTTGCTATTTCTCCTCGAAATTGAAAAGGCAAGGTAACATCAGGACTGCAACTAGCATGTGTCAATTTTTGTTATAAAGCTCCTGAAACTTCCACCATTTTGTCCCTTAATATCTTTCTTCACTGCTGTAAATATATGCTTACATCCTTATAATTCTCCTGGATACACTATATTACCTCTGAAATACACCATATTATCTCTGAAAGCCCAAGGATACACAGAAGCTCAAAAAGCAGATACAACAGTGGAGAAAGAAATCAAGTGAAGAACTCTGTCAACTCTGTGCATCAAGTACTCAAAATAGGCTTCTCTCTCAACTTCTTTTGTAATTTTTCATAATACATGTTACGGAAGCTGTCAAATAAACAACGAACCACCAAAAATTAAAAATTTATCATCAACACAATTAACAAGCCCTCCACAAATTACACGTTTGAATATTCATGAGAGTAGAACAGAACAACTTCCTAGGGTTTAACAACAACCCAAAATGCTCTATCACTCACCTACCAAGCAAGGGCTCTTAACCTCGAGGACCTTCTGAGGGCAGCATCCCCACCTAAGTCACCTCAAGGAGTTTCTTTGGGCAGCGTCCTGACCCAAGGGGAGAGTCCTTGACTGCGGTGTGCTGTTCCAGGGGATGAGCTCAAAATGGCTCCCCCAGAGGACTCCATTTATACACAGGCTGAATATGACCTGCAGTCAACAGCAGCTTCCATTGGCCAAAGCCCCCAACTACCATGAAGCCTCAAGAGCAAAGAGAATCAGTAGCTGCTACACTTCAGCAGACAAGAAGCTCTGTTTTCATTGGCAGGTGCACCTGACACTACAATTTTCTCTTTCTTTAGTTTTTCCTTTCTCCATTTTGATACATTCATATTTGTCAGATGTAAACCTTTCCTGGAGGTTTTCAATCACTTCTAGTTATACCGGTCCTAGTTACACTGATCTTCCCTTGCAGATGGAATCTACAAGGGATCTTTCTTGTACCTTTCATTTTTGCATCTTTAGTGTGATGTCATTCACTAATGTATTGTAGTATAACAACCTTGCCATACAGATGCAAAATAATATATACAATACAAAAGTCAGTTGAAATGAAAAGTTTTGATTATTTTTTGTTTCAATTTTTTTGGAACCTTCCTTTTCTCCTGTAAAACTTGCTTCAACATTCTAAGGACTCACTAGTACACCCTGAATTCCCTGAATGTGTGCCTTACATCAAAACCAGAATGAATCCTTAAGATTTATTGAAATGGGTTTACTATAGCAGATGTTGGAAATTATAATGTTGGATCTTCCCTGCAACTCTGTGCTCCAAGAGCTATGTTGAACTGAGGAGGAAACTGTAGGGACTGGTTGTTGGGGACTGTGCTGTAAAATGATGCATCCAAGTCAGTCTTATCTGGCAATCCCAGGTAAGCAATTACATGTTTTCTTTTTTCATTTCACTCTCTACAGCACACTGGCCCCTGTGGTCCTTTGTACTGATGGGCTTCTTAGAAGCAAACTATCCCAATCCACTTTCAGAATTCTTGTTTCAAAGAACAGCCCCAAAAACCTGTTTGTAATGACTCCTCTGCCTTTTAATTTTTCATTAGACTGATTTTACTTCTTATAGAAATATAACAATATAGAATCATTTCACTATTTTGAGTTCACATCAAATGACTTCAATATCACATTCACAGAGGAAATTCAGAATACACTCAAGAGACACTTCTGTTGACGCTAATTTGGCCACGTATTAAAGGATTTGAAGAGTATCAAAGGAACGCCAATACAGTTAAACAAACGTTTTCTACTACAGTTCTTCTTTTCTTGGTTTTACTTGACATACCTGCGGCTAGAGCTTGCCTGGTAGATCGTGGAGATATTTACTCTGCAAGTATGAAGTGATAATAAATGCTGAGATGGGAGTGGAAATCTCATGCTTTTACCTTAAGAATGCAGGATATCTGAAGCATTTCCACATCTAAGAGAACTTCAAAAGCTACACAAACCTCTATAGATGACAATCTAAGCAAAGGACTTTAAGACTAGCACAACAGCATACTATATAATATTCTATTTAAGGGAGGTAGGATAATTTCCAATTTTTCACATGGACTGTGCCTGACTGGAAAGGTATAGGAAGATAATATAGGAAGGAAAAAATACAGGAATAAAAGAATGGAGCAGAAAGGCAGATTCTTCACATACTCACGCTCCGCATAATATACAGAACTAAAGCTCTGAAATTTCAGCTGTCCTGCAGGACAGGTTATTAAAGAATCAGCAGTTGGTTTTCTTTTTATTCTACCTCATTATATCTCATGGAAGAGTTACAGCTGCAGACAAGCATGAAGTAAAAACTTTGTACTCCCTATTACCATATTGCTTGCCAGTTCTTCAAAGCACCAAGGAAAATCAGGAGTTTCACTATAATCCTAATAAATATTCCCACGTACCTTCTATTTCAAGGTACTCATTGATATGAATCATGCACCAAAGAGAATATTTTTTCTTTCAAGAACAGTTAATGATATGAAGATGTTTTTCCCCTAAATGCCCACTGCAATATTTTAAAAGGTTATATTTATAAAATACAGATTATTTTAACATCTCAAGGTGCCCAAATATAAACAAAGCTCGTAATTTTTTCATTATCTGTGTTTATATTATGCACTTTTAATAAATTTTATTTTGCCTCTATTATGCTTGAAGTTCTTTTGCTGTAGATGATTTTCATGGAAATTTGGGGGAGTGATATATGAGGGAAATAAAACTTTTTCTAGGAGAACATGACAGAGTATAAGAAAAGTGTTTAAGGTATTGCTAGGATTTAAATATTTTATAGATTGCTAAACTTGATAACTGTGAATAAACTCATAGTTAAAAAGAAAGTACTGCTTGGTATTTTAGTTTCCCAATTACCTATTCTGTCACAGTGACACCAGTGTTTGTTTGCTTTTTTTAACACAGATGAGTAGTATCCATAAGGGCAGTGTTAGTAAATGTTTGAGATTCATAGATAACAACGATTTTTATTCTAATGCATTTTGCAGTTTTACAGACAAGAAACATGGTACTGCTTGTTTAGTGTTGGAGATGCAATCTAATATGCAAATCACTAAATGGCCTGGATTTCTTCTCAAAATACAATCCTTTTTGGAGCACCTCCCCAGTGAGGACAGGCTGAGAGAGTTGGGGTTGTGCAGCCTGGAGAAGAGAAGGCTCTGGGGAGACCTTAGTCTTACCTCTAGTCTTACCTCCAGTGCTTAAAGGGGGTACAGGAAAACTGGGGAGGGGCTCTTTATCAGGGGGTGTAGGGATAGGACAAGGGGTGATGGTTTTAACCTGAAAGAGGGTAGATTTACATTAGATATGAGGAAGAAATTCTTTCCTGTGAGGGTGGTGAGACACTGGCACAGGTTGCCCAGAACAGCTGTGTCTGCCCCCTCCCTGGCAGTGTTCAAGGCCAGGTTGGACGGGGCTTTGAGCAACCTGGGCTAGTGGAAGGTGTCCCTGCCCATGGCAGGGGGGTGGGACTGGATGAGCTTTGAGGTCCCTTCCAACCCAAACCATTCTGTGATTCTATGGTTATGTAGTTCATTCTTTGACAATTCAGAGTGCCATCACATTTTGTTTATATTCAGTACACTTTATGAAACAAACTTTTTATGAAAATTTATTCAAGAATGACAGTTTCCGTTACAGACAAGACAGAATTTTAAAAGTGGTTTTGTTTTTTGTGGTAATCAAAACAAGAACATGAAGGTTGGCAATTGAAGTGGATAATAAAATGGAATATTGAAAGAGAAAAAATGCTAATTAACTTTGACATATTCTACTGGAATTCAGCTTCCTTTTACGAAGTACAGATGTAATTTTGTAAGGTTTAAGAAAAGCCAGTAATGTACCATTATACTATCCCTATTATAGTTCAGTATTTCATACAGTATGCATTAAATAAAAGCTTAAGCCCTCATAAAGAGGTGCTTCTAAATCTGGACAGAGACTAATTTAGAATCACATCATTATCAAAGAGAGAAACCAGGCAAAAATAAATAAGAATGTGTCCACCCTGAAAAAAATGAAGGAGAAGCAAGTCATGAAGTACTACAATTACTGAAAGTCCTCTATACAGGAATGAATTTGATCATGAGCCACAGTACATGCAGAAACACTTGGCTAGATGTACTAAAGACCTGGCTAGGAATACTAAGAAATTCCAAACACCACCAGGAAACTTTAAAAAAAAAAAAAAAGATTATCTGTGTACAGCTTATTGGTTCAGTCTATATATATGGCTGTGATACATTTCAAAGTGGCTGTCATATCATACACTGGCATCAAACACTGAAAATTTAATATATATTTTACTCAGAGAGGAGTACTCCAGAGAAATCCTACAAGATATTGGCAATTGAAACATATTTTTAACAATGATTAAGAACACTGAAAACTTTACAAACTTGCTGTAAATTGATTTCCTTTTCTAAAGAGCTCTTTGCTCCTGCTTACAAGATCTGATTACCTTTTTAATCATCCCATGGCCTGGCTCCATGTCACACATGCACAGGATCATTCTTACTTTACAGTCTACAACTAGGAGTCATACTTATTCTCACAGTATGTTGATGTCTGTTCTTTACTAAGTGGCTCTTAATCTACTTATATCCTTGGCCATTTTTCTCATTCTTTTCTCACTGTGTCTCTGTCTCCAGGCTCTGCACTGTTCTAAAGAGTCTGCAGAGTGATGGAAGCCCTGCAACATCTAAACTGTCCCATTCTTTTTTGTTGTTAACTCCCTCACAGATTTTCTGCCTCCAGAGGAGTTCGGGAAGCTGTGGCAGTTGTCACTTTGTTTCCTGTGACAGATTTCTAAATGGTCTCAGACTACCTGCTTTCCAAGTGATCAGGAACTGATCTGGATGTTGGCTGTTAAACTGTGTGATTTGATTTGAAACTATGATGCAAAGCCATACAGAGAGAACATAGAAAGGAAGTAATTTATCTGAATTTCTGGGAAGGAGAGACATGCCCTTACAGAAACACAGACTCATCGAGGTTGGAAATGACCTTGAAAATCATCTAGTCCGACTGTTTAACCTATCACTGACAGTTCCTAACTACACCATATCCCTCAGTGCTATGTCAGCTCTACTCTTAAACACCTCCAGGGATGGGGACTCCACCACCTCCATGGGCAGCCCATTCCAACGCCTAACAACCCCTTCTGGAAAGAAATGCTTCCTAATATCCAGTCTAAACCTTCCCTGGCGCAACTTGAGGCCATCACCTCTTGTTCTATTGCTTATTATTTGGTTAAAGAGACTCATCCCCAGATCTCTGCAACCTCCTTTCAGGTAGTGCAGAGGGCAATGAGGTCTCCCCTCAGCCTCCTCTTCTCCAGACTAAACACCCCCAGTTCCATCAGCCGCTTCTCGAACGACCTGTGCTCCAGAGCCTTCACCAGCTCCGTTGCCCTTCTCTGGACACGCTCGAGTAACTCAATGTCCTTTTTGTAGTGAGGGTCCAAAAACTGAACACAGTCATCGAGGTGCGGCCTCACCTGTGCCAAGCACAGGGGTAAGATCCCTTCCCTGTCCCTGCTGGCCACGCTATTTCTGACACAAGCCAGGATGTCATTGGCCTCCTTGGCCACCTGGGCACACTGCTGGCTCCTGTTCAGCTGACTGTCAATCAACACCCCCAGATCCCTCTCTGACTGGCAGCTCTCCAGCCACTCCTCCCCAAGCCTGTAGCGCTGCTGGGGGTTGTTGTGGCCCAAGGGCAGCCCCCAGCATTTGGCCTTATTGAAACTCCTCCAGTTGGCCTCAGCCCATGGCTCCAGCCTGTCCAGGTCTCTCTGCAGAGCCTCCCTGCCCTCGAGCAGATCAACACTCCCACCCAACTGGGTGTCACCTGCAAACTGACTGAGGGTGCACTCAATCCCCTCATCTAGATCATCAATAAAGATGTTAAACAGGAGTGGCCCCAACACCGAGCCCTGGGGGACACCACTTATGACTGGCCACCAACCAGATTTAACTCCATTCACCACAACTCTCTGGGCCTGACCATCCAGCCAGTTTTTTACCCAGCAAAACATGTGCCCATCCAAGGCACAAGCAGTCAGTTTCAGCAGGAAAATGTGGGAAACGGTGTCAAAGGCCTTATTAAAGTCAAGGTAAACAACATCCACAGCCTTTTCCTCATCTAATAAACAGGTCACCCTGTCATAGAAGGAGATCAGGTTTGTCAGGCAGGACCTGCCTTTCATAAACCCATGCTGACTGGGCCTGAGCATCTGGTTGTCCCACATGTGTTGTGTGATGGCACTCAGGATGAGCTGCTCCATCAGCTTCCTGGGCACCGAAGTCCAACTGACAGGCCTCTAATTTCTGAGATCATCCTTCTAAACTTTCTTATAGATGGGTGTCACATTGGCCAATTTCCAATCAGTCAGGACCTCCCCGGTCAGCCAGGACTGCTGGTAAATGATGGAAAGCAGCTTGGGGAGCACCCCAGCCAGCTCCTTCAGCACCCTCTGATGAATCCCATCCAGTCCCATAGACTTGTGTGTGTCTATGTGATGCAGTAGGTCACTGACTATCTCCTCGTGGAATGTGGGGGGGTTGTTCTCCCAGCCTCTGTCTTCTGGCTGAGGAGGCTGGATTCCCTCAGTACAACTAGTCTTGTTGTTAAAGACTGAGGGAAGAAGGCATTAAGTACCTCAGCCTTTTCCTCATCACTTGTTACCATGTTTTCTTCTGTATCTAACAGGGGATGGAGGCTCTCCCTGGTCTTTCTTTTGCTGTTGAAGTACTTATAGAAACATTTCTTGTTATCTTTGACTGCTGAAACCAGATTAATTTCTAGCTGGGCTTTAGACCTCTTGCTTTCCACCCTGCATAGCCTCACAGTGTCATTGTAATCATTATGATACATTACATTAATACTCATACTAATGCATAAATGCAGAATTGTTAGGACAACATCCAGATATGCTCAAAACTCAGAACTGGACCTGCTAATTTTCCATTTAAAAAACTATTCAGCTGCTTTTCCACCTTTACAGTCAGAACTGGAAAGGATCTCTGCTGCTCTGCTGTGAGAGTGACATTTGTCCTACATGTCTCATTTTGAGAAAAAGAAGCAGTTCACAGAAGCAAAAACAGCTACTGATGAGTTGTCTATGCATCTGCTGTATATTCAGTTGATAAAGGAGTTCTTTGCCTGCAGTGATTTCTAATATGCATGCCAAAGCCTTAATCCTAATTATTAACTATAATCTTCCATGAGAGAATAGCACTATATCTTCCATCAATATGTCTAGACATGAAGGTATTTGGGTGTCTAACTCTAATTGTGATGGATAGCAAGGGCTAAGTAACTTAATGATTTTGAAATTTCAGTCTAGGCATATAGCAAATCAGTCTGCAGTGAGCTTCAAGACAGCTTTTGCAAGACCTCTTGGAAGAACAGGGAAAAGTAGGAAAAATTATGCTTGGAATAGGTTGTGGTTCCTTAGAGTCTCGAATGCTTTCATTTTCATGAGGTTTAAGAGGAAAACAGCACAGGAGGAAGTGAAGAAAGTTATAGCCGATGTTGGAATATAGGGGGAATTTGGCCTGACTGACTGATACTAGAACTTTTTATTTGGGCAACATATTGGGGTTGGTGATTCTTTTGACAAAAGATATCATGGGATCACAGCTGATGCAGACCTTTTGAATTGATATAGACTCGCTGATCCAAAAGACAGCATAAACAGAGGCTCAGAGCTCCCTAAAATTCCACTGAGACAGTAGATGAATACCTTAGGGAGTAATCATTTGCAATTCCTGCAACATTTAACATTCAAATATTGACACATCTTAATCACAGTTAGTTTGGGTGCATTTCCTATCCTGATGGCTTGATGAAGTGTCGTTCAAGATACTGTAGCTGGCTCAACAGTGTCAAAGGGGTACAAATGCATATAGATGAATAGAGACATGTGTCAGAGATAGCAGATGCAACCAGACACAGGTGTTCTGCTCATGCTAAATAGGCTTTCTAAGAAGCCAAATATACTTTATTAGGTATAATTTGCTTTCCTACAAGGATAAAAACAATAAGCATGCAGTCCCTTGATTTCTCTTGATCTATCCCTCACCTGTAACATTCAACAGCCATAACCTCCTGCTTGCACACACACAGTGACAGAAATATGATTCTTTATTTTGCAATGCTGTTCACCATGTAATGAAAAAATCATCATTAGGATAGTAAGCTAATTTTTAAGTAAGCCAGTTTTTGTAGACAATGCACACCACCATGCTCAACTCCTTTTAATTCGCCTGAGTGGATGATCAGATACCCTCTGTGTTGTCCAGGATTCCTATAAAAACTAGTCAAGGGGAATATTCATATATTTGAATCCAGTTAGCACATCCTAACTGAAGTGTTTAACCTAGAAACCGAAGTTCTAGGGAAAAGGGTTTGCCTAAGCAGATGAGGAAGACACTTTATTACATCTTATGTATGCAGGAGAAAAATTCAGATAGGTAAATACCAATCCCATGCCCCACCATGACTGACTACATAGAAGACATATAGATCAAAGCTGTGCTTCCCCATCTCATGAATGAGGTGTTTCTAATGTAAAATAGGACAACTTTTAAATTTTGAGTGTGGTATTTTATGTTGGGTTTTTACAAAATAATTCATTCCAAACTATTGATTTCCTGATTTATAAGGACAAGAGGGCTGGGATTTTCTACTTTTTTCTTATTTCTTCATTTTAGAAACTACTGAGTCAAATTTCAGAAGAAATAATATAGCAGTACAGATTAGTGTAGTATTAGGACTTATTTTAAAATGCAGCAAGATAATCGGACTTCTTTGGAATTGTTCTTCAGTTAATATAATGTTTAATAAAAAGCTAAGACAGTGGTATAAAAACAACAAACCTGAGTATTTATTCCTAAACTTGCTGTCAGTATCAATCAACTTTTGATTCATAACATAACTTCAGATTCATTCTGTGTGTTGGCAAGGGTACACGTTTTGTGATGCTAGTCATAAACTCAAGAAACATTAAATTCCATGTCCTAGAATATAGGTCATTAGTTTGTAAAGTGCATACAAGTATAGATGAGAAAAATCACTGAGTTCTAAAAAGCAACACACACACTGCAAAACAAATCTACAGGAAGGAAAGGAAAGAAAAATTAATATTAAAAAAAAAAAAGGAAATTTTTAAATGTTTAGTAACAGGGGAAGAAAATTACAAATGGTTCTTAAAATGATATGGTGTCCAACACTTAGTACTTACTCTCCTGCAAACCTTCCCTTTTTTTTAGCATAACCCACGAAGTCAGAAATTACTGCATGACCCTTTTAGGGGAAATTTTTACCCCTACATTCAATGATAGAAGTACTTACATGATTTCCCTTTAAGTGTGTACTTTACTTGTTTCTTTTATAAAAGCCCACACATCATTTTTCATTTAAAATAGTATATTAAACAAGACTAGTGAAAGGATTTTTCAAGAAAATGGTGTTTATTTCCCATTATAATAGAAGCAGCAATTAATAATTTTTCATGTCACATCATTGATTTCTATAGAAGTCAGTCAAAATGCTGCCATAGGAATTTTCACACCAACAGCTACACTGATTTCCTACTTGGTTAGCTGTTGCTTAATTAAGTCTCTCATACAACTATTTATATTGCCACACTCCCAGCTGCTTTTGTCACAAACTCCTCAAATTTTTTCTTTTTGCCTTTGCAAACAAGAAAGCTTGCATGCAACGTAAACACAGGCTGAACTAAAAATGAACCCATATGGGAGCCTGGGCAGACCCCACCTCAGGATAATGTAAATGAAAATAAGCATATCCTGTTATTTTGGTGTAAATTTTCGCATGTTATAAATGAGCTGCTGTTTCCCAGAAATTCCTCCCCATCTTTTGAGTCCTATGTATCCCTTTAGTTAAAACCACCTGCAGAAGCTGTAGGGATCTTTCCTGAGTTCATTGCTTTGAGTTTTAGCATGCCTTCAGGACATGCAGCAGTTTCGTGGTACCTGAGCAATCTAATGGCATCTATAGATGGCACGGTACACTATTTCTTTAGTAAAGCTCCTTGAATTTCAATCTGTTGCCTTTTCATCATGTTTCTATACTTTAAATAGGTAAGACAAAGGAATATCCACATTTCTTTAATAAAGGAAATATTTTCTCTCAAAAGATAGTGTGCTCACCCTTGTCCTTAAGGAAAGGAAGCAAAGGAATGCTTTGCACAAATTTATGTACAAATGGTTAACAAACTCTTTATTTTCTTTTATTTTTATGGCATATTTTACCTTTATGGATTATGTAAGATTTCTTCCCCTTCCACAGTAGGTAAAGAGCCTTCCCAATTAATGATGGCTACATGAATAATTTATTTATTCTTCTGCCGTCTCTGCATTACAGAGAAGCCTGTCCGCTAAACTCTAAGTGATGAGAAAAATAAGTATTTCTAGCTATGCTTCTTTTGTGGTTTACAGAAAAGATGCAAATCCTTCTTTTGTCAAAGTGCTTAGATGGCCTTTTGAAATATTGATCCTGTATATAATAATATATGACTACACTTCACATTTAGCTGTTCTTAGCCCCAGGTACTTGATAGCTGGTTTAAGGAGAGTAAAAGCTGTTTCAAATTCCCAAGCCACAGAGCAGCCGTTAGAAAATTATTTTTTCCCAACTAAACCCACACTGAAGTAGAAATAATTCTATCCAAATTCTGTGCACTACATAACACATTTGCACATTTAATTTATAAAGAAGGTTAATTACACTGCTCTGCTAGCACGACCCACTTCCATGCTACAGCCAGAAAGCATTAATGATTTTCAAGAATGCATCAAGGGAGTGGATTTTTTTCCTCTAGGGTTGCTTCTAAGTCTTCTGTGCTCAGCCAAGCAATAAGAGATGTACACATATCTGCTGTGATTATATTCAGAATCCCAAGAAGTTTGAACCTGAAGGAATGTCAAACAAAGCTCAATAATAAATGAATTTTTGATGCCAGAATCAAAACAAAACAAGCAACATCATTTCTATATAAACCTTAAGTCAAACGTATTTCTGAAAAAACAACTATTCATCAAGTATCTTTTCCCATGTACAGCTAATAAGTTCATGAATTATTCAGGCAAATTATTTCCTAATAATTACAATTTGAAACAGCAGGATAGATGATTTTTTATAGAGAACATTAATGGAGAGAAAGCGATACAAGGACATTCACTGCTTGTAAGGTGCAGCACATTCATAAAGTATATCTGACTTCACTACATTGTAACAGCTAGCAAATTATGACCATTTGCTGTGTACTGTAATCATGTGATAGATATGTGAGACAGAGAGTAATAATTCTACCTGGCATTAGTGGGACCACTGAGTAATTGGGGAATGATTGTTTCAGACCTCTTAAGCAGAGGGCAAGATGTAACCAGCAGATTGTGCTCTTCCTTTAATATGAGGACACTGATTGTCCCCAGTATTCATATAAGATGTCTGCATGAATTCCAGAAATAATACAGTCCTGTCATACACAGCAAGTGAAAAGAACTGGGGGGCGAACTGTGCTTAGTCACACAGATGGTTACCTTCTTAGCACACCTACATCACATCTCTGTTAGATTTCTCACAGTCAAAGATTTTTCCTGAATTGGATGATTGATTACAAAAGAGCATTTTAATATATAAGAGCTTCAATACTGACTTTCTCCTAGTTTAACATAAGAAGGAAAAGATTGTTACAAAACTTTTCAGTCATATCTAGAGTTATGAAGAAAGAATACAAACCACTATGACTCTCATGCCACATACATAGTAACCGTGAGTGGTTCAGACATGCATAATAAGAGGAGTGGTTCAAACTGTTTAATCAGGAGCATGAAGACTTCAGATTCATAGGCTTGCTCATCTCTTTGTGAATGAGCAAAATGAACCCATATTTGGTGGGATAAAACAGCTTGCTCAGGTTTGAAAGACCCAAGTAGCTGGTCTGACTGGAGTCAAGATCAAGACTTTAATGAGATTTCAGAATTATAAGGATTAACTCTATAGATTAAGGGTAATATACCTGGCATTTACAGTGCCTTTGAAATAGTCACATAAACTACTTATATAAAATAATCAAGTAAGCAAGCTTCCTCAAGGAAGTTCTCATTTCTGAAACAATAAGATTTCTTCAAAATAAACACATGAAAAAAACCTCATCGATTCAGCTCTTTCCCAGTGAAATAACTATTTACTCATATGTAGCTATTTATTAATAAATGATCTAACACTATGTCTGATTAATGTTAATAGCATTCTGTGCTTTAGATACATAGCAACAGAGGAAAGAACTGCAATGCCTGATCAGATTGGATGAGCTTTATACTGCCTTCTGTCATGTAGTTATTTATTTGAAATTGAGAAGTGGTGCCTGATACAGAACAGCATGGTGTCTGACACAGAAAAAATAAACAGTTCTAGAAAATGTTTAAAATAATCTCCAACAAGCATAAGCTTGGAGAATCCACATAAACCAAAACAGAAAAGTTGTGGTTTATGCATGTTTTTCATCCATCCGTAGGATTAAAACTACTCAAAGCAATGGTAAACCAGCCCGTAAGAACTTATGAGTTCATCCTTCAAAAAGGCACACACACACACACACACAAAAGGCATGATTATTTCATATATATGATTTGTTTGCTGTTTCATTTGTACTGGTTGACTATTTTATTTTTCTTCTAAAGAATATTTTATTTTCACTGTGCAGTGTCCCCCACAGTAAATACCTTTGTGTGGAATGTTCTAAGTCAAGACATCCTTTTTAGCATGCTAGAAATCCCTTGCCTATCAAGGAAAAGTGCCTAGTGACTCAAGTGAAAAAAAAGTAATACTTTAAAGAGAAATGTCATTATGTGAAACACTCCCTTCAGGACAAGCCACAACCCCTCTCTTAAACCAGTTCCCTTCAAAGCCCAGTGAAATGTCCTACATGTATTAGAAACCTGCTTTGAAAACACCCTTGATAAAGTGCGTGTGGCACATTTGGCTAACTTCCTTCTGAGAGGTGTATGAACAAAGCACAAGCAATAGAAAAGTAGATGGAAACACTTAGCACTCCTTTCCCCATGAAAAAAATGTATTTTTCTTGCAGTCTTTCCCCAACACTGATTCCACCAGCTATGGAATGGTCCTTTATTTCTAATGCACAAGATACTCAACTGTCAAGACAGCGATTGCCTGCACTGTCACAAAGGCTATAATGAAGGCTAGCAACAACAATTACTGCGTTGAAGTATACACTACCTCACTAATTAAAATGCTCCTTTATTTGGATTTCCAAATTCAAGTCAGAAAAGCACAAAGATCATAATGCCAATGCTAAGCCCTAGTTTATCACAGATTTATTATTTACAAAAAAACAGATCTAACAAAAAACAGTGAATAGTATTTTCTCATACCTGCCCTATTCACCTGCAATATTACTCTGTTATGAACACGATATATTATCTAATTATAATACATTAAAAAACCAACCAAACAAACAAAAAAAATCAAGTGCATACTTGAGGATTGTCATATACATGAACAAGAAACTTTGTCCAGATTAGTACTGGGGACTGTGAATTGATGATGGTGATGTACATTTCTAACCCTAAAATTGATTAAATCTACTCCCACAATTTAAGCTCATGACTTTGAAGAAAAAAAAAAAGTTTTTATTTTTATGGTGCTGTGTTGAAACATTTTATGTTAACTAAGTTACTTGTACTGCACATATTAAGACTTCTCAATTTTCTACTTGTATGGCCTATTTTCATTACCTGTAAAACAGAGCATTTATATAAACAAGAAAAATAAAGAATTTTTCAGTGTGCCTATAAAAATAAACAAAAGCTTAAATCAAAACAATGTTGGTTTAAATACATACGAGAAGGATTCAAAGGCAATTCTCAAAATTGATTTTTATTGTAGGCTCCAAATTATTTTAAATCCTGATGTCTAGGGAAATTAAGATTACATTGACACATAGATTTCTGTGCTGCTCCTAGAAGTTTGAATATTTATACTGCTATTAGTTTGGAAATATGCTGAGTCTTGTTCCTAATTAAATGGTCATTCTGACCATTTTACAGTTATTCATAGAATGTTCACATAATCTGCATACTGCTTCACCAACATAAGCTACTATTAGAGATTTCTTTTTGAAAGAAGATTTAAGAATTTAAATAATAATATTTAAATAATTTCTAACATCTCAACTTGCATAAACTTTTGTTGTAAATGTGATTAGACTACTTTTGAAATAAGAAAGTATCTTACCAAAATGTTTGAAAACACTGGCTGAAAATGACATTGGCAATGAATTGTTACTAAAATAGAATGAATCATCTAGGGAACAGTTTTCCCTGCCACTACACCCATGCATACTTTCAACAGTTAAAAAATAAAGATATGCTTTATAGCAACTACTTGATACCAGTTCCCTACTAGATAGTAAATGGTCAAATAAGAAAAACATGAAAGATTCTAGAAGTCCTATTGTAATGACTATTTTCGTAGAAAGGGTTAGGAATTTTTTAAGGGAAGAAAATTATAAAGATAGCCATTTAATGTCTTTACCTTGTTAACAGTAACTTTCTGAAATGGTAAAAGGTCTTTCTTTGAATCTCCAGACGTTCTTTATCTCTGAAAGTGCTAAGCTAAATTACAGCTTTGGTATGCATAGCGGATTTAGTGAAACTACATGGTTTAGATTTTGAGAAATCATTCCTTTTGTAACACTATATGAGCTATGGACAAGAATCTTCAAAAAGTAGGTTTAACTAGCCTAAACACTTACTACTTTGTTTCTATGTGGTGCCATGAGGCTCAGACCTCCTGCAGGCAGCCCAATCATGCTTCCTCAGCAGGGTCCCCAAGATGCTGCACAGGGCTGCAGCTTCTCTCTGGTTCGGCTGCAGCACTATGAGCTGTGAGGCAGCCCCGGAGTGCACCCTCTCTTCTTGGCTGCTGCTTACCACGGTGGTACTGCAACAAATTGGTGGGCAACCTTGGCTGCAGTCTGATGGCACCATTACCCTGAAGCACAGTCAGCCTAGGGCCTGCCCCAGCTGCTGGGTAATTTCTGTTGCAGGTATGCACGGAAGACACATATAGAGACAACTGCTTCTTTCACACAGCAGTTACCAGCTCACAAAGGCAGGATCAAATGGAAGAATGTCACCAGGATTTGAAGCCAGATGAGAGGGACACTTCCCGTGTTCCCTCTCAGGTCATCAGGAGTATGCGTCACAATCACTAGCAACTCCAGTGCCAATGCCAAAAGATGATCATCTCCTCAACTCCAGACTGACAGAGTATCTGCAATCTGTGTTTAACCAGTTGTTTGTTTAATCTTTGCATTAGTGTTAAACAGATGTAAAGTACTATATACATGCATGTGCACCACAAATTTTCATTTAAGATGCAGGGCAATGGTGAATCAAGTCCAAAGAATGTCACTAGATGCAGTAAGAGGGTATCATGTTTTGAAATCAATGTCTCATGTCTGTTCTCTTCAGTAAACCAAAAAACTACAATGAAGTATTTACTGCTTTGTAAGCCTTCCTATGTTTTACTATTCTTTCCCTACATCTGTATAGGTTTTTGAATAGGTATTACTATTGAATGTATGAAAAAATTTATAATGCTCTTTGAACACAGAGTTTTACCATTTCTATTTATGGAAACTAGATAGCACATACAGAAATTTCAATTAATGTTATACTTGTTTCCCTAATTAAAATTCTCTACTTGCATTTGAAAGTTTGAACTACACATTATTGTAAATGTTAGTACCAGGAAATGTTGGACTTCTCAACTAATCAAAACATACATGAGTGATTATGAACCAGAATTCTCTCATTAATTTCAACAGAAACTTCAATTTACTCTTTGGCAAAAACTTTGCATGTTAAAATGTATAAATAACTTTGCTTATCTTGGTAAACATAACTGGAGATGCAGATGACTGCATTTGCAGCACTTAGAATTACATCTTCGGAGTGCTATGCATCGCTTGTTTAGTTAATTGATTTCACACATTCTTACCGATTTATGTTTATTTATCAAATTCACAAAATGCAAATGCTGACCAGTGCTTTCACACACAGTGTTTGGAATTCGCATAGGTTTTCCAATTTGAAGAAAAAGTTGGGGATCATTGATTACACTTCAGAGAATGAAAATATATTTCCAGGTGTACATGTTAATCTTGATCATATGATGTTCAAAAAGCAAACTGCAATTATATGTCAGTGGCCTGGAAATTCCTAACTTGATGGCTTAAAATTAGTTATGCATTCAACCCTTCTGAAATATTACCACATAAAACTGGGCATACCCCCCCCCCCCCCCCCAAGCTGTCTTAAAATAAAATACCTGGTTTTGTTTTAGTCATCTTTAATTCTCATTAGAAGAGCAATATGTGACATTTCCTATTCTGTTACTAATTTCTTCACACACAGAGATGGAAAGCTTTAAACAATATTTTCTGGTGGATTAGGCTGCCTCACTTTTCACTGAATGGGGGAATCCTCACTTATATTTTTTCTGCTAATTCAGCTGTAGGTTCAGCAGTTTTGAGCAGAGGAACAATATCAAACAGCTGGAGACCATTAGTCTCTCGATCTTGTACAGCCATTTCTAAAAGTGTCTTTCTAACACATTGTGAGCTCATACCACCTATGTTCCCCTCTCAGCAAACACATTTGCAAATACAGTGGTTTATGTGGTAGAGAAAGTGGTGGTTCTAGAAGATCCAGTAGGGGAAAAAATTAATTCCAGCCTACACGCACATACACATACTGATAAGGGTATAGAATGAATAGGAATTTATTAGCAAAGAAACAGGAATAATGGTAACAGACATCCTGGCATAGAGCAAACAGACGTGGAAAACACACTAGTAACACTGTGCAACAGAATACATATATATTCAACTAACAGATTTCTTCAAATATTTTGTGAAAGTAATAATGCTTTTTCATTATTAAACAGAAAGAATGGTTCTGTCTTTTTATTTTATTAAATCTTTTATTTTATTAAGAAGTATTTTCTTTCTACTATGAGGTTCAATGGAAGTGTCCCCTGCTAGGAAAAGCTTATGCACCATCTGTTTAGTGGAAAATCCATGACAGACTGCATATCAAGGATCTGATTCTTATTTACATTTCCAAATGAGAGATGCTCTCCTCAGAAGAGCATTTTATTTCTGTTTTACTTCTTATTTTATTTCTAAAAGGCTCCTAGCAAAAGGTTGTTTGCTTCAGCTTCGGATCTATGTAACATATGACCGTGGCTTAGGTTCGTCAAGGGTGATTTCTGCATACTTCATCTAAAGTGCGAGAAAGGTAGAAGGTTGTGATTGTGACAACAATCTGCAAAACTGATTTCTGTTCCCAGAGTTATATTGCCCTCAGGTTGGACTTGTAAAAAGCAATCACCATTACTGCAAAAATAAAACATTTTTTAGAATATTAGTTTCACTTGTGACCACAAAGCTGTGGTCTAAAAGCTAACCTCAGCAGGAAGTTAAGCAAGGTACCCCTTGTAGGTTTCTTTTCTAATGTGAATAGCCCATTCATACTTTTTTCAGATGAGTTAATCTTGGCCACTTTAGGCAAACAAGGGATTAAAAAAACCAGAGCTATTTCCTTCCTGTTCTGAAAGCATGAAAAAAGGCTTTTGGGATTTGAGAGAAAGGAACATGAGAAAGCTAAAAATTGTGTGCATTTGCTCTGTCATTTCATTTCTTGAAGTGGAAGACTGAAAAACAAAAGGATGTTATTCTCTAGATGGCTAAACTCAAATAGAAGCCAAGTTTCCCATGATTTACATAGTAGAAATATGTTCAGGGTGAGATCTCTCAGCATGTTCCCACATTGCAAGGATTTCCCCATTTATGTAAACAGTGAGGAATAAACAGACAGAAGCCTATGGCTCTTTTGTGCAACAGGTATACCATACTTCCATATCAAAATGTAGCAGAATATTTACACAGTTTGAAGTAAAGGTACGTTACTCAAAGGCAACATGGCATTATGCATTTTTCACATAATTAGCGTACACTTAATTTTTCTGGTATTTTGATGTGGGAAATAGGACAGTATAGACTAACAAAATCAAATACTGATGACAGTAGGGCTTATTTCTACAGTCTGATTCTTATCATCTTGAGATGGCATTGTCACAGGAGACAAGCAGAGAGATTTTTGATTTCTGTATTTTGGAAGCACAGATAGGTAGAATAATACCATTAGGCTTCTGTTTTGAAAAAATATTATAACCGCACGGCCCTTCTAAGGTCTGCAGACATAAAATATTCTTAGAGTATGAATTTGAAATGGAAAATGGACAAATAAACATCCTATTAATCTAAACTATTGATTAAATATGACCCGTCAATAGGACAAATTCTTACTTCCCCATTTCTGAATTTTATTAACCTGTTTAATGATGAGAAGTTAGTCCACATAAAACAAGAAAAATGAAAAAAAAAATCTGGACTTCCAAATTGACCGTAAAAATATCCTTTCTACTATTTTTTGACCCTAGCGAAACAGTATGCTATTCTGAGAAGTAGTCCTGCTCTGGTCAGAGCTCCTTAAAGAAAGAGGTTTGTATTTGGTGGAAAGGAAAAGCAGACACAGCTGAGAAGTTTTCAAGACATTGCTGGTAGAAATATGAGCTAACCCAGGAGATAAACGGTAACTAAATGCACATGGGCACCACGAAATAAAAGAAGGTCAGTAAAAAAGTCCAGGTTCTGAGCCTCTTATCAGCGGCACTAGTAAACTAGCACAGCCATCTGTTTTTAGCATATTCTAATCAGAGCAAAGAGAAATACCCAGTAAAAGCAGCTGGCTGTAGGTATGTCTGTGCTACTTGGTTTAAAGCCAGTGACGAGTCCATTTTATTTGGCAGTACAGGTACAGCTTCATTAACAGAAGAGCTGCTAAAATGAAAACCACCAATAAATACAGCAGAAGGAGAATTTTGAGAACACCAATAAGTTTTGTTGTAACCAGGAATTGATGTTCTGAAGAAAAGACCTAATCAGCTTCAACACTAGCAGTCAAGGCTCCTTCAGTAGAAGAGGTAGCTCAAGCTGTTCTAAAGTAATTATTCTGATTCCTTCAATGGGATTAACCAGAGCATCTTAAAATAATATGCTAATATGTTTATCTCTATATGTAAGTGAAATGTATGAATTGCTAACCTTTTCAGTATGAGGACTTGAATATTATTTTAAGCCATAGCTATTCAGTCTTAAAGTTTAACTTTCATTATAGCGGTCCACGGTGTTGTCTTAATAGAAGATCTCCCCCACCCTTCAGTCAACTTCTTAGACAACTCAGCAAGCATGCAGTGGGGAAGACTTGAAGCACTAGTATGTTTCATTGCCAGAATTTTTTCTGTTTAATAAGAGAAGATGATGATGAGAAAGCAGGAGGAATGGCATGATATATAATAAAGTATATTTAAAATGAAACATGACAATTCAGTATAAAAATAGGTGCTATTTTTAAAACATAAATTAATATAAAGTGTTGATACCTTTCTACCATATAGTACCTGGATCTCTTACTGAAATTTTACAGATGCTTTGTTCATATCTTTTTGATAATATTAAAACTCAGTAATTGAGAAAGATTATATTGAATGAATGCAGTGTTTATCAGCTCTTATCAGCTTCCTTTGACTTTTGACAGACAAAAAATTCAAGCAGCATGCATGAGTATAAATCCACTGACTTCAGGGAAGGTATGCTAGGTTCTACCTGGTCAAGTTATGGACTACAGTGAATAGTGTGTAATTATCACAGAATGGTTTGGGTTGGAAGGGACTTTAAAGCTCATCTAGTCCCAATCCCCCTGCCATGGGCAGGGACACCTTCCACTAGCCCAGGTTGCTCAAAGCCCCGTCCAACCTGGCCTTGAACACTGCCAGGGAGGGGGCAGCCACAGCTGCTCTGGGCAACCTCATCCAGTGTCTCAACAAACTCACAGTAAAGAATTTCTGACTCATATCTAATCTGAATCTACTGTCTTTCCGTTTAAAACCATTACCCCTCATCCTATCCCTACATCCTGCAATAAAGAGCCCCTCCCCATCTTTCCTGTACCCCCTTCAAGCACTGGAAGGCCGCTATAAGGTCTCCCTGGAGCCTTCTCTTCTCCAGGCTGAACAACCCAAACTCTCTCAGCCTGTCCTCACAGGGGAGGTGCTCCAGCCCCCTGATCATCTCTTGAGCAGGTCCAAGTCCCTCTGATGTTGGGGGCCCCAGAGCTGGACACAGTACTCCAAGTGGGGTCTCATGAGAGCTGAGTAGAGGGGGAGATTCCTCTCCCTCGACCTGCTGGCCACAGGAGGATGCAGCCCAGGACATGGTTGGCTTTCTGGGCTGTGAGCGCCTATTGCTAGCTCATAGTCAATTTTTCATCCACTACTACCCCCAAGTCCTTCTCCACAGGGCTCCTCTCAATCCACTCCTCGCCCAGCCTGTATTTGTGCTTGGGATTGCCCCAACCCATGTGCAGGACCTTGCACTTGTCCCTGTTGAACTTCATGAGGTTCGCACAGACCCACCTCTCCAGCCTGTCCAGGTCCCTCTGGATGGCACATCCCTTCCCTCCAGCGTGTCGACTGCACCACACAGCTTGGTGTCGCCAGTGAACTTGCTGAGGGCGCACTCAATCCCACTGTCCATGTTTCAGCAACAAAGATGTTAAATGGCACCAGCCCCAACACCAACCCCTGAGGAAAGCCAGTCGTCACTGCTCTCCACTTGGACATTGAGCTGTTGACTGCAACTCTTTGAGTGCGACCATCCAGCCAATTCCTTATCCACTGAATGGTCCATCTGTCAAATCCATGTCACTCCAATAAGAGACAATGATGTCATGCGGGACAGTGACAGAAGCTTTGTACAAGTCCAGGTAGATGATGTCACTTGCTCTACCTTTTTTCACTAATGCTGAAACCTCGTCATAGGCACCCACCAGATTCATCAGATACAGCTTACCCTTGGTGAAGCCATGTTGTCTGTCACCAATCACCTCCTTATTTTCCATGTGCCCTAGCAGAGTTTCGAGGTGGATCCACTGCTTGATCTTGCTGGGCACAGAGGTGAGACTGACTGGCCTGTAGTTCCCTGGGTCTTTCTTTTATTCCCTTTTTAAAAGTGGGGGTTGTGTTTCCCCTTTTCCAGTCAAGAGGAACTTTACCAGACTGACATGACTTCGCAAATATAATGGATAGTGGCTTAAGCCACTTCATCCGCCAGTTCCCTCAGGACCCGTGGATGCATCTCATCAGGTCCCCTGGACTTGTGCATCTTCAGTTTCCTTAGATGGTCGCAAACCTTGCCTTCCTCTACAGTGTGTGGATCTTCTTTATCCCGGTACCCACCTTTGCCTTCTACATCTTGGGCAATGTGGATGGAGCCCTTGCCAGTGAAGACTGAGGCAAAAAAGTCGTTGAGTACCTCAGCCTTCTCCATGTCCCAGGTAACCTGGTCTCCCGTTTCCCTCTGGAGATGGTCCACATTTTCCCTAGTCTTCCTTTCATCACTGATATACCTGTCTCTGCAAGCTACAGGTGACTGCTTAGATCTCAAAGTGGCTTACCACAGTGGTATTATTACTCTTTAAGTGAAAAGATGACTTGTAGAGAGAAAATGAAATTTGCTTAGGACTAGCACATAAACAAGCAAATTGGATCAGTTTTTCTTTTGTTAGATTCATACTTTTTTGCTGTGCCACATTGCTTAAATTGTTAATTTTGTGCTAGAGTTATAAATGTCCTATGGAGTTCCTATTAGTTTATTTCTCTCTCTCACAATTCAGAGCAAGGTGATAATGAAAGGCTTTCTACTAGTTAAAAAGCTTTTTAAAATAGTCTAGAAAGTAAAGCAAAAGAACCATCAGGTAAGAATGACAACCAAATAATAAGCAATGTCATGTCTGCAGGTTACTCTTACCTTGCCTGGCCCTGGAGGAGACAATCAACTGCTAAGGAGGTGGGCAGCAGGGGCCTTTAGGGCAATAGAAGACATTCAAAGGACATGGAAGAATGCATCTCTCTTCTGCCTCTTCTCCCATCTCCTGCTCTTATCCTTTATAACAGCAGTTTGGCTATTTTTTTTCCCCATTTTGGTATTATCACTTCATGTACTACTTCACTTTTTCTTTGCATTTCTCAACCCTCAGAAAAGGGCTGTAAATATGCTGTGTCTTTGTGGTTTTCCTCATTGCTTGAAAAGTTCATTCTCAGGCGAGTAGGATAAACTCATAAATAACATTGTCACAAATAATGTTACAGTAAATGTTATAATAAACTCTCTGGTTATCAGCGGCTGTTACCATGCTTTCCTCCTCCTCAAAACCTAGTTTCTCCAGATCTTTTCTCAGAAATCATATTTTCACTGACAGTTCTTATTCTTCTCCCTGGATTAATTCCAAATTCTCAGTATAAAATGGGGTGCTCAAAATCTGCAGTAATATTAAAGAGCCTTACTAAGCAGAAATAAAAGTAAAAAGTCTCTGTTTTATCAGAATGCAGAAAAATATGACTGATTAGCCTTCAAGCTTCCTTTATAATTCGACGGGAAAAATAATTTTTTTTTAAACTCAACCCAAAACTGGTATGCTTAGCAAATCAGCGCAGTTCATTGTACATATATTAAAATGACCCCAAAGTAAGCATCTACATTCCTAAATAGAAACACTGTTTCTAGTGATGGTTTGCCAACAAGAAAGAACTGAAAAAGATCCATTCATCACAGGTATCCAATGAATGAAGAACCAATAACTGGAAAACTGCATTATGAATCTTCCTTCTGCTGTGGAGGATCTTTCCCATTAAAATGCATTCTCAGATAAATCTTTGAAAGAAAGATTTTTGCAAATTTAAAGTTTTGTTACATTTGTCCCTCACTTTTAAACTGTACAGAGAGCTAGTTACAGTTGAGGATTTGGGAGGAGGGCTTGGGCTGTTGGGATTATTTTTTGCCTTTTTAGGGGTGTCTTTTCATCTTTTTAGCTGACTGCCTTTACTGGGTTTTTTAGTATATATTCACATTATATATGTATATGAGATTTGAGAGCCTTAACATATCTTGTTGCTGCAGAAAAGCTGTAAATATTTTGATGGGAACCTGTCAAAAGCTAGCACCTATTCTTCAGAGCATCTACAGCACATGCCCTCATGCCTGCACACAATTTAGGGTGCTCTGCAGGGAGACACTGCAACAAAATGCTTAGGTCTATTCTTTATGTTGAAAATTATCAAGTAAAGTTGTGAAACCTTGCTGGGAGTAAAGCAACCTTCTTGCCATGTCCTGATAGATACAAATTGCTCTGCACTTTTATCTTTGCCTTTATCTTGTCATTTCATTTTACTAGGTGACCAGGCTGTGGGAATCTCACCCTTGATTTAATGGGGGCTGTACAGATTTGCTCTCCTTTGTGCCAGGTCTGAAGAGAAAGCATCACACAGAATGAGGAATGTAGTTTCTTTTGACATTATCCTTTTTTTCTGTGCACTCCTAGGGGCTGCTATAGGCGAAGTCTGATTTGACCTAAGCATTTCCATTATTAGATCCCTGCTTTGCAAAGTCATAATTTTTGAAATTTGATTTTCAGAAAAACTATCTTCCGTGCTTTTATAAGAAATAAATTATACACTTAGAAAAGAATATTTTATGTCATTATGACAACAGATACTTTCTGTTATGAATTACTAATATTTATTTGAACCCTGCCACATTCCTAATCTCAAGAGAGTACTCAGAGTGACAAACTAATGAGAAGTGTCACAGGTGACCGTAATTAGAAACATTTTTCAAAGTGCTGAGTAAGGCAATAGCAGCTATATTATTCATAATTCATTAAAACTTAAAACATTCAAGCGAATACAAAAATGCTATATATGCAACTTTGCCTGAAAGGCTGTATGCAAGAAGAGATATGAATGTGTTCTAGTTGTATGATAATTCCCCTTTTATTGAAATGACCTAATTTTTTGTCTTTCTTTCTTTCTCACGATGTGATAATTTTCATAGCACAAATTTCAAAGCTGTGATCAGTTTGAATGAAAAATTAATATGACTGGATGTTACAATTCAACATTTCTACAAGATAATAAAACCAAGGTAACAGTGTTTTAGCACATTATATGAACATTGTTACTAAGAAGTTAAAAAATGTGGGTTTTTTTTGAGAAATAATGTGCTGCCCCATTTTTGTGCCTTAATGCAGTTAATTAAATATCAGTACTAATTTTAAATAATTTAATTTGTAAAAAAATCTAAGTACACACTTAAAGATAGTTGATCTAGTAGCATTCCAAATAAGTAGCTGTTAACATTTCACATCAAAATGCCTTTTTGATTACCTGGTATTGGTAATTTTTCTGGTTTATTTTGCTTAATTTACAAAGTTTTTCTATCCTTTATTCAAATAATTTAAACTAATTTTAAAAAGGGGTGAAAGAAATTAAAATATATGATCCAAGAACTAAGCTGCAACTACTAATACAACATGAACTGCAATATTGTTTTGTCTCCCAGTAAAAGGATATGTAAGCAAGTAGAAAACGAAATACACTCACAGATCTTTTGCCATGATCTGTCTTGCAAGTACAATGGAATTTGAAATTTGCTTATAACTCTCTGCACTCAATTCTGCCAATGTTTTGTGCTTATTGACAGATTTTCTTTTTGCAAAAATCAACACTGGGGGCACTTTGTTATGAGAACACGATAAAAATTGTGCTGGAATTTATCATTATGAATTTTAAAATTACCTTTATAATCTCCTTCTTCAAATCAGATGAAGGCAGGCAATAATCCTCTGGGCTCACAGTACCATATCAATGGAATAACTGGACAGCAGGTTACTTATTGCTCCCGAGATAAATAGATTAATATTTTCTTTCAGTTTGTAATAAGTTGGTCTACCTGTACCATAACATAGACAATTCATTTTGAAAATAACCATTATTATTGTCCGATTCATGATACATTTTGTTAAACAAAGCTTGGAGTCTATTACAAACAGGGTTTACAGGAAAACAATTACAAGTAAGACATCATCAACTTTGTAACTAAGAAATGTCTAAGATACTTGTCTGCTTGGTTAATATGTCAGTTAGGCTTAAGCATATAAGTGACCAGACAGCTGGATCCTTTATTGAAAAACTTAGTTCCTTGTAAAAAATTCCTAAATAAATTCCTGTGATGTTAAGATTTTTTCTCTCTTATTAGACACACCGCACTAAGCTGTAAACAAGTGTTTCATTGTTATATTGGTGAGACATGCAGAACATTTACAGGAAAGAAAGTCACAAGTGGGTAGTTAGAGGTTTCTAAGATCTGGCAGTCAGAAGCGACAAATCAGCTTCCCCAAAGCTTTCCAAAACTGCAAATTTATTTATCATGAAACTGGTTTTAAAGTAGCACAGGTAAGATTTCTCTCTCATTTATCTTTAGGCCTAAAATTACCAGGCTTTTCTTTGAAATGATGAAAAGTTAAACTAACAATTATGTGTTTCTGTGAGAAGCTTTAAGGGAGTAAACATTAACTGCTAAGGCTGCACATCAAATTCTCTCACCACCTGGCTGGAGTCGGCTTGTATGCTAAAGATCACACAATTACTAGGTCCGAATTTAAAGGCACTTTCCCAGGTTAAACAAGCTTAGCTGCAGAATTAGTTAGTTTTTCTATATCCCATGATTTGAATACCTGCATTTCTTGCTCAAACAATTTACTGTCATTGTGGAGGCTCTATAAATTAATGAAAGCTAAGTTTCTCTCCTCTTTATCTTAAACAGGTCTTATTTTTTAGGGCCAAAGTATTTTATGTACTGAAGATTTTGGAGGTGTAATGAAGATCTGGGGTGACTTCAGTGGTGAGCAGAATGAAAGAGTTACACAGAATAGTACACTTAGAATACCTCTAAACACAATAAAACCAGTACTCTCTTCCATGCTGTAATTGTCTATTACTTTGATAGGCTGTCTTGACAAACCTTGCTTACAAAGGGACATAACTCATACCGACAGAGATTTTTATTCACTGGGCACAAAAGTTGAAATCTCAGTACAAAAAAGCATTAAGCTAAAAGAAAAGGAATCATTATTTAATTTCTAGGGTGAATTATATTTCAGCTGTTTCCATTCCTGAGTTACCAATAGCTAATAAAGAAGGAGTTTGAGTTTGAAATAGTAATCTGCTCCCCATGCTGGATGACAGAAATAAGTATCTTCACAAGGAACGTGCTTACTATACTTTCTCTTTCTTTTGAGTCTTGCCTGAACTAGTTGACTCTCCTCCAAATTCTGCCTTTCCATTTAAGTATCTTGAAGTGGAGAAACATTTTCCTCTTTGATTTACCTACCTCACTACAGCCACAAGTAGCATACTTCTGGAGAAAGAAGTTTCTCCCAGACAGGAAATTACTTCTTATTTTGTCAGATAATCAGTGGGCCCCATAAATCATTGCTGGCTAGCAGACATTTACCTGGTAACTGTTTCAAAGGCAGTGCCAGATGTTCACCTGTGAGCACATTATCATGTTTGATAAGCCACTGACCCTCAGCCAGGAAGCAGGAACAACCACATATTTTTAGCCTGTTGCACTGAAACTCCGTTAAGTTTCCACGTGCCTTTTTACAACTTTTTCTGTATTGGGTTATTTAATCACTTCTTGGCTATACCACATTATACGGCTCCCAGGTTAAGTGGGAAGCTACTAGATGGAACGTTATTAGTTAGACAAATGGGTTTTTAAAGTATTTTTGTCCAGGTTTCAAGGTTTTTCCATTTTTTTTCATGCTGTGAAATTACTAGAATTATCATTAGAAATAGACTTTGGTGCTGAGTGGTAGTAGACAATCATCTTCTTAAGGAACTTACTAAGCTTTAGAGAGGCAAACCCCCAGCTTTTTGCTGAATTTCAGACTATATGCATTCAAGGTACCTCTCTTACCAAATATACATAGGAAAAACCTGTATAGCAGGCAAGAAAGAAGTTTTGGCTTTCACTTCAGAGTAGCATAGCATGTTATTAAATGTAGAAATGCTTTTAGGCATCTGAATTAGACTCTACAGCTATTGGCACCATGTAACAATTTAATAGCAAAGCGAGGAATAAAATACAGAAGTCATAACTTGTAGACTTCACAATTAAGTTTTCAGAGCATGTAGGAATGAATAGTTCCACTTCATATTTTATTATTCACATTTATCTAAAATAGAATTCTTGTTTAACATATAGCCAGTTTAATGCATTCCCACCATTCCAAAATGCTGAATGCCTTTACAATAATCTTCAGAATAATGCAACTTTGCTCTTAAATATGATCACAAAAATAATTGCAATGCATATTCATATATAGCAGTGATTACTAAAATTATTGAAGTAATAATAGAGGTACATGTTATATGTGGGTTATGAAATATTCTGTATGCTTTTTCACCTGAAGACCTCAATCTGCTGTTGAGGGAGTAAAATTCTGTTTCTCTCTTGTGGAGGTGCATTATTTTCTCCAAGTGACAGACCAGCCTCCAGGTTCAGAACCTACTCAGATAACAGATGTTATTACATTTGAGTTGCTCACTACAACTTCTGTTCCCAAGCCAGAAATGTGTTATTAAAAACATTGAAAATCGGTTTAAAAAAAAAGCCTGACTTCTCACTGCACATTGACCAGAATTCACTATTTTATGGAACTGTTTATTTGTTTCAGGAATTCTGTGGTACTTGATACTGCAGTAGATTGAATTTTCTTGGATTTATATGCATGTATGCCATTTTATTGTCTGCTGTCAGAATTTTTATCAACCAACATTTTGAAATTTTGCACTTTTCAATCTATAGAAATCATTGCTTCATTTCTAATGTCATTCATTAGCTTAAGCGTAACTGTATTTATGTTAATGAATATTACCAAAATCATCATTACTTATTGTCACTTACTAAAGCATTCAAAAAACTGTACATGATTTTGAAAAAACTTCAACAATGCAGAATCATGTTACTTCTTGAAAGGCAGAAACTCTATGACATATATTTCAATAAATTTAGCTCAATGATCAAATATCATTCAGTAAAACCTGACAGCTTTAACTATCTGCAACTATTTAGCAGTATCTTAAAAAATATGGGGTATTTGTATGCTAAGTATTGTTTTTTCAGTGTTTTACTGCAGTCCTTAATTGTTTACCTGTGATTATCTGTACTCATTTCCCAGTGGGGAAAAATATCTCTTCTAAAGCACACTAATTCTGCCTTTTAAAGATCATGGCAAGAAGAAGAAACACATTAGTGAATTCTTTTGACTATGTCATTAGCCTCATTGATACACAGCGTATCATATTCTCGAAAATGTTCTTTTCAGTAAAAACTTCCTCATCACTTTCCACAATGAGTTGCAGGTGGTCATGTCCATGTATGCAATGAGTGTACACAAGATTAAGCCTCAACCTTGAAAATGTTAATTTTCTTTAGAAATTAAAGAAATGTTAATTATCTTTATAGAAAATTAGTGTGATACAGTCAGCAGGGATATCCTTAGGGATTTGTAATATTAAATCAAGTGGGCTTTTTTTCAGATACATTTCTTGAGAGATTATATTCATATAGCAAAGGGAGTGGCTTGGGGCACAGATGTGTAAAATCTTCAAAAGTCAACAATGTACTTCAGATTTCTTGCATTTCAGTATCTTAAGACAGAAATACTTTGAATGGCCAGAAATTTTTTTAGAATAATGCATTTGTCTCTGTGAGTTTTCTACCCAATATTTCCTAGAATATATAAATCAAGCTGGTCATAATGTCCACATAGTATTTAATTTTGTAATACCTCCAAAAGAGCATCAAATTTTTCTGCTGCTGGGTTTTGAGGGCTTTTTTTTTTTTTTTAGGTGATGTCTGATTTTGAGGGGAGTATATATCTGCATTAGTGATTCTGTATTAAAAACATGAGAATGACTTTTGTGATTCCCTAAGATTCTTTATACCATTAGTTGTTGGGAGATAACGGACATGTGAGCAATCCTACACATGTGCACGCTTCGGCAAGGACATAGAACAAAGAACTCAGCAAACAACTCCAGGAGATGGTTTGGGCGGAGAAAGACATTGACTGTGGTGCTTATTATCCAATCATGAGAAGGCCTGAAGCGCGTGGATGAAGCTAACTATCCAATCATAAGGATCGTACCACGTACCGTTCGTGTGCACAGGAGAAACCTATAAAAGGGCTTGCTTAGCTTCAATAAATGGGCATTGCTTGATCATACTGGTCGTGTGCGTGTCCATAGCTCCCGCATCTGGCACCTGAACAGGGACCCTCAAGATTGGCACAAGTCTTTGCTGAGGACTCGACGGAGGTGCAATCGAGGGTGGAAGGCCGGTCGAAACTGATCCAGACTCTGTCACGGAGTCTGAAGGTGAGAAGCAGAGTGCTGTAATTTGGGTTGAAGATCCGCAAAAAGAAGAGGCGGCCGAGGAGGAATGGGGTCTGTTCTCGGCAGGGGCGAGCAAGCAGTGAAAGTCCTCCAAGATATCCTCTCCATGAGAGGGATAAAATACGATGTCCACCTGAAAGGCTTGGTGCAATGGAGCTGGGAAAGAGGACTTATCTCCAGTGCAGGTCTCATATTTGAGATATCTACCTGGGAATCCATACGAAAAAAGCTTTGGGATGTGATCAGTGAGGGGGGAAGGTCGGTAGAAGAAGTGAGTGACTATCCCGTTCTCCGGAAGCTGATTCGCGAGACAATAGAGGAGCTGAGCGACGACCACGTGGCTGGCGACCGCACGGCTGGTCCTTCCACCTTTGCAGCGGTAGAAGCGGCTTCTGGCTCTGATACGCCGCCTCCGGTGCCTGCGCCGCTGGCAGATCCCATCGCATTATGTCAGCCGAAAAACCCGTTTGCTTCATCAGTCGCGCTGGCGGGGCCGCGGCAGGCAACAGGGCTTAGACCGGGAGCTGCGCAGGCGGGAGCGGGCGATGCTGGAAGCGCGCCTGACGCTGCGCGAGAGGAGAGTGAGGAGAGACTGGGGGAGTCCCAGGAGCCCAGCGGTGGGCAGAGCATGGATGGGAACGTGGGCGGAACCGATGTATCACCTCCTGCGCCTTCCTCACAGGGAGAGAAAACCCCCGCCTCACAAGTCGGCGTTTCAAAGAAACTTCGCTCTTGCAACTTATAGACAAGGTTGAAAAACTGGCTGCAACACGGGAGGAGAAGATGGAGCACAGATCGTGTACCTTTTCATCTGGCAAGCAACTGCAACTATCTGCTCCTGATCCGCCACATGAGAATTCAGTTCCAGTACCTGCTTCTAATCCATTCTTGCTATCACCACAGGCGGAGACTGCGCTTCCTCTGCCTCACCCTACAACTTCACATCTTTTTTCTTCACAGGTGTAGAGTGCGTCTGTGACCACACGTTGATGGAAAGGGATTATTAGAGATGCTATAGTGGAGGGGTCTTTTATTCTTGAAAGCGTACAAGCGTTTCCTGTTTCTATTAATAGTGTTAGTGGTACTAATGAATGGGATCCTTTAGATTGGAAATGGCTTGAAAAGGCTAGAGCTTCAGTAATGCAAAATGGTCTTCATCATCAATTAACAAAACAAATTATTAAATATATTTTTTCATCATCACTGTTAATTCCAAAATATATTGATCAAATAGCAGCAGTTGTATTAACTCCATCTCAAAAAATTCCTCTTGTGGATGCGAAGGGCATTGTTGCCTCTTGCCCATCCTGTCAAAAAATAGGGTTTGGCCTGGGAACAGGAGTTAACCCACAGGGCCTATCACCTTTGCAATTATGGCAAATGGATGTTACTCACATAGCAGAATTTGGTAGGTTAAAATATGTACACGTTGTTATTGATACCTTCTCCATGACTATTTGGGCTACAGCTCAAGCTGGAGAGACAGCTAAACATGTTGAAAAACACCTATATAGTTCTTTTGCTGTACTTGGAGTGCCAAGAAAGATCAAAATAGACAATGGTTCAGCATATATTTCTGAACGCTTCCAACGCTTCTGTATCTTATGGGGTATTAAACACTGCACAGGAATTCCACACCCTCCCACTGGACAAGCAATCATCGAATGAGCTCATTAAACTCTGAAGCAAATGCTTCAAAAACAAAAAGGGGGAATGTCAGGTATGATGCCAGCTGAACGATTAAATAAAGTTTTACATGTTTTGAATTTTTTGAGGCTTACAGGAGAACGTCAGGAACCACCAATGATGATTCACAGTTTAGCAATAAAGGGTGATGCTGAACAATCTATGGGCACACAGCAACTGTTAAGTTATGTTCAAAAACTTAAATACTGGGCAATGGGAAGGACCTGTTAAAGTACAGTTAACAGACAGAGGTTATATGTGTGCTTACAGATCATGGCTTGCGGTGGGTTCCATCTCGCTGGGTGAGGCCTTGGAAAGAAGGTCAAGCTCACAATCCTAAGCCTTGCAATGGTTCTAAGTGATTAATGTTCATACATTCTGAATGTGTTTGTTGAAGTCCCTTCCAAACCAGTAGGGGCCCAAGTTACATAGGAAAGTTAACTATGTTCACAGGATAGTTGAAGAAGTTGTTACAAGGGGGAATTGTTTGAATTGTTATAATTGTTATATTTGTTATTATTTTGCCATGCTTAGTTTGTTGTATTAACAATCGTTGCAAAAAAGCCCGCACGGAATGTGGATTGCTCAAAAACAAAAAGAGGGATATGTTGGGATATAATGGACATGTGAGCAATCCTACACATGTGCACGCCTCAGCAAGGACATAGAACAAAGAACTCAGCAAACAACTCCAGGAGATGGGTTGGGCGGAGAATGACATTGACTGTGGCGCTTATTATCCAATCGTAAGAAGGCTTGAAGAGCGTGGACAAAGCTAACTATCCAATCATAAGGATTGTACCACGTACCGTTCGTGTGCACAGGAGAAACCTATAAAAGGGCTTGCTTACCTTCAATAAATGGGCATTGCTTGATCATACTGGTCGTGTGCGTGTCCATAGCTCCCGCAGTTAGTCTGTCTCTAGCAACATTCAACAGCATATGTCCAGGGGCCAGCATCTAGTGCTCTCCCAGCCACCATCACTCTGTGGAGTATTCAGCATCCTAATTCTATGGAAAACAGTTCTACATCTTAATTACACTCTGTGACACCTGAGTCAGTTCTGTTCCAACTGAAGATTCCTACTTTATTTAATCCTTTTTCATATGGAGCCAAATAATATCATCCTCATTTCCCTTCTTTCTACATTTCAGAGAACAACTATACATCAGTAGCAGAGATTTCTTCTCACTTTTCAAAGCTGACTTCCAGTTACTTCCATCATGACATTAATTTATTTCTTCTAGGGACTTATGTGTATGTAAAACATACATATTTGTTTTACACAAATAGTTATTGCCAAAGAGAAGACTACTAAAGACACTAGGGGTTTAGTTTCTGTTTTAAATATTTTAAAATATAAAAACATTATAACAAGTATAGAAGATAAGCCATAAGACCAATATCCTGCATAAAGAACAGGTAAAAGCAGATGCCTTGGCAAGAGTGCCAAAACATAATGCAATATATATGATTTTTCTCCCTATGTCTAGGCTTCCAAATTTAGATCTCTACATGATAAAATTCAGCTAAATTTCAATACATTTTACAGTAGTCAATTCTGTACTCATTTATTCAATATAAATTGAAGTTTGGCAGAATAATACAAGACTGTGTCCCGGCATCTGATTCTTTTAAAAAGTAAGATGTAAGTAACAAAAAGAAAATTAGAAACATCAGAGATAAGATTCTTGAAAAACTGCTAGTTTGCTTGAACCATTTTACAAAGGTTCTCAAAAAACCAAATTAAATTATACCAGGACCTGGAAAATATTTAGGAAAGCAGAGATCGTCATTGGCGATAACAATTCTAATAGATAAAAGTATTCCACAAACTCTCAGCGTCCAGAATCCTACAAGCAAAAGGAGCCAAAGGACAAATACCCTCTATTTTATTTATTTTTTTTTGTCAAATACAGGTCAACCTTATTTTGTGCTCCTGTCTTTTTCTTATTTATGAAAAAGGAAAATTATTAGGCATTTGATGAGTGTGAACTTGAAACTGCCAGTACTGTCTGTAAGCACTGTGTAACAGTTGACACATCTGAACAGAAACAGTCATCACTTTACAGGAAAAAAAAAAATCTTTCCTCTTAAAACACCACATTTTAAACCAACTATGCAGTGCTAGAATCTGCTTGGACATGTTCTCATGTGACATCTGAATTGAAGATAGGCGGAGAATATTCACAGACCTGATCAAAAGTTCATGGAAGTAGTGTATCCAGAAGACAACTGCTATGATTCATGTAAAAAGATCGTAGAGACAATCATCCATTTGAGAAAAAAATCCAGTTGCAAAGGAATTCTAAGCTCATTTTAAAATACCAAATTTCACAAAATATTTATTTCCTACTTTTTCCATGTTCTGCGTAATAACATTTAAATATTTTATAGAATGTTATCTATTCAAAAGAATTTTGAACCATAGCCTATATTCCTGTAGAAACACATGGTGAATGCAAATAGATTTGGACAATCTGCACCACTATTCCATGATTTCACCAAAGATCTCTTACCTCTGTGCTTTCAGCTTAGGATAATTGTTTGCACAATATTTTTATACTTTGCCTGTAACACTACACAACCAAATATAAACAATTTATACAACATTTTAATATTTCTTGGAAATAGCCATTATTTTTGGAATAGATTGGCTAACTCTTGCTTGTTTTGCACTTAAGCAAAAGAAAATTCTATATGTGTTGATTTCACTTCTAGCAAGCAAAGTGATCTGAAAGACCTATTAGGATTTGACTTTAAACTGACTAAAACTTACTCCAGAACCATAGAAATATGCTCTGTTTTTCATTCACTACAATGTCTTCTACCATGTAGTCGGCAGTTTTCAACAAAAACACTTGTAACTGCAGAAAGTTCAGCCAAGAAGCAATTAGCAATCCCACCTCAACTCTAGTCCAAACAATGTACTTGTAATTACGAAAGAGACAAATACTAAGATTAACAAAGTAAATCCACCACTGAACAGCAACCTTTCTTCCACCAGTAATTCTTATGGATAAACAGGCATTTTACCAGATTACCATAATGATTTAGTTTCTGAAAATACTGTGCATTTAGATCCAGGGTTCACTTTGTTTCATTGCTAGTCACAACACAAGGGCTCATCTAGAACTAGAAACAAGTTAAAGATTAGTTATTGGTTTAAGCACTGGAAAAAAAAAATCAAAACCAAAAACAAACAAACAAACAAAAACCACAAAAAAAACCCCAACCATGATAGACTTGCTTTGGTGGGTTTGGGACCTGAGTATAGGATATGGAAGTGATGAGACTAAGACTTCTACATAGTTTATGCCAGAAAATCGCTTGCTGTAGGAGACCCACCTCTCCTTACTGGCCAGCTACACACAGTGTAAAACAGAATTAGTCCTCTGCTTTGCCTGTCAGAGCCTGTACTTCCAATAACAAATCTCACATTACAGCCCTGGCAGTAAGCAGGGCTACCTTGCAGTAGTTCTTATTTGTCACTTTGGGGGAGCACAGATTGGAATCGGTTGTGAAATAGCCACAACAGTGGTAGACAAACTTCATGAAGCTTAAGGACATAATTCCTTATAGTTTGAGGGTCTTCTGGAAGTCCTTCACTTTTTAATCTGGTTATCAATATAGGATGCATTTTACTCAAGTCCATAATTTCACAAGGCAGTTTTATTTGCAAATTTTGTGTTGTCTGAAAAAAGGGCAACAAGAACTATAATGACTCAATTGAGAAGAAAGCTTCATCAAATGTGTGGGATTTGCCCTTTAATTGTAAAATTATTTTAAATAAATTGATTCCACATCAATGTCTGTAATATGAATTGTTTCCACTATCAAACAGATATGTGGGGGTTTTTTTTGTAATTTACTCTTTTGTAGTTCATCTCCAATTACTTATAACAATGACTTTTTGTTCCTTCGGTCTCATTTGATATCCCAGACCTAGACACCATTATAATCTTTCTGCTGTTTTTTTACTCATCATCATCATTTGTGACATCTGACATTGAGTCTCACAGTGGTAGGAAAAAAAAAAAAAGGATGCTGTCAACTATTTTTTTAGGAATTATCAGATAATGTATGATCCTGAGAAACTAGAGATGTAAATACATTTTAGTAAGCATTTAGTGAAACAGTTTTCTTTAGCACTGACATGAATAAATATGATATCCTTATAAATTATGATCTCAAAACTAGACTCATGGGGATTCAAACACTCTCATCAAAAAAGATTATTAAAGTCCCCAATGGAGGACTGACCTGAGACAGGAGGCGGCCAATACACTGTGAAAGAATACACTAGCAAATAGGGAATATATTAGTACAATCCACTTATCTTTATGGCGTTTAGAGATAGACTTATGTAAAACCTTTAAATTGAAAAGGTTTTCTGAGGAATGTAAAAGTATTTGAGCTACTTTTATTGTTTGTTTTTTTTTTGTTGTTGTTTGTTTCATTTTGTTTTGCATGGTTTGTTGCTTTTTTTTTTAAAGAGAATTTTAAGTGGGAACTCAGAAATGAGGGTCATTAGTAGTCAGCAATTTCAGGGTTTTTTTTCAAGCTTCCTTGTACTCTGTTTAATAACAGGAGGACACTGTCAAACCTGAATATCATTTAGGTGAAACTCAAAACTGTAGTTCCATCTGTGCATTTCTCCCTTCAGACAGATTGCAGAGCTCTGACATATCAGCTGAATTGTCATGGCAAAAATAAGCATAAAAAGCATTTTATGAAATAGAACTCATGTCTAATACAGAGCCATCTACTTCAATTTTTTATAAATCTTAATGACCATACATTAGCGCATACTACCCTCCTTTAATCACTATTTGCTATTATATTAAATTTGCAGTAAGTAAATGCATTTGAGTTCTTCTGAGTTGAAGATGAGACATTCTGTAATGTAAGTGAAATTGCTTAATAGCTATCTGCAAATCATACGTTTCAGATTACTTTCTCCACAGAAAAAAAAAGCAAATCAAATTACTTCATTTAGTATCAGTTCCTACACTGATAATAGTTTTTTAATTTGCAGTGTAGCGCTTTCTGTTCCAGAATTTTCATCTCAGACAAATGATGCTATAAAATACTTTGTTTCTCCCTTTAACAATGTCATTATTCAGTTCATTTGTAACTCCTATTATCCTGCATTCGGAGGTAAATTGTCAGTGAATTCAGTCACTTGTGACGTGTAATATCACAGTTTAATCTAATGCAGAAAACAGAAAAAAGATAAGAAAAAAATTACATGGTGAATAATTATAATTATAAACTCTCACTGTGCAATAGGGATTTATAATAAATGTATAGTCGGTGAGAAACATCTGGGGTTTGTTTTTGTGGAATGTTCTGTAAGCAGTACTAGATGTGAAGGATAAAAATGTAAAAGTTATTGCCACAGCACTTCATGTAATATGACAATCTATAGAGAAACTGCTGTTTGACCCTTCTCTTAGAAACTCTATACAGGTTAGTCTATCAAATCAGGTGCACATCACCATCTTATCTCTCACTTTCTACTGCTGCATCACACATCCCACTGTCCCTCTGTGGGACAGTGATAATTACTTAGAGATAGCTAGCAATGGCTGACAGTTTGCAGAATTCAGAATAGCAGCATTTCCTTCTAAAAGGCATTTTTCCCTTCTGAATATGGTAGAGAAAACACATAGTATCATCTACACCAGTGACACACACTGGCCAGGCTGTCCACACAAGACGTCCACTGGTGCCCTGCTCAAAACAAAAATGATACTGAACGACATTTTATTGTTTGTGTATCTTATAATTATTTGTTACTACTAAAAGCAATCCTTTGCTTTTGTTTGTCAAACGGTTTTCCCACCAAAGTTTCAGTCCTTCATTTTGGTTGCAAACCACAGTTCCCTGTTGAACTGGAAGTGTGAGACTCTTGCATGCAGAAATCATTCAGAGGCAGAATGAGCTGGGCTACGGTGGGTACGTTGTATCAGCACTGTGCATTAACACCCTACTAGGTTCACTCAGTGACCTAAACAGATACTACAGTTCCCTGGGGAAAGAACCACCATTACCAAAACTGTTGTTGTTACTACCTAATCTTGCTAGTTGATTAAATATCTGTTTAAGAACTCATTTCATTCCAACATGGCTCTTACCATTTTTAGATTAGTGATTCAGCCCGTTTTTCTGCAATGAAGTGAAAAAGAAATGTTAACTATTGCCTAAATTGCTGGAAGAATACATGTAAAACACACATTTACTTGGCAAAAATATAATTGATTACATGTTTAATCCTGTATACATGAGGGAACAGTAGGCCTACAGAAAAAAACAAACAGCAATATAAAGTTCAGTAATGCTATTTATTTATGCATACACAAGTTTTCATCTGATCTAAAATTATTCTGATATTTTTGAAATTTGTCTTTGAAGACTATAAATCTAAATGTACATTTTCCACTATTTCTATGTTTCTACAGTCATGTAATTCACAATGAAGTACAGAGGAAACTCCACATGAAAGAAACCCAAAAAGTTCTATTTACACATTGTTTGAATTGCATTGAAGTGACAGCAAAGTTTTTCAAAACAGTCTCAAAGAAGCAGCAAAAGTTTTTGTTTGAGCAAAGCTTTCCTGTTTGCTTTTTAAATATTGTCTGAGGCCTCGAAACCCCTGTCTCCCCCTTCTCAGTGTATCTCACAAGAGGCTCTTGCACTCACCACTTGGGAATAAGCACCACACAACTCTCTATTTTGTCTTACAATTCAGAAAAGTCCCATAAGTTGACTAATGAGTCGTACCCAGGAACAATTATTTTTTTTCTTGTGCACTGTAGCTTATTAAAGAAGCTGCAGTTACATTATCACACCTCTATTGCTCATAGCTATTATTTATGCATGTTTTATTTACTTAGAGAAACACAGATATTTACATCTTTTACGGACACTAAGGCAAGAGTACAGTTAGAAAAATATTGTTACAAAACATGGGGCTACAGCTTTTATCAAATGCTTACAAAGCCTTACAACTTTGCATACAACAACCTGATGATGCTGTAGTCGGGTGAGCAAGCAAAATGTGTGTATTTGAGATAACATCAACTGCTATTAAAAATTCTCCAAAACTGAACCCAAAAACCAGTGTTCAACAGTAAAGAGGTTTGAACCAACTGTTGCAAAAACAGTACTACTGATCTTCCTAGTGTGATTAATATTTAAAAGTACAAAATAAAGGGTTTTTTCAAGGCTCCCAGACTGCAAAAGTCACCCATGATGCAGTTAGGGACAGAACAGTGTCCAGGATGATACCTGCTATACCTTTAGAAACTCAGAGAAGGAGCTACGTGTTCCTAGCTTGTGCGCAGGACGGTTGGTTAACCACAAAGGTCTACGGTTCCTCTCAGTGATAGCACTGAAGAGGAGCTTGTTCTACTTCGTCACCCAGACAACTAAACATCAATTTCAATTACCTTTGTCTTTTCTTATTTCACATGAATCATTTATTTAGAGGTGGTTGTTTTGTTTAGTGGTATCAGTGGTGTTCTAGATATAGTATTTGAACAAGATTAGATTTTAGAACTAAAGCCCCACATTACATTATGAATCATGTAATAATAAACATGATATCTGACAATATTATTCTTATTAATGCTAACAAAAAACACCAGTAGTAAAGGACCATGTTACTTATTACACAATATCTTTTATAGGGTAGTGGCATCTTATACTGGGAAAAAAAATTTCAAATTCTTCAATCCATATCTTTTCCTTTCAGATTACTTTTAAATAAAAGATGTCGTACTGCAGTACAACTTTATATGCTGTGTAAAGCTCCTTAATCCAGACATTATGATGTGCTTTTTACAGCGGATGTCTGAAATTTCTTTGCCATACATTGGCTCTCCAGCAAACATAATAAGGAAGGCAAACTCATTACAGGAACCCTAGGGACATCTTAAGAAGGTACAGATCCACAAACACAGTTTTCTTAGGCATCATAGAGAAATGAAGATGCTCATACACACGCCTAGAAGCAACATTTTATACATGTTTGAGAAAGGAATATAATTGGGAAAGGTGTATTTATGAATTAATAGCAAGTTAGAACATTGACAAGTATTAGAATCCTAAGCGATTTTTTAAAAGTCAGCTATGCACTACACAGCCAAATCTTTATTGCTTATGGGCTCATGATTAGTCATCATTTTTGCTATACAGTTATAATGAAATTTACTGAAGATTGTCTTGCAGGACAGTGATAAAACTGAGTTTTCTTTCTATTATAAAAGTTCTGTATGTCAGGTACAAAATAAATGTGTGAATTCATTTAAGACTGGAAAAATAGAGTAAATACAATTTAAATAAACTGAGCAAATAGCAGAAAACCATTATCACACAGAGTAATTTCATTTTCAAAATGATCATAATAATACACACCATCCTACAAAATTTGTTTCTGATGACTTCTGGTTTTCTCAAGCTTGCTTAAGCTTTAAATTAATTTTAAGTGTAAAGCAAATAAGAGAGAAGTTTAACTTTTCAATTTTTTAAGATATTAAAAACCCCAAAATTTGTCAAAAGACTTAGCCACGTATTTGCTTAACTTTAATTTGGGGAAAATACACAAAACATACAATCTACTAAATTCATTACTACAACAGACAAAGTTAATTTCTCTGAAATTCAATTACAAAGAAATTATTTGAGCAACTTAATATTTGACAATCTACAAATAATTTCAGTTAACAAGGGAGTTTTATGAAGTAACTTTATGCCACATTTTGTTTTTGTGAGATCATGTTCAGCCTAAGCATTTTTACTAAGCTCATTATTACTATGGTATTGCAACCTATTTTAAAAAGCTCTTCTTACATGCAATGCAATTTGACTCAATTGCTCAGAAAGATAAGAATATACACTTTTTTAAATAGGAGTGATTATAATTTGCTTCTAAACTAGCAGAGCACAGCAGCTCAGGATCTAAACTAAAACCATATTCTCTACATTCACATCAGGGAACTCCAACTTTATACCACTTACAAAGCTGCAGATTACTGAACTTTAACAGAAGTTAGATGGATCCAGCTTCAGGAATCACTGCTCTTGGAAGACTGCACAATCCATTTTGTGCTTTTTTTGAAATACTAAAGTGCATTACAGAGGCGAGTCACTCTAGATTCTCAGAATTTATTCCCATTAAAATCAATACAAGATTTACTATTAACTTCTAAGAAGATAGAGCTAAACTAGTAAGTATTTTTGAATTTGCCCTTTCAGAAACAACATGGATTTACCATTTGCTTCCTTTGGGAAAGAGGCAGATAGTGCCAATTTTAACAAATTTCAGACAAATTTTAACATCTTTATTTAGACTAATTTTCCACTTAAGTGAAAATTGTACATGAATATAATTCATTAATTGATTAAGCATCTGGGTATTCAATGCCCTGATTAAAGAAAAAAAGAAGAAAAGGTGTTACTTTGTTGTTTAGAAGCCTTCAGTTTCAGTATGCCTAGGACTACAGAGGGAAACCTAGCATGTTTCACAGTATGTCCAAGGAAACATCAGAAAATTTTAAAAATGTTTATATTTGCATTTAAGATTTGAACATAATAACATCTAAAATCATTTGTCTATTAGGCACATACTCCCTTGTGGGTAAAATGTCTTATGGAAAGTAGAATTATAACTGAAAAATAACAATTAAAACAGAGATGGGAATTTATCAGGACAAAGGAAGCCTTTCACAGGTTCAAATACTGAAATCTACAAAATTTGGTCTAAAAATAGATACCCTTTCACTGCTATTACTAGATGAATTGCTTTTTCTTAGAGCTGCCAAATATACATATGGAACAGTGTAAATGTCTAGGAAACTGTAATTAAACAGGACATTTAAAGTCAAAGCCATTAGGCCCTCGCAACTCCTGTTTCTTTCTTGACAGAAATTACTGAGCACGTAGAAAATGTGAATAAGACAACTGTGAGGTTAAAAAGTAGATGGAGAAAACAGGGCTGCTGGGTAGAATTACTGAAATAGAGCGAATACCAGAAGTAATGCATATTGTAGTTATTAAGGCCCTATATATGTTAAAAGAAAATACACCCTAGATTACAATTAGCTTATTTTGTGTTTGATGCCTTTATGGTTTCATTTGGTTGGGGATGAGCATAGTATGAGCTCTTCTGTATATGAAATAGAATGAATATAATGATTTCAATAGCTGAGGTACTAAACATCATTTGGTGATTTTACTAATTCATTGATTCTAATTTTATGGCTGTGAAATATTTAGTGTTTGTGTTTCAACATTTCTTTTCTAATGTGAAAAAACCACTGTATGTGAAGGTACCATAAATGAACTCTATGAAATAATTAAATTCCACATACCTTGAATCTAGGAGCACACTAAAGAGCAGTTGAGTGCCCTCTTTGTTATCACAGGCAGTATAAAGCATTATACAGTGCTGACAAGACTAAAGGAAAATCATTCTCAAAACTGTAAGGAGCTACGTGTTGCAAAATGTTTTTCTGCTTTGTTTTGGGGGTTAGTGGGCTGTTTACTTGTTTTAGGTGCTGGTTTCTATCTTTGATTATCTCTGTTATTCAGACAGACCGATGCTGTTTTGAGTAGAATACTTTTTCCAAAACTGCAGACAAGTATTCATTATAATAGTTGGCCTCATATGTGCAGTGGTTTCAGGGACTGCCTATTGATTTCATAGCTGTACATACAGACCTCAGCCTTTCATGTGAATCCGAGAAGATTTCTGTATTAGAAGCTGTTCAGATGGGGTTTTCTTCTTAAGGACAGCAATCCATGCACAATGTCTGTAGACAGTTGGTCTTCAGAAATCTGTCTGCTCACTTATCATCAAACTACTTTTTATGGATCAGTGGTAAAGTATAAAGATCAAATATAAAATGACTTACAGTATAGTTCAGGGGAGAGAAGAACCACAAAAGATCACCTACCATCTCTGTGGAGGTCTACATTTTGTTACAGGCCATATTCTGCTATTCTTTAGCAGTACTTAGCAGAGAAAGAGTAGCAATATCTATCCTCAAATGAAGGAACAATACTAAGTGGCCTTTCAGTAGAACTGAAAGGTCAGTCCTAACTGGGATAACTATTCGTTTCAGCCACTGAAAGGACACACATCCTGCCTGTCAACGGTGCTTATCTGGTTTATCCTATAGCAAATTAATCTTGCTATACAAGGAAGTGGGCTAGCAGCCATTAGTCAGTGAACCATGACACTTCTGCACTCTGCATGTAAAATAACTTACTCAACAGAAGCCTGTAAAGCAGAATGTGTGACAGTCACACAGCCTGCACTGAGCAGACTACAAAGGTTTCTACCTTGCAGTATGGTTAGGAGTAGATGAGTCCCTGAAGGAACCTCTGAAGGAAAGTTGCCTACCTGTACTCAAGGTCCTAAAATGCCTAATCTTAAGGGGATACAATAGCAACATGCCCTCTTACCTGGAAACCCCAAGTAGTCACTATTTTTAAAGGAGAGACTTGTATCAGGCATTTAGATGATACCAAGGGTCCAAAATTCACGCTGAAATTTATATATTGAAGCAATCTTCAACTATACTATAATCTTAAGAATCAGACCATGAAAGGAACAAAAGTTATATCTTTGAATAGGTGTGACTGATTTACAGTTGAGAACTCACTGTATTTTTGCTTGTCCACTGGTTCGCTATCAGTTATGTGCTATCCTACTGTGAGCATTTTTTTTAGCTCTGTGAGCTCATCTGCAAAATGTAACTGGTATGTATGAGTCTTTCTGTTACCTTAAATGAAATAGGAAAAAAGAAGAGAGTTCATTAACTCAAGACTCTCAAAATACATGGGGAGTAATACTGGAGGGTGGAAGAGGTGACCAGGGAATATTTCACAAAAATCTTAATTTCAGCACTTTTTAAGTTCTTGGAGCTTCCCCTGGCAACAGTTCTTTAACACAATATTTTATGTGAAGCACTACATCATATGTTGTTCTGTTAATACTAAATGTACCATGCAATTCTTATAATATTAATAAAATAAAAATGCATCCCCACCTTTAGCCAGTTGTGTCTGACAGCAAATGATTTAAATCTTGGCTGTCCCATGAAGCATTCTAAGCAGAAAAGATGAAATATGTAAATGAGATAATTAGTCTGGAGATGAGACAATTGATGCAGACGTACATCTATGCATGTAGATTTGGGGGATAAGGAAAAGGCCAAGTGCTTTCCCTTAAGCCTCTGAGAGCTGTGCTACAGATTTATTAAGAAGGAAGATTTCAAAACAACTACTTCATTGCAAACCAATTAAAATCTGAATTATACTGTCTTAAATTTTGAAAAGCTGTCAAACCTACAGATAATTCCTCAGACCTCAATGCTACAATGCACATGCAATCTATTTTTACGTTGACATGCAATAACATATAACACAATGTGCTATAGGATAAAAACAGCACATACATATTGCAGTATAGTTAATACAGCCAAATTTTATCTTTAAAATATAGTTCTAGCTAATGTGCTTACACGTGTTCTATTCTTTACGTGTGTTTATATGTGGATTGTAAACTGGTTCCATTTGTCCTGTAATAGTAATACACTGGAAGCGTAACAGGAATGTGAAATTAGAGCTCTGAAGTGGTAGAATTTGACTGTTATTACTGAAAATATGAGGTCTGGACTTCTTTTGTTAAATGCTTCATATCAACTTAATTCTGTTGCCACTGAAGGGTCTGATTTTATTGAGGGTTCAGTCTTTCCAGACACACTAGCCTTGTGCTAGAGATCTTGTAGGGTGCATACATTCTCCTGGCTGTAGATCTGCAGAGACAGCACATATGGTTGGGGATTCTGTGAAGCATAGGTATTTCTAAAAAATTTAAATTTAATTTTACTCCACAGACTATTTTTGTCTCTAAACCCAGGGTTTAGAGTAGTGTTTGCTGTGTGGCTTACTGTAGAATAAGGAAGCTTTCCTTTTTCCAACTATTTCACTAGTATTCAGAACACTTGATGAAAGCGTGTATCCTACTGTGCTCAAGATCAGAGAGAGGTTAGAGCTTTCTGAATTTAAGGGGTTTTGGTTTTCACTATTGTTGGTCCTCAGCAAGAGAGATTTAGAAGTTTCTTTGAGCAATATTCACCATGCTACATATAGCTATCTTGATACAAGTATTTTGTACATTTAAAATATTAGTCCAAAACTTCAGCTGGCATAAACCAATATAAATCACATAGTAATTGACAGAGGGACCTCTGTCCTTGTGCAATTAATGTTTTTGTTGGATTATTGTAAATACAGGAATTACAGAGCAAGTAGAGTACAGAAGTATGAACAGTATAAATGGTGCCATTGATCTTCTAAAGAGTAAAAAGGGAAATAATGGGAGACAAGAGTGTGAAGCTAGAGCTTGACCACCCCATTTGTTAGAGAAGTAACTAGAAAACTCACACCATAATCCACAGTAGATGCTACAGGGCTACAGATAAGAGAGAGGGTGTAGGAAACAGGTCAGAAGCAGCAGATCCGTGTTTCATTGGGAGTGCACAAAGTTGCCGGCAAATGTGCCCCCACCCCCCCCCATTACTTAGGGTCGGTTCATTTTGTGCTGTGTTCATGACAGAAATTTAGAATAATGTAATGCAATCTCATGAATGCATCATTAACTTCTGCAGGTGCATTTGGGAAAGCATGATAGAATTGCTTTACAAGAAATATAGACAATTAATTTCAATGATGTTAGACCACATGGTGTCACAGTTCCTCTGCAAAGCATTTTAAAACTATACTGCTCTTATAAGCTATCATTACAGACACACCACCTTTTCATCATCATTTGAAAATACAAAATATATTCACAAAAGAAGAAATAAGGCTAAGAAAAAATATGAACCACAGAAAAATACAAATATTGATTTAGAAATATCCAGTGTTTTCAAACTTGCATCCTTCTGTGGTTGTCTGACCACAGCAAACTGAATACTGTAAAGATCATCACCATTTATAGTTATGAATAAAGACAGTGGTTTTAATAGTCACTTTTTCCACAGAAAAGCTCAGCTCAAGTGAGAAAGCTCCATTTCTCCATTTAATTAAACAGAAGATGGGGTTTTTTTTTCAAGATCTTGGAAACCACCAGTGCCTACTGTTCTCATTCTTTGGAGAAAAAGATTTAGTCAGCAATATTCAGCAGCACCAACTGTGCCCCCAAGTGTTCCTTATCTTAGTAGAGTCTTTTTAATTACAGGAGATGTATTTCTGTAATATCCTTTGATCCAGAAAACATCACTGAGCCAAGATTTGACAAATTAGTTCTTCCCATTTTCCTTTTATTTTTCCCTAGCTCTCACCAACTGCTTCCCCCCACTGTTGGCAATTTCCATTTGCTTATATTTTCCTATTCCCTTTCTCTGCTTTCTTTCTCAAGGGATACTGGTCCTTCTATTCAATTGGAGGATGTTTGCTCTAAAAATATAATCTGAGGTGGATGAAGACCACAAACCAGAACAGTGTTTGTGAATTTTGGCATTCCTCTAAATAAATATGTATGAAGAACACTAACCCTGTTGATAGTAGGTTTGGGTAGCTGTGGAGACAATGGCCGGTAAAGTCACAAACAGAGTTTTAGTACTGGGTTCAAGGCCTATCTTCTTACTTTTCTTACTGTCCTGGTTTTGTGAAACATGAAACCTGAGCATACCGTAAACGATATGGAATAAGGGGTGGGTAGTGTCCTGGTTTTGGCTGGGATGGAGTCAATTTTTCTTCTTAGTAGAGAGAATAGTACTGTGTTTTGGATTCAGTATAGGATTTGCTATGAGAAAAATTCTGATAATACACTGATGTTTTCAGCTGTTGCTAAGAGATCAAGGACTCTCCAAATCCCCATGTCTTGCCCATGCAAAGGTGTACAGGAAGCTGGGAGGGAGCATAGCCAGAGCAATGAAAGCAAACTGGCCAATGAAATATTCCATATCACATAACGTCATGAGCAGTATATAGAAGAGGCTTGGCCAGGAGGGGGAGATTCTAGCTTCCAGGATTGTGGTTTTGGGATCTTCTCCTGCCTGGGATCACTAGCTGGGAATGGACTGGGGATCAGTCAGCAGGTGGTGAGCAATCGCATTGTACATTACCCATTTGTATTTTCTATTATTATTATTACTATTATTATTTTATTTTCATTATTAAACTTTTTATCTAAACCAATAAGTCTTCTTTGTCTTTACCCTTTAGGTCTCTCCCTCATGCTCTGGGCTCGGGAGGGTGAATGAGCAGCTGCTTGGTGCTTGGCTGCCGGCCAGGTTTAGACCACGACACATACCTATAGGTATACCATGCATACTCGTATTTAAGGCACTGGTAAAAATGCTTATAGTTACTGACACCTAAATACCTGTCTAATCACAACCTCTGTGTTCCTTATAATAAATGGAAACAGATGAGGAAATGAATTTGGTGAACATTGGGGTGTCTGTGGTTTTAAGCTATTTACTACTAATGTTTTAACCTGGCATAGAAACCTAACAGCTGATGAAACCTCCTTGCTTCATCCAGGCCGTTTTCATCATGATACCATGTATTTTTCATGTGTGAAAAAATGTATTAGTTGTGACATGCTATCATTCTTTCGTGTTGCTGTTTTGCAAATAGATCATGCTCCCTTTCCACAGAGGTTAACAACTATGCTGAATAAAATGGGGCCAAAGGAGAATTGGAGCAAATAACTTGCTGAGAAATTTCATGATCTGAATTTATGTCAAAGTACAACTGTGAATGCCTACAGCAAAATATAAATTAGAAAATTGTTTTGAAGCCTTCCTTCAAAACTGCAGTTCCCACGCTCTGGTGGTGGTAGTTTTCATCTAGGTTGTTCTCAGACAGCAAGGTACTGGTAACTTTAACATTCCTACTAACACAATGCAACGATTACTAACAAATCTTTATCTAATTTTAAATATATATATTCTGTTGTTGCATTTAAGGTGATGAATTACTTTGGTAAGAGATTAATCCCCTTACGCTCTAGCCAGTCCTCAGAGATCAGAGGGCCTAGGGGCAGCTGGATTTATCTCTTAATAGATATGCCAGTTGAGGCTGTGACTATAGGCCTGACCCAGATGCACGAACAGCCCATATGCTGTAGGTCCGGTTGCATTCAAAATAAGCTGTCAGGTTCACAAATAGTATGGTTTATTTTTATGCAACATCTATAGATTATTTAAGGTTGCCTATGATAAATGCACTAAACTGCAGGTTGGCTACATAGCACTACACACAAAAGAAAAATTATTGCAATCACACCCACTTAATTCCTGGGTAATCCCGTGGTGTAGCGGAGGGCTCAAATCTTTCCAAAAGGTGTCCCTTCATGAGGGGTGTGGGAGCACAAACCTGTCGATCTGTGATTTGGTGTCGGATTATAGTCCCTCTGAGTTAGACACAAACTTGGTGTAGTATTTATCTATGTACCTATGCGTGAGTGGGTGGGACTGTGGTCAAGCCATTATCTTCTGAATAATGACACAGCACATTCCTTGGTGGGAGAGGTGCTCTGGTTTTCATGGGAAAAAGAGGAAGGATGAGAAACAAGGCCAGCTGGCTACTGCAAAAATCTTCCCTTGAAAGAAAGGGGTAGAGCAGGAGATAAATCTGTTCTTGAGAAAAGCAAAAGAATGGGACCACATGGCCTACACCTCACTTTGCATTCTTCCTTGGTGCCATGACAAACACAAATCACTGGACCTCCATCCCATCCTATGCTTGCTCTGGGAACCCTGTGTCAAGGAAATATGTGTTTTACAGATTTCTCACTGTTTTGCTTTTCTCACGCTTCCAAAACCTAACATCTGTACATGCAGCAGTGCCACAGTGCTAAGAAAGCACACTTTGTGCAGTACTCAAACACAGAAGACAACAAATGTTTTCTTAACTATCAGCCAGTCATCTTTCATCAAAACTCATCTCATCCAAACTCCAAACACATTTCAAGTTTCCACAGACCGTTTTAAAGAAGAGATTGTTTCCCTGTGATAAGAAACTTAAGCGACTTCATCACTTGACTAGCTAAACTTCTCAATCCTTCACAACATTAATTTTGTAGGCCTGAAATATATCTTTTTTGCAACACATTTAGGATATAGCCACCTTAAATTCATGTGCATAACTGTCTATGTGCATAGTATGAAATGTATACATAAGCAAAAAAAATAGCTTCAAAACTTGTAAAACCAATCCACAGTAATATTCCCATTACAACTGCCAAGTCTAAAGCTCTGTATAATGCAGGTATGGATGAAGTCTCTCTACTCCATATTAATCTAAACCCTGAGCTATTACTGTTCAACTCAAAACATACTACAGTTATATTGCAAGTACTCTTAAAGTTTTTTTTGACTGCAGATTTACAGTTACAATGAGGTCTCACGTCTGATTAAGGAGTGCATTTCACTCAATACTAAGAGCCTTGGGGTGAACAGCATAGAAAATTTATTGTGAATGTAAAGAAATTACCATATTACTTTTCCATTTAGCTACAGGCATGTGTTCCTTCAGTGCTGCTGAGAAGTTTTAATGATACTACAATATATATATGAAAATTTTTAAAAATATAATGATAAATATGGTAAGAACCCAGTATTTGCCTGCTGAAATAACACACAAATATGTTTAAATAATTTATGAGACTGATTACACAGACTGCCTGAAAACCTTTTCATCATTTCACACTACTAAAAAAGGAAGACTACCTTTACACAGTAAAGAGAAAATATTAAATTTATCACCTCCTTGAAGGAGATAGAGAAAATTCTGGAAATTCTAATGATAATGAAACCCTACAAGAGATTCAGGGATATGAAAACCAACACAGCAAGTTGACTAGCAGAAACATAGCTGAGTAGAAAAAAGCAGCTGCTGTTTGGAAAGAAACAAGAGACCTTTCTAGTTAAAAGTTTTGTAATTGTTTTAAGCAATATTGCAGGCAATACAGCTTAAGCTTCAACAGAATCACTCCTACCAATAGCCTATAAACACTGTGTCATTAGAAAGCATTTAGAGGAAATGATCATCCATACATTAGCTCCTCCAGTACTATATCCAACAGAAGCAGTGAATGCACAAAATCTACCCCTTGTAATAGTCACTGGATGGACTTCACATTTTTAAGAGTCAAGTGTGGTTAAAATATATGTTAAAAGTTACATTCCAGATAATAATGATGATGAAAATGCTGAGCAACCACAGTCTGGATCAGAGTCTTGTAAATATTCACAGAAATAAAATAATCAATTATTTAACTGTAAAAATGTGACTTAGCACCAAAAACCACAAGACTGAACAGAGTAGATATAATCCCTGTCTTGAAGAGTTTACCAATCCAGTAGGCATGTGAGTGATGCTGAAAGGAGCTCCTTATGTCTGCTCCTTTCTAACTATCCTTAGTCACAACATGCAGTTTACTACCAGTGTAATGGGTAAATTGCTTTATCATACACCAACTCACAATAAGCAATTTTAAGAATGTATGCTGTGAGATAGTGAATGATTAAAATTTTGTAATGATTTTTAATATAAAATATATGAAATAGTTTTTACAGTTGATCTCTGAACTTCATGAACTCATAATATAAATACAGTACCTCTCCATTTCTCACTTAAGACCAAACAAACAAAAAAAGACTACATAATCCTGTGGGTAGACGACTCCCAGAGACTTAAGAAAATCTAAAAAAATAAAGAAAAGTATTTTTTTCCAATCTTTTAAATACTCCCAAGACAATCAATCACCAAATGGATGAGAAGGAAAACTCAGGATTTCTCTTTCATGGATCAAGACCAACACAAACTGAGTTGTGCTGTATAACGTATTTATATATGTGTGCTAAGTGCTTTCACATCAGTTAGAAAATCAGTAATCTTCTTGTCTGGTTACTATTTCTATTGATGTGAATGAACAATTGCTCATTCCTCCCTGACAGTCACGTCTTTCCATGAAAAAACAGAACTTCTTTCAGCAGACACTTGTGTTTTCTCTTATGATGTAGCTGCTCCCCAGAAGAGAAACAACTGCACTGCATCCCAACAGCAGAAATCACCGCACAGAACATTTCAGTGCCTCTTTAATTTCTGTTTCCTCAGTTCAGATGTAAAAGTTCCCATCCTATCTTATCATTAAAATACATCTTTCAAGCATACACAAGAGACTAAATAGTACATGCTGAGATAGGCAAAGTTTAAAAGACATCTTCATAAGAGAAAAATGACCTTCCTAACGTTGAATCAACTTCACTGTGCTTTAAATTAGGTTTAACTTCTGGAATGATTATGAATTACTTTCTCACAGATGTGAAAGATGCAAAAAGATATCATAAAATTCCTATCATGATCATCATGTGGAAGACTGATATATCACTTCCTCTTTTGCTTTTCCTCCTATTTCACAGAATCATAGAATGGTTGGGGTTGGAAGGAACCTTAAAGATCACCCAGTCCCAACCCCCCTGCCATGGGCAGGGACACCTTCCACTAGCCCAGGTTGCTCAAAGCCCCGTCCAACCTGGCCTTGAACACTGCCAGGGAGAGGGCAGCCACAGCTGCTCTGGGCAACCTGTGCCAGTGTCTCACCACCCCCAGAGTAAAGAATTTCTTCCTCATATCTAATCTAAATCTACCCCCTTTCAGTTTAAAACATTACTCCTCATCCTATCCCTACACTCCCTGATCAAGAGTCCCTCCCCAGCTTTCCTGTAGCCCCCTTTAAGTACTGGAAGGTTACTATATGGTCTCCCAGAAACCTTCTCTTCTCTAGGCCGAATAACCCCAACTCTCTCAGCCTATACTCAGAAGGGAGGTGCTCCAGGCCCCTGATAATCCTCGTGGCCTCCTCTGGACCCACTCCAGCAGGTCCGTGTCCTTCTGATGTTGGGGGGTCCAGAACTGGACACAGGACTCCAGGTGGGGTCTCATGAGAGCAAAGTAGAGAGGGGAGAATCCCCTCCCTTGACCTGCTGGCCACACTTCTCTTGATGCAGCCCAGGACACGGTTGGCTTTTGGGGCTGCAAGTGCACATTGCTGGCTCATAGTGTTTTCCATCCACTAATATTCCCCAAGTCCTTCTCCACAGGGCTCCTCTCAATCCACTCCTCGCCCAGCCTGTATTTGTGCTTGGGATTGCCCCAACCCATGTGCAGGACCTTGCACTTGTCCCTGTTGAACTTCATGAGGTTTGCACAGACCCACCTCTCCAGCCTGTCCAGGTCCCTCTGGATGGCACATCCCTTTCCTCCGGTGTGTCGACTGCACCACACAGCTTGGTGTCGTCAGTGAACTTGCTGAGGGTGCACTCAATCCCACTGTCCATGTTGGGGCAATAAAGACATTAAATGGCAGCAGCCCCAACACCAACCCCTGAGGCATGCCACTCATCACTGCTCTCCACTTGGACATTGAGCTGTTGACCACAAGTCTTTGAGTGGGACTATCAAGCCAATTTCTTATCCTCCAAGTGGCCCATCCATCAGATCTATGTCTTTGCAATTTAGAGACAAGGATGTCATGTGGGAGAGTGTCAATGCTTTGCACAAGTCCTGGTAGAGGACATCACTTGCTCTTCTTTTATTCACCAATGCTAAAACTTCTTTCTCCCAGTACTCCCCTTTACCTTCTGCATCTTGGGCAGTATGGCTGAAGCCCTTGCCAGTGAAGACTGAGGCAAAAAAAGTAATTGAGTACCTCAGCCTTCTCCATATCCCAGGTAACCAGATATCCTGTTTCCTTCTGGAGAAAACCCATATTTTCCCTAATCTTCCTTTTATCACTGACACACCTATAGAAGCTTTTCTTGTTGCCCTTGATGTCTCTGGACAGATTTAATTCTGTCAGTGCTTTGCCCTTCCTAACCTTATCCCTGGCTAACTGGACAATTTTTCTGTATCCCTCCCAGGCTATCTGTCCTTGCTTCCACCCTCTGTAAGTTTCTTTTTTGTATTTGAGCATGTCCACAAGCTCCTTGTTCATTCATGCAGGACTCCTGGTGGTCTTACCTGACTTCCTCTTTGTTGGATGCATCACTCCTGAGTTTGGAGGAGGTGATCCTTGAATATCAACCAGCTTTCTTGGGCCCCTCTTCCCTCCAGGCCTTTATTCCATGCTACTCTGCCACATAGATCCCCGAAGATGCCAAAGTCTGCTCTCCCGAAGTCCAGGGTAGTGAGTTTGCTGTGCATCCTTCTCATTGCCCTGAGGATTTAGCAGCCTCCATTTCATTTGTGGAATTCAGCATAGTTTGAGCTACACATTGCGACTTTCCACCATCTAAATCATCTATGCTCTCTTTTTTTTTTTTTTTTTTTTCCCCCCTAAAATGTTTCTTTTATCCATTTTTCACTTTAATCATGTCAAACACACTGAATTGTTATTTTTTAAAATTACAATTTTTTTTTAAATAAAAAACTTTCTCTGTCCTTTTTTCCACTGTTGGAGCTAAACGGTGCCTCCTTCTAAGCCTTACAGTTAAAGTACTACTGCTTGTTACAGGATGCAAGTTTTTTCATGCATATTTGTTCAGTGGCCAACCCTGAATGCTGGGCAGCTTTCCAGCATGAGAATTTGGACTTTAGAGCCTGACCTTTAAGTATTCTGCAGTCAGTGTGAACATTTCCATTGATTTCAGTGGCATTTGGAGTAGGGTCTTGGCCCTTAGTGTGACCTTATTTTCTGCTTCAGATGTAAATTGTTGACAACATTGGCAAAGGATGCTAAGGTAATCAATTCTATTCCATCTGTAAATTTGATTTTATTGGCTAGTGTAACCTTACAGATATGTGTGAAGAATATTCTAAGCTAGCACGGTATTGTAAACCTGACCTTACAAATTTAAAGCAAATGTAGCAAAATATTTAAAACACACACATCCACTATAGTCCCATCAATATTTTTAAGGGATTTTGCAGGATTTAGTATATCTAAATATTTGAAGTTCAATACACTCTTCCAAACAATGTAGTCAACTATATCTATAGGTTACAGAAGATAGCAGAGGGTTTTTTTACTTCAGTGGGATGGAGTTTTCATTAGCTGGGGACTTGGCCATTGCATTGTTTAATGCAGTAAGAAAGAAGTTTCTTGACATATCTTTATAGATATAGATGTGTATCTTGAAAAACTCTTTTCTTAGATAACTTAATTCATGCCTCACTTGCATTAAAATCATGAGGCTAACACACCATCTAATCAGAGAGCAGAGTCCAGTATCAGTTCATACTGCTGACCATCCAGGCAGTTTTATTCAAATAGTACAGACTCAGGAGCTGCATTACTATTCAGTGTAAAGAGCTTTCACTCTATGATGTGAAAGACTGACCTTTCTGCCCTATGCAGCTGGTGGTTCAGAGCCAGAGATAGCATTTATTCAACTTGAGCTGTCAGATAGAAAGGGCAAATGTACCAGCAGGTAAGTGAATTAAGCACTTCAGTAGTTAGTAGTATCTAATTATTCATGACACATTTGTCATATGCTGTTAGAAGACATTAAAAATGCTAATGTCTGGCCATTCTATTCAGTAACACATCTGCTGAGAAACATGGAGTATGTGTGTTTCAGGTATTGGTGATTACATTCCTTTCTTTCCCTTGTAGAAAACATATTTCATAATTTTATTTACTTTCAAGTGGGCTGCAGCTTCTATTATGAAAATGTAAGAGCTAAACCTTAGCTTATGAAACAGCAAAATAAACAGAGCTTGAAAAATCCACAGTTGCTTCAAAGAACAGTCTAATAATGCACTGTAAAGTCTACTATCATAATCCAGTCAGCACATTACACCATTGCTCTGTATTCTTCCAATGCAGCACATAGTAGGCATTTTCATTTTTTATTATTCATAACTATTTAGGTTTCTTTCTGGATGCTATACTAGGGTTTTGCTATTTTCCTATAAAATAGTCATGTACTCCATTATCATAAATGAGACAAATGTTTGACTCAAATCTTTATCAAGTTAAGCTGCAAAATGATGAAGATATAGAGACTAAGATTTGCAGAACCCCGTACTGAATTGTTTAGCTTTGGAATTTACCCTATTATGAGCTTAAAATATCTCCAATATAATCAGGTATTTCATTTCTAGAAATGAGCAACTTTAAATAACTTCTGCTGCTCTTCACACTTCATGGGAACAAAAGCATCTTCAGTGTGAGGTTATCTTACTCTGACATAAAAATGTAAATACTTCTACTGAGGCTGCTTCTGGTATCCTTAAATTCTGAAGATAGCTGAACTAGTGCCAGTCTATATAGCTACTGTTTTACTTACAGAAGGATCTTGTATTCATCACTATCCTCATTTTTACTGTTAAACAGTAAATAGATAATTTTAGATAACATTAACAATAGACAACAATAAACAGATGTTTCACAGAATCATCTAGGTTGGAAAAGACCTTGAAGATAATCCAGTCCAACCATTAACCTCACAATGACAGTTCCCAACTCCACCATATCCCTCAGCGCTATGTCAACCTGACTCTTGAACACCTCCAGGGATGGGGACTCCACCACCTCCCTGGGCAGCCCATTCCAACACCTAACAACCCCTTCTGTAAAGAAATTCTTCCTACTATCCAGTCTAAACCTTCCCTGGCTCAACCTCAGGCCATTCCTTCTTGACCTAGTTAAAATCTCCCACAAGAACAAGGGCAAGCAATCGTGATATTTCTCCTAAGTGCCTATAGAATATTTCATCCACCTCTCTGTCCTGGGTGGGTTGCCTATAGTAGACTTTTACTACATCTGCCCTGTTGGTCTTCCCCCTGATTCTAACACAAAGACACTCCAACCTGTCTGCACTATACTTGTGCTCGAAGCAATCATAACAGTCCCTAACATACAGCACCACCCCACCATCTCTCCTTCCTTGTCCATCCCCCCTCAAGAGCTTGTAGCCATCAGTTGGCACACTCCAGTCATGGGAGGCATCCCACCATGTCTCTGTGATAGCCACTATGTCATAATTTTCCTGTTGCATCATGGCTTCAAGCTCCTCCTGTTTGTTACCCATGCTGTGTGCATTGGTATACATGCACTTCAGATGGGCTGATGTCCCCAGCATCTTTTCTCAGAGGTCCTAATTCCATCCTGACCTTTCACAGGTGTTACCACAGTTACTGATCCATCAATATCCCTTGCTTCTTTGTTGTGCTGCAAGTCTCCATCCCTTGCTTCCACTGCAATAGCAGAGTAAGGGTTGTCGCTGGTACAACAGCCCACAAACTGTGGTAATCTACCCTGAGGTTTATGTCTGGGAGTTCCAATTTTGTCCCCTTTCCCCTTCAAATCTAGTTTAAAGCTCTCTCCATGAGTCCAGCTAACTCCTGCCCCAAGATCCTTTTCTCACTCTGGAACAGGTGCATCCCAACACCCAAAGGTCTGGTCTCCTGTATACTAACCCATGACTGAAAAATCCAAAGCTCTGCCAGTAACACCAGTCTTAGAGTCACAAGTTCATCTGTTGAGTTCTCCTGTAAACTTCTTAATCCATCCCTGCAACTGAAGGGATAGAGAAAAACACAATTTGTGCCTCCGACCCCTTAACCAGTTTCCCCAAGGCCCTGAAATCTCTCTTCATTGATTAATATCATTGCTACCTCCCTGAAAAAACAATATAAATATATTTTATAAGCATCTTCTGCATAAGGATTGTTTTGGTAGTTATAATAGTACTGACATTTGCTCGTCAAGTATAATATGCCCTCATCAGGCACATAAGAAAGTCATCTCTTCCTCCTGGCAGTTTAAGTGCCAAACCAAATCAATTCAATCACTTGGTGCTTTGCTAAATTGCATGTACTTCTTGACTTAAAAGCCTAACCACATGTAATTGACCTGATCATTAATGGGAATAAAGATGTCTAATTCCTGACATTTCAGTGCAACCACATCCTTAACCATTAGGTGAGAGGATCCAGCTAAGTAGACAGTGTTTCACATTGCTCAGATAACCTGTAGCACCTAGGAGATACTGACTGATGTAAATTCTAAGCACTTTCCAGCAGACCTGCCTTAGATCAGGGAAGAACCTTTCAGGGTTGGGCTCCAAAGGTGCAGTTAGTCTGGGAAGTCTGTAGCAGTCAGAACATATATTTATCATGCTGAAATTACTGACATCTGGAGATTTCTGTTTATACTGTTAGTCTCCATCCTTGGAAGTTTTCCAAATCTGTCTGGATAAAGTCCCAGGAAACCTAGTCTGAGCCCATAGCTGCTGACCCTGCTTTGAGCAAGGGCTTGAACAAGAGACATCCCAATGTCCTTTATGACCTGAATTATCTTCTGACTTTTCTGTATTGGAGAATAATTAGAAAACTGTAATTCCTGAAAAAATAGAATAAACATGTATGATTCTTCCACAGCATATACTAGTGTAAATTTAGAGAATATTTTAAGGAACGAAGCTAACAGGGGTCCTACATATATAATGACTGTCCTTTATTTATTCAACCACTTCTTGTAACCTTCCTTTTATAAGTAACAGCCAAGTAATATCCAACATTATTTGCTAAAGTCAAGGCATTCATAATTCTGAATAATCCTAATATTAAATCCTTTGTAAGAAGAAGAATTATTTTGATTACAGCAATTAAACACTTAGGCATCCTTAGTTCATGCACACACAACTCTTTAAATATCAACAAAAATGACATGTCCAGATTAAGAGAAAGGGTAGCTTTGGTCTCAGCACTGTATTAAATTATATTCTCTATAAATAAGTCTCCTGAGTATGACTGTCCACAATTTTTCCCAATGTATTACTTCAATTAAATGGAATTCACAATGTACTATAAAATTATGACTGTTTCTTTACAAATTCCTAAATATTATCCTACAACAGGGCTCTGTTCTTCTGAGTTTACATACCTGAAATACTTCAACAATGGAGAATAGGATTGCTTTTGAAATTTTGTGAATCAAGTTTAGAACTGTTTGGCCTGAGTAAGGGTACCCTGAAATGGCCTCTGTAAACTGGATTTTCTTCTATATGCAAAATACAGTGAGGAGTATGTATTAAAATCATGTACCATGAAAACAGACAGTCCAATAGAAATAAATGCACAAAAGCTGAGGAAGCCACAAATGAAGCAACATGTATGAAAGGAAAAAAAAAAAAGCAAATCACAAACCAAAACAAACAGCATCAAAGCAAACATAGAATCTCCATATTTGGTGAATAGGAGCCTGTGGGCAAAAAAAAAAAAAGTACGTTCACTGTTATGAATGTCTATTAAGAACATCTATTTAAAGGAAAGATATTCAGATCCATAAGTAAATTGGAGACAGATCAGCTGTGCTTACAAAATGTAATGTAAAACATTGTATTTGGAGTAATTTCTATTCATCATCAGCTACTCTTTTGCTGCAATAGGGCAAAAGCTTCATCTGTACTTGTCCTGTCCATCATGCTGAAGGATTTGGCCAGAACCCAGCAAGCTGGCAAGAATCAGTTGGCAAGTTCATGACACTGTCATTTAAGACCATCTCCTTGGTGTTCCTACTACCAGCACTGAACTTGACAGTGATAGTTCTCCCCAAAGATCTGAGACTGTTCTTTGACCAAATTGTCTGTAGTCAGAATACAAACAGACTGAGATGATTTTCAAAACCCGCATTTGGCAAAAGGTTATTCATAATATCCTAAGCTTTTCAGTGATTTCAATATATCAGACAGATGCAGCCACAATGTAAGAGATATGAAAGCAGAGAAAGGAGATTGTGCTGAGCTGTGCAGCTATACTGTGCAACGGAGAACAGATGTGCCACACCTGTGAGAAAGGGAGAGAGGACTGGCCTCTATGAAACCCTCCCCTCAGCAAATCTACCCCTTAATACACAGGAAAATGTTACCTTTGAAACAGAGCGGATAGAGGTCTGGGTATAAATTATCTCAGATAAGTTCACTGCAATGTAGTTATGACAAACTAGACCAGATGAGAATCTCCCACCTGCAGCATTCTAACATTGATTCAACAGATTTTTTTTTTTCTTTCATTACTGAGTCATGCAAGTCATAAACAATTCCAAGATATAAGGAAAAATCCAATCACAAGTAAAGTAACACCCCCCCCAAAAAAAAATAAAAATCATTATATTAAAAAGCACAGAAAGGCCTAAAAATAAAACTTGCCATTTTAAATTGCAGTTCTGATTTATTAGCCATTGATTATACTTCACATTCTCTTCTACTTTCTCATTTTTAGAGGTCTAACTAGTTTCTCAGCTCTACTAGACTCACTGGAGATTTTTTTTCCCAAGCAAATATACAATTTTAAAAGCCCTAAGTGGGTTGACTAAAGTTTCCTCACACCCTGCATGCATGTTTGGACAGCTTAGAGTATTAATCTTTAATTTGTTATTTACTGTAATGGGGGCTCTTCGTGATGCCATGGTACTGCACACCATGTGGACACACAGTAAGAAGCAACTCTTGCTGCCACTCAATTTAATTAGATAATACCAAGAATAAGACAAAAGATCAAAGTATCTATTGTATGGCTAATAGAAATAGCCACATAATAAATCAGTGGTAGCAAAGTATTGATACTTTGATTGTCAGTTGAGCAATTCATCCCTACAGGACACCAAAACCCTATTGTTCTCTATATGAATCGTTATTCCTGAATCATTTTAGTCTCTGTGATAGCTTTTAACAGCAATGCCATGCACTTTACTAGGTCAAAACGAAAAAGCAGGAAAACAAACTCTTCAGAGCCTTGAAAGAAATTACTTGTCTGACACATTTGCTCATTATACTTGTTGCTCTCATTCAGCTTCCTCTGCATTTCTCAGAATTTCAAATTCTTGAGCATTTTCTAACCTGCATGTGTGGACAAAGGGAAGAAAACCACCCCTTTTCCTCGGTGCAAGTGAGAAGTTTGTCACTGACTCCACAAAGGGCTGAGTTTTAACAAGAAGGCCATTGTTTTGTGACTTCAGCCATAAAAGCTTCTAAACCTTCATAGCCTGGTAACTCAGTAGATACCATGTTACCGCTGCTTGTAATAGGCCAAAAGCATTGTGTTAAGGTAACAGCACAAGCCTTAGGACTTCTCACAGTATATTTAGAAAATACTAAATAAATGTTTCCTTTGTTGTGACATACAGAGGAATTTTTGTAAAAAAAAAAAAAAAAAGGAAAAAAAAAAAAAGAAACCAACTCCAGTTTTCTGATAACGTATTGTTAGTGAGATTGTCTGGTTAATGGTTTGCAAAAAAATGTTCCACTGCTCCATTTGATGCTTTATGAAATGAAGCAACTTGTCATACTTCACTGCATTTAGACCTAACAACATGTCAAATTCTTCTGAAATAAACTGTAGGCCATTGACTGAGACAATTTCCTCTAGCAAACCATATGCAGTGAAAAATTCCCATATGATTTATTTATTTATTTCATAGTAGTGTAGTCTATATTGCCACTACTCCAGATGCTGATAAGCTGCTGAGCTTTGAAAGGGAAAGGCAAGGTACAAATAGCAGTCTTAAATACCACTGAGAATAGCTTTTAAATCTTTTTCTTTATCATACAGATAATAGATAATCATGCCTACTGAACGTTGATTACCCAATCTCCTACTTTGTGGCTGAATTTCTGAACTGCTAAATAAGTGTATGTTCTTCACTTGGAGTGGTGGTAAAGCTTCATAAAAAATCACAGTATTTCATTTTATCCTCCTTTACAGCCAGTAGCATTGCCTGCTGAACTGCTAGGTATATGTGTCTGTCTGCATTTGACTTCATTTCTTATAGCCCTTCTTGGCCTCACATCAACAAAATGATTCTAAATAAATACCTAGGCACTCACAATTTATTATATGTTTTATAAGAGTTACTACCGACAAAATAGATTTAATGTCCTCCAGCAGTGATTTGTAATTCTGAATAAATTTTAAAGAAATGTAAGTTCAGGACATACATAATTTAGTTTAAAAAAACACTTTAAATACTGTCAGATCCCAAGGCACTATCTTTGCATTTCTTTTCCCGTCTCATGCCTAAGCAACAGATTTACTTCAAGGCAAATTATCACACAGGTATTTTTTTAATATATAAAAAATATAAATATATATGTATATACACACACACATTAAGGTGTCTTAAACATGTAAGTACCATTTTCAAGAAACTTCATCTCCTAGGATTCTAATTTTCTTTTTAGGTAAGTAGGATTTGGGTTTCTAAATTCTCCAGCTAGAAACTTAAGACATCAATTTCTAAATCATTAATTTTAGATTCACAAAGAGACGTATGTGCCTGTCACTTGGTATGCAAATCAACACTCAGATCGTCTGCAGTCCTGTACATTTCATCTTCTCCTTTTGGATGTTATAGGAATGTACTTGTCTTAAACCACAAACACAAACATATCCCAAAAATGAAAGTGTTAGATCTATTCCTGTTGATTCTGTTCCACTTTTTATAAATATTTATTAGCACAAGAATGGAAATCCAGTTTCCTCTATCTCAGGGAAGAGATTGAACCACTATAGTTCAAAGTCAGTCTTGGCTTTACCTTGGAAAAAAAGATTTTTCAACCCATAGAATTTCCTATAACTTGACAAAGCACTTTAACTAGATACAACTCAACCAGATCAGCCCTAATCACCTTACAGCAGAGAATTAACTAATACATTGTTTGCTTCATGTTGCAGATGTAATCCATGTAAGATTAATTAATTATTAATAATAATTAATTATTAACATGTCTGATTCACTGAACTTCATTTAAATAATCTGAAAAGTATTTGGGAGGAAATAAGAATGCGTAAATGAACTTTTCCAGTGGTAACAGTTTGAAAATGGTTATATCTATTTTGCCCAGTATTAGTCTGCAAGGCGAATTAGAAGAAAGATAAGAGGAAATTTTTAAAACAGGCTAGTTTTTAACAGAAAAAAAGATATTCTTTAATAAATGATCAGATAATATTTCAAAGGAACAATACAACTTGCATGGAATAGATCTGAGATTTGAAACTTCTCTTTCTCCAGCCTTCCTGTAAGCTTCTTTTCGTTTTGTGGCTTCTTTGTGAAGGTTTTGTTGTTTGTTCATTGTGTGGACACTAAAAAGCAAATATCAAATATTTTTCATTATTTAGGAACGTCATTGAGGGATATGGAGCTTCATAAAACTCCCAGCTATAGGATTAGTAGGAAACTGGGGTCAAAGAAGCTGCTACACTTCCATTCTTGCAAATGATTTTTATTTCTGTCATCAAGTATTTAGATGGCTGAGTTTCAAGAAAAGACTGGCTTATTCAAGAATTAGAAAGAAAACAATCAAAGGTCCTGCATTCAATTCATCAATTATTAGAAGAGCCAAAGAGACTAGAATGAAATACTTGCTCAGTACCCCATTAGGAGATGCTGAATATGTTACTGCTTATCAGTGTATCAAGAAAAATTTCCACCATTTGGTACTGTGCCCGGTGTGTTACAACAAAACCAGTAAAATTCTAAAAGTAAAATTTGCTTATAGAGAAGACAAAAGTAGTGAACTATGCAGACTAATGGTGTTGCTTTATCACTTCACAACTGCTGAGTTATGGATTTTTTACAGCTGTCCCTGTCAGAGCCCACACAATTAGCTCATTTGGAGGGATTTCTTTGTGAAATGCTACGTAACTGCCTGAGGATCAGTATACATTTATGTTCCCTTCCACCAAGCTGTTTACCTTGTGGATACCTACACCACAAGTATTTCAATCCAGTTCTACTCTACCTCACATTTACTCAACTATTACATGGGCAACTCCTTGCAATACAGAGCAATACAGGGCAACTTGGTGATCAGATTGTTTTACTTTATGAAGTAGCTCTTACAGTAGTTTTGATACCTGATACAACAGATAGATGCACATAGTTACTTAGAGCTCTAATGTTGTTTATAAGTGTACAGTATATAGAAGTTCTAGACTCAATTCTGAAAATCATTAGGTTTTAATTGTTCAGGTAGACTGCAATGACCTTTTGTGGCAGGTGCACCCACCCAACGAAAACAGAGCTTCTTGGCTGCTGAAGTGTAGCAGCTACTGGTTGTCTTTGCTCTTGAGGCTTCACAGTATTTGGGGCCTTTGGCCAATGGGAGCCACTATTCACTACAGGTCAGATTCAGCCTGGGTATAAATGGACTCCCCTGGGCGAGCCATTTCGAGCTCATCCCCTGGAACAGCACACCGCAGTCAAGGACTCTCGCCTTGGATCAGGATGACGCCCAAGGAAACTCCTTGAGGTGTCTTGGGTTGGAATATTGCCCTGAGAAGGTCCTAAAGGTTGAGAGCCCTCACTTGTTAGGTGAGTGATAGAGCATTTTGGGTTGTTGTTAAACCTGAGAAAGTGGTGTTTTGTTCTGTTTTGGGTTGTCATTTAACCCTAGGAAGTTGTTCTGTTCTCCTCTCATGGACATTCAAACCTGTAATTTGCAGAGAGCTTGTTAATTGTGTTGACAATAAATTTTTAATTTTTAGTGGTGTCTTTGAGAGCCTCTGTAACACCTTTATTGTAGTACTAATCTTTAGATTTACTGGTCTCTTTGCTCTATTCATTCTATCTCAATGTTCAAGACTGCAATATGCTTGGCCCCTTTTTAGGAACAAACCAAACAAATTCTTTTTTCGGCACAATAAGTACATTTAACTTCTTTGGTTTTCACCTTCAAAATGGATAAACTACTCCATCTCTTAGAAGAATCAACTTAGAAGAAACAAGTTGATCCCAATATATACAGTAGTACTTGCTTTTGCTCTGCTTAACAATTCAGTCTTTTCATGAATACAGAGTAGGTGTTTAAGACACACTTAGCAAGTTGCAACTGCGTAAGCATCTATTTGCACCTTGCCTTTCAAATCTCAATGGTAGAATAATTCCTGCCATCCAGTAACCAAGAATTTAAATTGCCTTCATCAATTCCAGAAGACATTTCCTTTCCACAGAAATGTAGCTTAGCTGGACATAAGAGAACCAAACTCTGAACTGAACAAGTTGCACAGTCACAGATTCCCCTCTTGTTAATGTGCTATGGGAAATTTGCCTATTACAGTCAGCTTCTTCGAAAAATGTAGTCCAATTTATACTACAATCTGGCTTTCCCACTGTGTAAACTACAACTTTCCCATTTAAGTTAATAGAAATCCAAGAGACAGAAACAGGACTATTGCATGGCTAGTAACATTGATAGGCACACTGAACACTGACTTTGTTTTTAAAACCTGATTTTATGTTTAAACATAGTCAGTATTCTTCAGGTTAGTCTGACTTCATCTTGGAATCATAAAAGGACCTTAAATATTATTTGATTCTATGAATTATTTTTAATAAATTGAATAAAATCTGCATTTACGCAATCCATTCTATCAAAGGCCCTTAGCTGAATTTTTGTAAGGTGCATTAACACCTTCCTGAAGCAGTGAGACTATTGTTCCAGCCCTATCATTACCTGTAAAGTTTATTTGAAAGAGCCACTTTTTAACAGGATTGTTTGTTAGGATAGGAATTAAACAAATGAAATTGTTTAACTATGAGATTAAATGGAGCAGATTCCAAAAGCTGCTCCTTGGAAATGCTGCATTGGCTGCTGGCATATCTGGCCAATGTATTTTATACAGTTGGTTGAAAGACTCAGTTTAACTGTTCAACCTACTACTTTCCGAAGTTTCAGGGAACTTTGTGCCAATTTTACTTCCTTTTTATTAAAATCTCAGCTATATGATTAGAGTTTTATAGGTTTTGGTGTAGCCGTATCTTAAAATGTCTGCCCTTGTTGCCTATTACCTATGATAAACATTATTATTATATAGAAACATGTTTACTCTTAATTTGGTAGCATTTTAGAAGTCTGAAGAGACTCGTTTATCTTGGGGAACTCGTGACAAGATTGGACAGGCTAGACTACATCTACTACAAAAGAGCAATTTATGTCATCATCTTTTAAGAGATCAGGGTTAATAAAAGTTATTTAGAAACCCACTTGAAAAACCTCAAAGTAGATGTGTTTACTTTTGAGTATACCACTTTGTAATTTCCACTGTCTCCAAACTCCATAATGCTGCTAATGAATGTATATCCTACAGTACTGCCCTTGCCATCACAACTTCCTACCCAGCAGTGCTCCATTCCTCTAGCACTCCCTTTTCTAAATTTGATAGAATACAATTTAGGGCAATCTCTCACTTGTTTCCAAAACCAGCCTCATCTATACATATGATTTGCAGGCAAAAGAAAATCTTATCTGACTAGAAAAATATTTATTTTTGTTTCTAATTCAGCATGAAAACATTAATCGAACCCAGTGCGGAGGTTTAACTCAGCTGGCAGCCAGACACCACATGGCTGGCCATTCACCTCCCCTCCCCCCTCTGGTGAGATAGGGGAGCAACAAAAAGAAGAGAATTCATGGGTTGAATAAAAAGAATGAATTTACTGAGTATAACAAGATGTGTTGGTTTAAGCCCTGCTGGGACCAGAGAGCATGTTGCTGTTGCCCCTCCCCCACCCTCAGCTGGTCAGGCTGGAACTGAGGCACAAACCCGGGCTAAAATAAGAAGAAATTTAATACAACAGTGTGATAAACAATCTGAACAACAACAGTGGCAATGATAACAGCAATAAACAGCAATAACAGTGAACAAGACAAACGATATACAGAGAAATACCAAAAAATGGTCATGGAGCAGTTCCCCACCACCAAAAAGCCAAAGAGAAAGTAAAATCAAAGTTTCCCGCCCCTGGACCTGACGCCAGCATGGTATGAATAACCCGGCTGAAGATCCCTTCCCCCTCTCTCTCTGCTGGGGAAACTTAACCCTATCCTAGTTGAACCAGGACATAATCCACCCCTTTATTCTATACCATCTGCGTCATGTCCAGCTGCCATTTAGCAGTTAACAATAACAAAACAAGAATTTACAAAGGCACAGCATAATTTACGGCATGTTCTCACCCAGAATCAAGTCCCCCTGTGGTACACATCGGATCTCTCCATTGTCCTGCATCACCCACCAGGTGCACCCAGGTCCTTGGGCAAAAGCAATCCCGTGGATGGGTTTGCCTTTACCTTTGCCTGGCGCAGGACTAAACCAGACCATTTTTCCCAATATATTCCTCATGCGCACCACAGGGACTTTATCCCCATCTACAGCACGTGGAGGTTTTGACTGAGCTGGGGCAGCTCGACTGGCAGATCCTCTTGTGTTGACTAACCAGGTGGCCTTTGCTAGATGCATGTCCCAGTCTTTGAAGGTCCCACCTCCCAGTGCTTTCAATGTGGTTTTTAACAGTCCGTTGTAGCGCTCAGTCTTCCCAGAGGCTGGTGCGTGGTAGGGGATATGGTAGACCCACTCGATGCCGTGTTCCTCTGCCCAGGCATTTATGAGGTTGTTTCGGAAGTGGGTCCCATTGTCTAACTCAGTTCTCTCTAGGGTGCCGTGTCGCCACAGGACTTGGGTCTCAAGGCCCAGGATGGTGTTTCGGGCGGTGGCGTGGGGCGCTGGGTAAGTTTCCAGCCATCCAGTGGTTACTTCCACCATTGTGAACATGTGGCGCTTCCTGTGGCGGGTCTGCGGCAGTGTGATGTAGTCGATCTGCCAGGCCTCTCCATATCTATATTTCAGCCATCGCTCTCCATTTCGCTGGGACTTCACCCGCTTGGCATGTTTGATTGCAGCACACGTCTCACATCCGTGGATGACCTCTGCAATGGTGTCAATGGTGAGGTCCACCGCTCGATCTCGAGCCCACCTGTATGTTGCATCTCTACCTTGGTTGCCCGAGGTCTCATGGGCCCACCGGGCTATGAACAGTTCACCTTTGTGCTGCCAGGCCAAGTCCACCTGAGCCACTCTGATCTTAGCAGCTTGGTCTGCCTGCTGGTTGTGTCGATGTTCATCAGTGGCCCGACTCTTGGGTACATGGGCATCCACATGGCGCACCTTCACAATGAGGTTTTCCACACGGGCTGCAATGTCCTGCCATACTTCAGCAGCCCAGACGGTTTTACCCTTACGTTGCCAGTTGTTCTGCTTCCATTGCTGCAACCATTTCCACAGGGTATTCACCACTGCCCACGAGTCGGTGTAGAGGTAGAGCCTCGGCCACTTTTCCCGCTCAGCAATATCCAAAACAAGCTGGATGGCTTTCACCTCTGCAACCTGGCTCGATTCACCCTGTCCCTCAGCAGCTTCAGTGACCCGTCGTGTGGGACTCCACAGAGCAGCCTTCCATTGTCGATGTTTTCCCACAATACGACAAGACCCATCAGTGAACGGGGCATATCACTTCTCCTCATCCGGCAGCTCGTTATATGGTGGGGCCTCCTTAGCACGTGTCACCTCCTGTTCTGATGACATGACGGAATCTTGGCTCTCTGGCCAGTTCGTAATCACCTCCAATATTCCTGGGCGGCTAGGGTTCCCTATTCGAGCCCGTTGTGTTATAAACTCAACCCATTTACTCCACGTGGCATCGGTTGCATGATGCGTGGAGGAGGCCTTTCCTTTGAACATCCACCCCAGCACCAGCAGTCGGGGTGCCAGGAGGAGCTGTGTTTCAGTGCCGACCACTTCTGAGGCAGCCCGAACTCCTTCGTACACTGCCAGTATCTCCTTCTCGGTGTATAATTAGCTTCAGAGCCATTGTATCCCCAGCTCCAAAAGCCTAGAGGTCGGCCTCGGGTTTCCCCAGGTGCTCTCTGCCAGAGGCTCCAGGTAGGGCCATTCTCCCCGGCTGCAGTGTAGAGCATGTTCTTAACCTCCTGCCCTTCCCGGACTGGCCCGAGGGCTACAGCTTGGGCAATCTCCTGTTTAATCTGTTCAAAGGATTGTTGTTGCTCAGGGCCCCATTCAAAATCGTTCTTCTTATGGGTTACATGGTAGAGAGGGCTCACAATCAGGCTGTAGTTCGGGATGTGCATCCTCCAGAACCCCACAGCGCCCAGGAAAGACTGAGTCTCCTTTTGAGAGGTTGGTGGGGCCATGGCTGTTATCTTGTTTATCACCTCCATTGGGATGTGGCGACGCCCATCTTGCCATTTTATTCCTAGGAATTGAATTTCCCTTGCAGGCCCCTTAACTTTCTTTTGCTTGATGGCAAAGCCGGCCTTCAGGAGGATTTCAATGATTTTCTTCCCTTTCTCAAAGACTTCCTCGGCTGTGTCCCCCCATACAATGATGTCATCAATGTACTGCAGGTGTTCTGGAGCCCCCCCTTTCTCCAGTGCAGTATGGACCAGTCCATGGCAAATGGTGGAGCTGTGGTTCCACCCCTGGTGCGATCGATTCCAGGTGTACTGGATGCCTCTCCAAGTGAACGCAAACTGTGGCCTGCACTCTGGCGGTATCGGAATGGAGAAGAACAGGTTAGCAATGTCAATCTTGGCGTACCACTTGGCTGCTTCGACTCCAGTTCATACTGGAGCTCCAGCATGTCTAACACTGCAGCACTCATTGCTGGTGTAACTTCATTCAGGCCACGGTCGTCCACAGTTAGCCTCCATTCGCCATTAGGCTTTCTCACTGGCCATATAGGGCTGTTGAAGGGTGAGTGAGTTTTGCTGATCACCTTCTGGCTTTCTAGCTGATGGATCAGCTGATGGATGTGGCCAGGGAATCTCGGTTGGTGCAGTACTGCCACTGGTGCACCGTCCTGGTAGCAATTGGCACTCGCTGCTCCTCAACCTTAAGCTGCCCCACCACTGAGGGATCCTCTGAGAGGCCGGGTAAGGTGGACAACTGTTCAACCTCCTCCAGGGCAGCTACACCAAAAGCCCACCGGTACCCTTTTGGGTCTCTGAAGTACCCTCTCCTGAAATAGTCTATGCCCAGGATGCACGGGGCATCTGGGCCAGTCACAATGGGGTGCTTATGCCAGTCCTTCCCAGTCAGGCTCACTTCAGCTTCCAATACGGTCAGCTGTTGGGATCCCCCTGTCACTCCGGAGATGCAGATGGATTCAACCCCACCGTAGCTCGATGGCATCAGGGTGCACTGTGCGCCAGTGTCCACCAAAGCCTTTACTCTTGTGGGTCTGATGTGCCAGGCCATCGGATCCACACTGTCCAGAAAATCCGATCATCCCTTTCCTCCACCTGGCTGGAGGCAGGGCCCCTCTAATCCTGCTCATCATCACTCACTTCTTGCAAGAATGATTCACTGGTCCCCTCAAGAGGGTCAGACGTAACGTTTGCCATTCTGTTCTGTCTGGGGGATTTCTGACTGGACACTGGAGCTGCGCTCTTCTTGGAGGACTCCCCTTTCGTGATGGTCTTCCCTTTCAGCTGCTCTACTCGTGCAGCTAGGGCAGGAGAGGGCTGTCCATCCCACCTCCTTATGTTTTCTCCATGGTCACGGAGGAAAAACCACAGGGTGCCTCGTGGTGTGTCCCTTCTGCTGCCTTTCTCCTGGGTGGGGAAACGTTTACTTCTAATGGCTGAGATATTAGCGCGTACCGGTGGAATGTAGGACATGTCCTCTTCCATTTTTTGGACCCTCTGAGACAGTTCCTCCACAGCTGAGACCCAGGAATGTTGAGATGAAGGGAGATTTCCCTCATACTGCCGGAGCTTGCCAACCACTCCATCCACTGTTAGAATGTGGGTGTCTGTCCACCAGGACACTATTGCCAATGCTTTCGAGTGTGCTTCTGGTGCGCTCTTCAGGAACTTTCGCCACATCAGGTGTGTGCAAGGGGCCTGATCTGGGTCCATGGGTGACTGCTCATCATTCTGATCACCATAGATCATCTCAAACACAGCCAGTTCCCTGAGGTTCTGGATGCCTTTCTCAATGCTGGTCCATTTGCTTAGCTGACATAGGATATCATCCTTGTAGGGGTGCCTCTCCCTTACACTGAGCAGGAGTCGCTTCCAAAGGCTAAGGGTTTGAGTCTGCTTCCCTATTTCCCTATCAATGCCAGCATCCTTGGCCAAAGATCCCAGCTGCTTGGCCTCTCTCCCCTCCATCTCAAAAGCACTGGCTCCATTGTCCCAGCATCGGAGCAGCCAGCAGAATCTGCTCGCCTCCCAGGTGGCCGAAATCTGTCCACATATCTCACAGCTCAGTTGGGGTTAGAGATCGGACGATCACCTCTGGGCCTTCCTCCTGTTCCTGTGCTGGGCCTGGCTCATCCTCATCCCTCACTCTGCGAACAGACTTTCTGGTATATTTTGTTTTCTGTATCGGGCCGACTGACACTGGCACTGGCTGGCTTTCTGGCTCAGTTGCTGTGCTGGTGGAGGCAAGTGAGACTGGCTCTGCCTGTCCCCCTGGTTCAGATATTGTTTGTGTGGCCTTTTCTTCCCCCTGAGGGCAGTGGGTGGTATTAAAGAGGACACAGTATGCATGGGCAAGTCCCCAACACATTGCAGCGATTTGTGTCTCCTGGGTTTTGCCAGCTTGGTAACACACCCTTTCTAAGCACTCCATCAGCTTTTCAGGGCTCTGCATTTGCTCAGGAGTGAAATTCCAAAGCATTGGAGGTGCACACCGACTCAGGCCTTTGCCCATCTTTTCCCACACTCCTTGCCACTCACTATTATCTGACCTCGGGGCAGGTTTCCGGGCACTGCTATTGTTAGAGAAATGACGCATGGCCAAAACCAAAGTCAGGCAGACATTCAGAAGGAACTTGCCACAAACACACTGGCCTGCAGGCTGCAAGAATAAATGAAACTCCCCAAAGCCGAGAGGATTTCTTCCCCTGGCTCACCCATAGAGGAGGTGAGACCCCTAACAAAAGCCCAGGCAGCAAACAGGTACCGGCCTGCCCCCACCCCCAACGATACAAAGGCAGCATCAGCAGTCAATAGCCCATATAACAACATAAGGCCCTTTATACATTTTCCACCGATAACAAACGCCACCACTGGGATCATACACTGGATATAAGGATTAATCCAGCCCCACCACGCAAGCATGTGGGCCAGCATTGCAAACATTTTCTTATCAAACAAACACAAACAGAAAAATTACACCCAACAGATTGCTCTATCACACTCCTGTCAGAGTCTGTCCCTTTTATTCTTATTTCAGCCCTTGGAGCCCCACGTTGGGTGCCAATAACGGCTGTGTTGGTTTAAGCCCTGCTGGGACCGGAGAGCATGTTGCTGTTGCCCCTCCCCCACCCTCAGCTGGTCAGGCTGGAACTGAGGCACAAACCCGGGCTAAAATAAAAAGAAATTTAATACAACAGTGTGATAAAACAATCTGTACAACAACAGTGGCAATGATAACAACAATAAACAGCAATAACAGTGAACAAGACAAACGATATACAGAGAAATACCAAAAAATGGTCACGGAGCAGTTCCCCGCCACCAAAAAGCCAAAGAAAAAATAAAATCAAAGTTTCCCGCCCCTGGACCCCATGCCAGCATGGTATGAATAACCCGGTTGAAGATTCCTTCCCCCTCTCTCTTTGCTGAGGAAGCTTAACCTATCCTAGTTGAACCAGGACACAAGAGAACAACAGTATCAATAGTGAGTCCAAAAAGGAAACGAGTAAAATGGAGCAGTGGTTTACTGAGCTTGGTGACCACTCCCAACAGCAACAACACGGCCCAACAAGCAGACAGTGTGCATGCAAGCCCCCCAGCAAAAAACGTGGCAGAGAGCCAGAGAGATCCCACCCACCTAAATCCCTGGGCAAGACTTCACATGGTATGAAATATTCCAATGAAAATTAACTCCATCCTGGTCGAAGCCAGGACAGTCTCCACACTTTATTCCTTACCATTGATGTTTTGTTCAGGTTTCCAAACACATTTTAAGGAATCACCACCCCCTTCTTTTCCCCAGGTCTCACAGATATCATTCCCTTAGTCTATGGGCCATCCTTCCACAATGTTTTCTGAGTTCATTTAGTCCATAACTTCGAGTTCCATCTGTTATGACAGTCTATAAGGCTGAGAAATGAGGCGGAGTTGGCTCAGTCAGTGGAGCAGGAGGCTTTGGATGTGGCACAGGGATGTTGCAAGGCACCAATTGCTGTAACAGGGTTATTTGACAGTCCAGTTCATTGGCTGTTCTCACCTAAAATCAAATCTCCCTGAGGTACACATTGGACCTCCCCATCCTTCTGCATTACCCAGGTCCTTGGGCAAAAGTACTCCCACACATGGGTTTACCTTTACCCAATGCAGGAGTAACCCAGACAGCCTTCCCCAGCATATTACTATGGCTTTATCCCCATCCACGGTATGTAGGAGGTTTGATTGAGCAGGGCCAGCTTGCTTGGCAGATCCTCTGGTATTTACTAACCAGGTGGCTTTTGCTAAATGCATATCCCAGTGTTTGAAAGTTCCACCACCCATTGATCTCAGTGTAATTTTCAGCAATCCATTGTATCGCTCAGTTTTTCCAGAGGCTGGTGCATGGTAGGGAATGTGATATATCCACTCAATGCCATGTTCTTTGGCCCAGGTGTCTATGAGGTTGTTTCGGAAATGTGTCCCATTATCTGACTCAATTCTTTCTGGCATACCATGCCACCATAAGACTTTCTCCTCAAGACCTAAAATGGTGTTCTGGGCAGTGGCATGGGACATGGCATGAGTTTCCAGCCAACCAGTGGCTGCTTCTACCATTGTAAGCACATAATGTTTGCCTTGCTGAGTTTGTGGGAGTGTGATATAATCAATCTGCCAGGCCTCCCCATATTTATCCTTGTAGCACATATCTCACATACATGATTACCTGTGCAATAGCATCCATGGTTAACTCCACCCCTCAGTCACAAGCCTATCTACATGTTGCATCTCTTCCCTGATGGCCTGAGGAGTCATGGGCCCAGCGAGACAGAAATTGTTTACCCTTATGTTGCCAGTCCAGATCTACTTGAGACACCTTAATCTTGGCAGCCTGATCCACCTGTTGGTTGTTCTGATGTTCTTTCAGTGGCCATCTTGCCATAATTCAGCAGCCCAGACGAGTTTGCCTTTGCGCTGCCAGTTGCTCCATTTCCACTGCTGTAACCCCCCCCCCCAGCACCACCATCCATGAGTCAGTACAGAGGTAGAGCACCAGCCACTTTTATTGCTCAGCGATATCCGAGGCCAGCTGGACAGCTTTCACCTCTGTGAAGTGACTTGATTTCACCTTCTTTTTCAGCAGCTTCAGTAACCCGTCGTGTGGGGCTCCACACAGCTGCCTTCCACCTTCGATGTTTCCCCACAGTGCAACAGGACCTGTCGGTAAACAGGGCATATCGCTTCTCATTATCCGGTAGCTTGGTATATGGTGGGGCCTCTTCAGCACATGCTACCTCTTCCTCTGGCGCCATTCCAAAATCTTTGCATTCTGGCCAATTTGTGATCACTTCCAATATTCCTGGATGGCTGGGGCTCCCTATTCAAGCCTGTTGTGTGATTAATGCGATGCATTTACTCCACATGGCATCATTTGCATGGTGTGTAGAGGGGACACTCCCTTTGAACACTCAGCCCAGCACTGGCAGTTGGGGAGCCAGAAGGAGCTGTGCTTCCATTCTGATCACCTCTGAAGAAGCTCGGACCCCTTCGTATGCTGCCAGTATCTCTTTTTCAGTTGGAGTACAGTGGTCCTCTGTTCCTCTGTATCCCCGACTCCAAAACCCCAGGGGTAGACCCTGAGTCTCCCCTGGTGCTCTCTGCCAGAGACTCCAGGTAGGGCCGTTCTTCCCGGCTGCAGTGTAAAGCACATTTTTAACATCTTGCCCTGTCCGAAGTGGACCGAGGGCTACTGCATGAACTATTTCCTGCTTAATTTGCTCAAAAGCCTGTCGCTGCTCCAGGCCCCATACAAAATCATTCTTTTTCCTAGTCACTTGATAGAGGGGGCTGACAATCTGACTGTAATTTGGAATGTGCAGTCTCCAGAAATCCACAACACCCAAAAAGCTTGCATTTCCTTTCTGTTAGTTGGTGAGGACATAGCTGTTAATTAATAACCTCCATTGGAATCTGACGACGTCCATCTTGCCATTTTACTCTTAAAAACTGGATCTCTTGTGCAGGTCCCTTGAATTTATTACGCTTTATGGCAAAACCAGCTCTCAGAAAGATTTGGATTATTTTCTCCCCTTTCTCAAAAACTTCTGCTGTATTACCCCATATAATGATGTCATCAACGTACTCCACATGTTCTGGGGCTTCACCTTGTTTCAGTGCAGTCTGGATCAGTCCATGACAAATTGTGGGGCTGTGTTTCCACCCCTGGGGCAGTTGTGTCCAAGTGTATTGGACACCCCTCCAGGTAAAAGAAAACTGTGTCCTGCATTCCGCTGCCAGAGGGATGGAGAAAAATGCATTGGCAATATCAATCGTGGCATACCACTTGGCCACCTTTGACTCTAGTTCATATTGCAGTTCCAACATGTCTGGCATGGCAGCACTCAGCGGTGGCGTGACTTCATTTAGGCCACGATAGTCTGCTGTCAATCTCCACTCTCCATTAGACTTTTGCACTGGCCATATGGGGCTGTTATAAGGGGTGTGCATCTTGCTGATGACTCTTGGCTCTCTACCTGACAAATCAGTTTATGGATAGGGATTACAGCATCTCAACTGGTGCGGTATTGCGATCGGTGCATGGTTGTAGTGGCAGTTGGCACCCGTTGTTCTTCAACCCTTAGCAATCCCACAACAGAAGGATCCTCTGATAGATTAGGCAACACATACAGCTGTTTTAACTCCTTCTGTTTCCAAGGCAGCTATACCAAAAACCCACCAATACTCTTTTGGGTCCTTAAAATACCCTCTTCTGAGATAATCTATGCCAAGAACACATGGAGCATCTGGGCCAGTCACAATGGGGTGTTTTTCCCACTGTTTTCCACTTAGGCTCACCTCAGCCTCCAACACAGTCAGCTGTTGAGACCCCCCTGTCACTCCTGAAATACAGGTTCTGGTCCTTTAAAATTTGATGGCATTAGGGTGCATTGAGCACCAGTGTCCACTAGAGCCTTATACTGCTAGGGGTCAGATGTGCCAGGCCATTGAATCCACACAGTCCAGTAAACTCGGTTGTCCCTGTCCTCCGCCTGGCTGGAGACAGGGCCCCTCTAATGTTGGTCATAATACTCGCTAATGACAAATGGGTTAGTGTGGTATGCACAGGCTTCAGCCTCATCTTGATCATTCACCTCTTGTGAATACAAGTCAGAAGTTCTCATAGGATCATGAGCAAAGTCGACATTTCTGCTCCGTTTGGGCACTTGATTACTGGAAACCAAAGCAGCATTTCTCCTGAAAGGACAACATTCTGTATTTGTTCTTGTTGTTCCTTCCTTCCAGCTCACATACCTGCTTTTCTAGGAGGAAGGTAGGCTTTTCATCCCATTTCTTCATGTCTTCTCCATAGTCACGCAGGCAATTTCACAGCTTCCCCTGTGGTGTGTACCAGTTCTCTCGAGTAGGGAAACGATTGCTCCTAATAGCCAAGATTCTGGTCGGTGCAGGTGGGGAGTAGAACGTTTTCTCCTTAAGTTGCTTGACATCTTGAGATAATTTGTGCACAGCCACGATGATGGGGGAAGATACACTTTCTTCACATTGTCATAGTCAGCAAGCCAGTTCATTGTCAGTCCCTCTTCATCTGTCCAGTCCATTAGCGTTAATGCATAGGCATATGATGAGGGTATGCTCCGTACAAAAGTCCTCCACATGGGCCAGGTGCATCGGACTTCATCTGGATCTGTGGGTAGCTGTGCATTATCTAGGTCATAGTAAACTACCTCCTGCACATCTAGCTCCCTCAAATATTGAATGCCTCTTCCCATAGTGGTCCACTTACTTGGTTGACATGTCAAGTCATCCTTGAAGGGATACCTCTCCCTCACACTTGACAGAAGTTGCTTCCAGAGACTAAGATTTTGTGTCTCCTTTCCAATGGCTTTGTCAATGTCCTCTTCCCTAGACAGGGATCCCAGCTGCCTCACCTCCCTGCCCTCTAATTCCATGCTACTGGCCCCGCTATCCCAGCACTGAAGCAGCCAGGTAACAAGATGCTCACCTGGACAGCAGCTGTAATCGTTTCTTATGTCTCGCAGCTCACTCAAGGACAAGGATTGGGTGACTATTACTGGCTCTGCCTCCTCCTGTTCTCGGGATGGGCCTGGTTCATCATCACCCTGTACACTACGATGGGATTTTCTTGTGTATTTCTTCTTCTGTATAGGAGCAACTGACACTGTTATGGGCTGGTTCTCTGGTTCAGCTGCAGTGACCGTCCTCGGGCTTGTAGTCACTGCGGTTTCTGTTACTTGGTTAATCTTAAATACTAGCTTAACCATAAACAAAACCAGAACTACATGCAGGAAAACACTAGCTCCTAACAGCACAGTAACCATTTATGTCAACATTTCAAAGATATTTGAACTCCCCAAATTTCTCAAACACAGCTGTAAATAGCCCCAGGACCGATGACCCCATGCTATCACAAATGATCATCACATAGTACAACAGAAACAAAATCTTAACCCAACTCTTACGAAAGGTGAGCAACAGCATGGGGAATGCATATTGCTAATGAGGTGATAAGATCTTAAGGAGCCAAGCAATCCAGATGTTACCCATTTCATTGTTATCTCAAACAAAAAGAAAAACCTCATGGCCTCACGTTGGTCACCAAAAACTGTGGAGGTTTGAACTCAGCCAGCATCCAGACTCCACATGGCCAGCTGTTCACCTCCCCCTCCCCCCCCCGGTAAGATAGGGGAGGGACAAAAAGAAGAGAATTCATAGGTTGAATAAAAAGAAATAATTTACTAAATAGAACAAGAGAACAACAGTAACAATAGTGAGTCCAAAAAGAAATGGGTAAAATGTAGCAATGGCTTACCTAGTGTGGTGACCGCCCTCCCACAGCAACAACACGGCCCAACAAGCAGACAGTGTGCATGCAAGCCCCCAGTGAAAAACAACCGTGAGAGAGAGCGAGAGAGAGCCCGCCCACCTAAATCCTTGGGCATAACATCACATGGTATGACATACCCCAATGAAAATTAACTCCATCTTGGTTGAAACCAGGACACCCAGTTAAACACAAAACCAACATAAGGAATCTTGTCTACAGCTGAAAATGTGTGCATTTTCTGAACATACTGTTTCAACTGGTTTTTACCCTTGCAATACATGAACTTCGAGACTACGTCTTCCAATTCTGCCTCTCTAAAATCAGCATTGGTCATAGAAATGTCAAGAGATCCAACCAATGAACACTGTAAATAAAGGCAGTCTGATTTAAGAATACATGAACATGTAACAAACCAATGACCTCCCCTTTTCTCACCACTGGATTTTTATTTTTATATGGTTTTCTACAACTCTCCAATCCAGTGCTGTGAGCAGGAGGAAGCAGATGACTGGTTGAAATAGCAGTCCTATGGTTTCCTTCTCAGAACCTGGAAACTGAGCAGAGAATAACAGTGTTATCATTTAGACTTCTCCAGTAAGAGAACGATAAAATGATCTTATTTTAACCTTAAAAATTACTACAAATAATTAAATTTTCAGAGCCATTTACACACTACGAGGTGTAATTTCCACAGCAAGACAGTTTGCATTCATAGCACAGTTTTCAACTGCTCCTTGTGCCAACAGAAGACTGGTTGGTTTCTCAGTTAGCTGAATCAGGACTTGTGAGTGGCCCAAATATCGCAAAACCCACCTTTTCTCAATTTCCTCAATTTTTTGAGACATTTTATTTTAAAGGAAACACTGGTGAGTACAATGCATTGAACTCATTGACCACTTTGGCTTTAGGGAGACTGCTAATGCAGTATTAAGCTGCTTCACTAGAAGAACCGAGATTTCACAAGTAGGATCACAATCTTATTAGCTAGCCTGCCATTTTCACCAGTAAGGAACATCAAATTCTGTAGTACTTCCAAATGGTTAGTTGCATAACATGATATTATTTAATGTGCTTCATACAAGAAAATCTAGACCTGCGTATACTAGCAAGATACTTTTTAAATATATATATATATATAACACAATGGTGTGAACCTAAAAAGAAAACAAAACCTCTGTATTATGTAATATGTTCTTTCTTCAATAAGTCTGAAATAAAACAAAATAATATATTTTAAGTAGTGTTATACAATAATGCCCCTGTGAAAGTAAAGCACTGTACCATGTTTCTTCGACAGGGAAAACACCCCTCTAATTTCTTTCTCTTTATAATGCTCACAAATAGGAAATGTATAAAGTTAATAAAATCATAAAATTTACCAGAAATAACTGGGGTTCTGTTATTCTGGAAAAGACACAAAAATTCTGGAGATGGGTAAAGACGGGTAATTTAATTCAGGTTTGTCCTTTTTTCTTTTTTTTACACAAAATTTAGACCTGTTACTAACTAAACAAAATAATACTGTGCAGATTAGTGCAATGAATACTTTAATTCATTTTAAATTAAATACCTTAATGACTACAAGAAGTCTAAATAGTAACTATTTACTTTGCAAGACATTTTGTCTCTTAAAAATAATGCAGATTTTTTCTTTTCTATAATTAAAAAAAAAACTTTTAAAAATTTGAGAAATTATTAAAATGAAAATATGACAACGGAATGTGGGAGATGAATCTTTTATACAAGTAAGTCCAATTTGGCTGTTAAGCACCTCAGAAAGTGAAAGTGATCACATGAGACTTAAAATCAACAGTACTACATCACCGGGAATCATCATTTTAGTATCCATTCAGGTTGTAGAGCCACAAGAGGATTATTGTGCCTGTAAAAAAGAAGCATGAAAAATGTATCTCCATAGTTCTGCAACTGCTTCATTAACATGACTTCTGGTGAATGAGCATGGTCCCTCCATGGTTCATTTGCTCCATTGTAAGTACACCATATTATGAGATTCTAGGTGAGAGGTACCATCAGATATATACGTATGTGTAGGATTTTAATGTAATAAGTTTTCTCCATCTACACAAAAAATCACGGCGAAATACTTTCTATGAAAGTCTCCATAACTCAAAATCCCTCATAGAGATAACTGCTGGGCAAGTGTCACAGCTAGAAGACAGAATGTGAATAAGCCAGGAGTCAAGAGCCACTCCTCTCCAGGCACTGCAGGTACATCTATCCCACTATCAACTGCAAACAGAAATGACCATGGTATTAAACATTAAAAACAAAGCCTAGTGTTGACAGCACTATTCTGGTCCAACATCTAGACAAAAATCAGATAACTAAATAGCTGCCAATTCAACTAAGATGAAAAATTTGGAATTTGGTTTTTCAACATTAAAGATACCCTGATATCAAGACAGTTTGAGCAAACCTAGGTATAAGTCATTTCTTATTTCTCTGAACACAGTGCCTAATTCCTCCCTGGAGTAGTTCCAGAGAAGTCAGTGGAGTTGCCTGAGGGATAAATTTAGGGATGTTCGGATGACCGCAAACGATCAAATTACTGCACTTTATGATATTATGCTCTCACCGGAGATGTTCTAACAGATTGTATGTGTTTCTAACTCAATTGAAAGGAACCAACTAACTTAATTGAAAGGCACAAATTTAAATCCCCAGCTTGCATTCACACTCCCATTTCTGCTGTCTACCAGCAGGCACACCTACCAATTCATCCCTCTCCCATTCCTGAGTCAATGACCTAAGTGACACACCTGCTGATCTCATGTCTGCTGGACACCAGTGAGCCTTAGTAGTTGTAGTCATTTACAGGCAGCACCCTCCCAACCAACAAGCTTGGGTGCTTACAACTGTGTGAATGTGCATCAGTCAGAATAGTCTTAATTCATAATAATTGTTTTATACTTCAAAATCTGTCACAATCCCACTTACAAGAAAAATCCTGAAAAAAATTTTTACCTTTTTTTTTTTTTTTTTTTTTTAATTCTAGTAACAGTTACAATTCTGCAGCTAATAAAATTTCACATTTTCTTGTACATGTATTCATAACAGATTATGGGTTTTGGTCATACACATGCATACACTGAAATGAATATCTGTTTTCTACCTTAATGTTGCTGTAGAGCTGGTTTTAGAAGGTATTTCACAGGAGCATACTCTAGGCATTAGGAAGACAAAACCTAAATTCCCTGCATTTCAGTGTCCATTTTGTTTCCATGGAATTAACTCTGAACATAGCAAGCCAATGGATGATTTGTTTGTAGAAGTATTTTCTGTGGTTAGTCCAGGAGCCTTTGGAATTTTTCTTGGACTTTTAACTATAGCTACCCAGCGGTTTCATAGAATTGTCTTTGTGTTTTGGGAATTGAGGATGCACGTCAGGACAGGTATCTTAAAAAAAAGACAGGGAGGATTATTACATTTTTTAATTGAATTATTCTCATTAACTCTCTGGGATCAGAGATTTCTGTCAGTAGACTTTCCTAGGTTTTTGATTTTTGGGGTATATGACAAACAGTACAATACTTATGAGGGATAGTATTTTAAGCAGGAGCACAGAGTCAGGGAAAGAATGTAAATCTGTCTTCCTACTTGCACTGGAACAACTAACAGCAGAAAAAAATCTGTATATTTGGGAATATGAGCAGATCGATCACTGGATGGGGACAACCTGCATTACTTTACATAATTATGTAGATTAAGGATTGTAATTTATGACACCATACATCATTTCAAAGAATGATTTCCTTAGCTTCCATACACAAAACTTCTCTGATTTTTTACTATTCAAATTTACCCTGTTCTCTGAAGACAGCTATGTCTATTAAAGACTATTCAGCTAATTTATTACTCTTTTTATCCACTCCTCTCTAATATATTTTCTCCTGTGGATTAATAAATAAGAGTCAGGCTTCAGAAGGTGACAAAGCATGAGTCAGTTATGATGATTTATAGTTCAGCTGAGAGTGATAACACACCATTTGATAAATATTCCAATCAGGTTAAAGTTGTCTCCTAATGAAGACAGTGAATGTTAGTGATAATTTCTCAAGCAAGAGCTGCCAGCATGCAAGAGTTAATAATGGCAGAAGAACAGGTAAAGGTCTAACTACTGAGGAGCCCTTGGAGGTTTTTAAAATTTGCATCTAAAAGAACATGACTAGGAAATGGAAAGCAGAGAATATAAAATCTTGTATTATCTTGTTTTTCAGTTAGAGAAGCATTCATCAGAATGAATGCTTTTTAATATTCTTGGTTGTTCTGCATTTTAGCATGGAATTATTTTCAAATAGAAATGCAAAGAAAAATTTATTTCTGTGAAATGTATGAATGATGTTAAGAGTGAAAAGGTCCACAGAAACAGTTAACGCCTTGAGGGAATTCCCCAGTAAATGTCTAGAAAGCTACAGTCAAGATCTAAAATACTGAGCGAAGTGACTCATAACAGAGTATGTTAAAAATGGGCATCTGCAGAAAATGTGACTTAATGCAGTATTGACAGATACCTACTAAGAAGCCATATTGAGCTGAAAAGAGATACTGTCTTTTGGGTGCTGCAGACTCTACGCAGCAAAGGTTTATTTACAGAGAGGCAGGCAGCTCCAGAAGAAAGTCACTTGCACCACTTGGACAAGGAGAAATGGGCAATTCTGCCGATGAGACCATTGCAGCTGTGCTTGGAGGAAAGCTGCCATACCGGGTGCTCCCATCCCCATGTAGTGCTGTCACCTCCAATGCCCCCTGACAGAAAGAAATGTCCCAGAGTAACGCCATTTACAATACTAAATTACAGTGTTTGGGACTATTACTTAGAAGATTAGAACATTTTTATATTGATTTTAGACTCTGTTTCACATCCCTGAGGTAATTACAGGCCCAGGGAGTGCCTCTAGCTCTATTTATGGTGGGGATTAAGTGGATTGTATGACAGGATTACCTTTCAAATTTAATAGCTACCCTTTAGTTCAAAAATAAAACATTTGGTGATATGATTGGTAAGTTCTGGGGCAAAACTTAGGGGATAAGGCAGGTATTTTAGGAATCCTACATTGAGAATGAAATATTTGACTCCTCTGATATGCTAACAACTAAGACAACTCTCTTAAAAAAAACCCCAAACCCTCATGAAAGAAAGCAAAAAATCTTGCATCCTCAAAGGTAAAAACTGTACCAAATATGGAACAGTGGCGTATTGATACTTTTATTGTATTTGCTTAATTTGATACTGATGGATTTAAATTTTGATTCAAATTTTAAATAGTGTCCCCAATATACAGAAGATACTTCAATGAAGTTTTATCACACAGTATGTTCTGAGTTCTAAAATCAGTTCCCACCTTACTTTGAGACTACAGATTTATATGTGAATCTTATTGACTTCAAAGATATTCAAATGAGACCTATAACAATTATTTTACCACAACTGATTTCACAAATAATATTCATTTTTGAGCATTTTATAGAGTTTTCAGTTTAGGTAGCCTTGAAGCTCACCTGATTACCTGCTTAAAAAACAGCACTTGCAGCAAGGATTTGAGAGCCTAAACAGTTTCTCTGGCAAGTTATGAAAAATGGCATTTAAACTTTCAAGAGAAAAATAAAGCAAGTTTTATATATTTGTTTTAGTGGGATGTCTCTAATCTGTTAGTCTTAGAAGCATGCTGGTAACATTTTAAATTTCTACTTCAAAAATTATTTTCATTGTTCATTAAAAAAATAAGTGCATATGCACCTAAGTTAGCATTTTTACAAGGCAGACATGGTAATCAAAGTGGGACTGACAATGGGCAGCAGTGATTGAAGATCCCCATCATGCATGTTGGCTGAAAGACCAATCACTGGCTTGGTCCATCAGGCTCCTACATTAGGGGCAGGAACTTGGGCACAAGCCTGAGTTCTTGTGTGACCCTGTCAAAAAGACAGAATTTGAATTGGGGACATCACCTCTTCAAAGATCCATGGCACAAAACATCTTGCCTTTCTGTCCCAACCTTTAGGTGCTGGACCATGAGGCTTCAAAACTTTGATGATGCCTGGAAGCCCTAGAAGCTTCCCTTAAGTATTTAGAGAGGGAAAGCACTGAGAGAATTCCTAACAGTGAGAGACTTCCTAACAGCCCTACTGTGCAGGTGTGAACTCATTAACTCCCATGGTCTCAGCTATACCAAGGATTCACAGGAATTGTTCTTGACTTTACAGCATCGCATCTGAGAATCTTCCCAAGCTATTAATCTTTCTGTCCAGCCATGAATGTAAAATCTTGCTGATTTTATCAGTCTGCTAGATCTGAGAGCTGATCATTATGGCTGATCCAGGAACCTTGCAATTTGGACTCCTAAATTCAGTTAATTTTAAGAATTTCAAAACATTTATTTTTGAAATAATAAATTTAAATTATTTAAAAATATTTAAATTATTTAAATTAAAACATTTCAAAACATTTATTTTTGAAATAATTAATTTAAATTATTTTAAAAAATATTTAAATAACAAAATTATTTCCTTCAAAAAATAAATTTTGTGGAAAAAAATCCTTTTCTCTGAAAAGAAAACACATTATTCAAAATGTCAGCCTTCCATGGAACAGATCTAGCAACCAAATTTTGTCTGCTGCAGAAAGCCTAAAATTAGGGGAGGGATGTATTTTTTATTATAATGACCATTCACTATTGTATCCTAGCAGGCATATCAGAGATATTTCAAGTCTAACTTTTTTTCTTTTTAAACACTACTTGACCAATGGCAGAGGAAAATATGATTTATCAAGCAGAGATTTGCGCACAAGGGAAAATGAACATATTAAGGAAGCTTTAGTTACATGCCCATAGGCCCTGGTGAGGGCAGCATATGTTCCTGAGTGATGTGCTCCTCCTTGGTCATATTTCTCAATATCTACAGTATCTGGCACCTCGTGATGATACCTAAGTTCTGCTTCTGAAGCAGAAGAGGGCTGTCTTGTCTTGCTCCACTTGTCCCCAGCAATAGAATACAACACTCCAATGTTTAATGTGCAATTCTGATTATACCCTCTAACTCTTCATGTAGACTAATTATATAAAACATGTGCTCAATCTGGCTATATATAGTTCCTTAATGCTTTCCTGCTAACAAATGGAATCATAGCAGCTAGTAATAACATCAGTTTAATTAAACTTCATCTCATGTTTGAATACATCCACTTACTTTAAAGCCCGAGTCATTTAAGTTCTTACTAATATGCCTTCTTTTGTAAACCAGATTTCTGTGTTTCTGGCAAAGGTCTACATTTATAGAGGGAGCAACAGCAATCACTACAGTTAAGATTACAGAACTATTTTTATTTTCTCTTCCTTCATCTTTTGAATAATAGGCATGATATTTTCTGTGATCAGTCTGAGCTTGAAGGTAAATACTTTACTAGTTTGATCAAAAATAAAAGCATCTTCAAGTTGGCAAAATGTACATCTTTATTATAATATTTTACTTGTGCAGATTTTTGGGTTTGTTTTTTTTTTGTTGTTGTTGGTTGGCTGGTTGATTGGTTTTTAAATAGCACTATAACTGAAACAGCAGACAGGTTAAAGCTCAAGTTTACTACAGCAATATTTGTCAGTTGGAAATAGTTTTTTCAATTTTGTTCTGATGGATATTGCTTTTAATTTGTCTGCATTACAGATATAAGGCTGTGCCACTTGGGTGCTATCTCCAAAACTCATACATTGTGCAGTTAAAGCCCACTCTGCTACCTTCAACTAACCTTCCATTAAGCATCTGCAGTGATTTATTGTGCATGTGCTTAGATCTGAGGTGCATAGTAAATAGCAAGAAACAGTCCAAAATCAGTTGGGCTGCCTGGGTCACATGGACATGAAAGAGTGAAAATTTTAAGATGAAAAGGCACTGCAATATGTCCTTTGCATCTTTCTTTTTGTGTGCTAACCAGTCAAGCTGCATACTCACAGAAAAATCTCTTCTTGGCAGGGATGTCACAGGGATATCTTTGGAAAACAGTGATTATTTTTCCAGAACAAAACAACATGCTGTGACTTTGCCTCCAATGGTAAAACTTCCATGGAAAAAAGCTGTACCAGCAAATAATTGACTTATTCTTTAAATCTAAGGGTCAATATCCCATATTAAAACAAACAAAAAAATGGAATCGCTTGTGAATGACACACTTCAGCCTTGTGGGTTTTTTGACACCAACTTACGTATAAGACTCAGTAAGTTATGACAGTCCTAAAATCAACGATTCCTACACCTTTCGAAAGAAGAAGTATTTACATTTATAATTTTAAACATGTCCGTTTCTAAAGTTCATTAAATATTACTTCTGGAAATACAGATCACTGGTACATAACAAAAGTCATTACCTTCTCTACAGCATTTCTTTTTTTTTCTCAAAAGCACTTTCAATCTTTTAAATCCCCTTCCCACAGAACTCTTTCTTCATCTCTAATCATTTAATATGAATCTCCTCTATTTGTGTGTAGGAAGGGTTTTACTGTGAATCCTTGGACTTTGTCGTGCCATAAGCTATGCTATCTGCCTCTTCTTAAGAACGCTGTAAATCCTCCTCATCTGAAGAGCATGGTATTTCAGACTGTATCTCCTAACATTTCATATTTTAGTGTTTTATGAAGGAAGGGGAATGTTTAGGGCACTATAATTTCTAGAGGGCATGTTCCAGAGCCAAAGAAGTCAATCAGAAGGAAGGAGAGAGTATTCTTTTTAGAAGAGAGGATCTTCAGAGTTTTTAAAGTCTTATTGCAGGGATTAGCAAAATATTTTATTGGGTTGTACATAAATTAGTTAAGGGCAATTATAAAAAATTGAACATAGAGCTAAAGCTGAATTGGCTATTGCAGATCATTCATACTGATTCAAAGCTGTCGTTGCAGAGTAGAAGCAACAGTATTTGTCCAGGCGAAGAGCCAGGTCTAGTGCACTGAAGAGAGTACACGCACATATAAAACAAGTACATTTCATGACTACTATGAGGTTAAAAGGACAGCATTAACTGTGTTGTTGCAGATGCTATCAAAGCAACTTGCAAAAAAAGAGAAATTTAATGCAAATGCTCTTACCTAAGTAAAAAAAATAAGCTCCTTTTAAAAACAGTAAAATAAATTGGTATGACCAATTTGTTACACAGGTTTAGATTCCACTTGCATTCTAACAGGTTTATGAAAGCATTACTTGTGCATCTTCTGAACTGTTCCCGGTTTTATGTTTGTAATTGTATACAGAAAATTTGTTTTACTAACACTCCAGTCTGAGATATATTCAGTGTACAGTCAGTTCCAATGTGCTTGATTGTACTAAAATCATCGAAACAGCTCTCATTATAAAGTAGAAAGAATAGACTTTCTGAAATCAACTCACTGTTGTCAAACACTTTTTAGCCAACCTAGTGGTACATGATCCTAGAAAATGGCTTTTACTTTTTTGCCCTTGCAACATGTATTTTTGCATATTTAAACCCCAGCTGCCAGTTTAATTTGAAAATTAATTTCACACATTTGAATTGGTACAGGAATTACAGCCATGGCTAGTGGGATCAGAATACCCTCAGAACTAAGCCTCAGAAGCAGGGAAGGTCAATGGTGAATAACTGGGACTTAATGAGCACTGAAGAACCTCTTATAAGTACTGAACTACTCCTTGAAATTGCTTCACAAGCTAGCTAGTTACATCAATTTTATAAATAGCTGAATCAAAACAATGATACTTTTTAAATGTAGCTAAAACAAACTCAGAAGGGAGTAAAGTTTCAGCAAGATATTTACTTTAGTGACCAAATACAGGAAGTTTTAGATAAATCTAAATGTCTGGCTCAGAAAATCTGGACTTTAATGTTGCCCTGAAGCAGGTATTCTGAAAAAGATGTTCTGAATCAAGCTCAGACATAGCACTGAGGTCTCCTGCCCATCTGCACAGTACAGTTAATCAATGGTTGGTTTTGGTAGTAGAAGCCTATTTGTAATAGCCCAGTTCTGTGTGAGAATAATTTACCATCCTGCACAGCTAGACTATTTCTCATGGGGAATTAATTTAAACCTAGCTCAGTTTTTTCTCCAGTACGTTACAGTGAAGATGTACCCTCAGATGTTATATCCTATAGGTTTATTTTGCAAGATGATCTGCCCCAGCAGATTGTTGTATCTACACAGTTTACATGACAAAACCAGGATTTATGTCTTCATGAACTCTGCTTGCTATCCATCCTGTTCAAATAAATTGCAGGAATATGAGGTGAATTTAAAAAGAGACACCGTAGTTTTATCCTGCAGTGAAATAAAAATATCCCTAATTGAAAGTTAGTGCAACCCCCTGAAGCAATTTCCTACTACTGCAATTCTCATTGATATCAGAGCACCCAGAAAGAGAGGGCCTTCTGTTGTGAATTTATCTTTGCTTTTGGCATGTTACTCTAAAACCTGCTTGATCATTTCTTAAGTATTATCTTCAATATTGAAAATACAAGATGCATATTTATCAATGTATCGCCCTACTACTCTTACCTTTTGTTAAACTAAGCTGGAAACAAGAGAGAGAAGAAACTGCTCTGGCTTCTCTGCAACACATAGGATTCATGTCACTGCAGAGTCCAGACCTTTATTTTCAAAAATTCTGTTCCATCATGATAGCTTAATGAACACAAAACACCAGGATGTCAGTTTTACAGCAAAGTTGAAGTTTGCTCTGTAAAATATATGACTATCAAAACTTCTGACTCTTCTAATCCTTGCACTCAGTATCTTAAATAATATTTGCGATTACTATACTTGCATAGCTTGGCTGGGGTGTCAGCAACACAGAAGCAAGATTTCTTAAAAGACATCTAAAATTGGAAGAAACAATTTTGGTTTTGCTGTTATCACATTTTTAGTTACACATTGGAAACAGATCAGACAAGCTGCACAATACACAGTTACAAGCATAAACAGTCATATACTTCTGAATAATAAAAGTTGTAGTCACAAACATTTGCTTAGGAAAAGTTGGGCCTAAAACTTAAAAACAGTTTAACACCCTTCTACAAATCTGCATACAAATTACACATTGGAAGCAAAGATAGGGATTTTAAAAAAGGAAAGCTACAAGATGGACTGAATCTTGAAATGATTTTGTTTACTCAGAGATGATGTCTTGTATTTGGATATATCATAGTCTTTTTTTAATTGGGACAGTCCTATGAGATTGTGGAACAGAGTGTCAAATAATGCTTATATAATCACTAGTATGTGGTTTCTGGTGCTATTTGACCACTTATTTTTTATAAATCTAAAAGTTCATCTTGTTTTCATCTCGAAAATAAAATAAACATCAAATCTTAAGGTTGACGCTAATACTTGGACATTTCAGTCATATTTGCTGAATATCTGTGCCTCTTTGCTACAAATGTTTATTGTAGTGCTTAGTTTACATTTCTTACATCAAATTTTCTTCTTAACGAATTATAGATCATAGTTTTAGCAACACAGTTATTGAAGTAGATAGCATTTGATTCAACATATTAGAAGCCTATAATATTTCTACATCATAAGGGCATAATAATTGCTTTCTTATTAAAACACGATTTTCATTCTGACAGTGTTTAAACCTTTTCTGAAATCAGTGCAGCAGAATAATATTGACAGAAAAGCTAAAGGTTATGTGGACAGCAAAATATCACATGTTAGCATTATACAACATAGAAAGGTTTCCACTTATAGATTTCATTATCAACTGCATTTTATGTTCAAAATATTTAATCTGTCTTTTTTATCGCAGAATCCCATGTTGACCTTCATCTTTAGGAGGATTTAAACTGTGTACAATGCTGCTGTTCAATCATCATTATTTTAGCCTTCCTGAAAATAGTCTATAAAAAACCAAAATAAAAACGTTGAATTTGTTATTAATTTTCTTCCCTTGCTATCATGACTTCTTAATTTATTTATTTTTTTTTAATTTTTTAAGAGCAGGATGCTGGCTGGTTAGGATATCCAGTACTTACATTGTCTTTGTACAGACGATACTGTAAACCTATAATCATGCAAAAAGTAGAGACTTTAGTGTCTCTGTGTGTGTTTCAAACACATTCATGATAAACTTTCCATGTACATTTAGGAGTGAAGAACAGTAAATGTGTGATCAAAGTGATTGATTTTCCTACCAAAATGAGCCTTAAATAAAAAAGCACATTTGAGGTCACTTTTACAATGCAACCACAGTATATTATTACACCTGTGAGGTTGTTCTAAAGAAAGTTTTTTTACAACTAGGTGGCCACAGGCTTTCTTCTGTTACCTTACTGCCTGATGAGTAGTACAAAATAAAAGGACTTGCCAAGATTTGTATTTATATGCTTCCATAAACTAGTGTTTCTAGAAGGCAGTTCTTCAGAGACTGCTTTGTGTTTTTGATAAATGCTGTATAACAAGCATATAAAATACCTTTAGGAAATAAAATTCATAAATGCAAAGATAAGAAGATTAAGGGGACAATCAAGAAGATCAGTTCACTAACCTTGTCCAGATATCCCCCCACAGTGTAAGTTGGCAAAGTGCCATCGATTCTCATGGAGGTATGCCAAGGCAGCTAAAGACTTGACCTGTTATATTCACATTTCATCTTAAATTGATCCCATCATATACCTGAAATATAATTTAAAAAAAAATTAAAAATCACTAGTATGTTATTAGAAAGTTTGAGTGACACAAACACACAAAATACAAGACAGCTTAGAGATACCAAGGCAAGCTATTTTCAAAACAGTGTGTAGAAAATGGGTTAACAGGTAATACTACCAAGTGTCTCAGCAAATAAGAAAATTAAATCCACTTTAAAAATTGCATGGCTACTTAACTAAATTCTACTGACTGCCAATGTCCCTAAATGTCTTCATTACACCTGAAAAGAGGTTTTGGTACTTAAGTGCTATAGACAAAACAGAATAAAGTTACTGGAATGCTGACTGTCGAAGGGCATATATGCTCGTGATGTTGGTTGCAACCCATGGTCCCTTGTTACATACCAATGCTCAAGACAATAAAGAGGAAATTAGATGTCTACAAACTGAAGTCACAAAACATACTCTGTGTGAAACATATTGTGCAGACATTCCAATATGCTAGAAAGGCTTATGGCACAATTCTTGACTCTCAGTTCTTGTCATTCTCTCAACCAAGAGGAAACAGCTCACTTGGAAATCATGAAAAGATTCATAAGGGATTGTATAATGCTGTAAGAGACCGTGCCTCAATTACTGTCACTGAAACACTCTCCGGTGCTTTCAAAATTTTCAAGATATGTGTCATCTAAAGAGTTGGTAGATGAAACATATTTCAGTGGAAGACCTAAAAGAGTCGGTGAATCTTGAATACATATTACCTTAAGCCTCTGACCTATTAGTAAGCTTCATTTCAACATGCTCATTCTGAATAGGTTTATATAAGTGCCCAAATGCTTGGAGAGCATGTGGAGATAGCAATGCTGATTAACACGGGCGCTAGAATGACTCAAGGAGATCATTCGCAAAGGTTCTCTTTCTCAGCAGTTAGGACCAGACAGAAAATACACTGGAGGCTAAATTAGTTGCCTTGGAAGAGATAAAAATGTCTTAAAACCATCATCTTCCTTGAAAACATCTTTTCCCATTCCCATTTGTGACCAGTACATATCCATGATTTGACAGCGAAGGCACTCATGGAAAATAACTGTAGGTCAAGTGAATCCAAACTGAATCTGGAATATGAGTGGAGGTTAAGTTTGATGTAAGGAATGAAGGCATTTGTTCCTTCAGTTAATAACTTCAAATTCCAATTAATGTTATGGACATGTGTTATTAACAGAGACTGAGATGGTCAGATCAGGCCAATGATGTGATTTAAACAGATGAGTAATAATGTTCTCTTCTGAATAAAGTATTAATCAGAACAAGACAAGTTTTTCACTTTTGTTTTGATGGGTTTGATATTGCCAGCTCTAGGACAGTTTGTCTTCTTTTTCTGCTGACTTAAACAGTCTGTGTAAAAATACAGCAACCAGCTGGCATTCACATGCTAAGAAGAAAAATAAATTCATTTAATGGAAGCATTTGCTATCACTTCAGCTTTTATCCATTTTACACATATCAGAAAAAAAAAAATCCAAATCCATAGCAAAAATAACATGAAGCATTATATATGCAAAGGACTTTCTAAACAAAGTTTACCAATGAAAATACATTTTCTAATAATCAGAAGGAAAATATTTTAGCCTGCAAAATTTTTTTCCAGCACAGTGAGGTAAGCCATATTGCAACAAAGCCCTCTCAGAATGGCTGTTGACAAGTTCCCAGACTTTTCCTTTTCACAGTAAAATTAATAAACAACTTCCAATGCATAGTGGACGTCTCTTTGTTTTGCTCTTCTCACTGCATGGTCTAGGCCTATTTAGAAATTCAGAAAAGGACCTTACAATGAGGCATGCATCTGCTGAAGGAAATGCATCTGTGCACTCTGTTTATCTACATGAATTTCTTCATATTTTACAATATAGACAGATTAAAACAAGGTGCTGCAATTCTAGTAGGTATGTATTTAATGGGTTGCTTCTTGGTGAAAATGCAACCTAGAGTTATTACGAATGGCCCACGGAATTGCTTTGAAGCTAATGTAAATTTTGTGTCTTAATGCATATGTTTTTGTTTCTAACAAAACCTTTCAGTAAGTAAAATTAATTTTAGGATTAATATTCAATGTTAATTAAAAATTATTTAAGACTTGTAATATTCATCAGTTTATGTGAAATTGATTTCAAGATCTCTGGTCATGCCCCCTTGGACAGAAATCTGCATTACCATTTCAATTATCCAAACACCCCTATGTTTTCAGAAAGAAACAAGCACAGACTGACTTTGAGGAGAGGAGTGAGAACTGAGCAGTCCTGGCTCTAATGTGACCTCGAACAATCACCTTAAACACTGATTTAGTCTCCTGCTGATCACATAATTTAAAAGACAAGCAGTGAAAGTATGCTGACACACTAAGATGCTCACAGAAAAGATTCTAATTAACCAAAAAACGTTTGTGCTTCTATTATAGCTCTTGAGTAGGTAACAGCACATATAGAACAGTTCAAGGTGACAACAACCAAAAAAATCTAAACTGTACGCATTTGATCAATTTAAGCTAAACCGCCTATACATGCAAATGCAAAGGTTTCTAAGACTGATGGCAGAATTAGGTACTCGGTACACCGTTGGCAGCTTTCTCTTTTTTCCCCTTCTGCCAACCTCTGACCTCCCAAGTCTTGCGTCTCACGTTGAACTTGCAACGTAAGACTTTCCTCACTAGAGGTCAGTGTTGGGCTGGCAGAGGCGCTGCCACTGTACACGAATAATGAACCTTAATTAATCCTCCAACCACACAGAGATGGAGGCAGGAGGCTGATACTAATTTTACAAAAGATCAGGAAACACTGATGGCACAGCAGTTTTCAAAACAAGAAAAGCCAGAAGCTGGAAAGAAAAAAGACAACAATCCTGACAGATATCAAGGAGTTTTGCAAAGAGTCATGTTATTTCAAAAGCTTTGTGGTGCAACTCCACCGCAGAGCCAGGCCCAGGTGCATCAATAGAGGTGTACACTGCAAGTCAGCTTGCCAAGGCAGCTGTTAGGGATGATGGGGACTGTGTGACACAGCAGTTTGTCAGCCAGAGAAAACAGGGAAAGAGCTTCACTTTCTGACTGCACAATGGTTTGGATACCCATTTGTGGTTAGTCAGCTATTCAAAAATCTGGTTGTTGATCTTTGCAGCAACTTGAAAAATTAAATTATAATGGCAAGGGAAACAAAAAGAAAATACAAACCACTTTTCCTTGGCTATTTTTACCATATAACAACCTTATGACCTGAAATATGCTGGAGCAATGTGGTTGAATCTGCCTGAGTTATACTGGACTGAATTTAGTGGCATGTCTTTTTTTTCCCCCTGCAGTTATTTCTTTTCAGTCATTTGTTTTCACTCATTTGAGTATCTGGTCTGACGTACTGCCTGATCGTCTTGGATTTTGCAGAACTATTTATGTCTCTTTGTCTGGTAAATATGATGTACCTGATATTTTTCTGCACCTAACATGCAAATTTTTATCTTCTATAGAAAACAATAAAAATGAAACACATTTCAGTCACTGATACTTCTTAGAAACTTTGAATACATTCCATTTGTTTCCTTCAGTATCTTTCATAATACCTTTTACTGTTGGCAACCACTGGCATCAATGGAATGGCAAATGTTTTTGGTTTGTTATTTTTTTTACATAATTGCTGATGTATAGAAAATGTCTAGAAAATGTTGAGGCATTAGAATACACATAATTTCCATGTTTTATTTAATGCTAAAAAGAACTCTACCCATTACTGCTATTTCATGGAGCCTTTAAAACCCTGTTAACTCATTTTCTGAAGGTGTTTGCTGACTTAGCAAAACCTAGTGCCCTTCAAGAATCAGATGGGTAGGTTACCCTAAAAAAGCAGTTAAAAAAGCTTTGTATTGATCAGAACCTACTCAGGAAAGAGATCTTCTCCTGGCAAGTGTACATCAACAGTTTCTATATCTTTTCCCAAATAGATCAACAAGGTAAGCTCACATTTCTTTGATTGGAGACTTGAAGCCCCATGAAGAAAGGTGGATGTGCATCTCTCTAATGAGATTTCAACACCTTAAAGAGGTAGAATTTTTTCAGTGATGTATGTCCAATTTAATAGGGGCTAGTTCTCAACTCAGAAACAAGAAATACTTCATGTTTATTCTGCTTCCTGAAACTGCTGAAGGGCATCTGAAAATTCTGGGACACCTAAAAGAATATAACCACTGGTATTTTTACAGACTATAAAAATATGTTTTTTCCAGATACAATTTTATATATTAAAGTCACCAAATTTATTTTTGGTTTTAGCCAATACTTCAGAAACTTAAGCCCCAGAATTTAATCTCTTTTTCTTGAAATTGTTGTGTTCTAAATAGAGGTTTTCTCTTCTGCTTTAATCTTCTAGACACTCTTTCTGTAAAGCAATCCTTCATCTTAGTATTTCCATTTTTTTCCAGTGTTATTTTTCTACTTCTCTTGGAACCTGCTTAAAAGACTTCACTTTTTTCCTCTAGTGAGGAAAGTCTTACGTTGCAAGTTCAACGTGAGACGCAAGACTTGGGAGGTCAGAGGTTGGCAAAAGGGGAAAAAAGACTTTGCTTTCAGCTTCATAAAATTCCCCCTTTCATTCATTTTATCCATTCTTAGCTGTATGAGAAATAAACTTATAAGAAAACAGAAAAAAGTCCATCTTTCTCTCCTGTTGTTTCTACAGATTCATGCATTGTGCATGCCATTCTCCTTTCAAATTACTGGTACTAAAAAAAATTTCCTGAATATATGAGACTAATATGTTAATGACATTGAGTATTTCAGAGAAATGTAATCCTTTTCAGTTTAATGGCAAAAAAAAGGCCCTGAAAATTAGTGACAGAATTTTGTGCAGTTGTTGAAGACAAATTAAAAGAAAAAGACACCTACCTTGAATTTGAAATTAGATGACTATATAAAGCAATTTTAATGAAAATAGAGATTACTTTTTAATAACAAATTAAAGAAGTTAGTAAATTAAATAATCTCTTAAATATTCATTTTTCATAAAAGGAATCTTTTATTTAGCTATACATCTGGCAGGCAGCAGGGAGAAAAAGTGTTACAGATGGATATTATTGTTGTCAGCAGTCTCTAACAAAAATAAGTACATCTTTACTTAGTTTTGCTACATGTTAATTAAGTTCTGCTTAAAAAAATTAAAATATGACATTAATAAAATGAACTGTGGGGTTCACTTAGAAAGCAGAGATATTTTTATAATCTTTTTTTACCAATAAATAAATCACTTTAGGATAGCTAACCTCCCAGAAATGCGAATATCAGGATAACTGTATTTAAAAGTACACTAAGCTTGAATATTTGTACTAAATTCCTAGTAAAGTCCATGAAAACAATTTGTTTTCAGTGGAAGATGCAAATATCCTAAGATCCCTCATCCCAACTCAATGGAACATAGAGCACCAGATCCATCCACGTTTAATGTGCTAATATAGAAGTATTTCTGCAGATATGTTTTGTTACACACTATAAAAACATTAAAGGGCAGGTACAGATTTCCCAAACCAAGAGATTGGTAATAAAATGTTCAAACCCTTTTTACTGTTAGATATTAGCCAACAAATTAAAATAGATTGAGAAAAACATTACCTTTCTTCCCCTGACAGTTGGGGATAAAACCTTTTCAAGCTTTTATTATGGCCTGATTTTTCACTAAAAATGCAAAGGTATAAACTGGGTAAAAGCCAAAAAGAATTTTTGTTCAAAATTGTCTTCTTGTCTTTGTTAAAATGGATATTGATACAACCTAATAGATAATTGACAATATTTTGCCAAGCTGTACACTGATATATTGATTTCTTGATCTTGCATCATTGATGAATGCAATTCCCTTGAAAAGATATGAAAAATGCCTACAGCTAGACAGGCCTTTCACAGCAAAGAAATGAGACAGAGAAAATATGCTTTCTGGAGTATATTGAAACCATCCACTTCAGTGAAGTGTACATGTTGATACTTAATTGATTTTGCTGCACCTGAAGAGAACAACAAGGTTCACAGAACTTTACCATTAAAAACACTTAAGCCCACATAAATTGCGCTTCAGTTTTGTCCAGAATTCAGTTGCTGCTGCACTCAGAAGCTGCTTGGAATGAGAAGCCCCAAGAGGGGAAGAACTAAAACAAATAAGCATTTCTCAAGTCTCAGGCACCATAGAATTGTTTTGTTTATTGGTAGTAGGAAACATACTACTCGGCATCTAAAAGTTAAGGGCTCGATGGCTTTCCAGTTTATTCCTTCAGGTTCTTAAAAAATGTTCTTGTTTACAGTAGATTTTCACATGCAGTATCCGAATTTGGTTTAGCTTAAGGCTGCAGCAGTGAAAGCTCTCTGCCTTGCAAAGATGAACGATAAGAAAAAGAAAATCAGAAAACTAAGTCTTAACAATTCAGAATATTTCACTGGATTCTAGACATCAGAGTGTGAACTGGAAAAGAATCTCTGAAGGATGTAACTACATAATTTTTTTGAAAAAACAAACCAAGTACTGGAAAGGACGTTTTCAGTATATTTGAAGAAAGGCAAATAACTAAAGAACATAGACAAAACATCCAAGAGGAAAGCATGCAAATCTGCATTGTTAGTTTTCAATTCTTCTATAATGATATCTCGAATGACAGTGGTACAAATATGGTACACCTCCCCAAACTGTTATTATATGACCTCCACAATGTTATCTTTTAGACTTGCCCTAAGATTACTCCTTTATTCAGGATATATGAGATAAGTAATACTACCTCTGGCATCCATGTCTTCTGTGATAAATATGATTACCCCAATTTTTCCAAAACTAATCAGTCTGTTGATAAGTAACTTATTTCCATCACTAAGTAATCAGCCACTATTGGATCTTCAGAGAGAAGAGCTACTACTATGCAACAGGAGATACCTACCCAACTCTAAGGAAGAAGATCTACCAGTAAAATGTAATCATATAAACCATCTAATTTCACTGATTTCACCAGCATTTGACAATAAATTCTTATTAATTTTACTTTTCAGGAATACAGAAGAATTTATATATATTTCTTTAAATATGAGGCAGATTCTGAACATTTATGAACTTTAAACACAAGAAATAATTAATTGAATTTTAATATAAACAACCCAAATTGTTTTGTTTGTTTAACAGCAATTCCATTAGTCTATGATTTTATCATTCTTATTTAAACCAACATAGTACTGGAATATTAAAGTCTTTATTTGTCTTTTAAATTCTGTATTATGTACACAAACTAGTACTTCTAAGGCTCCAAGAAACTTGATCTTGAACTTCGGATTTATTTAAACTCTCCAATTATCTGTTGCTTTCACGGCATTTTATAATGTGGCAAAAGAGTGAATTTAGCAAGAAAATGCTGCCTGATGTAGAACCTTAATCACCTTCCAACAGTCAGCATGGTTTTTTTTTAATTCCATATGACTATAACCTATGTCTTCTGTTCCTTTCTTCACATCTTCTTCATCTTTTCAAATTGTATGCAAACACCTATAAGATTGCGCTGATCAACTACTACTAAAACTAGAAGACTCCATTCGTTCAAGCATGCTGAAGAGTACTACTGGTAGAAGGGGACAAGACTAACTGTGAATGATCATCAAACCTCTTCTGTCCTCAAATTTGGGATCAATATACAAACTTCAAGAAGCTAACAGGTTAATGATATGGATCAGGTGTTAAAAGCCTGGTATTACAATAAGAATTTTTTTAAAAAGAGAACAGAATGAGACTTAAGTCACCTACTGGAGAAAAGCATGTGTCTCTAAATATCAGCCTGAATTTAGGTTCAAGTCTAAATTGTGCCATTAATGTCCCCATTTTCTTGAATGTGTAAATTAAATCACTTATTCTAGAGAGAAATACACATAGATGGATTTCTACTATACAGCAGTCCTTTTAAAAGTGCCCTAATTAAGTCCCATTTTAACAGAAACATTAATTTACACTTCTAAAAGTGACTGCTGTCATAAAATCAGGGTTGTATTTTGTCTCCATTGAATACCTCAAATATAATTTTTAATCACTATCTTTGCAAAGATACTCTATTATTAATAACAAACGAAATTAAATAGATAACATTCCATAAGTAAAATACCTCTGATCGTTCTTCTCTGCTGACAGAAATACAGATTTTTAAGTCAATTAAAGTCTGTTAATTCATCTGAGAGCGTAATATTTATTATTTCACATATTCATGATAAATCTATCTACAGTAATTGACTGTATTTCGTTTGAAAACATGCTGCAAAGCATTAATGAATACACCAGTGTAATGAGCTGCAGCTGTTTGTTGACAGCAGTGCATAGTATATTATGAAGATATTTGTTACATCTCTGATGTAACACCTTTGATTACTAAGGAAAGTTATATATTTGCCCATGAGACTTTTTTTAGTCTACTACCTAAGAACCTCAGTGACTGGCAAAGAAAATGTCTATTCAGTTAAATTCAAGACCAACTTTAGTTGCTTCAGAGCCAAATTCTCCTTATACTGTGCAAGTTAATTTTCAAGATCATACAAAATAAGGATAGCTCTGAAGGATTTATAAGGCCCAATACAAAAGTTAATTGAGAGAATTCTCCTACAAAAAAAGAATATGGGTGAGGATTTTGAAGAGCCAACAACATTATGTTGTTTGACACTTTGCCACTGACTCAGAAGTGCAGTCACCCATTTCACACTTTTTACCTAATGCCAGTAGTAGTTTAGGACTTCAGAATAGTCTTGACGTGAGTTATTTCTCTGAAGACAAGCACTTTCTTAACAACAAATACATGAAAATCGTTGTCAGCCTTATCAAAACTCTTCTCTCAAAACTGACAACTCCATTCTGTTGGTTCCTTTATAGAAAAAAATAAAATAAAATTACACCAACAACAAGAAAAACCCCATACAACTCAGAAATCACCCAAACACCTGCCATGAACTTTTCTCAGAGAAGTTCTCTCCTAAGAGAATCTCCAACCTTCTAATTAATTTTTTTTTCATTAACATACATGTACTCACTCACCCTCCAAAACAAAACAGCGTTTTCCTGGTCACAAAGAAATGGCATCTAATGGGTTAGAGTTTCAAAACTATTTATGTACCCAAGACAATTGATAGGAAACTACTTGGATAGTAGATAATACCAACGCAGGGTAAGTTCTTGGCTCCCACTGGAAAGAGTAATGAGTTATGCAATAAAAATACACTTTGGCATAAATTACACCAATCTGCCACATGCTGTTTTCATATTACAGCTGTAAAATACACTATATTTGTCCAACAGTTATTGCTTTGAATCACTTCAAATCTCTTGATCTGGGGCCAAAAACCTTAGTTTTACCAAGGTCAGTGCTTAACATTTCATACGGCTTTAATCAATTTTCTTTTTCTACAGACAGCTTACCATTAATATTGTCATATGACTTTTACTGAAAATTTTTACAAACCAGTAGTATTATTTCCAGAGCTGATAGGTCATGAAAAACCTGAAGCTTTCATTAAAATTCACAAACACTCTCTCATGAACTATTTTACCCTATACACACATATATATATATATTGCTGCAGGGTGGCTCAAAATATGACAGGTACAAAACTAAAAATATACCTGAACAGCATTTCAATTTTGTCTCTCATATTCATATTTCAAAAGGGGTTTCTTTCTGCAAAGTAATTCCTAATAACATTACAAACATTTTCAGTTCTATAAATAATTGCTAACCCCTTTCCAGGTCATAATTGCCTTAATTTCTTTTGAGATATATCTATCTACAAAGGGTTTTTCCATTTTTAAAAAACGTATTTTCTTCTTAAATACCTTGTCCTTAGTGCTTTTTGGAGAAAGGGAGTTTAGGTTTTCATTCAAAGCATATTCATGAAATCCTTGTCTACACATAACATGCACTCTTTATCAAGAAGGCTGGAGTTAGAAAGAACCTACCTTTGATAACTGTGGTCCTAGCTTCACAGTAAAGGTCTCCTTCCTTTTTTATACTAACAAAGTCCTACCTTTTATTATCCTTGGCTTTGCTTTTTAACTTTCCTTTATCCCAAAGGAAAAAGCCTGGAGACTGGATTTGATGCCTCAGAATTGTATTTTACTCCAGTGTTACCGATAAAATCCTGGAAAAAACCTAGAAGCAAATTAATAGAAAATTTTAATTGATTTTAATGCGGCCAAAACTTTATCCTACATATTTTTGGTTTCTTTCCATTTAAAGCAATGAGACCTTTAATTCAAACAATTACATAAACATGTACAAGCTTCTCAATTTAATTATTATACAGCCAAAAATCTGTTGTTGTAGCCTTGAGATCCCTGACATAGACCAGTAAGCTAAATTCAAACTTTTGAAAATGAAGACAATTGTTTGGGCAATAACCCGCCATGTATAATTAATAGCAAAAACTTTCTAACTATCAGTGATAGCTCCATACTACACTGAAACTCATGACGTCAAGCAACACCTTATAGATTCAAAATTATTCCTTCACCTTCCTCAGAAGCAGCTGTTTTGACTGCAAGGCAGCTGAGGCTGTATGGCTCTTGAATGTATGGCTCTTAAGTACCAGGCTCCCAGACCAAGATTGTACCATTATCAGACAATTCTGCTGGCACAGATTTGGCTTCTTAGTAAAGCAAATACCAGCTGTGAGAAGCAGCAGTTATTAGTGACTCTTTAGTCTAAGATTGTGGAGTTATCCTGGTATGCATCTAACTAGCCATCCCACAATGAACTGGTGGGAATCATAAATATCCATGTGATCAAGTTCAAAACACTCCTCTTGGGCTCACAAGGTGTTATGTTATACGTCATGCTGGCTCCAATAACATTTTACAGGCAGCTTGTAGAATCAGGTAGGCTGGGTATTTCCAGATAAAACTAGGGAGGCACGCTCACATAGGTCTTACTCTATTTCCATGACCATTTGCCCAGAGTCATGGGGAGACACCAACCTTGGAGATATTCAGAATGTGGATAAGCAGAACCCTGGTAACCTGATCCAATTTTGAAGCAGGACTGGATGAGTGCCACAGAGACCTTCCAACCTTAATTATTCTATGAAATTATTCTATCAAAGTATGTGGGAAATCTCCATGAAGTGCCGATCCATAATCCATCCTGCAATATGTAATCTACCTGTTATGCTCAGAATTCTAATTTTAGGCATCATAACTTTAAAATATTCTTGGGTATTTTATAATTGAGGGGAAAAAAAATTAAATTCTGAACCTATCAGTTCCTTTGGGAAAATCAGAAACAATAATTAGTTATGCTGTAATTTCATCACTATACCCATGATTTTTCAAGTATAAGAGAGTCTAATTTAACAGTTAGATCAGGGTTGTTTGGTTTTGCAGTTTTAGTGCCATTCTGGTGATATCTGAAGTTTGATTTCATACATTTAGATGCAGCTTTTAATGTCTCCCTTTCATTAAAAGGAACATCTCCTTTGGGCAATATGTTATGCATGGGTTAGCAGCAGAAAAACAGAAATAATATTTTCCTTTTAAAAAAGACTGTGTTCAACATTGAGAAACAATTTATATATCTGAACTGTTTGGGACTGGCAATTCTATAGCACAGTAAATATATATGAACATTAGTCACTTAGTATTTTTCACAGACGTTATTTATCAAGCTACCACACATTTTTCTTACAGAAATTATGCATTCACCAACCATTACCTACAATAACATTTAGAGTGTGTAACATACCCTGGCTGATGACAGAAATGCTCATTTTCCTATTTTAAAACTATTCCAATTAAGAACTGGCACCTCAGATTATTCTTTTGTAAATACTTGCATGGAAATATGATAGACATCAGCTGAACCAGAAATAGTATAACTACAGAGAAATTGCTTCCAACTCCTCTTCTGTAGCCAGAGCCATACACTCAAGCCTATTATGAATTTCAATATGAAATGCAGGTTAATACTGCCAAAACCTGGTAGGTCCTCAGTATGCCAGTCAGCCCTCACTGGCAGTTTATTCATTACCCAAAGTGCACAATGCAAGATGCATCCAACAATATCATATATACATTAAAACTCTATTTACTGTGCATATGATAAAAGATTGCTCCACATATATACTGCAGATGTTTCTCAAAAATCTCACATTTGGTCCACACAGCTCTTAGAGATCTTAGAATCCAACCGATCACTGTTCAAATAGAGAAGGTAAATCTTCAATTACAATACAAACCAACTAAAATACTTAATTTGTCTACAGACAACAGTGAAGTTCAGTAAATTACTTAATGGGGTGGGGCAGAGCACACAATAGTGTTTTAAAAACAGAGACAAGAGAATTTTTCCAAACAGCCCAAGAGTCAGGTGAAAGCAGCCGTTCATTTGCTCTAAGTGGTAGATTGATGCCACTCATGAAGGGGGAGGAATCTTTCAACTTAGGAAGGGAATTGTCTTAACTCTTATGGGAGAAAGTGTCAGCAATCAAGAGCCTGATTCAAAACAAAATAATGAACAGTTTCTAGAAGCCAAGCACCCTCACTTCACACTGAAACCCAAATGCAACCAGTTCATTCTGTACCTGGCAAGTCTGTCACACCACAAGCCATAAGAGAGTGCAATATGTCTGTTTAAGAGGAATCAGGGTTTTCACAACCTTAATTTGGAAAGCCGGCTTATTTCTGAAGAAGAGATTAAAAGTCAATATAAATTAGCAGTGAAATATAAAGCCGTTTCATATTGTTATAAAGTGTCATGGAAACTTAGAGCAACTAAGAACATAGTATATATTTCATGTTTTCCCTAAAAATATTTCTGTATTTTGGAAAAATTGCAAGCAAAGTATCACAAGTGTGGACTTATAGGGGATAGCAATTTCAAACCATAGATACCAGCATCTGTCATTCAAACCTGCATGGACTGATGAGAACCAGAATGAACTCTGAAATATTAAACTCCAGGTTTGCTGCTCTGACAGCATTCCTCTTTGGCTGATGACATTTGACCGATCTTGGTTTTATTACCTACTTCCCCGGTAAGGAATTACAATTATTATGATGATGCTTGCCCAATTATAAACATAGCAAATAGAATAATCAAGCAAAAGAAGAACTAGATAACAAGGTTATTTTAAAGTTAGAAATTTTTAAAAATTACTCAGGAAGAAAGAAAATGCATTGCCAATCAGAAGTGTCTGCAATTACAGACATTGAAATTACTTAAGTGATTTTTAAAATTGCCAGCATGAGTTGAATGCCCAGATTTGGCAAATCTCAATGTGATTTATTTGTCTAGATAACAGCATCAAAAGAATAAAGACTCTAAAGACTTATACCTGTAATTATCTATATTCTTCCTTCTGCAAACTGCACCTCATGACATCCTTACTACTAGAATGAAGTTATATTCTCATAACCATATTGTTCTAAGGCCATACTGTGCTAAATTCTGAATAAATTAAGGAAAAAGGTGATCCTCGATCAGATGACAACATAAGAAGTACTTACACCTTGCATGTCCAAGACCAATTGCAGATTGCAGTGACATCTTTTGACTGTTCCCCATCTTGAAATTTTACATTAGCCAAACCACACGGAGAGGGGAGAGTAATGCCCTTTAGCAGCATTACATCAGAATTGTTTCACTAAGGCAAATATCTGAAATACAGATTTTGCCCTTTCTGAACATCTAGCTCTGAACAGCTCCTTATCTACACAAAATGAAAGGATATCCAAGAAATATTTTTTTTTTTTTTTTTTTTTTAAATGCTCACACTATAATCAAAACTGGTTGGAAAGAAGTAAAACTCTGTATACAACTGAGAAGGAAGAAACAGCAGAAACAGTTTTACCCAGTGGCAGCTTGTCACTAAACCAATAGTAGGCAGTTATATAAAATGGACACTCTACATAAAAATTCATTGCCAGTTTTCTAGCACTAAAGGGTTGGTGCTTGACTTTGTCAGTGCTTATGGACATTGTATGGCCTATAAAGTTATTGGATTAGAAAATATATCTGGAGAAAATATGGCTCCTAGTGCGCATTGTAGTTTGAAATCATCCATATTCATTTTGATGTTCCTCCATAAAGACGTATGATACTTCAGATGCACATGTTGGCAAGCCTGAGAATTTTAAAAAGGCTTTACTGAGAGAAGTGGCACATTCAAACAGTGGAAAATATTCCTGAGTTTGCTAGGGGCCTGACTGCTAAATAACAGAAAAAAAATGCCTAAAACCAGAACCATATTGTCATGCAGTTCAATGGGTTTCCCAGTGGTGGTACATGAGAAAATGGGCTTTAAACCGTGCTTCTGCCTTAAACTACAGGAAAGGGATACAGTATATCCATGAGTGGTAAAATATTTCACCATGAAATCTAAAGGAAGCTAGTCTCACTACAAAATTACAGTTTAAAAGTGAAACATAGTAGAGTTTTACCCATGAAACTTAGTAGCAGTTTAAGACCAATCCATCTCCAGCTGAAGAATATGGACTTTCCCAGAACTGAATGGGAACAGAATCAAGTATCAAATTCTGCACTAGCAGAGATAATTTTCCCACTCTTTATTTAATGACTTACATATTAAAAGAACTGAAATCAGTATCTGTTGCAAACATGTTTATGGGAATTAATCAAAATCACTTCAGGAAGCATCTTTATTATCCTGAGTATGACAACGTATATCAGACAATACATAGAAAGAGTCTAATTCAATTACTTAAGTAAAAAGCAACCTGGACGAGTAGCAAGCATGGAATAAAGTACCATATAGCCTTTTACCTTTAGCCTTGAAAATGCTGCTGGTTTGCTTTTTCTGTAATGTTTTATGTGATACAATCACTGATATGTCTTTGAAAGGCCAGTCTATTTGGATCAAGGAAGACATTAAGATAGGGTCAAGGTGAAAGTTTTCATTTACCAATATTTAAGTGCATTAGCAGAATCAGAAATTTTTTGTTCTTAATGCTTATAGTAAAACTGTTATAGTATTTCTATTCTCAAAAGTCAGTTGTCAGTATCATACCAGTTATGTAAAGTCACTATCAAACAATATGAATAATATTTAAAGGACTTGCTTTTAGTATGCAAAATCCCATGATGTTACTGACAGTAAGTGCTGGCTTTTTGATAGTAAACAATTTTAAAGAGAGAAACCCCTAAATTTATAACAACACCTCCCCTGTGATGTCAATGTCAATTTGATGGATCACTAAATGAAATCATGATTACATACATATTCAAATAAAAAGTTAAAAAGACATTTCAAATATGACCAACCTGAACAGACTAATGGAGAAGTAAATAAGGCCAAGATAGCAATAATGACTACTAAAACTGACTGATAATTGACCATATTATCATCAGCATCAAACCCAGTATTTGTATCATACAGCAGCGAGAGTTTTCTTCAAATGAGTTTACTAAAGCAGAAGCCAACAAAGAGGAAGACTGCTATCTGGTCAAGCCAAGCCAAGTCTTTGTGAGTTCTGGTCCTGTTTCCTCAGCTACACTTTTATAGATGAGCTTGTTGTTGGCTTGATTATAGCGTTAAACAAACCTGATGTACGGTATACCATAAAACATACTATTTTATTTTTCAGGTATACTCTAAGGTTGGGGAGTGCCTGAAGCTTTCACCGAGGTTGAATGTGCATTTCAGAAATAGCTTTTGAGAAATCAATAATTCAGGTAGCACACTAGAAGATAAACAAGTTTCATGTTGTTTCAACAATATCACTCTAGTTTACAGTTCTCCAGGGTCCAATAGTACTGAAGCAACTGTCTCCAGAAGCAGGTCTTCTCCATAAAGCTCAGCGCTTTTTTGGCTTAAGCCTTTTTGTGTAACCTTGACAGGGATTGACTTCCTTTGAGAAAATTGCCACTCCCTTCTTATTTCAGAGAATGAACTATAAATTTGCTTTAACTTAATCCCATAATCAATATGTAATATTTCAAGTATAGTAGATATATGGTGCTTTGGAAACTGAGCCATCAATGTACAATAGTCTGGACACTGACATGCAGATAACACAAATTCTCATCTTTTATTGCCAAATGTTTTTCAAATAAATGTTTTGTGTTTAGAGCTTTGTACCTTATAGATTGTGATTGCAAATCAGCTCTACAGATTAATATCACAAATACCAGCAAAATAAACTTCTTAAAATTTCTAGGAAATCCTAGAACTTGAATGACATATTCCAAAGACCTCTTTATTAAATAAGGTAAGAAAGATGTATGTATTAAGTAAAATTACAAGAAAGTTTTTTAAAAATTGGTGCTGCTGAAAAAGCTACATTAACCTGAACACTGTACACACTATAAAACTATAAGAACAGAAATCCCACATTGTCTATTAAAAAAAAAATGATCAGCAACCCTAAAAATTTATTTCTTCTACAGCATAAAGCATAATTGAAAGGAATAAACAAAGAGGAGTTAGGTTAATAGTGCACAGCTATAGAACAAACTTTAAAGAACTGTGAACAGGAAGATAATGATTATGTTTTAAATCATGCTGCAGAATATGAATTTACACCAAAAGCAACACTGAAAAAGTGTTGCAAGGGAATTGATAATACTTAATAAACCAAAATTTCATTTTCCACGTGTTTTTATAGATAAGTCTGCTTTTTACTGCATGTGCTGTATGTTTTCTGGTTTGATTCTAAAGTTAGGATGAGTTTGACTCAACTTTTTCTTGCTTAGAAAACAGGGGGAAAAAAATCCATTCTGCTGAATTTTTTTTAAACACATCAAGGAACTTCCTCCTAAGCTTGAGCATTTTGTCAATGTAGTTTTACATAATATAATTTATGTATACACCATTAACTTTATTTCAAAGACTGAATGTATTTGAAGCAGAGCATGAGGGCACAAACTAAATTCAACTCAACAGACTAGTTGGCAATTAGGCCAGCATATATAATGTTGAAATTATGAGGAAGGAGAACAGATATTTGCAGATATAATAATAGAATGCAAATGATCATAGAATTTCAGATATAAAGGAAAATCTGAATAAATGTAAATGTTGCTGTAAAACAACACAGGAATTAATATTTTGCTGCTGTAAGATTAAACCACGTTCTTAAAATAGAACTATGGACATGAATCAACTAAACAATTTCAGACTCAAAGCAAACATACTACTAAGAGATGGACATATACCTAATAAGGGGTGTGGAGATACATAACATCTGCATTATACATCATCTATAAATGTTAGGAATTCATGGGATCAAAGTTCTCAGCACTAGGAGAAAGTTACCATTGCTGAAAGTTTTGTGGAGAAGCATGCTAAAAGATCCTAGTCAAGCATCCTTTCTTATTAATTTCTTTTATACTTCCAACACAGAGGAGATAAAGGTCTCCACTGACCAAGTAATGAAGAGACCAATAATCAACAGCCTGTCTCACGCAGATGCCCTGCTGAGAGTTGGCAGAGTGCCCTGCTACACAACCACCACACACTGAAGGCAGCTCTCTCATGACTACACACCCTGGACAGGGTTGAAATGGAAGTACTGCTTGCTACACCTGATTGTGCAGCATCTGCCCCAGACACTCCCACAGATGCTTGTGTTTCAAGATGTGCTAGCACTACTGGACATGGTCAGATTTTCTTTAACATACAGATGACCATGAATCTCTTTTCTGGTCATTTTTAACTCTAATAGTTCCCATCTCTCTGGTCTGCGCAACTCAGCTGATGATAAGAAGCATCTAACTCTACAGGTTAAAGGTCTATGAAAAATCATACCAGTAAAAATAGTTTAAAACTTCCTAAAATATTTCTGAAGTAGTTTGCTACAAAATAGATTTCATTTACAGAACATCCTGTTGCTGTGGGTAGAACAAAAGTTTTACAGGACTATATACAGGTTAATTAGCCAGTTATTCAAACTCATACCAATATACTTTTTGTGCATATGTTCATATACGACACTGTATAAAACCCAAAGTCTTTTTAAAGCAAATCACGGCTGTGAAGAACAGGGAAAACACTCATGTGAAGTGAATTATACAATTTTGAGGAGAGTAAATTCTCTTTATTCAAATTAAAATAAGTATTCTAGAGCAGATACCAGACCTACTTCTCAAGAAATCAAGTTTTCTAGTTATATGGAGTGTACTGAAATCTAACAACTTTCAGAAATTACCCATGAGGAAAATGGGGCAGTTACCACTGACTTCAAAGCACTTTGGACCAAACCCTAAGGAAGATTGGAGAGCCTCAACAAAGACAGAAGACTTGGATGGAAATAATTTACTAAACTGGTATTTGTAAAGGGTAAAAACAACAAAAGGGATTTAAAAGAAAAAACAAACAAACAAACAAAAACAAAAAAAAAACAAACAAACAAAAAAAAAAAAAACAAAAAACCAAAAACAACCAAACACAAAAACCAACACAACCAGTTGGGCATCATAGAGGAGTTTTTAGCAGTTTAGAAGACATCCTTGTAGAAAGATAGTTGTAGATAAAGAATAAGGTACAGAGAATCACAAAGCTAGTTCTAGTAGGAGGAACTGTTGCAGACAACAACAAGTTGGGTGGGAGTGTTGATCTGCTCGAGGCCAGGGAGGCTCTGCAGAGAGACCTGGACAGGCTGGAGCGACGGGCTGAGGCCAACTGGAGGAGTTTCAATAAGGCCAAATGCTGGGGGCTGCCCTTGGGCCACAACAACCCCCAGCAGCGCTACAGGCTTGGGGAGGAGTGGCTGGAGAGCTGCCAGTCAGAGAGGGACCTGGGGGTGTTGGCTGACAGCCAGCTGAACAGGAGCCAGCAGTGTGCCCAGGGGGCCAAGAAGGCCAATGGCATCCTGGCTTGTGTCAGCAATAGCGTGGCCAGCAGGGACAGGGAAGGGATCTTACCCCTGTACTTGGCTCTGGTGAGGCTGCACCTCGATTCCTGTGTTTAGCTTTGGGCCCCTCACTACAAAAAGGACATAGAGTTACTTGAACATGTCCAGAGAATGGCAATGAAGCTGGTCAAGGGTCTGGAACACATGTCCTATGAAGAGCGGCTGACGGAACTGGGGTTGTTTAGTCTGGACAAGAGGAGGCTGAGGGGAGACCTCATCACCATCTACAACTACCTGAAAGGAAGTTGCAGAGAGCTGGGTTTGAGCCTCTTTAGCCTAGTAGAAGGCGACAGGACAAGAGGTAATGGCCTCAAGTTGCACCAGGGAAAGTTTAGACTGGATATTAGGAAGTATTTATTTACAGAATGGGTTGTTAGGCGTTGGAATGGGCTGCCCAGGGAGGTGGTGGAGTCCCCATCCCTGGAGGTATTCAAGAGTCAGTTCAATTTAGAGCTTAAGGATATGCTGTAGGTGGGAACTGTGCTAGGAGAACGGTTTCCTGTTGGGAGATAATGGACATGTGAGCAATCCTACATGTGTGCACGCCTCAGCAAGGACATCACAAGGACATAGAAAAAAGAACTCAGCAAACAACTCCAGGAGATGGGTTGGGCAGAGAAAGACATTGACTGTGGCACTTATTATCCAATCGTGAGAAGGCTTGAAGCGCGTGGACAAAGCTAACTATCCAATCACAAGGATTGTACCATGTACCGTTCGTGTGCACAGGAGAAACCTATAAAAGGGCTTACTTACCTTCAATAAATTGGCATTGCTTGATCATACTGGTCGTGTGCGTGTCCATAGCTCCCGCACTTTCCAACTTAGATGATCCTGTGTGTGAAACAGAATTCAGTAATTTGTAGTGGTCCTGATTAGAATTTTAGCATGACTTTTATCCTGAACTAGAAGGGGGAGGAATGTGAAGTATAAATTATCCATGTGGTCTGAATTAAACTTTCATGTTGAATTCCCTAGTGGTTGCTGACTTGCCCTACTTATTTCAGAGTAATTTAAACGTGTTCTGTTAAATTAATTTTCTTTTAAAAATCCAAGCTGTTTTTATATTTTCCATTTGAAATATCACACAAGCCATGTCTCACTTAGTGTCTTATCTCTCACAGAGAAGTGCAATGCTTTATTTTGTACAAAATGATCAAAACAAAGCATACAGAAGGCTAAATGCCTGTTACCTGAAATAGCCTGTGTTTCAAATGGATCCTATTTCAAGGTAAATAAAGGCCCATTTAGCAAGTCTGGCATTTGGTTAGCTATACAATTTACCTTGCCGTAGGTCACAGCTTTCAAGTTATCGCAGAATGATAGCTTGCATGGGCTGTTTACTTCTTAATACAGTACATTACACTGAACAAAGACAAAGCTACTTCATCCTCAAAATGTCTAGCAACTGCAAAAGATATCATTAACACATGACACAACACTACTTTCAAGGCAGAACAGTCCCATGGATCCAAACTATAGCTCTGCTGCTGCAGAGGCTGACAACACTTCTGCTTGCCAAAAAATCTTTATGTATCAGGTTTATAACTGAGCTAGGTGAAATATAGCACTGTAGGGAAAGTCTGGATGAAATAGTTATTGATTAAGGCAGCAATCAGAAATGGCATAGTCTTGAATTTATTTCTTGATTTTGCCACTGGGTTGTTTTTGAAGTTTCACAGAAATCACTTTTGTATCTGCCAGGCTGGGAGGAGTGTACCCTCCAATGCTTGTGCAGTACTTGTCAGGAGGACACAGGGTAACAACAGAAAATTTACCCTTTGAGTAGCATGAGTTGTAACACGGTAGAGCAAACTCATGGTATGCACATAGCTCCGAAGAGCTGGATTCCTTCCCCAGCCACCATATACCAGTACTTATGATTTCATAACAAATTATTTGTCTACAGAGGTCCAGCCATCAAGAAAGTCATCAGCAGTAGTACCTGGTGGGGCACAGCTGGCTCTGCTGAACATTGCTGAGACAAAGGAAGTGTGAGATCTTGGTAACTAGAGCAAACACAAGGGCAATTGTCACCAACTTGGCCTGTTCTTCAGCCTTTAGATGTTTTGTTCTGTGCCTGGTGAACATGCTAACACACAGCTGACTGCTGGTCTAACAGCATGAGATCACATGAAGAATAAATATGGAGTTTGTGCTTATCTTAAGATTTAGAGAAGTACTGTAGTTCTGAATGTCTCAGATAAAGATCCCTTGAATGTCTCCATATAACACATGTTCATCTTTCACAGCACTTTTGGAGCATGCAGTTGGATTACTTTAGAAGGAAACTAAACCAGTGGCTTTTATTTGAAAGCAGCCCAGCATATGGCTGACTAGCACAAAGTCCTCCACTGTGTGCCTAATACCTTTTCCCTTCATTTTCAAACCATATGTTCATAAGGTGACAGTGGATCAAGGGACCATGTAATCAGAATAAACCCTTGAATCACATATAGTAAAGATATGTGTAGTCTCAGCAATAACTGCCTCGATGTAGTTATCATATTGTAATGAAATACCTAGTGTAATTAAACCCACAATGTAACTAATTTCAAGATTTGCCATGTAGCAAATTCTAGGTCTCTGTGTCCATTTCAAAATTCACCTTCATGGGAGCAGTAATGATGAAAAATTTAACAAGTTGTCTATGAGCACAAGCCTTTCTCTTCTGAATATTTTTTCTATGGTTAATCTTTATTCCACAAAGATCATTTTCTTCTGTTATGCTTTACACTGTTCTTTGTAAAATTTTTCTTTTTGCCCAGAGACATCGTTTATTCTATAACTTCCAAACTGCCATCATTTGCCTTGCTGCGACATTCCAATTTTCTATTACTTCCTCAGAAATATAGGGCCTGACTCCCATTTTATTTCCACCAATTTGTACTACTGTTAACTACCACCAATGAACTTTATAGTGATACAAAAGGAATTCTGCACAACTGAGTTGGTCTCTGCTTCAGTTGCCATTAACTCTTTGTAATTGCCTCCAAGCTGTTAGCTGGTTTCTCAGGACTCTAGTCTGATGGACATCCTTCTAGTGACAACAGAAAGATGCACTACCCAGTAGCTGCTGAATAACTGAACACCTAGGGGATATTGCTGACAGAAAGAAAGGCTTACAAATTGAATGGCTATGAAAAATGAAAGAATAATTGAAGCCTGTTGATGCAGATTAGAGGGAGGCTCCTATGATTAAATTTTATGAAAGATGAGAAATATATCTCAAGTGATCTTCGAAACTAATGGGAAATATCTTCTCCTTCAAAAAACGAGTCCTGTTCCCATCACATCCTTTTCTGATAATTTAGCCTCAGACTTTGTGTTATTTCAGGCAGCCACATATATATATAAGTATGGAAAGTAATTTTTACTTGATAAATTAGGATCTTTTAGAAGTAAGTCTTACCCATGGGTCTGTATTATGAATAAGCAATATGCGAGCTTGCATATTGCTCCTTCTTCATACGTATCCATTGAAACACTGAGAAGTAAATTTCCAGGGGAATTTTCTATAACCTAAGTCATTCCTTGGACAAGCAGTGAACAATCTGGAGTAAAAAAAAAACCTTGTCTACATAAAACATTCACTGAATAGCAAACACAGCCTCTAAAACAGCAGCATGTTCCTGGTCTATTCACAGTCAAGACAAAGGGTTGATTCATAATCAGGACAAAGACAATTGAGCAACACAGCTTGTCCAAACAGCTGTAGAACAAAGGCCTGTGGGAAGACTTAGTTTTAACTATTTTACCAATAAATAAAATACATTCTGTACTGACACAAGAGTCCCAGGCGAACATTCCAGGTCCTTCCTTCTGCAGTGGCCAGCACTTGCATTATAATGAAAGAAAATACAAAATGAATATAATTCCTTAGAAACACAAAACTGGCATATTGTAAGAAAATGTGAATTACCTTATTCTGCAGTTATGACCATATAAGCACTATTTCCAGGTGGTTTGTTTGGTGTTTGTTGGGTTTTTTTGCAACGTCATTGATAGCAATTCCACTGCTTGAAGTCACACAACTGGGGTAGACTTTCCATAACATTTTCCTGAATTAAGTTTATGCATATATATGACTATGCTATTTACACATTTTGCCTATCATAGTCCATAATAAAATAACAGTTAAATGGTTAAAGAATTTTAAAAGTTGATTGAACACATAATTTCCTTTATAAAATTTCTAGTGCCTACAATAATGCAAGTCAACAGATGTCCGCTTTTCCACTGGACAAGACTATGGAAATGTTTCCTTCAAGAATAAAATCTTCTTGATAAAATAAACTCTAAATAAAAGCCATAGAATCACGATGTTTAGTGGCAAGAAGGAGATAGAATGACTGGCTCTGTACTTGCTCATATGCATTTCAGTGAATACAGCATTTTTGAAGGGTATTAACAAATGATCACACAGTTTCATTCAAAAGAGAGAGAGAACCATACACTGCAGAGAAACTAGTCCCAATGCTTAGGGTTGTTCTGGAGAATACAGATCCTAAAATGATGAGGCCGGAATAATACCTGGATGTTTTCACACCTATTCTAAAGTGTATCAGTGGAACCATGGAGAATCCAATCCACGATGTTATTCAGGAACAGAGAGTATGACAGAAAGGCAGTTCCATCAGCATTCCAATGAGAAGGAGTGTCCCCTGATTTCCAACTACAAGTGCCAACGAAGTTGTGTAAAAGGAAAATCCTACCAATTCCCAATGTTGATGTATTAGCATTGAAATGCTAATCTGGACATTAATTAATGTTAAATTAGTTACAGTGGAATAAAATTACATCAACATAAAAATCAAAAGAGCTAAGCATAATTTGCCACTTAAGATAAATATTTCTGCTTTACATGGGAATTGTAACAAATGATTTTTATGTCAAGTTAATTGACACCAAATAACAGTGAAATTCCCTTGGAAGTGAATATTACATTCACATTACTTTCAATAAAAAAATTAATTGCATTGTATGCAGTTAACATAAGAATAAGATTCCCACAGTCTGTACATTGAAATTCAAAATAATGAACGATACACTCAGAGTAAAGCAACGTACCACCACCATTTACCCATCCAGAAAAAGTGTGAAATACAAATTTTAAAAGCTCTGCTTATATTTAATTGTATTTGTGAAAGTACTCATCATTCCCAGTGGAGGTTTTCATCTCGGTGAACAATGGATATTGGCTTAAGCCACCTAAAAATGTTCTTGGCAGCTATCACTTGCTTTGATTTAATGAATCTAGTCAAACAGATAGTAGGCCAAACTGATCTCTCGCTGCTACTGCATTTTTCCTTCTTCAAGTGATGATTATCAAAAACATATTCCAGTTAATATTTCTTCCCTGTAGTAGAAATAAATTGAGGGTTTTTTTTCCTTCTAATGATTTTTATGAGTTCTAAATAACTTTGACAGCTCTTGAGGATAAGAACTGCAATAAAGTTAGATAAGCATTTTTAAATAGCCTATATCCTTAATAGCATATATATAACCTGTTTTATGAGCAGTATCTATATCTTACATGTAGTTTTACTGCTGTTACATAAAGAATCCACAACCAGAAATTCTTCATCTCTGAATATACTTGCATTAAAAATACAGCATCTTAAATACAGGCCACGTGTCTCAAAGAACTTACATTATTAGTTTATGTGCAGCAATTATTCATGAAACGTAGAACTAATTTGATGCAACTCTAGGTTAAAATAGGTATCCAAGACACATGGGATGAATCACCACCCTTTTCAATTGACTGTAGAGAGAGTCTAGCTGGAATTAGACAAGTCAGATTTCATTTTGACCTTAGAATTTTCCAAGTAATAGTGAGGCCTCCATGACTCTTCCAAGCCAAGTTTTGTTAGCATACATAATTTCATAAGTCCTCTTTCAAATTTCTGACTTACAGTCCTGTAGACTTCAGTGAGCATGAGTGATTAATGAGTCTTAATGTTCAGGTGGAAAAACAGAATTACCTAGCAGTAGGTCAAAACATCAATCATCAAAATGTATTTTCATTGCTTGAAAGAGTTTAAGGTTAGTTTAGGGGAACTGCACACACTTAAAAACATAACACACTGCCTGCAAAAACATTCTCATCCACCTCTAATTCAAGATGTCACATTTATTTTGCTGTTATACTTGCAAAAATGAACTAATCTCCTAGAATCCCTCAAGAATAAATTGTGGTTGAATGATTATGTTTTCTCCTATTTTTACTGGACAGTAGAAACACCAAATCCATGACATAAGAAGCATCAGAATATTAAACTATATCGTTCACAGGTATTCTGAATAAGACACTGATCTTCAATGCTGACTTGGTTTTCCCCTTTGATTTTATTCTACTTAGTAAATTATTCCTTTTTAGAATCTCTTCTTAATTGGCAATATGAAAAATAAGAGCTAAAAATAGATTTAATTAGAAGGATTTTGGAAGTTGCATTCTATTAAAAATTCTGTCATAATGAACTATTCTTTACTCAGATAAAGAAGCTCTTTATTACCCTAGCACATAACTATAATAGATTGTCATATTACTATTAGAATAAATCTCACTGGAGTGTGCTTTTAAGCCAATATAGACACTTCCACACACACTCTTGTAAGTTAAATTTGTTTATGAAAAATAAATATCTATAGATATAACAAAAAATATAATAAATATATTTTAATCGTGCAAATACATACTTTTTTTTTTTTTTCAAAATCAACAGACATCCTTTCCTCAGTCTATCCTTGTTACTGATATTCAACCATCTAAACTAGAAAAGATTCCAAGAACTATGTTATGGGTTACAGTTTTCAAGACTTTATGACACTGAAACGGATCTCTGCATCTGTGTGTAAAAGGAGAGTGGATTGTGCACCTGCTGAATATTTTCAAAAGAAAGTGCAAGAAGGGTCTTCTGTATAATTTTACTACGCAAGCATGTAAATTGACACTTAATTGCAGATTATTTTAAAATTTATAGATAATGGTGTTTTAAAAATGTAAACTTTCTTTTACCAACAATACCGAGGGCCAGATTTCCTCCCTTACACCCACTACTTCACATCATTCTAGACCTGCAGAACAGCTATAAAATGGGATTAACAGGTTGGTTAGACAGGTTTATAGTTACTTTATACCCTTGCAATAGTAGATATCAAGCAAAACACAGTCAAATTTGAGCCTGAGGCACTAAACATTATTCCAGATACAGAGCTAACCTTTTAAATGTGACATGTATAGGATGTCTGCCTAAGGCTGCAGACAGCTTGAAACAATCACGTGGCAAGGCATATATTATCTCCTTCATCTCAATGCAGTATTAACTCATAAATATAATCTGGCTGGATATCAACACAGTGAATTGCTTCAGTGCTGTTAAATTTATTATTTTCTGGTTTATTTATCTACAAAAGAAGTGTAGTTTCTAACTAATTTCAACAGTTAATCAGAAGGTTAAGTGTATGTAGTCCTATACTTCAAGATAGAGTAACAGTAAAACAAGACTATTCCACAGATATTTCAGAGTCAGAATAATTTGTTAAACCTCAGTTGCAATAGTCCCTGGAACATTTGAAATGCCATATAGGAACTGCCCACTTTGCACCCTCTGAGAGGCATGTCCTAGTATCTAGTCTGTACGGACAGCAGAAAACCCCTCTGATTTATATAAATTGAGTTTGAATTAATTTCTTACTTACATTAGCAGAAAGAATAGTTCAGACTGAGACAGGCATATTTAGTGAAAGAAGTGCTAACAGAACTTCCTGTCAGAATAACAGGGCTAAACACACAGCATTTCTAATTAACAGGTTGTATAAAATAGGATGTTGCTGATTTATATCGACATATTTGCTCTAAGTAACCATAATCCAGGGAAACATATTGGGAGAAAAATCAGGAAAGATCTTGGTGTAGATGTTCACATTTGTGATTCATAGATGACTAAACCACCCATCTACTTCTTCACATGGTGTAGTCAGTTAGCAAACACTAGTACAGAACCAATGGATACACACAGGAATGAAACTGGCTGGATTCTACCTTTGAAAAACCAAATCTATAAATAGTGATGGAAACCATTATACTTGGCTGGTATGGTTGCTAATCAGCAAGATCTGGCATATTAAAAAGCCTGAAAACTAAAATTGGAAAGGACTAGAAGCAAACTTTCTCTCCTCACCTGCCCAAACATCATTCATCTACGGCTCCTGCAGCTCCTTTCCTGACTCATCTATAACTTGAATTAAAAATAACAATATTAAGATTTTTAATAGATATATGTGTTCATTATATTTCTTTTAGATTGCTCATTTAGTATTCTTTGGGACCAAACTAGGTTGTAAATGAACTAATCAAAACAAAGTCACAGGTAGCATACTTAAAGCATAATAAAGTTCAACCTAATACATACATCCTACACATACCAACTGAAATTCTTAAGCAGGAGTAAAACAGAAACGACCTTGCTATTAGTCTGTCCAGGTAATTTTTGACAAAAATAAGGATGCATGTAACCAACTCTAGTAACAGATTTTTTTTGTTGTTGTTTATGTATATGTTTCTGACACAGAGTAGATATTAACTAAATATATCAACAGAAGAGAAAGGAAACAACCACTCCTCCTATTTAAGTTCAGATTTACTAAATAAAAATGTACTTTCATTCATTCTATGAGAAAAAGAGGAACAGAGATGAGAAGGTAATCAAGTTAAAATGTGTTAATAAACAACAATTTAGAAGTATTATTTCCTGTGATCTCTGCATCTAGTCCACACAGAATAGGGGAGGGTAAACATCACGTATCTTCTTTCTGGAATACTGCACCTGATTGTGCTTATTTTGAAAAAAGGTTGCTGAGAGGTTGTAGGGAAAAACAGTAGCTTTTTAAACTTAAATTACTTTTTTTTAAGCTTAGATTTAAAATCAAAAGTAGTCTTTCTAATTTAATTCCATACCTATGCTTCATTTCTTTTCTCTAAAGCAATATTCAGCAAACTGAAAAATCATTGAAGCTCTCTGCCATATTCACTAGAGTACGCTACTGATTATATGTTTTATGTGAATAAGCAAAGTCAGTCTTCCTTCCGCATTCTTTTGAATCATATTTTGTCTGTTAGTGGGACATGGAAAATATAAAAATAAAAATGTTTGTTTTTAAAATTCAAACAGCCTTGTGAGATCACTCGCTGTCAGCCTTGAGAGGGCATGGCAAACTAGAGGTTCTCAGTGACTGGAAAAAGTTAATCACCACACTCATAGGCAAAAGGCATTTACAGGCTGAGTCACCCTAATCTCACTCTCTGGAGTGTTATGGATCAAGTCTAGGAGGAAGTCACTTTCAGGCATATGATAAAATCATGACTAGAGATACAACCATCACGTAGAAGTGGGGAGGTTATAAACCCCCTGTACTCTGCACTGGTGAGGTCACACCTGGAGTACTGTGTCCAGTTTTGGGCACCTCAATATGAGAGAGATATCGAGGTGCTGGAGCAAGTGCAGAGGAGGGCAACGAAGCTGGTGAAGGGCCTGGAGAACAGATCCTATGAGGAGCGATTGAAGGAGCTGGGGCTGTTGAGGAAGAGAAGGCTGAGGGGAGACCTCATCACGCTCTACAGCTACCTGAAAGGACATGCAGAGAGGTTGGTGCTCATCTCTTCTCACAGGTAATTAGTGATAGAACAAGAGGGAATGGCTTTAAACTCCCACAGGGGAGGTTTAGACTGGATATTAGGAAAAAAAAGTTTTCACAGAAAGAGTGGTCAGACAGTGGAATAGGCTGCCCAGGGAGGTGGTGGAGTCACCATCCCTGGATGTGTTTAAGGGTTGTTTAGATGAGATGTTGGGGGATGTGGTGTAGGGGAGAACTTGTAGAGTAGGGCTGATGGTGGGACTCGATGATCCCAGGGGTCTTTTTCAACCTGAATGATTCTGTGATTCTGTGTGACCTACCAATGGCAAAGCATACAGAACAAACCTAACTGCCTTCTCTGATGAGATGACTGGCTCTGTGGACAGGAAGAGAGCAGCTGATGTAGTTTAACTTCTGAAAAACTTTCAGCACAGTATCCTATAGTAAGCACCCTTGTAGTCCAGCTGGACATGTAAATATATTTGTGAGATATAGGGGGGGAGAAAAATTGGTTTAGTCACTAAGTCCAAAGGGTTATGATCAGTGATACAAAGTCCATCTGAGAGTTGATAACTACAGGTAGGAGATTACCTGTTAAATGGATCTCTGATAGCAGTCAGTGTTTGCTATGTATGAAATATTTAGTATTTGTTATATTTTGACTTCCCTTTTCTAGTTTAGTGTTAAGCACCCATTAGCAAATACAGATGCTAGTACAACTTCAATATCAGATTGGGCTTAGAACTACTGAGATAAACTAAAAATGCTTACTGATGAATCATGGTAATGCATTTTCCTAACAAGTGGGACCAAATGTATCTCAACATAAAGCTACCTTTAATATGAGGGAAGAAGATATTTTTTGAATCAAAATTTTATGAAGTACCTAAAATAAGCTCAAGAATTATGCCACCAGAAATTTTTAGATGTTACTTCTAATATTTTATTTCCTTTATCATCAAAAAATCAAGAAACTTATTTGCCACTACAAGAACATACAAAAACATGAAGACAAATTTTATTTGCTCTTAATGCACTTCCAAGGCAGAGAATTAGTAACTGTCTGTGAATATATCTTGCAGGTTCTTTTACATGCACAAGAACATTTTGAAAATACACAACTTCAGACAAAAAACTTCAGAAGATAGATCAGATTCATTTTCAAGAGTTCCATTTATTATAAAAAAACCCTTTAATTTTTTCATCTTCTATTCCATTTCTATTGCTCAAACTAGGAAGCCACAAAACATTTGAGTCAATGAATCCTGGCAAATTATCAAACACACTCCTGGTTTATGCTTGAAAACATTCATGTCACTCTATATTCACAGCCTGATGTTCCAATTCCAAACATTTGGTTCACAGGTGGCCTAAATATGTGGATGATATTAATTGTTCCTGTTGTCAAGCCAAAACATCTAATCTGCAAAACTACATGCTTTGTTTCTTGTAAGTACCATAAAAAACCACGAGTCTCTGGTTTTTCTTCTGAACATCCCAGAAAAGCTCTCAAGAGGATCATTTCTGCCATTACAGCTGACCCAAACTCTACAATATACACTGTAAAGTTGTCTGTCTTGTTCAAAAGCAGAAGTAATTTACAGTAACCAATCCTAAAACTGACAAATGCAGATGGATTATTTCACCTTAACTTATTTTAGGATCCTCTTATTTATTTACAGGTCAAAGTTGAAGTACTTCAAAATTGGTTTGGAAAACCTGTGGACTAACTGTTTTAAAATCACATCCAACAAAGCTGAGAAAGTGTTTGTCTGGAAATCAGTTATTTTTTCTGAGTGCATTTTGATCACTTTCTTCCAGTTAAAAGATTTTTTCCAACAAAACACTTGAAATTTTTAAGCTGTTTTTTCATCTATCAAGTACATCTGAAGTGTAACAAAGTAAATAAAATTAGTAAAATATTAAGAGAAGCTCTTAGAAACTGAAAGTTGGTGGCTGTACACTTACCACAATGCACTGCGAGACCTTAAAATGTGTAACAAGTAGAAAGTTATAGTACAGGTGGACATGAAGGTCGTGCTCTTCTAAAACCAAACACAATTAACCTCTGAAGGAATATAAGGTCTACTGTTTTTCAGCATGCCAGGTCAACACTGTTAAGTGCTCCATACTTGCAATGCTCTTATCAGATTAAATGAGAAGATTCTCACGCCATTCTGAGATTAATCTGTACTTTGCAGAATAAGGCTCTTAATGGTATTTGATTCTACACTCAACCCCCACCGAGAAAGGGATTTGGGCACTGCAGAAAGCCAGCCATGATTAAATCTGGGTTATGCATCACTGATTAAATTTAAACAAGCCTTTTATGCACATTTACACAATGCAAAGCTTTTGATATAGTTCCAAAATAAAAATTGCTAAAACTTTGCAGCTGTAGAATCCGTTTAATAAACTATAGCTCCAAGAATTGTTGCCAAATTTCCAGCTACACTTTCAGGGTAGAATTTTTTTTCATTGAATATTTAAAGAATAAAAATGGTCATGCTGCATCTGTGAGAAAGCATTAGTGCCTCTGAAAATAATTACGGTTGTGTTTTAACAATGTACTTAGGATGAGACTCAAAAAGTAGATCACTGAATATCCTAAAGTATATTTTAAGGAGGTTTTAGTTGTCCTAAATCTTAAAGTGAGCCACAAAATCCGAAGACAAAACTCAATTTGCGCAGAAAGCTTAGTCAGGAGTCCAAAATTCTGTTCTTCCTTACGTTGTGATACACATGCTTTCAGCTAAGCAACCACTACTTACTAGGAACTACAATTCGCAAACATGCAATCTCACACACAGTCTTCAATGAGAGCCAGCCTAATAGCATAGCTTCTGTCTTCAGTATTCACTGACAACTGATTTGGCTGGCACCTAAACCTCATTAGCAATCTTGTTTCTCTGAATTCTTGTTTAACAGGTGCTTACAATGACCTGTTTTACAATCACAGACAATAAAAGCTCCAAAGTATTGAGGCCTGGGCCACACCAGACTTTCTAGGATTTGTCTGCAACTCCACTGCAATGAAATATATAAAAGTGAGAATGCACTTACAAACTTCCAGAATATCCTATTATGTATTGAATTTAAGCTCTTATGTTCCACTGATTCACATAAGAATCCTCACAAAAATATGCTTTCCAGTGATTAAAATAAACTTATAGGCACACCTTAAAAAAACAAAACAAAACAAAAAAAATAGACAGAAAGTGAACCTCTGCCACCTTGTCCTCAGTAAACTACTGTCTACCATAGTGGTACCTACAAATTGTACATACTGAATTTTTAAAGTCTTTAAACTTTTAATATCCTTCCAGGCCTGAAAATTTCATTTTGGAAATACACAGAGAAACTCAGTTCTGGCAAGTATCATCCAGCATTTCAATGTCCAGCTTATGCCTAAAGCTGAGAAAGGTTCACACACTACTAATCTTCAGAGTCTAAATCACACCTACAGGATCAGACAAATGCAGCTTTCTTTAACAAGTGAAAAGAATAAACCCAAAACTTTTTGTGCAATAGTCTAGTTTTTGCAGTAAACTTTGGTGAGGGAGACCAAAGTGCCTATCTACTTTTTGCCCAAGGTTGCTCAAATTCCTGTCTCCCAAGTGAGGACTCCAACCAAATGCCTTGAGGCTAATTTAACATGGGAGGCAAAGAAAGGTTTTCTCTAACTCTCATGCTGAAAACTGTGCTAGAAAGAAAACATTTCAGGAGGTACTGAAATACATAAAAAATAAGCACAAGAGAGAAAGAAGTGATAGGATGATCACTTAAGGTTTACAGAACTGCACATCTTATTTTTAGATCTGTGTTACATTGAGACATGATCATAATATCTCTTTAAGGCTAAATTTAACAAGACTTCAGTATTAGACTGATGAGTTGATTTTGCAATTCAGGGCATAAAACATGTCACAGTAAATACTTTGGGATGCCTCTGGACCTCACTGCAACTGCAAAGTCACTCCTTACCATGTGACCAGTATTTAACATGTGTTTGCAAAATTCTGAACACTCAGACAGTACTCTGAAATAGTAATATTTAGCAAGGAGAAAAAAAAAATCTTACCACAAAAAAGTAACACTAGACATGGTGATAAGTAATGCATAAATCATAAAAGCGCTAAGGCCACTTACATGATCACCAACTACAGTTCCCAAAGAAATACCTCCCGGGGCCATAATGAGGTGCACTATGAGGATAGCCTGAATTTTTCTCTGAAGTGCCCAGACTTTTATTCTATAGCATAATTCTTAGCAAGTGAACATGGAAACCTCCAGAGATGATGTGGGAGGTACCCAGCAATATGTAGGCATCAAATAACCTATGATACAATTTAGTAAATATCATTTGCAATATATTTTACATGATGTAAACAAAACTAAATTAAAATACAATATAACAAGCAGAGAAAGCTCATTTGGTAAACAAGAGCCTTCAAAAGACAGCATTTGCAGCTCTCGGAAAGAGCATACCAATTTGAAGCAGATAAGTAAGGACTATTATCAAAGGGATAATAACCATCTCATACTTATGCATGCAGCATAATGAACAGAAAAGCACAATAAGGCAGATATGTTAGATTAGCATAATTTTATTCCACTATTCAAATGTGTAAGTTGGAAATGGGTTTTGTTTCAATTACTGCTTTTCTCCATGGGTTTTAAACATTTTATTCAAAATCCAGACTCTGTTTTATTTTGGTTTTAGTCCATTATCTGCAATTACCATCTACCTGGCCCCTGCTCTACCCAAAGATACAGCTCTTCAATCTATCCCAACAGTCTTAAGGCCATAATAAATTACTATTGACATTGTCTTGTAATATCTTCATGGTATTTCAGATAGATTTTATAAAATATTCCTTTATTTGGTTATATATTTAACTTCTTCCTTCAGCTAAACCTTCCCTCTGTCTGAAATACAGTATTTGAAACCTTTTAAATTTTTTTTCAGAAAACTTTACTCCAGTTGGACATGTCTCCTTTAACAATTTACATGCATTGTATTAGGTAATCACATTTTATTTTAACGGTACTGGTCAAAAAAATAATTAGTGCACATGAAAGTCTAATTATTTTACTTGTATTCAACCTAACAAATTGTTCCTAAAGGAAACTAATCCTTCAGAGATGAGTAGTTTAAATTTTAACGAGAAGAGTAGATAGCAGTTCCTTTAGGGAACTGTTCCAACGGTTAATCATCATTACTGTCATTGAAAACAAATACACAGAAGCCTTGTATAACTTTTTCTTTTACTTCAAGTACTGACAACTGTGCTATTTTCTTTCAGACAGGTTTATATGGTATTTCTCCTACCTCTTACTCTGCTGTTGAAAAAAAAGAAGAGATAGATTGTGCCAAAAAGGTAAGTCTCACCTAAGGCACTCTAACTAGCTAGAAAATAATTCTAGAGAGTACTTTTTTGGACTGCTCAAATTTTTCTGTACCTTTCTCCAAGCACACCAGAACTAGACATAGTGCTCCATTAAATACCTAACTGGTGTCATCTAGAGAAATAAAATTACCTCTGCAGGCTCTTGCACTCATCATCTGTTTTCACATTTAAAGAGATTATTTATATATTCTATTTAATATATTTATATACATATCTCTTTATATATAAAATACATAATCTCTTAATCTCTAAAAAGATTAAGAGACTATTCCTTTTTACCATGACACTGGTCTGAGACTTTACCTTCAGAACATCAACATTTCATTCTGCTGGAGCCTCTTACACCCTTACCATTAGAAGCACACAAAGCAGATCTTTATTTTTAGCTTATTTTGAACCCAAATATAAGTACAATCTTTATAATTTTTCTAGTTAGTGGTTTAATAAAACCAGCATTATGAATGCTAGTAGGAGGCCACAGGCTTTATGGTAACTATGCCTTATGCAAAGTGCATATGACCCTAGTTCTGGCCTGATAGGCTTGTTACTAACTTATCATGTGAGTTGGAGTTAGGTACCAGGTGTATCTCTATTGTCATGATGTGCAGTTTAAGTGTGAGATAGAGCTAAATTACATACACATGTTGAAAACTCCCAGAATTAAACACAATTCACTGCTGGCCAGCTACTGATCATTAAAGAAGTGCAATTACCAAACACTGAAAAAGACCTGCTTTTGCTTTAAAGAGAAAATAAAATCCATCTATCTAGAAGCAATTCTACAGCTTAAAGATCTTTTATATCAGAGCAAAATATTTGTACTAACAGTAGCAGAGTTGATCCACTGTGATGTGTATTTATTCAGAGGAACTACATTTTGTTAGAGTACAAACAAAACCTGTTTGTTATAGAGTTGCAATAAGGAGGCCAGGGAAGCAGAAGTGCAGGATTATTGTGTCTGATAAAATAGGGTGCTCTGGGAAAATAACTATAAGAAGAGACAATAGCCCTCCTTGTATTCTTGGGACCTGAATCAGCCCAACTACTGTGTGTGTATCCTTCCAGAACAGACTGAAAGTTATCATAGGATATGGATAATAAACAAAGGTACAAAAATTTAATAAATTACTGTAATACATTAAATAATTCCCCATTACTTTTCAGCTGAAAGGCTATTTTAAGATATTCAATCCTGCTAATACAATTACTTATTGAAATAACTTCCAATAACACAAAATAACTAGTCAGCCAGGGAGTAATAAAACTAATAAACTGAAAAGCAAATAAAACTACAATTATTCTGATCATACACTAGCATATTTCCCCAGATTACAATGTTATACTTGCATCTAAAGTAGTACCTTCAAAAGGGTTTCCTTATAAGTAGTACAAGATAATAATGTCTGCGCTATTTCTCAGGTTAGTTGAGAAGTTAATAGTAAATAACAAAAATAGTCATTTGTTTACCATGCTAAATAATATTTTTGAGCTTGAGTTTTTGGTTTCACAACACGCAGTTGCATGGCTTCTTGTCAGGTTACTATTAGTGACTGGAGATGTTTGGTTTGGCACAGCTTGCAGTCATTGCAACTTTCTATGAAAACAAAATCATTCTTCACTGTATATATTTGCTTCTGCTCCATTTCACAATTTGATATGCTGTCAGATGGCATTTGTTCCATACTGTAAATCAATTTATATTCTTTAGGACAAACATAGCCCTCCCATAAAAGGTCTGATCCAGAAACATAAGAATACTGAAATACTGAAAACATACAGCATTGCTCAATGTGGTACTGATCCGTTAATATATTGTAACCTGTTTAAGGAAGGGTTTTTTACGCAAAACTAAGGAACTAGTTTCACTCAAAACCAATCAACTGAAAGCCAAAATATCAAACAGCCACTTCCCCCATCCCCCATGTATCTGCTTATATGTATAGAAATCAGAGTATTGAACAGATAACCTTTATAGAAACTAAATGCAATTAAATAATCCACAAAAATTATGGAAAGCAGTCTGTTACTACCTAATCAAAACACTTAAAGATTTTATCAAGGTTAAACAGATCCAAGGAATCAACTGTGGTTTTTTATACCGTCTACCATTATGTTAGAGCAAGGCTGGGTTCTGCATGACACTGAAACTCCATTACACTAAGGAGAATTATACCGAGTCCTAATATCAGCGAAGAATCTAGCTGATGGAAGAAGACCTCCCTACTGATCTCCCAAATATGCCTGCATAATATGACAGAGCAAAGCACAAAGTATCTTTCTATACTTATACTGTCATTTCACCATTTTTGTGCAGCTGAGCACTTAAGAGGTCTTAGCTAGGTCCCCGCACACAGCACATACATGCTGTATATATAAATATATGCTGGTCACCCATTTATTCCCTTCCCCAAGTAAAGTGGCAAGTAAAGGATAAGGGAACAATGGGTTTCATGACACATGGAAAAAAACTTCAAAATAAGATATGAAATACATATAAACACATTAAACATAGACACACACACAGGGCAGTGCATAATAATAGAAATTTAATTAGAGCAACAATGAAGCGTCTATTTGCAGCCCTCAATAGAAAAGTCAATCAACAATTACAAAAATACTGTTGTGAACAACTTTGAAAAATGCCATTCCTCTTACAACTTTGGTATTGTTATTTAAATGGTACAGCAATGTTTTTGGTGACACTACCAATGCCATGTATTCTGGATTTATTTCTATTCAAAGAAGGCCTCTGACACAAATCTGCAGCAAAAAGCTAAAGCCACAAGACAGCACTTATTTTCCCCACTCCTTTTAATCCGTGCTTGGTTATATATAGTGAATTCCTGGTCTCTGACATAATCACTAGTAATTCTGCAATTAATTTAGCAGTGTAAGATTTCATTAATTCTCCCCCAATAACCAATACTTTTGTTTCCTGACAAACCTTAAAGCTACAGGAACCAAAGTGTTCAAGAACATAAACCTACAACCTCCTTCTTGAAATAAGGATTTCTAATCTTAATACTCATGCTGAAGTCAGTTGACTTCCACATGACTTTTTAATACATTGGTTTTCATGGGTAATAGATGTTGATAAAAATCTGGTTTGGTTAAGTAAAATAAAAGTCTAGATCAATAGGATTTTTTCCTGGGAGTGATCAATTCAATTGTTTAGAGTTGAATTCATTAATTTACTTTTCTAGAAACCGAAGATTGAAAACCTGACAAGTCATCCTATGGTAATGCACGGCAGTACTTTGCCTCAGTGAGTATGAGAACTTCCAAGTCTGGATCTAAGACCCGGTGTTACTGAAGACTTTGGCAAAAACCTCTGACCTGTCCTTCAACTCTGAAACAACTCAAGTCAGTACCCCAACAGCGTCATAATCATTTAGCAAACTTTATAAACATATCCCAGTACTGGAGGTCAGATATAGCCAGACACAGTGTGATTACAGGTATTACAATTAAATGTAATAGAGAAACAACTCTCCATCTAATACCAGGTACTGATTCTATTATCTAGCATACATGAAGACTTGTAAGAATATTTTTAAGTTACCTTTGATAGAAAATATTATACATTTCCAAAGGTACGTTTATTCATAGGGCTCTACACTGGTAATCAGCAAGGAAAACAATAGCACAAGATGTAAATGCTTTTGAAGTTATTAAATATACACTAACATATCAAATTCAGGATGATTAAAAAGCATGCACCTTTTATGTGATGCATGAAAATAGATCATTCAAAGCTTGCACGAAAAAAAATTCCTGTAATTTTGTAATAGCATGGATAGCTCGCTGTTTAACCGTAAGGGAATCCCAGGCATTTTATTGATAAATATAAGTGTAGCTCTATTAAGCTCAGTGGTTCCAAGTTAATTGACTTGGACTGAGATTATGACGTAGGCTATTTTATGATATTATGAAGATTAAGAATTAAAACATAACTACTGCATCTTGCTTGAAAGGCAGTTATGCTTTTTATGCTTTAGGGAAATAATTTGACTGACCTCTCTAATCTCATTTCTAAATCCTTACTGTTCTGTCAGATAGCATATACACAGTCAGATGATCCTCTGACATTAAAACCCTTAAATACGGTGATACATTCCAGTCCCTAATCTTTCCCTCTCAGAAGTGTACAAAAGACTTTGTTGGTGTTGTTCCCCTTCATATGAACTTTGGATGGCCAGCAACATGCCTGACATGGCACATGTTCTGGCTTAATTACTATCTTCCCACAGCATAACTTAAAGGGCAAGTCATAGTTTAGTTACCACGTAGAAGACTTCTATCAAAGTCTAGATCTGATGACAAATTGTTGAGATACATGATGCCTCTATTATCGTTTCCAATACATTTTTCTCATATTAAACTAGAAACAATGCTCAGTAGGAGCATTCATCCTTGTTTCAGCAGAATCTGTAGCAGTTCATACAAGGCTGTGTTTAATTATGCATGTTCTCCTTTATTTTAAAGTTCTGATAATTAAAATTACTTGTGTTGGTATACTGCGAGACATACTCACAAATGAATAGCAAGAAAGCCTTACCAGTGGCTTCTTAGCATTCAGGAAATTTGTATCTCCTACTGATTTAGGAAGGCTGCACCTTTTATATGAAAAAACCCAGTTGTTTCAGCAGTGAACAGTTCTGAAGTTTTAAGTCCACAATCTCCTTCTCTAAGTAATAATTTATAAACTGTCTTGAGAGTGTCCAACAGTCTTTCTGTGAAGGCCACAGAGTGAAGCAATGAAAAGAGAATGGAGAGAAATTATGACTGCAGCTAAGCAGACAGGGCATTCAAGGAAACGTGAACTTCAGTTCTTGACTTTGCTCTTAAGGTTATTTCTGATTTTGACAAATAAGCATTAGGATAAAATGCAGATCATGGCTCTGTAAATACATACACAATCACACTGAGAGCTCCAGAGACAAATGCAATATTAGGGTAAAAAAAATTTCCTGACTGAATCCCTACTTTATGAAAGTATTGTGGATTCTGTAAAATGAAGAATGTCATCTACTGCTCAGTGACGTTCTCTGTTCAACAACTGACTCAGACATCTGTTTCCCGTTAATCACCTGCTTACGTATCATAACCAATTGAGGCCTGAACTGTCACATTAACTGTCATGTTGCTCATACAAATATGTGCTCAGCAACCCAAAATATGGGAATGTCTTTCTTGCAGAAGCCATAGTTGAGGTCTGTTCTTGGCAACAGACAACATATAAGAATATGGAATGGAATTGAGACACAGAATATCCATATAAGACATATGACACAAATAACAATCTTACTCAAAATTTATGCTGAAAAATCACATCATTTACTCAAACCAAAAAATTTTGCTTTAGGACCTCAGAAAAGAGTTCAGTTTAGCCACCATTTAAAAACAAAACAAAAAAAAAACAACCAGTAATTCCTTGATTTTAGGTCCAATTGTTTTGACCAGATAACTCATAAATAGATATTTCCATTTCATGTGAAAATCAAGTCCTGAAAAATATGTATAATAATAAAAGTTTCAAGAAATACTATGTAGACAACTCTTCAAATAAAGATAAATGTTAGGTGACTTTGATCACTAACTAGAAATAACCTTTTCCTTTGAACAACAAAAATTCTCTAGGCACTACACTCTTAATTTGGTACTTTTTTAAGGTATCTTAAGATAGATGATGATGATGATGATCATGAGTTAAAAAATGCATATTAGTGCAGTAACATATGCTCATTTTCTCTGTGGCTGGACTAGTCACCCAGTAGTATCTTCTGCTGTACATACCACTATCATGAAATACCTAATCATTACCAGAGGCAGTTGCAGTGAAGTATAAAAATGGATCTTGCCACAGAAATTATTATTAGGGATTTTAAGGAGCTGGAGGAAATATAAGTTCCTGCACAAAATCAGTGAAAGTCAGTATTTCTTTCTGTAATACAAAGATGTTACAAATGTTTCCTAAATAAAAAATATCCCATTTCTGTAAAATGGTGCTTCCCTTCTGAGACACAAATTCTTCCAGCCTTAAAACGTTCTCTTCCTTACCTACTTCTGACTAATTAACATTGAGAGCTTTGGTTCTTCAGTATATCTGTCCTGCATGTTGTTAAATTGGTCAGGTAATAAGATATGACAAAGCAAGTCAGGTAGTTGTGAGATAATCATTTTGCCTCTCCAAGAAAAGGGATGGGAATGAGATAAAGCCAAGTGTCCTTCATGCTAATGGATGTAATTACTTAACAGTAACTATTATCTGCAGAATTTCACATTCTTTTAACAAAGCCCGTGTTGTATGGAAGATCTATTGATCTGCATACTATCTGCCAAGGTGTACATATGCACGGAGTCTCTCTATGTGTGTACAACTACACATTTTTCACTGCCTATACTCTTGCACCTACATTACACTAATCTTTAGGAGTTATCTGAATATTGAATAGTAATTAAATGGGTTTGGTTAAAGTACAGAAATGAAAAGCTAAATATTAAGGTTCTGGAAAACTAAGCATCTAAAAAATTTCTTGAATGGTAATCTTAAATTCTTTTTCCTCATTTCCCAATTCATGTTAAAGGCTAAAAAGCTAAAGACTACTGTTATTCATATCTGCAGAACACACACATGTGAGCTGATGACTTCTGCTGTAAATAACTAAATGCAAAATGGAAAAAAAACCCAAAACCTTGAGTGTCTTTAAATCTAAGAACCAATGATGAAAATGTAAGTGTTGTGGATTTAAATGAAGCTCTTACTGTTGGAAAAAACTAATAACATTTTTAGTGATTTGTTTACAGATGGACCTCAGAAGCCACATGGTTTAAAAGCACATGAAAATAGTCATTTATTCAGTCTTTTTCAGAGTATTCCCTGAAACCTCCTGAATACTCCCTTTGCAAAATTTTTTTCACAGATCTGGTGGAAAGTTCAAGCTGGAAGAAAAGGGATTTAGGGCTAGACACAAAAATCTCTGCAAATAGTTAAGTCTGTGACACCTCCCACAGAATTCTTAATGCCTTCCTCTAGCCTAGGGAGAACACGAACACACCCTTCTAAATTTCACCCAGAGCACTGTCCTAATAGCTCAGTTTTCTGTTTTGAAATGGATGAACAGTCTTGACTGTATTTTCTGGAGAGCACTAGTTTGTTCAAAAGCATGTTCTTAGACTATATTCTGGTTTACCTGCTACTGGAATTAAGTAATTTGCCCTCATACCCTTCTACTGAAATTCCCTTCCCTGTAAGATTCGAATACAACAATTCTCATTCTTAGTTCTTCTGGAATACATTAATTCTCAAAAATTAACATTAATGAACCTGTGATTTTCTGGACAATGACCTCTTTCAGAATCACCACTTTAAGAATGAGCAGACTTTGAGTTCAGTTTTGAAAGTGGGGATTAACAGAAGGAATTTTTGTCCAAATACTTGTAATAAATTCTTCACTCAATACTTGAACTGAAGCAATAAAAACATAATCAATTCCCTGTTTCGTATTCAGCATAGGAATCTGTTTCTTTAATCTCGCTCAAGTTTTGCTTAAAATTAATCATGAATTAGTATCACCTCTCTGTAATCTTCCATTGACTATACCAATTTTTTGTGACTTTAGAGAAAGAAGGTTCCAAAGGGACAAATATATACAACTCAAAACCTTTACTTGATTTGCCTATCCAGAGCAAGAATCATACCTCATATGCTGAGCTTCTGCTCTAAATTACCATATGTCTATGGCTGTTTAAAAGCCTTCTAGAGTTCTTTGCTCTCCCTTGGCCCAGCTGTCAAATACAAAGTGGTGTATGCAGAACAGACCTATGGTTTCAACATTTCCATTTTCTCCAGACTTGAAACAGTTTCAGTTTTCTAGTAGGCTGGTTTTTAATTCAAATACTTCATGTCTAGAGGAGGATGAGTAATAAGAGATATGAGGAAGACAATGCAAGTGCACAGAATAGGTAGTTTAAAAATAATGTTAAATGAGATTTGATTATAAAACTTATAGATAATCTTTCATATCTAATAATTTTCTAATATTCAACCTACTTTTTAATTTTAATAACATTTAATATAGTAACAGCTGAATGTTTATTATCATTAATGCAGGTTTGTAGGCACACAGATCACCAGTATGTTTAAATACTAACCTGCAATAGATAAATCTATTTATTTTTCCTTGGGGATAATATTGTGCTAAAATACAGTATTATTATCTGACTAATGAAAATAACGTAGTTATGCAGAACATATAAAGTTTGCTATCATAAAACAACACTTAACATTTATCTACATTTATTCACTGCACCGATCTTTCTAAAACGATAATTCAATGTAACTAAAATAGCAATATCATATCCCATAATGGCTCCTGCAGTCTAACCTGTTAATCATATAAAAGGCAATACAAGCCTTCGAACCCCAACAAGTTCCAAACATTACCTCCCTCATCTCTTTTGCCAAAACACATTTTATTTTGGAGCAGCAGAATTGTCTCAGGCAGTCAAGTACAGAAATGCAACATAGTTACTACGAGCTCTGCAGTCTCTAACATTTCATCACCCTGCAGTTTACCTGAGGTTGGTATTTAGTATGTGTAATCCTAATGCAGTGATTCCTCTACTACTGTATTCTGTGAATCCCATCTTTATGAATAGTAAATCTACTGCAGATATGTAAAGTGCCCTACTCTGACTCTCATATTCACAGTTTTCAGAATGTTAACCCATTTATTCATTTAACTGAACAGAAAGAGCTTTTATATTTTGATTTTGTTTGGTTGAGTTTTTTTTAATATGTAAGAAAGCAAGGATTCTACGTTTGGAACACTGCAACCACTAGTATTTAATACTCTTACTTTAATTATATGATCATGCTATTAGATACATTTCTCTATAAACACATCTCTGTTGTGCCAGATAAATCTACATCAGTGATTTACATTAAACCAGTATTTACACGCTAGAATCACAAACCCTTTTTCCTTGTACCATACCACTATCAGTGGAGAAAAACTGTACAGTTGCTGTTGCATATCTAAAAAAAAATTCTCAGCGGGGCAGTTCCCTGCATTTTGGCATAAGTTTAGTATCTCATACACATAACCCCACAACAACAATAGATTGAGCAGACTATATATTCCTTGCTAACTACAGTTTCACCTAGTCAAGTATACAGTGAAAAGAAACTGCAAAACAATGAAGATAAAGGAGCACTAACATGGAAGCACAGATATTTCTGGGCTTGGACAAAGCATGCAGTTGCCTAGGACAAGCACAGGAACAGGAGAGGACCCACCACCTTCCATACCAACTCTCAGAATCTACTGTAACATTTCAAAATTCCTTTTTTCCCCTCTCAGTCCAGATAACTGAGCCATCTCTGCTCTTCTTGCTTCTTAAAGCTATTTTAGATTATTATGTGCAACCCATCTGAATGAGTCAAGTCTCATAGTTCTACCTGGTATGAGTTCTCTATGTACAGTGTCTCAACTTATTAACTTATTATGTCTTAATTAACTGCAAATAACTGAGTCTCTTTGCCTTGCATAGGAAGAAACTACAAGTTCAGTAAGTCAGCAAGAGCTTCAATTTGCTTTTGATTTATTTCAGTGTTTATGCTGTTCTTAATAGGTTGTTGTTGGAGAGAAAGACAGTAAAAATTCCTTCTAGTAAACAATTTAGCTTAAGAAATAAAATTAGAGATAAATAATAATCCAATTTTATTGAGACTGAACACAACTGAGAAGAATGCAAATTGAAGTATCTTGATGGCAAATTAAGTTGTTTCATTATCTTTCATAAATTGCTTTGGGAGGATTCACTCTTGGCTAATGAGTATAAAACTGAAGACTGAGTTACATTTTTTTTCTTTCCCAGGAGTTTCAGTGTTTGAGGTCAAAAGGAGTCTCTCAAAGTGTCTCTAACAGAGCTTAGACTGGGCCCTTGATAGTTACTAGAAGCAACCATATTTCTCATGCTGGCTGCACTAAAAAGTATGTCAAAAAACACAGCAAAAATCGATCCACTTCTAAAACCATTTAACGGTCATTTCTCTCAAAGGTCTTCAAAAAGAAAACCTTTCCATGAGGTGGATTGTTTGCAAAAGGATATGTGCATGCCATACTAGTAAAAGTTTGAATGAATATATATCTAAAGAAAAATTGTACCCAAAAAAATCACATAATAATTTATGTTGAGATTTTTGAAAGTCATCTAGCCCAATATCCTGCTCATAGCATCACTATTCAGAGAAAAAATACAAACAGCATGATTATAAGGTGTATCATCTTAAAAAATATACACAACAAGCAACTCCAGAGTCAAATCACAAGTATTAGTTTAACAATGAATACTGTACTGAAGCTATTACTCGATCATTGTTGTCATTATTAACCAAGATAGGCGTGGGAGTAGATAGTGATTTCTAGTCTAAGATTTCTATTCTACGACACACACAAGCACATTATAGTCACACCAATGAAGGCTCCTAAGCCTCCAGTCCAGTTAAACCAGCATACCATTGACCCACAGTAATGGGAGCTGGGCACTCCTGACTGACCCTGAATTTCTGGGTCTTGGCTGCTGGCCCAGGCCTGTGCATGGCACCTTCATCACTGGCTCAGATGACTGCTGTGTCAGGCACCTGGGTTTGGATGTTCTGGCTTCGGTGACTGTCACATGTCCATGGCCTTGTCAGTCACATCAGCCTCAGATTTTCTGATTTTCTGCCTATCCACACGCAGTGAGAAGTCCAGCTACTAGTGCATTTTGAATTCCTGCCCCAAAGGTGTTAGAAAGGATGCAAAGTTATTACAAATTCATCTGCATTTCTCTGCCACATTTATCTAAATCATTATGGCAAGCTAGATTTAGGCCAGAGATTTCAAGTAAGCTTTCACTGTAACAATTATCTGTGCTTTGCTTGTTTTCCCAGCTCAGTTAAGAGCTGGAGAGATGTAGACAAGGTCTCATTGCTCTGAGCAGTGCTTGCAGGTAGGTGTCACACTGTGACACCATACAAAAAGTTGTCTCCCCTCTTTCTGCATTTTTGAAATATGGCTTTGTAAAATGAAGGTCTGCATGTGATTTCATTCTGTTTGCCATGTACCCAAACATACTTTTAGATGGCTTGATGTAGGGGAAGCTGCAAAGTGTTTTGTCGTGATTGCCTGCCATAGTTGTATACAGTTGTATACCCGATGAAGATAACAGCAACCAGGTTTGCAACTATTGAGAGAAATATGACCCACAAGTGGCATGTAAATAGTTAATATGCCTGAGCAAGCTGGAGTGAACTGACAGCCACTATGCAACACTCATCTGGAACTGTCAGAACTAGCCACATTGGACCAACTGGTTTTGGCCCACAAGAAAGCCTATGTGAATTCCAGTAACATACAATGGAAATGAGCTGCTCACTCCATTTCTGGCTTCCCTTGTCAAGCAACTCTCTAATCTGGACTCTGCCACTGAGATTAAGCATTATCAGGTACTCATGCCATCAGAGTTATCATACAGCATCAGACTCATGGTACTACATTTCTTTGGGACTGCTCAGAGGCCCAAGAGAACATTCTAACTTCTTGTAAAGTAACAGAACAAACACTTTGGTTTCAGTGTCTCCATGTGCTTTGGTGCAGTGCTTCCATATATAAAATAAATTCCTCAGATTCAAATAAACTGTTTTTAAACAAAACACAGAATATTGAAGTATTTCCAGAGTAAATTTTTCTAAACCATTCCATGCATACTGGGGAGTCACAGTTGCTTATTTCTGATCTCACAGTTTGCCAGCTTCTGTAATTACAATCTCACAGGCTTTGGTTTTCATCTTAGCAGTTCCACTCAAGTGGATCTCGTTACAATTTGTATCCTAACCCCAGGATGCTGTGAAGATTTAGTGTGTTTGGAATACGGACGTAACCTGTGCTGAAATCCATGCTGCTTTCATTTTGCTGTGCTGAATTCCATACTGGATTCCATATTGCAAGCTTTCTGTAGTTTTACATTATACAGAAAGAATATACCACTGGATTTACAGGATTGTATAAAATAACTTATGAAGTACTAATCTCAGAACCTCATCTCTCTCAGATTTCGTATTTTTCTACTTTGGCTAAAGAACCAGTAATTCCTAAGAAACAACAAGCTGATATACTCCAAACAGCAGCCAGTGGATAACAGCATATAAATCTGATGACAAAAAAGGAATTTGAGCTGCTGTATGCTATTCTAACTGCTTACTTTTTGAATGCATTTGTTAGTTTACTGTTATTAGATTCAGCCCTTAAAAAAAGTAAAAATCACACACAGAAGTTACTGTCAGAATTTATGTTATGCAAAGAAAAAAAATAAGACCACTATCCATACTGCTTATAACAATCAGTTCTAGTAATACACAAGATTTCACATACTTTCAATCCCCACATAGTAGAAACAAGATAAATGGAATCTAACACAGCCTTAGTTGTAGAAGAGCTAAAAAAGAAATCCATACATTAACCACCTTTAACCCTATTTATATATTCAGTAAGCTATCAAAACACGGTATACATGATCCCCAAGATGCATGTTCCATACAGAGGCCTTGTTAAACGGACTGGTTTCAGAACAAGGACAACAGATTAAGAAAATAAAAGACCGTTTTATAACTACCATGTATCACCTCATTGGGCCACTAAGTTTTATATCTTGTCTTCAAGTGCAGCCAGCACTGCCTCAGCTCTTATGATGATAAATTAATAGTTTGCATAACTAACCTGCACAATCTTCTCTGTAACTGCAAGGAAAAATTCTTTCCATAATTCATACAGTGCTCATTCTGAAACTCACAACAAGGTAACATTCACACAAGGGTATGTGTCACAGCAATTAATCTGGGACTAGTTTAGAAGCACCCTGGACTTTATTGCCCCCATGACACACTCGGCCCTTGTTGCAGCAGATCCTACCAGCACACACCACACTGTGCAAGGTGTAGGGTATTTTTTTATTTGCACTAAAGCAGATTAAGTAACATCAAAAACTCTAGCCCTAAACTGAGTGTTTCCATGACTGTCTACTTTTCAGTGTGCTGTAATATATTGATTCCAGTAGGAAAAGCACACTTGCATCCAAAAGATATCATAGCCTCAAGCATATGGGTTAAATCTTTAGAAGGAGCAGAAAATTTGTTCCTGTCATTAGGGCTAAGCTGAATTACTACACCTGAAGATTCTAGTTTTAGGATTCAATATCAAGTCTTCAAAAATAATATGTTCCTATCATTATTGATTCCTGAATCCTCACTGTAGACTGTCTTAAAATAGTTATAGGAAATACAAGTTACAGGCAAACAAATTAACTGCCACAGATTAACCATTCTACATGGATTTTTGATGACGATATTACTTTATTTAATAATTATATTTAATTCAATACTATTTCACAGGCATTTTGCAAATGTGAAGAGCTAGAGGAGTCTATTTATACAAAGTACATAGTACAACTAGAGAGCAATTAATCAAAAGCTCTTCCAAATTATTTCCATTCATCCTTCAAATCAAGAATAGAAATCAATAAGAGGAAATACTTATACTAAACTAGTTTAGAAATCAAGAAAATTATTACAGAAAATTTGACATCTTCAGAAAATAGACAATCAAGTGTGGAGTTCAACAGATTAAACCTCTATACTGTGAGGTTCAATTATCAATCAGCTGAAGTAATTTTTTCCCCAAACATTCAATAAAAGTCCTTCTAAATAATCATCAGAGTTTAAATATAATAAATATCATATAACTTCTATAAAGTGTAGGGGGGTTTTTTTTACACTATTCTGCATAAATAAACCTCTTCCTTAATTTCTCTTCTGGCATTCTTCAATCATTTTCCAGTTGTGCTGAGTTTGGATTGAACGGAATGTACAAACTCCACAAACGTATCAGAAGTTAAAAACTGTTACAATATCACATGAAAGAGGATGTAAATTTGAACTGGAGTATTAAGGTTCAGATCTGTATTACTTCTCATTCTTTTCAGTTAAGATTTTTACTAAAACTTTGCCTCTTTGCAAATGCCAGAGGAAAATAATCAATCTTTAATACAGAAAGGGAAAAACTTTCTATTGATTTTTGAAGTCTAATCTGATATCTAAATGTAATTTTTTCACTTCAGTAGCTTTGTTTTTAAACCATTAATTAAAAGTGCAACATATATAAGCTGTTGATTTTGTTTCTTACTGGTTTTATCTGTTCCTATACCTCATGTGCTGAAAAAAACTGCTAGAACCCTGTAAGTCTTAGGTGTCTATGGTTACTGATTTTCTGTATTGATCAAAAAACCCTTCTAATAGATGAATCCTAAAAAGACAAGGGTACGGTCTGAAAAGATGAACAAGACCCACATTAATAAGTTGTGGAGGAGGCAGATGAGTCAATAAGACTTTGCAGTGGGAGAAAGTTCATATCAGTGAGAAGAAAACCACCCAAGTATCTACTGTGATTGTGTATGCTTTGTCTTTCCAAATCAACTGCCTGCTTGTGCTACTATACCAAAATGGAAACAAGAAATCAGACAACACTGATGGCAATACTTAACAGGTAACAGGGAAAACGGAGTATGGCACAACAAAGTGTGAGAAGCAGTAGACTGTTGCACGTATAGGGTGGGGGATGCAGACCAATTTTTATTCCCGAGTCATTTATCTAGACAGGCTAAGGATCACTGGAATTTACAGCTACCTTAAAGTAAGCTTCAACAATAAGTCTGTGCAAAGAAAAGTTATACAGCACCGCTTTTGAAAAGAAGGTCCTAGGAATTTGTGACTGCTTCTTCCAACATGAATTACAGAGTCTTGAAAGCCTTTTAAGGACTTCTATGAAACCTGATTTTAGGCAACATTTACAGTCCAGATGTGTTCAGCTAGAGGTGTCCTGATTGGTTGTATTGAACCTAAGCACTTCACTGAAGTTGCTTGCCTCACATATTTTGTTAGAATGATGACATGGATTTATTTAGGGCCATCTCTAATACAGATTGTGGCACTTTTTCCAAAAGTAAAAGTGGTGCCAGCTTTGGTGACCAATATTGCATGCTGTGTCAGACCAAAGTGGTTATGGAGACACATGACAGGAAGCCTAGGGGATTCAGTTTAGTGGAAGAAAATTTCAGAGGCATTGGGTCTAGACAGATGATTTACAGTGAGAACCCCTCATTAAGAGCAAAGCAGTAAATCAAATTAAATACTTTCACAGTCTAAGCAGAAAAAACAGTCAGAAAACAGCAAGCTTCCACCATAAACTTTGGAGTAAAAAGCAATTAAGTGAGCTTTACTTCATTCATCTGGTGAACAAAGCCCAAATTAAAAAAACCCTACAAAGCTCATTAAACAGTACATTTTGTTATTTAGCCAGAGCTTACTCAGGTTAGCAAGAATGAAATGGTATGTCTTTACTTGCCTACAGAAGCATGTTCTGGGAAGTCCGAGATTCATACCAGCATCCCCAATAATAAGAAAGTTTCTCTTTCAAATAATGTCCTATAGTAAACATCTAATCTGTTTTAAATAAAGATTTAGAATTTGTCTTCATATTCTCAGAGAATTATGGCAGTCATAAAGGCCATCCTCAGGTGGTTCAGCTCCAGTATTGAAGAACCATTACTGTCTATCTGGAAGTAACAACAGGTACAGGGAAAATACAGTAGGGTCATACCAAGTAGTTTTCAAATATGTCAGTTATTCTACACATATATACGATCTTTTAAACTGAGTTTCATACTTAGCTCAAGCCCAAGTTTGTATTTGAAGATACATACTACCCATACCAATACTTAAAAAAACCCTTGCACATTTAAGTTAAATAGCTTAATAATAGTGGTTATTACATGCATGTATTGCATTTCCCAAGTGTAGCTGATGATGTTTTTCAGTCAATATCTGTCTGCAAAACAGATCAGAGAGGAAAATCTTTACTATTGTTCATGGCACCATTTAGAGATAATGTAAAAAAATGAAGTTCAATTAAAGTTCTCTAACTCCCACAGGAAAAAAAAAAACAAAAACAACAGCCCCAGGTTAAAACAGAAAATTAAAGGGAAATTACCTTAAGTACAAACTGCATTAAAGTCATCTTGAAGTTCAGTTGAGAGAAGTGTGGTACATACTAGCAACATTGCTATATGTAAGCTATCATGCAGTAAGCATGATAGCTATGGCAAGGTTGATATATTTATAAAGCATTTTAAAAGAATTCTTGTTAAAAGATAAGAAAACATTTCTTCCAATTTAGGTGTACATAAATTTGTAATGACCCCCTCCCCTGTGGCACCTCCATATGCAAAATAAATCAAGAAATTAATTTTTAAAATCATTTAGAATTCTATTCTGCTGGGTTCCAGTCTCATCTGCTGGAAAACACTACATGTCAAGATTCATATTAGTTTGCTATTATGTCCTCTGGGAAAAAAATAGCTTTGTGCAGAGAAGCTGCACAAGGTCTAGGTGCTATTTAAATCTGTCTAAATCCTTTGGTTAAAAACCTGATCCCATTGTTCACTGGTAAAATTCCCACCAACTTCAGCGAGGCCAAGATTTTACAGCTCAGATTGTGCCTATGCCTTGTACTGATCCTGCATGAACAGGACAACCTGGTACTAAAGGAATATATCAGTTTTATGAGAAAAGAACTTAGAAACTTTGTTAGCTTGCTCCTTAAAAAAAAAAAAAAAAAAAATGGGGGAGAGTGAAGTTAAAGAGAACTAGAAGATAATAAACTAGTGTGAGCAGATGCATGGATATATTTTCTGGTATTCAAACAACAGTGAAAAATATATTAGGCTATTCCTTCAACAACACTTGCATGTTCAACTGTATGGTACTGTACACATGGGCTTCTATTGTAGAACAGAACATGTGAACTTTTTCTAATTGTATTTTGCAAGCATGAGGTTTACTCTTCCAACATTCCAAGACTGCTGAATACTTGCTTAGAATACTTGCATGCAAGAGCAAAGTCAAGCCAGAAAAACATCAAATGGATGTGAAAAGGAACATGTTGAGCAGCTTGGAGGGTTCTATTATGAATCTAAGCTATGCTTGGCTCAGACAAACATATTTGGCACCAGCATCAGCAGTGTTAGTCATTATGCTTGTGAAATAGTCACAAGTGCTATAAGGAGGGGAGAAAGTAGGTTATTTCTAATTTACCAGTTTTCCTAAACTAATTAAGTATCTATTAAAGCAAATTGTGCTTACTAAAATAATTTTAAATTTTTATAAGGACAAAATGAGTAGGATTTGCAAAATAATTCATACTGCTTTTTTCATCTATACACATCAAATGAACACTTTTTTCCATCCAAATAATCTCCTAAAAAAACCAGTCCAATTAACTTGGTTACGAAATCCATACAGTGAGATCTCAAGAGCTGAAATACAGGAGCACTAATATATGGTTATCTCATGAAATTTTTAAAAATAAACATTTACATCTGTAGTGTCTCAAAGATCTTTCATCACCAAATAGGATGTAACCTAAACATCACATTTTAGAAAGGAACAGAGATACAAATAAGAGAATTGCTACCAGGTTATGTCCAAGCAGAGCGTTCAAACTGCTGCTTAAAGACTAGACTATGTCTGACTACTAGTGAGCCCAGAACTCAGACTCATCTTCAAATTTTTACTAATAAATCAGCTGGAGAGTTTAAGTCTTCACCTTGATTATAATGCATATTATCTTATTTCTCACATAGAACCACTAAAATGTGCGTCAACCTTGTAGAGTAAGGAAACTATTTAAGTGATGTTAAGGTGACAAATTTGTGATTTCAGATCACAGCTGCACATAGCAGCAGCTGTCTCCTTTCTTAACTCAGCACCATTAACATTATCACAAGGTACAAACCACAGTCATACGAACATGCAGAAAGCCAAGTGCAGCATTCAGATCAGCTATTCTATCAGTTTGTCGAAGAACAGCTTTAGCCATTTTTCCACCTAAAAAGTCACTATAATTTTCATTATGGGTTGGTTTTTTTTCTACTCCTTCAAATTTGGTCATGGCACTTCCAAAACAAAACTTGTGCCACAGTTCCGAATATGCCATTTCAATGGTTAACACAAAAGCTATAAACTCTTTTAAACTCCATTAACTTAGTCTTTCTCAGTAAAAACATAAACAGCTTTTCTGACTTACAACCTCTGCAATTGTTATCAAATACAATTCAAAATCTTAAGGAGAAAGTCCTCTGTATTACATGAGAATTGGATATAAGTGATGAATATATACCAGTATTGACCTGTTCTTCATATTTGCCACAGTCACCTCCAATTCCCTAAACAGCCACAGACACCTCTGATTCCCTGAACCACTTTAGCAACTATTTGCTCTGTTTTCAACAAAACAGATACAAATCTCCACAAAACACTGAACAAGGAAACCAAGTGCTAAAGAAGCTTATTGAAGCCAAGCATTTTACAGCCTGGAGAGTTGGGTAGCTGTCAACTTCCATAATGGTCCCTTACCTGAGTTAGCACCAAAAAGTTATGACATTTGGGCTTGTCTGAGAACTAGAAGAGATCTAAGCAGAAGATACAGTCCTAGAGAAGCAAGGTCCTCAATGAGATAGATTTTAAAAATGAGTCATTTTGCAGTTCAGTATTCCAGTGATACAATAGACAGAAAGAATTATGTAATCAGAGCCTTTGCCAAGAAACGAGGGCTGGTAAGCTAACCTATGCTTATCATAATGGTCTATTATCAGTTCAACAAAATTATTTATTACTAGGACCTATAAACTCAAAAGACTTTTTATAGGAGTGTTCATTTTTCCACAACAGACTTCACAGTGACAGCATAAGCAATTGAAGTCAGTAGCTCAAATGTGCCACACATATAAATCAATAGCACATTAATTAGTTGTCAGGTAGTGAGATTTCGAGCTTTTTACCTTGTCTGTAGCACTGACATTTTTAATGAGCTTTTTCCATATGAATGTTGGAATTTAAAACCAAGTCATCACTGCTTCCTTAGGTGATGTCACTAAGGAACACATAATCTTTTCATATCACAGAGAATGAATTTCCTTGGTCCTGCATGGTTCTCCTCGAAGCCTTTGATAAGGGCTTTCTCCCTTCCCTCTCAATTTCAATGTAAATAAACACAATATAGTTACTTGTGTATTGACAGCATCTCAGTATCCTCTGAGCTCAGAAAAGCTTTCAAAATACAATGCTTCCTGTGGGGCATAAAAATCCTTTCCAGATTGTCAAAGGAAAGGTTATCTGCAATGAGCCAGAGATAACTCTTTGGAAAAGAATGTTTTTCTTTCAAGACCTCCTCCCCATGAGAGCTATTTTTCTTCACTTTCTTTAACACTTTGAGCAGTTTCACCTATGTGTTTCCCCTTATTACACTACTACAGTCATCGCTGCTGAAACTGTGCTGTCCTCATTTTGCAGGAGTATTTAGAGTAGAGCTTTTGAAAATTAAAAAAATAAATAAATTACACCTTACTTGCTGCAATAGAGTACCTTTTAAACAAAGAAAATAAGTATCCATGCTGAAGATCTCAGCTCAAATAAAAATTTGAAATCCACTCCTCCTCAGACCAAAAGGGCTTGCAAGTACCTGAAGACTCAGGGCTCCTGCCTTGACGTTGCCTGTACAAGCTTTGCCAGAATCTATTACATTAACTTCACAGTGCAAACTTCAAACACAGTATGGATAACAGTTATACTGAAGCTGTGGACCATGGAGGCCTGGACTTCCTAACAAAAGGACTTTCAGGAAACCTGACTGAATTTTGCCATTTCCATCCCACTTCTCATCATAACTGCCAAGCTATTGCAAAAAAATCAGTGACCATGTAGAGATCTCACCTTTTTCCCTGCCATTCCTTACAAGTGTAGATTATAGCTGATGCATTTGAGGTTTTGAAAATATTCAACATGACTCACATGTAGACTTCAGTCTTGGGGTACCCTGGGAGGCTCCCATTCTGCCTTCTGTGTCCAGCTTCTTCATAAAATCCTTGTTGCTTAAATCTGTGCCCTGTGCATGCTTCGAGTGAATAGCTGTTTTTTGTAGAGAGCATATACCAGAGCTGTATTTCTCCATACCTATAAAAATAAATGCAGTTATTAAAGAAGGGAAAAAACAACCAACCAAAAACACCACCCCACAACCTGCACACACACCCCACCCACCCACCCCCACCCAAATTCCGTTGATTTTGTTCCTCCTTGTTTTATTGGTTTGAGGGGTTTTTTTGCTGATCAAGAAGAAATCTGCATGTATAATATATATCCCTTAAGCATAGGTAAAAGGATATGCCCAAATGGGTGGCTTGACTGAATCAAACTTTCATCTTTAACTGATGCACATTATAGTTATTTTCAGGTTGTCCAGGTTGTAGTTAAAACTTATAAGCAGTATTAAAAAATACAAGAAAAGAGCACTTCATTTTAGTTCCCCTCCTTCTCAAAATTCTTTGCCCTTCAGTGTTCTCAATCTCCTTTTTTTGGTTCCATTTCTTCTTACAAGTAGTAAGATCAGTATTAAACAGTAAATTGGCAGATTTTTAACAATTGGGCTGAAGTATTTGTATAGCTTCCATACAGATTAGTAATTAAATCTTTCAGAAGGATTTTGTAGCATTTGGCACATTAGAAGTATCAAGAATATTCCCAGTATATTTAGACTAGAAATCTATCTTGTGTGCAGTACTGTTAGAATAAAATTTATTTCTGATGTATTTTTTTTCTTCAATAATAACAAAAAGTCAAGAGTGTATACACATTGACTATGTTTTTACCCTCAAGAAATCAGGACCATCATTCAAGCAACAGAAAAATGTGAAGAAAAAGATTTGCAGAGTGTCTGTCACAAATATAATTATTTTGTGTATTAAGTTACAACACTCAAGCACAGATGTGGCAGCAACATGAAATTTGAATCATGCCTAAGAGCATATGTTAGTTTCTCAGAACTTACTGCCTTCTAACAAAAATTACCTTACGTCAGTTCATAAATTAAGGGCTTTTTAAAGTCTCTAGGATATACAGCCATAGTTATAGCTTTCTGGAGGTTGGAAGAGCATCAGCTTATCAAGAGCATGAGAAATGACTTAAGAATACAGTGTTTACCATTGTGTGATCATGCAGTCATGATAAGGTACACACATGAAAGTGTGTGGGTCCCCCCTTCTCCTCATGTATAGTATTCAAATCCAAACTTGAATTTTCCAAAGTTAATGAAAGAGTAAATATTTGAAAGATGCTACAATGCACGTGGCAGTAATAGTGTAACTTAAGCTTTTCTCTGTTTGGGAATATGCCAGCGTAAATCTTATTTGTAAGTAATTACATTTAAACAAATATAAGGAAAACAATGTTTGATCTTGATTCAGGATTAGAAATGGTCATTTCTGCAACTCTTACTCATTTGTTGCAATCCCATTGTAATTATTCCGATCAACTTCTAGTGACTGTGCAGAATATGAGTTTCACATTGTACATCTGAAAGAAATGTATCACTAGAAATTAACAGCATGTAAAATAAAGCTGAAGAAATGACCAAAAAAAGAGAGGAAAAAAAGGGGTAGGATTAAAAAATGTATGCAAATTTAATTATCTAAATACCTTGAATAGGATGTTTTTAAAAATGCTGAGGTTTGAATAGACAGAAGTATCGATGGGAATTTATTTTTTTTTTATTACAGAAACAAGGCTTTTAGTATAGAAATTTTAGTGTAGAAACAAGGATGACTACAGGCTAGTCTGAACTCTGTGCCTGGCAAGATCATAGAGAAGATCCTCCTGGAAACTCTGCTAGGGCACATGGAAAATAAGGAAGTGATTGGTGACAGCCAACATTTCTTCACTAAGGGCAAGTTGTGCCTGATCAATTTGGTGGCTGCCTATGATGGGGTTTCAGCATTGGTGAATAAAGGAAAAGCAAGTGGTGTCATCTACCTGGACTTGTGCAAAGCACTGACACTCTCCCACATGACATCCTTGTCTCTAAATTGCAGAGACATGGATTTGATGAATGGGCCGCTTATAGGACAAGGAACTGGCTGGATGGTCACACTCAAAGAGTTGCAGTCAACAGCTTGATGTCCAAGAGGAAAGCAGTGATGAGTGGCGTTCCTCAGGGGTCGGTGTTGGGACTGGTGCTGTTTAACATCTTTGTTGGGGTCATGGACAGTGGGATTGAGTGCACCCTCAGCAAGTTCACTGATGACACCAAGCTGTGTGGTGCGGTCAGCATGCTGGAGGGAAGGGATGTGCCATCCAGAGGGACCTGGACAGGCTGGAGAGGTGGGTCTGTGCAAACCTCATGAAGTTCAACAATGTCAAGAGAAGGTCCTGCACATGGGTTGGGGCAATCCTAAGCACAAATACAGGCTGGGTGATGAGCGGATTGAGAGCAGCCCTTTGGAGAAGGACTTGAAGGTTATTAGTGGATGAAAAACTGACTATGAGCCAGCAATGGGTGCTCACAGCCCAGAAAGCCAACCGTGTCCTGGGCTGCATCGAAAGAAGTGTGGCCAGCAGGTCGAGGGAGGGGATTCTCCCCCTCTATTCTGCTCTCCTGAGACCCCACTTGGAGTCCTGTGTCCAGCTCTGGGGCCCCCAACATCAGGACATGGACCTGCTCAAGTGGCTCCAGAGGAGGCCACAAAGATGATCAGGGGGCTGGATCACCTCCCCTGTGAGGACAGGCTGAGAGAGTTGGGGTTGTTCAGCCTGGAGAAGAGAAGGCTCTGTGGAGACCTTATAGCAGCCTTCCAGTACTTAAAGGGGGTACAGGAAAGCTGGGGAGGGACTCTATCAGGGGGTGTAGGGATAGGATGAGGAGTAATGTTTTAAACTGAAAGGAGGTAGATTTAAATCAGATAATGAGGTAGAAATTCTTTCCTGTGAGTTTGTTGAGACACTGGATGAGGTTGCCCAGAGCAGCTGTGGCTGCCCCCTCCCTGGCAGTGTTCAAGGCCAGGTTGGATGGGGCTTTGAGCAACCTGGGCTAGTGGAAGGTGTCCCTGCCCATGGCAGGGCAGGGTGGGACTGGATGAGCTTTAAAGTCCCTTCCAACCCAAACCATTCTATGATTCTGTGATTTTGAACTCAGAATTTTGCACATATAATACTGCACACTAATATTACACAATACTAGAATCTGTTTCTGTCACTTGGTAATTAATGACTTTAAGTCTTAAAGGCATTTGTAAATTTGCAGTGTTATAGAAAAGGAGAAACACTGAGTATTAAATCTTATTATTTTGGAGGATAGAAGTACTTGTTTTAGGTGAGAGTAGTACCACCACAATTTCATTGATTGATTGATTGATTCATTCATTCATTCATTTTTAAGTCATTTAATACTCCTCTCTTCCCAGTGACTGATAAGATTATCCTTCTCATTTATTTAATGTTTACTCTGCACTCCAGAAACTTGCCATTCCACATCTGAGCCATCCTGTTACAATCTTGGGCTTTTCACTTCATGCCCTTATCTTGTCCTTTGGCACTTCACACTAGGGAACAAACATGGAACACTGAAGATAGCTAAAAGCTTCTTTCACTTCATTTATATTATTTACTAGATATGAGAAAGCATACAAGACTGTAAACATAACAGGAATCAGAAAAAGCCCTCAAAGTAGTCCAACTTCTCTCCCTCACCCCACTTTTTGTTTTTTTAATCAAACTACCACCAATAGAGATCCTTACATATAGTGAAGAAAAAAAATCCGAACAAAACCCACTGCATTCACATTCAAAACAATGTGTTAAAATTTACAATACTTCTTGAAAACCACAATAATTATAAAAAATCATTACAAAACATAATGTATTAGAAATCTACTAAACTGTGGATCTATACCTCTGATTTTAATTTTTCCTGAAAGACTTAAAATTCGTTTTCAAATGGAAATTCAAGTATGCATTTATGTTAAAGTAGGCATTTACAGACAGATGCAAGGAAATTGCACTGCACTCAAAACACATAAAAACATACTTCTGGTCTTATCAACCAGAAATCATACAACAGAGCACTGCAATGACTAAGCTGTTATGTGAATATGTCAAATAATAACTGGAAAAATCAGAGCATGGGCAGAATCTACTATTTAGTGACAACATGTGGAACCACAGGATCGGTGTGTGAAACCGTGTTGAGTTTTTGGCTAGTAATCCATCAACACCCAAACAAGAAGCGGCCCCATTCCTTTAAAATACAGAACAGTATTGTCCACTTCTAATTCCTCTTGTTCTCCAGCTCCTACTTTGCTTGGAGCTCAATTTTATCACCATGGGAGGAGAGAAGTTGCAACCATCACAGTAACCACTAGCATCAATCTCTGATTATTACTTTTCTGTAGGATGAATAGCACCTCACATTATACTTTTCCTTTTGAACAGAAGGAAATACACATGCCAAGTCTGATGTTACTTATCTGGAAGAATTAGTGTAGTGAATTTATTTGATACAGCCTTCAGTTGAGAGCCCAAGACTGTCTTCTGATTGTTACTACAGTGCTTAAGTTCCTGAATTTATTAACTTCAGTAGATGTGTCAAGAAGATACCACTAGACAGTTCCCCGATTGAAAAAGCTTAGATCAATATCTTCGATATAAATCAACGATACAAATCAACTTCTCATATACACACTAAGTCATCCCTTTAAGTTTCAGTTGGTGTCAGTTTGACAGACCACTCTAAATGCGAAGCATGTAAATCAGCAAAAGTGAAGATGAGCAGCCATGGTCAGTATTGTCATGACATCCAACCACTGCTACTGTGCATATGCCTGAGTAACCAACTGTAATAGCCTTCCACCCTCCCTTTAACTGGCAAAGAAATCTTTACCTCTCCTCAAAAGAGGAAATGTACTTGAATTAGTTTATTTTATTTTGCATTCAGCCCTCTTTTCACAGGTGATACTTATGCTGTAATTCCACCATTGTTCATTTACATGCAGCTGGAGTTGCCCCAAACTCAGGATGCCTAATATACAGTCTCACAATGCTTCTGGCTTCTGATGATATGCACTCACCATTGATTTCAATGCCATTAATATAGAGAGAACCTTCCTCCTCCCTTCATTTTTCTGAAGTATATAGAGGCAGTTATTTATACAGATACTTTTACAGTATCTTCAGACTGGCAGATCTTGAATCATGATGGTTTTACACAAACTAATAGCGAGTGCAGCACAGGCCTCAGAGCATGTTAGATGAGCCTAGAGTACTCTGTGAAAAACAAACACTGCCATATTTCATGGTCAGAAAACAGCAAAGAGGTTAGAAAGAAGCTCGGCAAAACGCTCTTAACAAAACTGATCTGGACTGCGCTTAAGGAGTCACAGTACCACAGTAGTTTTAGTCCATTCCTCTGTCAACCAAATAAATAATTTGTAGGTATAATTAAAGTTAAAATACATGCAATTTGGAAAATATATATTCTCCCTGTATCAGAAAAAGCCATCTTCTTTGGAACCATTAACTAGTAAGCCCATGAAAAGTCTGTATATACCTTTGCACAATGTCTCCTACAGATTTTGGGCTGTCTAGGCATTACTATAAAACTAAAACATGTTATATGTGAAAGTCATTACAAAACCAGAAAACACCTCAATCACACAAACTATTCTCGTCCTTCCCAAATTCCTCCAGGAAATCAGCTCTGCTCAGTTTCGCAGAGGTATCTCTTGGGCAGATGTTGCTGTTTTTTGGAAATGCTAAAAGAAGTCATTGAGAATGGAAAACTATCTATAAAAGACAAAAATACCATGGAAAATAAGTGTAATAAGAGACTATATATATAGAAGCCCTAACATTGGACTGTAAGAAAAAAGGCTGGTATCTTCACATATCTATACAGATATCTGGATGATGTTATATTTAAAATATAATGGAGTAATTCTTCTCTACAGGCATATTTAGTGTGCTCTGATTCATAAGCTCCTGTTAAGAAACACAGCTCTATTAATCTGATTCAATTCTAGACAGAAATAATTTCATTGAAATAATAGATATGGGAGAGTAGCAAGTTTTCTTCATTTCCTCTGGGAATTAATAAATTTGTATTGTTTTGTAGTCTGACCTTCTTTACTATTCTTTGTTCACATCCACTTATGCTTTGCATTTAAGCTTCTTACTGCATTAATTGCAGCTTTCTAATTACTTCCCCCACACCACACACTCAATGTATTTAGATGTTGTATTTCTATTCTCACATCAAAAATATAAATTCCTTTGGAAGGGGATTAGATCCTCAGTACATGTTTTTAGGCTACCTGGCATGTAGGAGTTCCAAAACCATACTTTAGCAAAACAAATGAACACCCTCCTTACTGAAAATGCATGTCAACTTTTGATGGCTATATATACCTGACCCCTTGCAGCCATACTGCCTCTGCTCATAAATTGTCTCTTCTTTTGTTCCCTCCAAAATTTCCTACCCATCTGAAAAGCTAAAACAGCCTCATGGATCAAGATCTATTCAGAGCTGTATGTTTCTGCAGTAACCTTTAGAAGAGGTACTTGCTGTGTCTCAGAACAGCTAAGGATCTGAATTCCAACTGTAGTTCCTTTAGTAGTATTCTAGTGGATTTTAGTTATGGCATCCTTCCACTTGCAGGCCACTGATTTTCACAGAATTTACAGAAACAGCTCAGAGACCTTGATCTCTCTTTGAAATTGTTCAAGAGTTTCAAATATTTTTAATCAACACAGACAGACAACATTTATGTATTAAAAAGCTCAAAAGAGTATTCTACTTGCATTAATGAGAAAAAAAAGTTTTTAATGTGAAACACATGAATATTATCCAAACCACCTATATAAATACTGGTTATTGACTATAACCAAATATTGTTAATATATTAATTTTCATTATTGACTATGTTCAATGCTATTCAAACCACTGTCTGTAAGTTCTCAGTCAAGTAAAAAGCCATACTATAGTACTTAAATAACGTCATGGTTTAACTCCAGCCATCAACTCAGCCCCACACAGTCACTCGCCCACTCTCCCCACATGGGATGAGGGAGAGAATAGGAAGGGCAAAAGTGAGAAAAGTCATGGGTTAAGATCAAGACAGTTTAATAGGTAAAGCAAAATCTGCACATGTAAGCAAAGAAAAAAACCAATTAATTAATTCACCGTTTTCCCATTGGCAGGCATGGGCTCAGCCATCTCCAGGACAGTCGGGCTCCATCACACATAATAGTGACTTGAGAAGACAAACGGCATCACTCCAAACATTACCCCCTTCCCTCTCCATCCCCCAGATTTATATACTGAGCATGACACCGAATGGTGTGGGATATCCCTGGGGTCAGGTGAGGTCAGCTCTCCTGGCTGTGTCCCCTCCTGACTTCTTGTGCTCTCCCCGGCCTGCTCGCTGGTGGGGTGGGAGAGGCAGAAGAGCCTTGACTCTGTGTAAGCACTGCTCGGCAGTAAGGAAAACATCTCTGTTATATCACTACTGTTTCCAGCACAAATACAGAACACAGCCCATACTAGCTACTATGAAGAAAATTAACTCTAGCCCAGCTGAAACCAGCACAAGTAATCAATTACACACTGTAAAATAATTAGTATCAAGTGAGCAAATAAAAGAGCTCATGATCAAATGAATAGGTTAAAGGCTACTTATTCAAAATATTATGCAAATATATAACAGTATAAAAATATCTGCAAAAGATGAAGTCACTTCACAGGTTCATGAGCAGAAAATTTCTCGTGAATAATAATAATGAATTCTAGCTCAAGTTTTTATGTCTACGAAAGCCATTTCTGTAGTTATAATATTCAAATCACATGTACACTGTGTGGGTCACATGTAACAGTATTTTTTATGGGAGGTTCCCACTTTTAATTTTCATTAAGAGGCACAACACAATTCACACTTCAGTGATGTATCAACACCCTAAGTCATCCTCCCTCTGACATTTCCCAATCCCCCATCCTCCCTGCTGTGTATTCCCTCTTCACCTCAAAGGAATAGCACTTTACACTCAATCTTCTTTGAATTCACATTGCTTGATCTTGAGCAACCAGAGACAGGCACAGTATCCCAAGACGAATTCTCACCAGTTCTTTGTACAATGATACTTCTTTCTTTGGGAAATACCCTGCTGAATAGATAATAAATGTGTGTCTCTCAATCATCCTATGATCCGCTAATACACTTTCTTGTTCCTCAGTCATTTCCTGTGAAAAGATTCTAGCCATCAGCAGGAACCTCGTTATTAGTTTGAAGAGCACAAACTTTTATTTGGGGATGAAACATTTTGACTGTGTTACATCTCAAGGACATCCAGTTTAAAGGAAAAAACAGCACTGAGCCTCCTCCTCTTTGACAGTGACACTCAATTCACATTAAGGAAGAGAGTTATCCAGAAAATACACAAAGGACCCAGGGCTTCAGACTGTTTTCTTATTATGCGCCTTTAACTATGTAATGTGGAACAGGGAAACAATGCAAATTGCAAAACTGAAACCCTCTTACAACAGGGAAAGGTCACGTCATCAAACCCAGTATAAATACCAATTACAAAAACTAGTATCACTTAATACAGTTGGTTTTAATAAAATCACTAGCAATCTGAATTTTGTACACAATCACAAATAACATTTCACAGCAGTTTCCTGAAACTATTATACAGCCATTGTTAGTGTTGCTCCACTAAAGCTGCTGTTAGATGCAATGTGGACTGACACATCTGTGACAAGAGGCTCCAGCATTCAAGGAAGCGAATGACAACCCACATACTCACTAGGACCGAAATAGAACAATACCAAGAAAAATTTGCTTCAAATCATATCCCTTCTCTTTCCCCACTGTTTTCATGCAGCTCTTATCATCTTTCCTTGAAACACTTTCTATTCTGATTTTCATAACAAAATTATTCAGACACAACTATAATCTACTAATAAAGATCACATATTTAAAGTAGTTTAAAACTTAGAAGAATTTTTCAGAAATCTTAAACCATGTTTCATAAAAATGCATTAAAAAATTTAATAATATGAACACCACCATGAACATTGAAGAGCAGAGTAGAAATTAAGAAGCTATCTTAATAAGACAAAGTATTGTGGTAGCTAAAATCAAGTCCCAGTTTTACAGCTGTTAGCAGAAAAATCAGTTCAGTGGCCAAATCTAAAGCTGAGAATATGCAAACTGGAATCAAAATAGCAGCACTTTTTGCCTGACTCAAAATTATGGGTATTTTTGGTGGACTAAAACCAACTATTACACAGAAGTTGGTGTTGGTTTTTCCCTTCAAGTAAATTTATCTTCTGCACCACTTGAAATCACGCAGTTCTAGTTTTGCTAGTGGTAAAGAACAGAGCAGAGTCTTGGACAACACACCCTCTGCTAGGACCCAGACATACTAATGATTTTCCTGACATCAAATTTATTCTAACTAGGACTTAGGCACTTGACTCTTCAATGATTGTGTCCTGAAATTGGAATACTTATATTTCTTAATTCTAGCAGCCTATTTGTAATCAGTTCATTGAATTTCAAGAGGTTCACTTTTGTCCCCCTTATTTTCCGAGCTATAATTTCTATGCATTAAATTTTCCCTGTATATTTCACATTTTGTTTTCCTTTAAAAATTTTATACTGCTGACATAAAAAGATGTTGTGGGCAGCAGTACCTACTTTTCAGGAAAAACAAACCACCACCCAAAGATCCCTGAAATGTGTGTAATATTCACTACTGAAATAACAGGAACTAATGTAATTGCACAGCAGTCTTCAGGTTAATAGGGAAAATTTTGTGTCCCTTTCCCCCCACCTTTGAAATATTCATATACTTAAAATATCTGTTCCTGAACCACAGCTTTACTCTCCTCCTACTACATTTTAGCCTACAAACTAAAATGTAAATTCCTGCTATACATATTTTCACTTTGTTTCTGCTGTTTGTCAGTTTGCAACACCAGTTTACAGAAAAAAAAAAAAAAAAGTTGAGTTGTTCTCTTAGAGAAATCTCACTAAGACCCGAAGGAACACCAAAAAAACCCCAAAAGCCCAACAACCCCACATATCTGAATTTGGTGCTTGTATGATTTTTTTTTTCTTGTATTCAATTCCTTCTAAAAATTATTTTAGAGTCATTACTAGTAATCTTACAGAGTCCATAAGATATAAAATAGCAAGCAGAGGAGACATCAAATCATAGCATAAGAAAAATCAGTGCATTTTGAAATTCCTTTCAGATATCAAAATGAGAAATCCCTGAACAATATTAAGTAGTAGAAAGGTGTGCCTCCCCTCAAAACTCTTTAAAAAATATAATTTTTTTCTTTCTTGTCCATAAAACCTAATAGCAATAGAGCTGTGGGTACCTGAATCCCAGACATAAGTTATTCCGCCCACTTCTCACTATTCACAAGCATTTAGATGTCTTGTTCTTCTAAATACACACAGGCACAGAATGTCAAGAGACTTTTATTCACTATTGGAAATATCTAAAGGGCTGGAACATCCTTCATTACAAAACTTTTTTTTTTTTTTTTTTTTAATCATGAGAGCCTTCAAAAGCTTCTGTATGTTACATTACCAGAAGGAAGGCTGAAAAAGTGAAGAGATGATTTAATCACACAGTACATAGGTGAAAAACAAAACTAGGATTAAGGGCACTTGTGGTTTTATAATCTGTAACTCTGAAGAAGGCAAAAAAAGTTGGTCCCAGAGACCTATAGCAAGGGCTGGATGAAGATTAAAGTCTGTGCAGTAGCCCACGAAAATTGTATGCATTGAAAACAGTTTGGATGACAGATTATATTCAGCATAGGATAAGCAACCTTCAACATGTTAGGAATTGCAGCAAAACCCTGGTTTAGAGATAATCTTGTTCATAGTGAATAATGGATATTTTTGTTATTTTCAAAGGGATTAAATCAACTAGGGAAAACAAACTTTGTGTTGCTACTTACTGTCAAAAATGGTGACAAAATATTGCCATTGCAAATATCAGAAAAATTTTCAAATAAACAATTAAAAAGTATTTCAATTGATAACTATACCTAAAAATGTCTATTTGATGCTAATACTCATCTCATCTCTGTTACAGAGCTCACTATCAAGGCCCCATAACTTTAAAAATTACAAAGTATAGGTGAGCCTGGAGCAGTGGAGGAAGACAAAGTCTTACAGAGATTAATTTTTATTGTAAAATGAAGACAATCTACCACCTCTTTCATTTGATCTGTCATGCTGAATAATTCAGACCATGCTGAATACTTCACTAGCTATTCTGCTTTTCCAGCAGTTGTTTCCAAGCGATTCCTTAGTGAAATCACTGAACAGAGACAATGAACTCTGCACAACAATATGCAACTGATACAAATTTGCTTTGTCAACATGCAGGGATCCCAGGACCTATTATTCCACAGTAACAGTCTCTTTTGGAGTACCATGAATAACAAAGTATTTTTAAGGTGAAATCAGAAGTTGAAAAATGGGAGGTTATCTGTGTGTTTACATAGGCCACACACACATCCACCACACCCATGACTGCTCTGGGTGTAATCGTGTTTTGCCTGTGTTGCAATCAACATTTCTGATCTCTCCTGCCACAGCAAAAACACATGAGGTACTACCTCTGCCCATCACTCATTAGGGATGATTGTATTCCTTGTACCTGCTCGGAGCCAAAGGAGCCATCCCTGGCAAATACTGATGTAGTCTAGATCCCTGAGCAGGGAAGCCTTGTACCACGAAATGACAATTCAACAAGAAATAAACTTAAAATGCAGAGAGATAAGCAGTGTAGAGATATACCTGCACACCCGACATCAGAGGGCTGCAATTCAGAGCCCACCATGAGGACCTGAACTGACCGTGGACACTTTTCTCTCTTAGTAAAATGCAGTAAGGAGACAGACGGTAGAAGCAAGAGCACACCCTTTAGTTATGGCACAGTGGAGCAGTTTTTGGTCTTACAAGATGGGACACAAGTACATCTGATGTTAGAAAGCACAGGTACTGCAAGCACGGTACAACGATATGCAAGCACACTCTTTGTTTTTCAGTGCCTGAAGATCAATATTTTTATATAACCAGATCAACTTAATATACAATATACAAAATCCACTCAACCTGCTTGCATATGAATCAAGATGATTATAAAGCTTCTCTATTTTAAATATCCTTCTATGCTTCTATTCAGTTACCATTATTTGACTGCTACTATAAGAAAAATATATCTCCAGTTACACTAATTACATGTTTTGTTGATTTTTCATAACCAAGAAAATAAATTCTCAGATACCCATAACCATATACTAAATATAAAATCTCTGACAATACACAAGTAAACTGATGGCTACCTTAACATGACTGGAGAACTTAATTAGAGCCTGCAGTGACCTGTCTGAGTAACTGATATGGACCCTGCCTCAGTCCTAACAGTTACTTTTGTAAAAAGTCATCTTTTACTTTTCTCATTCACTTGGATTAGACTTTTCCTATTTATTCAGTAATAAAATTATTCAGGCATTAAGCAATCTTATTGTTTTGATGGCAGTTTTTGCTTGTATTTAACTTTTTTCCATTTTATTTGTCTTTAACCTATGACTCCAAATTTATCATTTTTAAAAATAACTGTCATTGAGATCAGTTAAATAAGGAGACTCATAAAAGACACATGCTTTGCACTACTAAAAATAGCAATGCTTTTGTCCTTTCTGGTTTACATTACACTGCAGGGGATGAATTTATGCAAAACAAGAACATAAAAATTTTGTGATTGTTCTGTTGACTTTCCCTTGAAGTACTGTTCTATGGAAGCAATCACGTATTGTTAATACTGCTTTTTAACTTTTACTTTCAGATCAGATGCACCTGAAATACACTTCTGAACTTCAAATAACATTAACAATTAACTAATAAACATTAAGTAATGAAATGCTGTGTCATTATACCAGACTAAAGAAAATGCCAGTAGTCAGTTTTCAGATCAGTTTACTCCTTTTACAAATGCCAGAACATTATAAGAAGCAGCCAACTTATTTCATTTTAATTAACATACCATATTTCATAACACAACATTTCAACAGCATATTATTTACTAGCAAGTGAATATAGTTACAATATATATACAATAACTATAGTTACAATATAGTTAAAACTTTGCAACTTTTCTGTCAAAGACTTTTCAATATTAACAGCTCATTCAAGCCAAAATATACATATTTATTTCTTATTCTCAAATATATATCTTTATTAATTAACAATGCAGACTAGCTCCTCAAACTGTTCTTCTGGAAGGGTAGAGGAAAAAGTCCACAGAAAAGCTGTTTAAATAATATAATATTAACAAACACAAGAGTTCTTTGCTGTATCTATATCGGTATTTCCAAGAGCTGTTCAGATACAGACATTAAAAACAACAATAAATGTGTTTTGGCAAAACGCAGGTGCTGCCTAACTATTCAAAACAGACCCAAAAAAGTATCCATCACTCCACAATTATTTTGTTTCCATATATACATTCTTACCCTTGGGACTGGCTTTTTCCCAGGCCAATTTCATGAAACAATTTGAAGTCTTACCCATACTGGTCAACAGAAACTGGCATCTCTTTTCTTTTTTGAGTGGAATGTCCTCAGCATTATCAAAAAATATTTTTAAAAAGCCACTGGGGACTGTTTGTCCTTGGTAAAACTCTGCAGAGTGTGCAGCTGCACAGCAAGAGAAAGAGAAAAAGAGGTGATGCTAGCTAGCAAATATCAATAGGAATCTCCATTAATAGCAGTTTCACTGCAAGATGTTTGTGACACGGTCATCACTCATTTCTTTGTAGAACAGACTTCAATGTGGTGAATCAGGACAATAATTGAACTGTCCAGGTGTCAGTAACCAAAGAGCACTACAAGAGTGTCACACAAGCTTCCTTCCCAGCACAACTGATTATAACACATCTCTGGTGGGGCAGAGCCCTGACTAGATTGTGATAGCTGAAACCAAATAATTTGTTGTATCTTTCAAATGTTTGTCAAGTACCTTATTTAGGGTATTGACCTTTAACTGCTTATATATGAAAGACGTTGTTCCATGTCTCAGCCATTTTAAGGTAACATCTTCTATTTACTGCAAATCTGTTAATATTTCTGCACCCTCAATGTCCAACACTGCTCTTGAATCAGTTTTCACATTCCCCAGTAAAACCATAATCAAATTTGAAATTGCTTTTTAACTTTTTCTATAATGATATTCCCTTAGAAATCTGAAAGCCAAACTTTAACTTCTGTACAAGATTTTATGTTTCCGTTTGGTATATTTGTTTAGCACCAATTTCCCTTTTTCCCCTGTTTTTTCCTACTAGCACATAAGATAATGTACCCATTTCAGTAAGCTCCAATGCTGATGCACCAGCATAATGAGTGTTTTTGCCAATGTACCTCTGGGGAAAAGTGTTAGTAATTAACTACAACTGCCACAGCTGAGAGGACACAAAGAAAGCCTTTGTGTTGGTTTCATGAACACTCCAGCTATCTAATAGCCAAAAACCACTTCTGCTTTCATTTTATGTTAAGTATAGAATTTCAGAAAAACATTTTAGTCCATTTTATGCACTAGAAAATGGTATTAAGTGCAAATAATGGACAGAGCATGAATTCAGGAGGCTATCACAGCTTCCATGACAGTGTTTGGGTGGTGACTATTGCTGAGATATCTGTCTGTATTAAACTTTCTGTCAGTATCTATTCAACATACAACACAAACATGTCTGTAAGCATATCTGTGGAAGATTTTCTCTCACTGTGGCCAAACTACTCCTTTCATTTGATCTACTGTAACACTGAATTCAATCACATTCAGAGTTGGTAACAGAATTAATTCTCATCCTCTGCTGATGATTTTTTTCAACACTCAATTACATTTTTTTTCATGAAAGAGGGAACAGTGAGTAAACAGATCAGAACACAGAGAAGGAATCCAAGTCATTGTCCCTGCTCTGTGTGTTTATAAGTGTTATATATATGCATATAAATATACAAATTATGTATATTTTCTGTTGATTATTCAAGTTGACAAAATATGTAATGCAGCAAAGCAATATAGTACAACCTTCATGAAAAATCCTGCAGGATTTTTGGTTTTACTTCATGCCAATTTTGTACTAGCAAGTTATATCTATTTTAGTTGCGACTAGTTTTCTAAAAGTTAAGTAAAATCAAGGAGGTAAATTGCATTGAAATGTTTGCAATTATTCCCATCAGTAATTTGACTTAATCGCTATATATACCAAACAACTGTCTAGATAATTCACTTCTGTTTTCTGTTAAGAGGTTCCAGGTCACTCAAGCATGTTTGCAAATGTAAATGGGCTCAATTCCAAAGGCTGCAAGTTTGGTTTACAGAAGATCAGGTTTCTCTACACCTTGGAGAACTAATGAAGCATAAGTATTCAAGCTTGTAATTGCATTTTTAAATGCAGAAATTTACATTCAAATTTCCTGTATGGGAAATTATAGAAAGCATTATCCAAAGAGCTTTTATTGCCTGTAAAATTAATAATGAGAATGAAATTGAAGCACAGATCAAATGAGCACCTATCTTGTAAGCAAGTACTAGTGATTAGTTTTGAAAATACAATTTTAAAGCCAAAATTTATTGATGTATATTTAAAAAACAAATTAGTCAGCACAAGAAAAAAACAAATGCACGTGTTTAGTATTTTATACTTTTTTCATAATTTTTGTTTCCACTGTCAAATTAAATGGGTTCCTAAAAGTCAAGGAAATTTCTTTCCTGCAAGTAACATTTTAAAGTATTATAAGATTTCATAATGTTTACCCAAATCATTTGATGGCACTCTTTTTAGTATCTGTAGGTGCATGTATAAATCATATGTAGCCATTCTCTCTATTTTAACCCCTACACTTATGTTAAGTGTCAAGTTCAAGGCAAATCTTAAGTATGGAGGCCATCTTAGGCATAGCAATCATGAAATGATAGAGTTTTCAAATCCTGAAGAAGCAAGGAGGGGGTCAGCAGAATCTTGGACTTTCTGGAGGGCAGACTGGCCTGGTTAGGAGACTGGTTGACAGAGTCCCTTGGGAGGGAGTCCTGAAGGGCAAAGGAGTCCAGGAAGGCTGGACATTCTTCAAGAAGGAAGTCTTAAAGGCACAGGAGCAGGCCATCCCCATGTGACAAAAGACAAACTGGTGGGGAAGACCATCAGCCTGGCTGAACAGAGAGCTTCAGCTGGAACTCTGGAAAAAAAGGAAAGTTTATGACTTTTAGAAGAAGAAGCAGGCAACTCAGACTACAAGGATGTCACTATGTCCTTATGAATGAAGAAGTATGAAGGGAGAAAACTAGAAGGACCAAAGCCCAACTAGAAATTAATCTGTCTACTGCCATAAAATACAATAATAAATGTTTCTATAAATACCTTAGCAAAAAAAGGAGGGCTAAGGAGAATCTCTATCCTTTACTGGATGCAGAGGGATACATAGTGACAAAGGATGAGAAAAAGACTGAGATACTTAACGCCTTCTTTACCTCAGTCTTTAATAGTAAGACCATTTGATCACTGGGTACCCAGTCCCCTGAACTGGAAGACAGAGACAGGGAGCAGAATGAGGCCCCCGTAATCCAAGGGAAATGGTTAGCAAACTTAGACACATATGAGTCTATGGGGCCAGGCAGAATCCATCCAAGGGTACTGAGGGAGCTGGCAGAACTGCTCAACAAGTCAATTTCAACTATTTACAGCAGCCGTAGCTAACTGGGGCAGTCCCGGTTGACTGAAAGTCAGCAAACATGATGCCCATTTACAAAAAGGGCCAGAAGGAGGAACCAGGGAACTACAGGCCTATCAGCCTGACCTCAGTGCTGGGACAGGTTATAGAGCAGATCATCTTGGATGCCATCATATGGCACACACAGGACAATCAGGTTCTCAGGCCCAGTCAGCATAAGTTTATGAAAGACAGGTCCTGCTTGATTAACCTGATCTCCTATGACAAGGTGACTCACGTAGTGGATGAGGGAAAGGCTGTGGGCATCATTATTAAACATTTGACACTGATTCCCACAGAATTGTCCTGGAGAAACTGGCTCCCCATGATGTGGATGACTGTACTCTTCACTGGGTAAAAAACTGGCTGGATATCTGAGCCCAAAGAGCTGTGGTGAATGGGAGAGTTGTGGTGGGAAATGGCTGTTCCCTTGGGCTCAGTATTGGGGCCAGTTCTGTTTAATATCTTTATCAGTGAGATGGACAAAGGGATTGAGGGCACCCTCAATAAGTTTGCAGACAACACCAAGTTGGGGGGGGGAGTGTTGATCTGCTTGCGGGTAAGAAGGTTCTACAGAGGGATCTGGACAGGCTGGATCAATGGGCCAAGGCCAACTGTATGAGGTTCAACAAGGTTGAGGTCTGGGTCCTGCACTTGGATCACAATGACCCCAAGCAACACCACAGGCTTGGGGCAGAGGGGCTGGGAAACTGCCTCGTGGAAAAGGACCTGGGGGTGTTGGTCAACAACCAGCTGAATATGAGTTGTCAGTGTGCCCAGGTGGCCAAGGCGACCAACAGCATCCTGGATCAGAAATAATGTGGCCAGTGGGACCAGGGAAGTGATAATCCCCCTGAACTCAGCACTGGTGATGCTGCACTTCAATACTGTGTTCAGTTTTGGGCCTCTCACTACAAGAAAGATACTGAGGAGCATGCCCAAAGAAGGGCAATGAAGCTGGTGAAGGGTCTAGAGCACAAGTCTTATGAGGAGCAGCTGAAGGAACTGGGGTTGTTTAGTCCAGAGAAAAGAAAGCTCAGAGGGAGACCTCATCACTCTCTACAACTACCTGAGAGGAGGTTGCAGTAAAGTGTGTGTCAGTCTTTTCTACCAAGTAACAAGCGATAGGACAAAAGGAAATGGCCTCAAGTTTAGATTTGGTTTAGATTAGAAATTAGATATTAAGAAAAATTAGATATTAGGAAAAAACAGATTTAGATTGGATATTAGATATTAGGAAAATTTTTTTCATGGAAAGTTTTGTCAAGCATTGGAACAGGCTGCCCAGGGAAGTGGTGGAGTCACCATCCCTGGAGATATTTAAAAGACATGTCGATGTGGTGCTTAGGGACATGGTTTAGTGGTGGACTTGGCAGTACTTGGTTAAGACAGTTAGACTTGATTTTTAAGGTCTTTTACAACCTAAACAATTCTATGATTCTATACAAGTAGTCTCCTTAATGCAGGTGGTCTTACAGTCACCAATCTCAAGTTTGTTATCAGATATATTCCTGTATCTTCTTAGAAATCAAGGCTTGAATATCACAAGTAAGATCTTGAAAAAAAGCTTAAAAACTAACAGGATATACACACATAACTGTTCATAGGCCCCAAGTTAACCAGAACCTACATAACTGTATGAGCCCAGCATTAAACATGAACTAAAAGTATTGCTTTATATTCTATAGACAACCGCTACCATTCAGGTTCTCACATGAAAGTTAAAATAACAAAAGGGTTTCTGCAGCAGATGGAGGAAGCAAGCAGCCGATTCAATGTGAATGACAGAGCAAGCTTCACCTTTATTGAAAGAAATCACACCTTACCTAAGCACTCTACAATAATCATGCATACTACTCACAAATCTATTGGATACATGTAAAAGGCTACATTATAATATCCCAGCCCCTTGTGGCATTTCAGTTATGTCACAATATCTTCCTTCTTCTGGCCTGCTTACTTTCCCAAGGTTGTTTTTACAATCACACTCAAGGCCATTGTGTACCTCAGTTTCTCTCTTTGTTAACATAACAGTCCTTTGTAAGCATAACTGTACCCTGGGTTTTTTCCTTTGTTTACCTCAGATGGCTGCAATCAGCTCCTGCAGAGACCCGTGGCCTTGCTCTCTGCAAGCCGTTCTCCAACAGGTTTCCATAGCTTTTGTTGTGTTTGCATTCTCTGTACTAGAAACAAATCCTGAAGATGCATAGGTGCTACTTTGGTCTCTGTAAGCCACTGGAGTTCTTGCTTTGTCCAGTTTAGATATCTATAGAAAATTGCCCAAAAGCCCGAATTTAATTCATTGACATTTTACAAGGAAAAACTACAAGCTAAGTAAATTTAACCATAGAGTTCAATATTTAGGTTATTTACCATGTTTACCTTTGAAACCTTTTGTTGCTATCAGATCCATTGCTACTAAATAGACCACTGGAAGCTGCAGTCAAACATCCTCGCAAAGAAAACAAGTCGCTAAAATTACAGCTAAGATTATTACTTGAAATTGATTTCACTCTATAAAAAGGTACTCTGATTCCTAAGAAACATTAAAGATTGGAGCAACACTTCAGTTTACTAACACTGATTAGAATAAATTTGCAAACAAGCTTTAGCTACACCTATTATCAACCTGAATATATTAACACCAAGAGGAACAATTCTTTTCCATGCAAAAACAATTGGGCATTTATTCTTTAGTATTTTAAACTCCCTTCAATTTATTTGCATATTTATTCAACATACACATTTGTGTTTTGCTGCATGAGTTATTCAGATACAGAACAAAAGGTACCAGTACCGCAACCACCTCTGCATAATTTCCTCTGTATCAGTCAATACTCTTTCCTCCAAGGAAGATTTACATTCCAGTCGAGGGTGGAGAGTCCCAAAGTACATGCAGTTTTCCTACATCTATTTGCCAGAAAAAGGCAAAATTCAAAGCAGTGGTACATGAAGTAAATGCTAATTGTGCTATGAAGAAATACACATGAAGATGAGGCAGGGTACCAGCAAGGCAAAGGACAGAAGCAAAGCAACACTACTCAGAGCCACAAGGAAAAAAAGCCCTTCTTCTCTAAAGGAGGATCCAGCCCTGAATCCTGTAGTCAATGTGCTCATTTTTTCCAAGTGAAGACTGCTGTAGTTTCAGCTACTGAGATTGTCTCCCCCCTCCCAATATCTATTGCTTTACACATAATATAAACACTCACTACAGAAATGGTAGAAATCACTGACAGCACCCAGATGCACGAGGGATGTACGCTCTCCAGAAACTGCTCGTTTCCAGCATTCTACTGTAATACTTGGTGATCTGTCTTCCTCTTTCACAATATGATGACTTTTGTTCAACTATAAATGCACAAGCACTAAATGGAGCTGAGTTCTAAACTAACAGTTTTCAATTTAAAGCGCCTTGTAACAGGCAGAAACAGAAAATTGAAAAATGAAGGACATACCAAGGAAAACCATCAAAGCTGAATCTTAGCACTAAATTTAGTCGCAAAAGGAAAAAAAACCCAGGCATTTTTTTTTAGAACCTACTATATATATAAAATCAAGAACGCATGACCAAAAATAAATACAAGAACCTTTTAAGTGTATAAACAGGAAAAGTTCTTAATAGGTAAAGGTAGTTCTGTTTATTTTTATAAAACCATAGAGGGATGTCATTGACAAAATTATAAATAAAATATTTCATCAGAAGCCAAAGTCCCTGGTCATGTTTGCAGTGGAAACATGTTTAGGCACCTCAAACTCAAAACATAACTTCTCAAAAATAATATAAAAAGATTCTCCTTACATTTTCAAATAATGAGTGAAATTTTTTTCAGGAGTTATTTATTTCACAATATTGCAGAAAAAAACCACAAAGACCTACACCCTCCTGCTTCTTACTGACAATTTCCTCTGTAAGCATAAATAAGGCCTGACTTCTGGAACAAAACAGAATAAGCATATACAAGCCAAGTCAACCCCCCCCACACGCCTTCAAGGGTTTCAGACAAAAGTGCTTCAGTTTCACATGAAGGCACACTATTATATACCCGCAATAAAACTACTGTTAATGCAATTAACTTCTGGTGTCACAGGAGCTGTTGTGCTAGGTTTTTTTCTGCAGATGAGTTCCTCTCTTCTTGATGTTTGTCCAAAGACCTGTCACACTTCAGATCTTTGACACAAACAACATTGTTCTTTAACAGACTCCAAATTTATCTGGACAGCTTTTGTTTTTGTTTCCTTTTTCCTTAAGACCGTTTACAAGTGATTTACTTATACATTCTACATGCCAATTATCAAAGCAACATGCAATCTTTATGGCTTCCCATAAAAACTCTACAACACAGCAACTACAGCCACTGCATTTACTGTCAAATAAATCTTCACATGGGGTCTCCCATCTATCCTTCATGTTAGGGGGATTTTCACTGTCCTCACTGAAACTTCTTTTTCAGCTTTCCTTAGGTGAAACATTTTCTTTATCCCTCCCCACCTGGACCTCTCTGGCTGAGGGTGTTGTTGTGCTGTGGTTGCTGCCTGCCAGGCCAAAAATGCTGCACTGTTTCCTCCAGACTGGTCTCTGCAAAACCCTGTTATCTTTCCTGTAACACTTAGCCAAAAGGCTAAAAATAAGCTTACCTTAATACACTTAATACCACACTTTCTTTAAAAGAATACATTTCATCATAGTTATCATGACAAACTGAAATTTCAACTGCAAATAATATTATTTGATATAATATTATTGCAACCCTATCTACTTTCTGCAGTGCAATAGGCATGACAGGCTCCTTGACTTATACTGGGGAGAGGACACACGCGTGGTATCAAGTGAACACAGTTGTTTTGCTTGACCTTCAATTTCCAGTAATAGTTCCTAACACAGAGGACTTCCTGAGAACAGCTGTTGCTGATACGCTTCTTTGCCTCTTCAGGTTTAATATTTTTTTTATAGAAGCATTTGAAGTAAGGCTTGTCTTAAAAAAAAAATTCTCTCATTAAACAAAGAAGCTTCTTATTAGCATAAGAGTTGTCGTCTATGTTTATGGCAACATTTTTGTACTAAGACATCCTCACTCATTTAAAGAAAGGCACTAACTAGTAAAGCCAACTGCCTGCTTCATAGACGAATCCCAACAAACCTGGGGACTGTTAAAGTAAAAGATGTGGTAAGCAGCAGTTTTCATACACCTTCAATAAGCAAATGTCTTGACTAGAGACAGAAACTGCAAGCCGTTTTTCTGTGTGACTGATTACTTTAAACAAAAGGAAAACCTAAACCAAATAAACTCCAAAACAACAGGAGCCATTATCCACCTTAGACTTTGAACAAAGGCCTGAAACCCTGCATCTTCGGTGAGTGCTGTTTTTCAGAGTTCAGAGGCTGGGAGTAATTTTCCTCAGTGTTCTTGAGAGGTTTTAACTTAAGCTATGAGAAAATCTTTCCTGTTTGCTTCATTAATTGTAGCTCAGGTGGCTATGTTATGATCTTATTTTTCTTCTTATAAGCTTCTAATAAGCAGTATCTGTTGTGATCAGTAAAAATATTTGTTTATAAACTCACATAATGTGTGATAAATATTTAAAATAGAAGATATGATACACTGAATCATGATGTGTAGAATTTAAGATAAAACCATTTTCCTGATTAGCACAAGTATTTCTTGCGTTTTGGTCTAGTCTAAAAATTCCAGTCACATTCAGATGGATGAAATAACACCTTGAAATATTCAAGCAAAAATTTTGCAGGAAACGACTTTCTATATATGTTGAATGAAAACAATTGCAGAGTTCTGGTCCAAAGTATCTCTGAATAACTATAGCAAAATATAGAAACCCTACAATGTTTTTGTATCCAAGGTGAAAGATTAAATCTAAAAAAAAAAAGTTTATTTCACAACTCTGTTCAATTCCTGGATTGCATTAGCATCTTTCCAAGAAATGTACAATAAAATCCTGCATATTTTTATGTTTACAAGTTTAGTTTCAAGTCCACTCTGAGGGTATCTCTTTCCATGTATATAACATACATGCCAAGTTTTATTTAGATTTCTGTGATCTACCACAGCTAAAACTAAGCTGTAACAAATTTATAAATTATGTCTTTTAAACCCCCTATAGTTTTCCTATTCATGTACATATCTTTGCTCAAGCTTTTCAGGATATTTACTCTAGTTCTTGCAAATTAATACTGCATATTACAATGTTCTATTGCCAGCAGTTTCTACTAAATTGAATTGAATTTTGGTAAATTTCTGTTTTGTTTCACTGACAGCATTCCCTCAACTCTCAGCATCTTACAATCAAGCAGAGAGCTATTCAAGCTTGCCTCCTAGCTCTTTTGTCTTTGGTGCTGCTAATAGGAAATAAGTTCTCTTTTCATCAGCTGTTTGTTACATGTTTTGTTTCAGCATTATTATTTCTTGCCCTTCCCTCCCCCCTCTTTTTCTTTTTAATTTCAGCTTGAACTGAACCATTCATTTACATTTTCTGTAAAATAAGCACTGCATTTGTATTAGTAATGAAGTTAAGTGAGCATACTCTAATAAAAGCTCTGACCAGCTCTGTGAACCACCACTGAACAAATATAGCTCCACCATGAGAGGTATCTAGCCATGATAGAAAATAATTTTTATAACTCATTAACAGATATGATTAAGATAAATGTGCATATTTTGGCATATTTGTGAATATATAGCTATTTCAGAAAGAAGCTGTAAAATTCAAGCTAGAAATTAGAATGGATCATTGAACTAAAATACAGGATTTAAACAAGTTGCCTGAAATGTGGGATTTTGTTAGAATGAGCTCATACATAGTAAAAACTAACCTACGATTAACGTAAAGCTTCCATGGTTACAACACCACCTAACAGCTCTCAGAGCACAAGGGATACTTTGGCCTCATTCAAATTTCACTCAAGCTATAAAAGCCCATCAAGGGGAGTTTCTAAGGCTTTCCTGCTTTTCAGTGTGGCACTATTCAGTGTTTACAAAATTTATCTGTATAATGAAACAAAGATACAAATTAATTGTAGCTTGCAAAACATGGGTTGCAGTGGAAGTTATGATTTCTTGGAGAGTGTTTTCATGATAAGTTAGAGAAATAGCATGAAACAATAAGCAGCAATTTGACTACAGGAAACATACTATGCATAAGGTAGCAGAGTCATGAATAAATAGGCTTGGTAACAGTACCACAAAATAACAGAACAGTCTGGGGAATTATCATAAGCTATCTATTGAAAGAAAAAACAAATTGATGCTCTTGAAAAAAAAAACAAAAAAAGGAAAAATGAAAAAAAAAAGGAGGATGTGCTATTATACAGGATACATTAGTAGCAATATCCTATCAAAGGCAGTAAGTCCAGTATACTCGTCACTGGGGAGATTTCGTCTGGAGTAACTGGACATCACACTTTAGAGAAAGATGTAAAGACATTTCAGATTATATTTTCTAATAAAGGATCAGGACAGGTTAGAAACCTATTTAAAAGACTAGGTGATAACACAAGTCTGACACAAAGAACTTATCAGTTATCACAGTCTATTTACACTGAATGTAAAGCAAAAACTAAACTTCATTTGCAGTGAAAGAAATTAACATTTGCTGTAAGAAAAAAAAAATAATTTTAGGTGGGCACTGAAGCATATTTATGTAGACTATAAACACCCTTTGCTGGTGGTTTTCAAAAACAGGTGGACTAATACTGGTTAGAATTATTGTTCCTGTTCCATGATACAATGAACTAGATCATACCACAATTTTATTTCCATACAGATATTTTTATTCTTCTATGTCCCTCTAACTACTGGATGTAAAGCGTGTGCTGTTGCTGCAGGAATAGTATATGGAGTAGTAAAAATAGTTACACTAAATACTTGCAATAGTTGATACTAGCATGATATGCACACAGCTCCAGAGACATCTCTAGTTTAGAAAAAAAGACTTTCCTATCAGCATAGTACTTTAAAGAAATGGCCTGCTTTTGCAGTTAGGTGCTCTGTCTGCAACAGCCACACTGCAGATACATTCAGTTCTTAACTACATAGACTCAGATGTTGTTACTCATTTGCTATTTCCAGGTATTTTTTGAAAAGCTACATGGGTTTTCTTCTAAAAGAGACAGGGAAAGAATAAAGATAAGCAACTGGTTTTAAAGCAATGTAAACAAGCGCCAACACCTTATGCAAAAAAACATGTCTACAGTGTGATGTGAAAGGAAAACACTGTGAGCCAAAGCTGCTCCTCCTTCTGCAGGTTCAAAGGTGTGTGAAGAGAATCAAATCAGTGCATCTGGATATAGATAGAACAAGAAATGCAAAATGGAAGGAATCAGAATAGCTAGGCAATGCCTGCCAAAGAAGCACTCACAAAGGGAAAAGTGGTAGATAGGAACAACCATCTCTTCTATCAGGAATAGCTATCACCTACTCCTGTTTCAGCATAGGCACTAATTACAGTAATGAAACTGCAGCAATAGCTGCAGCACATCTCCACCACCACTCAGCGGCAGGATGTGTCTGCTTTCCTCGCCCTCGTCCCCCTCACAAAGCGGGCTCAGCATTGCTATCAATATCACTGTTCTTCTGAGTCAGCAGACTGCCTGAACTAGTGTAAAGAAAAGTATAACCTGAAATTGCAACTCAAGAAGCTTTTAAATAAACTCTACTCATGATGCTGCTATAACACAACTGACAACTATTTCACTCAGTTAACTGTTGGTGAACTCACATTAAAATGAGTGTAACTCTCATTCAAATTTAAATTTGAAGTGATCATACTTGTCAAATATCCAAGCTGACCCAATCTAGCAAGCTCTGCTCACTCATTTACATAGAATCACAGAATACCAGGTTGGAAGGGACCTCAAGGATGACCTGATTCAACCTTTCTTGGCAAAAGCACCATCTAGACAAGATGGCCCAGCACCCTGTCCAGCTGAATCTTAAAAGTGTCCAGTGTTGGGGAATCCATCACTTCCCTGGGGAGATTATTCCAGCAGATGATTGTTCTCATTGTGAAAAATTTTCCTCTTGTGTCCAATCGGAATGTCCCCATCAGTAACTTTTACCCATTACCTGTCATCTTTTCCACGTGACTCCTTGTAAAAGAGAGTCTATCTTCTTTGCAGCCACCCTTTAAATACTGGAACACGGTGATAAGGTCTTTCCAAAGCTGCCTTCTCTCAAGGCTGAACAAAGCCAAATCTCTCAGCTTTTCATCACACAACAGGCTGCCCAGTCCCCTAATCATCTCTGTGATCCTTCTCAGGGCCCTCTCCAGCCTGTCCACATCTGTTTTGCATAGCAGGGACCAAAACTGAACACAAAATGCCAGGTATGGACTGACAAGTGCTGAGTAGAGTGGAATAATGACTTATCTCTGCTGGTGATATCCTTGTTGATGTAACCCAGCATTCTGTTGGTTTTCTTTGCTGCTGCAGCACACTGTTCACTCATATTGAGCTTGTTGTCCAGCAGGACACCCCAGGTCCTTTTCCACAGAGCTGCTCCCCAGCCAGGTAGATCTCAGGCTGTGTAGTACTCCTGGATTATTTTCCCAGGTGCACTAGATTATGCTTGTCCTTGTTGAACTTCATAAGGCTCTTGTTAGCCCAACTCTTCCAGCTTATCCAGTTCTTCTGGAAGCATGGCTCTCCCTTCTTAGTGTCCACTTTCCCCACTTGGTTTGGTATCAGCCAGCAAACTTTATCAGGGTACCCTTGATCCCATCATCCAGATCACTTATAAAGATATTAAACAGCACTGGGTGCAATATCAATCCCTGGAGGACCCCACTTGTGACAGGTTGCCAGGTTGAAAAAAAGCTGTTTAACACCACACTCTGCATGTGGCCTGTCAGCCAGTTCCCCATCCACTGCACAGCCCACTTGTCTAGACCATTTTGTACATGTCTAGACAGAATCCAAAGTGTCCAAGTGATGTGTTGATAAATTAGGATAGGGGAATGACAGAATCTACACTCTTAAGTAGTGAACCTTGCTAGTTTCACTGAAGCAGAATCCCATTTTAAGAAACTAATAGCTGGTTTAGTCCACAACAACTGTTATGTCATTCATGCACAAACATCCTTCATCTTCAAGAGTGGACAGCTCTATTAAGTTGTTGTTCAGAACAGATGCTACTCATTAACTTTGCACACAGTTATTAATCATATAACATTAAAATGCTTTTCAGATACTCAATATATCCCTCCCCAAAGTCCAAAGTGAAAATAGATTTATCATTGATCACAGCAACAAGATTCAGAATCTTTTCTTCAAGAGTCTGAAGAAAAAGGAAAATAAGGTTTTTATGCAATACAGACCATTACACACAGATCCATGCCTGGCATTTTAGGGACTTCTCATCACTTTAGGAACTGCAGGGTAAGACCTCCATTTCTTTCAGAACATGCTGGGAAAACTCTGGCTGGCACAGAAGGCCTATGGCAAGATTAATTACCAACACAGAGAAAAGCTGCTGTGATGCTGCCCGTTCTTCAGTCTCTGTACTGATTTCTCAAAAGTTTCAGGCTCATTTTAAAATGTTTATTGAAACATTCTCCGGAGCTATGACCTTCTTTATTTATCTTAGGAAACATGGGTTCCTTTATACTTTCCATCGACAGTTTATGTTCTCTATAGCCTAGTATATTAATTATCCCTAAACAGAAATAGAGGTAAATATAGAGTCTTTGTAAATTCTACCTTATGTGGACTGCTGACTATTCACCAGCAGCCTGTTCTGTATCTGAGTTTATGATAAAATAAAATGAGTTTGGGGATTTTCTGCAAGATTTCAAATGTATCCAAAAATACTCTTCTGCCCTGCCTGCATCCCTCTCCCCTGCACTCAAATTGTTACATATCATTATCAAAAACTTGCTGGCAAGAGATTTAGTGTACTTTGATATACAAGAAAAACTGAAGTAGTATAATCTGGAGCAGGCAACATCAGTCCACTTCATACTTTGAGTGACTGAACTCCATAAAACATTACCATTAAAAAGCAGAAAAGGCAAGAGCAAATACTGATAAGCTCATTATAATGATGACAGTACACAGACTAAAAAACTTCTAGCAATGATGTACATATCTCAAAGTTATAAACATAGTAGATCAATATTTGGTCTTTGGACCTTAACCCAATAATAATTAGCATGAAATCAAACAAGAAGAGAAACCTCTGTTAGTTGCATCTTCTCAACTGAAAACATTAAGGTCAACATACACCAGCATTTCTAATTGCAGTGTAACACTGATCAACTTTCCAGTAAACACTTTTAAGAAAATGAACAAATGGTTTTCTCTGTTACTTTCCCTCCTGTTCTTCTTTGTCCTACAGTACATCCTTGCTTTAACTGCTCCTACCCTGCTTCCTCTTTCCCCTACCTGTTCTGCTCTTAGTCTCTGCATAGCTCTTTTCCAAGATTCAGTAACAGGAGAGACTGTTTTTAAACAAGTTGAAGTGAACCAACATATAACAGTATGTTTGATTTTATTTCCATTAACTAATTAAACTTTTTCTAAATACAAGCCTTTTTTGTAACTATGATGATGAAAATGCCGACCAAAAATAACAGTTGCCTTAAAGAACAATTTTGCTAAGTTACCCAGGGACAGCGCTCATCTCCCAGAAATTCACTTAACTAATTTACAGCTCCCTCCACATATCTGCCAGTTAGATATAAAAATGAGTGCAAATATTTGGGAAAACCACTATTTATTCAACTGGGCAGTTCAGGATTAAAGTAATTTATAATATGCATATAAAAGCACTACATAACTTTAATGTATAAATACAAAATTAATAGATGGAAGCCATTCAAAGTTTTTAAAGCTTACAAGAATATAACAATGACAAAAGGTCATACGCAGCACAAGACAGAAAAGGCAAAACTGCCTGAGCTAGCTAGGAACAAATGAGTCACATAACCAGACAGAAAAAAAAAAAAAAAAAGATTCTAGGCAATATTGGAATTTCAGTAGCTTTTTCTTCAAGTTTCCAGCAAATAAACTCTACACCATCCTCAAACCCAAGGCTAGCTACTCCAGTCATATATTCAGGGGGGTCTTCTGGCCTGAAGACAGTGAATTGAGTTGATCTTATGGCATCAGCCAGCCAGGTTCTGAATCATTAACATTCAACCACACAACCCCAGAATTTTATTTATTATTAGAACTAACCAGCAAGCACATGTGAAAGAATAAAATGTACCCATTTGATGCCTAACTACATGCTGTTTATAGTTTTCAACATTTGTGAATTTTGGCTCTTTTGAATTTTTAAAGCATATAGACAATAACTAACATCAAGCCAAGAATTCCTTCAATTCAACAAATGCCTTTAAACAGTTACTAAAACTTATTGAAACATAAAGGAAAAGAAATTGGTTTATTAGCCAAGGCTGTTGCCAAAAGGTTCATTTAAATTCAAAAAAAGTCAGGTAAAATATAAGCACCCCTCACAACATCAGCTTCTCTGAATACCAAATACTGCACGTGACCATATCTGTGAAAGTGAAAAGGACAGTTTTACTCTCCATTTCCATAGCCTTAATCTCATCTCTAATCAATCTGAGACACATGAAAACTTGCAGACTTTTTCAACATCTTGACTTACTGCACTTCAGATAATAGTTCTGACTACTGATAGGGAAAAGTCATATATCAGGAAGCCCCATGTCCCCCGGCACTGTCCACCTTCCAAGTATCCAAGGTATCTTGGCTGAGACATCTACAGAAACTGTTGAGCTCTAAGCAAGCTGTGAGACAGTCTGTGGAGCAGAGCCACACATGATAAAGGTAAAACTGGCTTCACAGGTAGAACTGATGAAATGGGTATTGTTATCTACTCTGGTATTCAACAGGAAAAAAAACCACCAACATGGTATGGTATAGAACCCTAAAAAATTAAGAGGCAACAGATAGAAGATGGCAAGTCAACAACATCACAGATTATTCCAAAAAGCAGCAGAGGCCAACTCTTACTCTCCTGACTGACATCTGCCAGCAAAGGGTCTTTGGGTATCTTATCCCAAGCAGTGAGCATACTAATGTTCAGCTTAATACATCATTGAATCCTAGATATTTTTTGCATCTGTTAGCCAATAAATAAGTGCATTATACTCTTAAAGTTGTGCACCTCCTGATCACAGATTTTCTTTTTTTTTTTTTTTTGTTAAGATATGTTCAGCTGTGCACAAAATTGCCCCAAAAGGGAGGGTACAAAGGCTAATTTCCTACAGAATTAAGGATCCCACTCATATTCAGTTCTCAGAAGAGTTGTGTTTTCTGAAGTCAGATACACGTGAGGCCAGTTCTCTAAACTTTCTTATACACCTAGCTAGTTTATCACAGGTTTATGCATTACCATACTTTTGCAAAGTAACAGTTTATTCTGCACACATTTTCCCACACACTTATTCTTTCTTTATGCTTTTTTTAAATCACAATCACTGATATATAGGATTTCTTCACTGATAAGTTGAAACAAATCAACTGTTGTAATACTGGTGCCATATATTAAATCAACGTGCAGCAAGACTTCGTGCATTACATACTCTCTGGTTTACATAACAGTGTTTGTGGTCATGAAGTGGCCTGTGTGCTAGAATAAGGGTCAGGGGAGATGTGCGAGGAAGGTTATTTCCACACTAGAAGCAAGCACCTAGTAAAAAAAGATACAGAAATATTTCTCAAGTACCTGCAGTGAAGTTATAATGAGAACGGTGAGATCACAACCCTGGCACTAAAACCAATCTCATTACTGCACCAACTTTTAAAATACATGCATTGAATTACTGGTAACTCCTTTCCTATTGCATTGTATAGCAACACTGGTCTGCATCTAAGTATTATCCAATATCATCAGCAACAGTTCTTTCATTTTGTCAGGAGAAAGCAGCCCATTATCAGGAATGAATGATATTCAGCCCAAAATCAGGCAGAAACAGCGGGTCCCTGAAGGTGAGCTGCGTACTGCATGACAGACATGGAAGAAAATGAGACAATGTTCTCTGCCTCATCTGCAATCTACACTGCATTTTACTAGTCTGTTCAGGCTGGATAATTTCTGGCTTTTACTGAGACAAGATATAAGATGCTATCATTAGTCTGGAGGCTTTCTTGAAAATCTTGAAGCACTAGTGGGAGCTTACTGCAAATAGTTTAGAAGTACAGGTAAATTTAGTTCAGTACTAATTTCCTTAATATAGTTAAAGCCATACAATTAGAACAGTTGAATAGTAGAGATTCTGTTTTTCAGAAAAAAACTGTTCTTTTTTTTGGCAGTTATTTTCACATTACATACCTTTTCCACTTTTGAATTGGTTTATTTTTCATTATATAAATTCATTTCTAAAGACATGTTTACAGTATCAGCCATTTTATAATCCCTAGCTTGAATAACAGCTTAAAAGAACAAAATATTGCGTAGCACCCTTGGCAGCAAGGTAAAGGGCAGGCAAAGAGCACAAAACTTCTGGCAGTTCTATTCATTATACATGAAGAACTCAGTCTTGCTCAATGTGCTAAGTCTGAAGTCTTTGAGTCACACATTGTTTTTCATTTTTTTATTTATTTTCTCCTTTGCATTTAAAAAATATGAAAAGGCCATTGTAATAGCAAAAAAAAAGTGAAGTTAGAAACCACTACCAAGCAAGCAGTAACATGCATTGATGCACAAAGAAATTTCATGGGATATTGTGCAAAGGACAGAAATGCCACCTAGAATCCTAAAATGATGTTTTCTTTTCCTTTTTAGAGGAGGAAAAACACCTCACTGACTGCAGAGCCAAATCACTTTTCTTCTTTCCTTGAAACAGCAATCCAGTCACAGTAATATTTTTTATGTGCTGACTACAGACATTTTACTTCATTTTTTTCATTTTTGATGTTAGTCTAACAGAAGAGACAGTTACCCAGCTTTGGATTCTAATGCTTATTTATTTTGAGTAATCTTTCTTCTGATATTGTCATAGGTCAGAGTGGAGAATGTGGGCTTAGTTGATAGATAAGTAGAAATGCTTCTGACTTTTGTATTAGTAGCATAACAATAAATATTTTTTGTGGGTATATGATCTTTCCTGAACAGTTTATCAAGAAAAGGGGACTTCAAAATGCAGTCTTGGAATATTTGGACAAGCTTTCCTAAATACACTGTGCAGTTTCCGTTGTGTAACATCTACTATTATTTCTAGTAAAGTGTTTCTCCAATATTTCTCAGCATTTTATCTAGCTGGTTTACTACTGCTGAGTGAGCTTACAGTCTCACAATTATTTTCTCAGTTTAATATCTAGGCAAGAGCCTGTTGTTGCAGACTACATACTGCGACATTATGAATCTCACATTTAGTCTGTCATAGCCTTATCTCACACCATTGTAAAGTATGATGCAACTGCAGATGTATCAGCTTTGACTAACTAGAAAGATTGTCAGCAAACTGGACTGTCAAAATATTCAGTCTTTCCTCCTTTAAATACCAACAGTAAAAGCATATAGCTCTGAAGATCCTGATGGCCTCCTCAGCTTCTAAGAAAAAATGCTTGACCCTTTGTTCCCTTAATCTACTATTAATTCATATTCAGGAATCTTCTCTCTTGCCAGCTACTACTAGGGAGCTGACACTTTCTAACTCTGATAAATTATCAGATTTTTCTTTGTAGTTCCCCATATGTGAAACAAAGGCATCTAGACAACATCAACACACTCCTGCTTGGTGCTTAGACTTTGCCAGTTACCATCTTCATCTGAAATAATGTACTGGATTCTTAGTAAGGATTCAATATGAACAAAGATTAATAACTTATTCCTTGACTAGATAAATCTGTTTCAGTCAGAAAAGAAAAGTGCAAGAATCGAGACAACAATAAGTGACATCAGTCAGAGCGCTATGGAATTCCTGCAGTTAGATACAGTGTTTCAGAAGTTCCTCTAGAGGTATCCAAATTTATCTTCCCCAGAAGTTCCACATATAACTTCATTTGGTTGAATTTTAATGCAGAATCTACAAACCACTTAAATGCTGTTCAACTTTGTCAGTGTTATAAATTTGAAAATGGATGTTTGCTTGTTTTATACTGCTCTCTGCACTTTTCCCAAGCGCCTATATCTCCAATTGAACAAGCATTCATAGCACTGTTCAAATTATATACTAGGCATGACAATATTCTACCAAAAATAAAACACAGTAAAACAAGCAGCAAGCTAAACCCAGATGAAATTGTCTAATCATGTTTCTAAATTGTAGTATTGATTGAATAAGGGGGGGGGGGGGGGGGGGCACACACACCCCCACACCTCAAACAACCTGCTACAAAATGCCTCAGCTGACCAGTAAACTGTATCTATTTTTCATGCATTAGAGAAATAATCTGAATGTTCTGTAGTTAGCATAATATTATGGTTGGGTAAGCCACTATGCTGCTGCTGAAACAGCTAACATCCCAGACTCCCACAGTAATGCAAAGCTGATTTAATATAAAGGAAAGCTTCCATATCATCTTGTACATTCTTTACCTGAAAAAACGGGGAAGTACTACAGGGCTTGGCCCTTAAATCTGAAGCTATAAATTTTAGTCCCTCTGATTTCAATAACAAGAAACCTAGAAGTAAGCTTTTTTAACTACTCCACCAGGCATTGAGAGTTGGGTTTTAATACTGAACTCTAGTAAGACTTCCTGTGAAATTTTGAGCTTGTCTTAATTTCCAAAATTTTCACCTAGAAATTTGAGATTTTTGGCTGAAAATAAACACTGGAAATTCCTGAGTAGGTTACCTAAAATACTAAGTACATCATTCACATTTACTCTCCTTGTGGATTATCTCATTTTACACAAAATAACTGTTTACAGTCTTGCGCATAGCACAGCAACAGATAAAATCCCATGAGATTTGATAAGATGCAGAAAAAAAAATATTTAAGATATTTACAGATTACCATATTTATTACTCATACTTCTATTGTACATACTAGTTCTCATATTAATCTTCATAAATAAAAAAGTGTAAAAAAATTTTTAAAAATGGGTATAGAGCAACATTAAAGTTTCCTTAAATCTATATTCCCCCATAAAATGCTGCCTGAACTAAAGATTACAACTCTTCTGGTTAATGAGTTTAATAAATTTTATCCCTAAATGTCATGAGTATTATGGTGATACAACTAGCTATTCTCATTTGTTCACAGATACCTGTTCAGGACATTTCTGATCCCTGCCCATGGCAGGGGGTTGGACTAGATGATCTTTAAAGGTCCCTTCCAACTCAAACCGTTCTATGAATTCTCCAGCCATATTAGCATTACAGCTATCTTAATTAAAAACAAAAAAATAATTTCACACAAATTAGGTAGAATTTATTTTAAAGAATAGCAAAGTTACATCTGAAGTTCACTTGCCCAGCAATTTTTGATTCACACAAAAGGTTCACTTTAGATTAAATGAACATACTAATAAATTGGCTGCTTTAGAACCTATGGGTACCAATCACCATATATAGACAAACTAATATTTATTAGAGTGAAAATAAACAAGTCTTGGCTGAAAATAAATCATATGACATTCTCAGTCCTTTCAGTACTAAAATCAAGAGAAATCTTTCTACTGACCTGACGTGAAGAACTGGCTGGACCACAATAGATTTTGGACCAAATCCTACATGTATGTGAAATGACAAGTCACAGCAGAAGATTTGCCTAATTCTGCTACAAGGCTATTAAACCGGTCCTTACAGTCAAGACAGCCTAGTTTTGTTTCATTTGGACTAAAGAGTGAGAAACTGATTGCAAAATGAAAAAGACCCAAGTCATATGGGCTTTGTTTGGAGTAATCAGAAATGCATGGAATTTGGAAGAGAGCTACAAAAATCCTTCAAAATTACATCATAACTGATGACAAACATGGTCTCCATGATCTCTAACTAAGCATAACATTAATGTCAAAAGATGAGGTTAGTGAAATAGCATCTTAAATATTTCTCATTTCAGAAAGTTGCTGACAGGGCAAAAATGTTTGTCTAAAAAATAAAATCAGTTAGGAATACAGGAATATTTCAGAAATTAAAAGAAAACACTACATTTAACTACAGAAAAGGTGGTTAGTATCTAGGACATCTGGTATTTGTCTAACAGAGGCTAAACAAGACATCTGCATAAAACTTCAGCTATCCCATTAACAAGACAATAAAACCTTACATAGAGGCTTTCAAGGAAGAATGCCAGACAGCAATATAATATTGTTATGGAATTTCTCAAGCTGTCTCTAATATGTACATTTGAAAAGTTAGCCTGTTTGGGATTTCATTTACTATGACTGTGTAAGGAATTTATGAAGCAAGATTAATGTGTTAAAAGTTATACAAAAATTCAAAGTAATTTCTTGTCCTGCACCCCTGTTTTGCTGATCAGGAATATCAATTAAATTCAGACACCAGAGTGAAAAGAGTAGGTGTATTTTACTAGAAATAGCTAAATAATATAACAGAATAATACAGAAAACATACAGTAAGAAAAGACACAATAGGGCACTTAAATAGGAAAATGCAGGGTAATGCATCAAATCATTACTACCTGAGAGAGAGAATAGTGATTAAGAAAGATACATCACCACTTGCATACATTACCGTCATCCAGCCCCGCAGTGGCTGGGGAGCCCCCGTTTACAGCGAGGATTTGGAGAGCCTGTCCCAGCAAGGGGGAAATCCTACGTGGTGCATCCACCCATAGGTGAGGCATCAGAAGTCGCTGTGAGCGGGCCCAGCCTTATATACCCCAAAATCAGCAAGCCAGAATAGCTGGCACCTTTGTTTTAAGTGGAAATATCTGGCTTCAATCTCACATTATGTTCCCCCAGAGCCTGGCCAGGGCTCAAGGGAGAAGCTAAGGGAGTTTCCCTCCTTATCTAATTGGATTATGGGTAAGGTCTCACATCAGGCGACAGTGGCAGACTATGGTCTCCATGACCTTTTATTTTATCCATACACAAAGAAAGATAAATATATATTCAAGATAGCTACATCTTCCATACATATTTCACTAATAATTACATACTGAGTTAGCAGGTTCAGCTCAGGGCCTGTTGTTCAGGCTTCAGTACTTCCACCTTTTACATCAGAATAGGTGGTTTGTTATAATTAGTATAATACCTATTAGCACAATGGTTATCAGTTATAAAATATAGAGGATTCATCCACAGGTCAACTCTGGCTTGGGCCTATTGACCAAGCCTTAGCACTTCAAGCCCCCAAATAAATATTTTTTATCTTCTATCTGAAGCCTTCAAGCTACTGCTTTTTGTAACAAGCTCATAAATCATCTCTCCCACATCAGTCAGCTACTCTTAGAAAAGCACACAAGATAGGACTTTTTATACAGTATCTCTGTGACCACAATTACTTTATCATATAAATCTATTTCATCTGCAGACTAACATGAGTTGGTTTTTATACAGTAGTACACTAGATCATTAGCAAATAAATATTTGTGTCTGAACCTGATAGAGCTATTTCATGAGGAAAATATATTATAGAGACAGGTGAATCAAACCAGACCATCCCAAAGCATGTGGTACCAATAAGGGGAAGTCATGGCTTTTATTTTCTTGTGTTCTAAGACTAAATATATTTTAAAAGGGTCAAGACCAGCCTCAGGTTCAGCCTGTCACAGACAATTACAACACACACCGCATAATCTCAAGAAAATGCTTCTTATTCTTCTTTATTCCACCTGTTGTTATCATTGATAAAAGATGACATTTGTTATGGTTAACTTTCCAGTCTGAAGCAATTACATTTTCTTTTATCTGCAATGTGTTCTAGGAAATAGTAATTACTTTCATTCACATCAGGCTTTCTGGAGAGGGCTGATTCTGCTGATGACAGTGCACCACAAAACACAGCGGTTTGTAACAAAGTGTCAATGTAAAAACAATGTGTTGAGGAGGAAAAGTGCAGTAAACAGTGTTCACCCAACACTCCTCAGCTCTAACTGTGTTTACAAAGGACACTGAAAAGTACATACCAAATTGCACTTGATGGGCATAATCTAAACATTATTTTTTACAGTAGCCTGCAAATCCAGCTATCAAAAGGGGTGGCACCAAATTCCAGATACAAGTAGCATGGTATTTATGGAAATATTTTTGTTCACCTAGAAAGCTACAAAGGCATTACTCTCAATCAACTGCTCTTCAAAGAGTATAGAAACTATTAATGTGTGTATATCATTACTTATCATATATACTGGGTATTTTTCATTTAAAACTGTAATTAAAAGAATTCTACAAGGAATAATATACAAGTAATCAGGAAGTTTTCTATTTCTTTAGAAAAAATGACCTAGTGCTAACTATTGGAATTATATTACTGATTAAGACTACAACTGTATTAAATTGTTAAAAATTCCCCTGAATGCAGCTAGACAGGTGATATAAAACCTATGACGAGCACTTATAAGTTTTAATGCTTATGTATTAACTGTTCACTGTGGCATGTACATATATAAATAAAAGACATGAGGAGACAGAGACCAAAAGAATACCCTGAAACCAGAAAGTACCACTAATACTGGAGTGAACAGCAAACTAGCGCAATAGACCACTGTTCATGTAATCATAAACCATCAATATAAGCATGCTAAACTAATTCACAGTGAAAAGGAAACTTGGGAAAGACAAAAGCTTGCTAAAGAAATGCAGAAATAAACATACATTGATTTAATTCAGGGCACAAATGTTAGGAAAAATATTACTAAATCTACAGGATGCTTATAGAAACGTGTTTGTCACTTTATGGCAGGAAAAAGAAAAAACAACCTCTGTATTATTCAAAACAATTACTAGACTCCCCAACTCCTAAACGCTGTTCATACCAGTGCAAAATGGGACGGGAAAATTATAGTGATGCTTAAAGCTCACTTTTGCTTTTCAATAAACATCAACTATTTAGAGCCTATCATTGAACCAGAGCAGTATTACAACACCAAAGAGCAAAGGACAATGAACTTGCTGTCTTTATCACTGCATTTATATCACAGTGTTTTCTTTTTAAATTTCAAAATAAGCATTTTTACATGATTATCAAATACTATTATCTACTTTGGCCTATGCCATAGCTTTTCGTTTAGGCAGAGTTGTTTGAGTTTGATGTGTTTTTTAAAATTTCTTGTTTAATTTTATCTGAGTTGAACACATACAGATGAACTTTAATACAGAGGCAAAGGACATATCCAATGTGACAAGCTGAACCACCTTCAGGGTGTCCATCTACTGAGGAAGTCATATTCTATCTTATTCAATGCAATTATGAAAAGTGACAATACCACCCAGAAGATATTAATGCACTTGAGCAGACTGTTCAGTCTTGCCATTGCAAAATCTGGTCAACTGACCTTCTCTCATGGCATTCCTTAGACAGGACTTTGAAGCAGGTCCAGAAACACACACCTTTCACAGAGTGACAGTCTGCCTGCTGTGGTAACAGAACACTTTACCTTTTACTAATTTTATATGCATCATAATGACTCCCTATAGAAGAAAAAAAAATTTATACAAGAATATAAGCATTCACACATACAGTCATTACAGCTGCTATAGCTTTACAATGAGCCTCGGAATATTTATATGATTTCTTTCATCCTTGAAGATCAGTCATCAGATGGGAAAGTCAGATTTCTTTTTCTTGAGTAGCAGCAGTAGTTTGCAAAAAAGCAAGTTTCTTGTCTTCATGACTTCTGAGAAGAGCTGAAAACATGGCCATTATGAAGCCTTTCAGCGTTATACCCCAAAAGCTTTTTTCAAACTTTTTTTGGAAAACTTTTATGACCACTTCTGTGGTTTATTTTGTGATCTGTGTTTGTGTACATGGAACCATATGATGCCTGGCTATACTCATATGAATGTTCTTGTAGGCAACGGTGGGACATTGTCTCCTGTGGCCACGTTGCTGGCCATCAGACTTCTGTGATTATTCCTTTCAATAACTTTCATACTAGACTAGAGTTAAGTCTTTGCTACAAAAAAATTCTGTAACATTCACTGTTTCAACAATTTAAGTATTATATGCTGTCACGGAGTGATACCAATCCAGAAGCAACTTGTGAGACCTTAATGATATCTGCCCAGCTCTGACTCATGCCTCATACCTCCATGATGCCACCCAAAGCACAGCCAGTGAGGATATTTCATTCAGAAATTGCACTCCTGACATGAAATAATATGTTAACACAGAGATACATAGTAGTTATATAGAAATATGGGTATCAACTAGTTCTCCCAATATAATGTACCTACTATTTTCGCAGCATCCTCCAGAGCCAGCTGAGCAGGCTACTTCAGTACATGCCTAGCTCTGAGTTCCACAAGGTACTTGGGTACTTAAAAAGTGATGTTTAAGAGCGTCACCGAATAAGGACTTTATAACAACAAAGCAGCTGAACACTCACATGAGCATCTACACTGTTCTAGAAATCTTAAAGGGTAAAAAAAACCCCAACCAAACAAACAAACAAACAAAAAATCACAAAAAACAAGCCAACCCCAAACATTCAGTCAGGAAGTTGATATCAAGGAGGCACAGAAATCAGGACAGTGTTATGCATATGTTTTGTTAACTGCTGTCTTTTCCCACACATTCCACAACAGCAATATAATGTCGTCTTAACCTTTTAGCCTATAAACACTATAACAAAAGGACTTAGTTGCACAGTATCAATCATTAACTTCAGATATTTTAAAAGCCTTTCAAACACTAACATAACACAACTGTTAAAACAGATTCATTGAACAATGATGTTTTCACTCTTGGCAGACATGTCTACACCATACTCCAACAAAACTTCATCAAAACTCTATAAAAAACTCACAGCTTCCAAAATCTGCTGAAAGCCCTGTCATGTGTTCTGGTTTTGTTGAAGTTCCATTTTATTAACATCTCAGAAGAGGTGGGGAATACTACAGGGCATCTTCCTGCACAAAGATCTATATTCTTTTTGCTGCATACACTTTAACTGCACTTATATTCATGTGTTATTTCATTTTTTACAGTATTCCTCTTAAGGTAGCCTTAGTGACAATATTTCATATACTTCTTGGCTTACACTCATCCTCAATGTATCCTGCCATTCTCAGCTCCTTACTTCTCACCATAACTAGAATAGTCAGGTGTTGCTAAAGAACTTAATAGACACACATTCTCCCACATGATTCCTGTAAATTTTCATCCTTTTCATGAAGGAGCTTCCGATAGATATATAGAGTGATATAGAACAAACCTATGTGTAATATTGTAGTGGCATTAATATATAAATTATTAGAAAAATTAATAAAAACTGGAATTCAAACATGACATTTATGTGAATGTCAAGTATTTTTCAGCAGGAAAAATCAGAATTATTTATAGACTATATAATACTCATTACGTCTTTCTCCTTGAGAAAATATTGTTCTATGCAGTCTTTAACTTCTGGAAACAAAACCAACACATCCTCATTTTCTAGACTGGAGACTGTCTTGTTAAATATCATAAGCATATTAACAGTACGCCTGCTGATGCATGATTCAGACTATTCATTTCAAAGTCACCACCCTTGCTTTCATTTATTATATGACAAGTTTGTGATAACAAAAGACAAGTATGCAAGCTTAAAATTAGACTATTTGTTCCCCTATAGTAACAAAGCAAAATAACAGCTCTTACAGGTAGACTGCCTATATGAGCAGGCACTTCAGTGTCACGCAGCATACATATTAAACCAAAGACTTTTTCCCCTTTTTTTGCAAATGGGGGGGTGCAGGATGTGTGAAATGATTCAAGTAAAATGAGTTTTACTTTAAAGATGACCTCACAGCAGTATTTCTCCACACAGACCACTATTTGCATTATTGATTTTTCAAAAGTTACCAGCTGGTGGTCACCTTGACTAAATGTCAGACTCTTTAAAATGTCTTTTACAAAGGGAGCTGACTTTCAATTATATGTGCAGATGAACAAAAGATTCATGGAATCATCTGAAGTAAATCATGATCCTGCCATAACTCTGACTGGTGTGATCACATCAGTCTAGTGCTTTTTAGTATGAAAACAACACATGGGGGTTCTCATTTGCCTTATGTATCTAATGTAAAGATTCCTCATCAGTGAAACAGATGTACAGCTCAACTCTATCAGAACTAGAACTTAGCAGAGAATCAGCAATCTCCAATTTCTGTTCCCATCCTAGCAGAAGCCACTACCAAGCAACCCCACAGCATCCAGTATGATCCAGTCCTCATCCTTCCCACCTGACCCAGCTGCACTATCATCATCCCTTCAGCCAAATAAATTTCTGCCTTCCCACTGTTCTCAGAAATTTCTGCCTGAGAGCACTTACGGTATACAGTACTGAACAACACTGCAGGACAATGGTTAGATTAGTTTTTCTGCAATGTCTCTAAAGTCTGAGCAACTGTAAGAAAATATTTGTCTTGCTTCATTACTTGATCAGCATTAGTAAGTCCAGTCTCTCTCACATGTTAGCATAACTGCTTAGAAGATTCAGCTGTTTGCAGCCTAATTTTCTGGGAGAGTGAAAATGCTATAAATAGCTATGTTTTTCAGTAAAATAGAGAACAAACCATTATTTATCCTAAAGCACTGAGCATTGACAATTTTCTCAGCTACTGTTAGCTTAGCACATCACTGACAGTTTGCAAGACTCAAACTAGAAAGATTTGGGGCCAGAGTATCATCACTTCAGAGGACACTAGAAGCACAAAGTGGCCTGAAATTATCCTGCAAGATAGGTCAAGGTCTTCCAGTCAGACATTGTGGAAGCAGATGGCATCCTACACAAGAGTGATTCACCAAGAGAGTGGCAGTCCTCAGTAAGCCACGAGCTGGAGACAGCACAACCACCTCCACCACACATAACTTAGAATATTCTTGGGACTGCTCTAAACAATAACATAACACCAATATTTTGGGTGAAGCAACTTACAACTTAGAGCCTAAAACAGTCTTACAGTCTAAAATATTCCATTTAACTGTGGTTTTTGGCAACAGGACTATTAACAGAAAACTCCTATCAAATATCTTTTAATGTTTATATGTTGTGTCTAAATATTTGACCCATATGAACTCTTTCTAAAGCTAATAATTTACAAAAATTAGGCTGAAAAACAGAAATTTACAGGCTACATTTTTGCTGCAATGCTATAAAGTCAGCTCCTGATCTAAGGCCACACTCAAGTGCCTTTTCTGGTGCAGAAAGAAATGTATTTCATGCTGATTTACCACTTGGCTGACTGACTTTGGTACTTTTTGAAATTTCTAGTGTTATATTAAAAACAGCTTGGCTATTTTGTCTAGAGTATTTTCTAATGCTGTAGCTGGTCCTCATTACATTTTTGTAATATGCTTCATCGGCATGGAGCCTAGAGTTCATGTACATCTTGTTTACTCTACTTAATTTACTACCATTTAAATTTAAATTAGTTCAACAACCAAAAACTCTGAACCCATCCACCTTTAGTAAATATTTATGTCCCTCTGCAACTAAAAATATAGTTGTCATTCTCAATGTAAGCACTAGAGTTTTGAATAAGACAGAACAATTCAACAGAAACATGTAAACTAAGGTTCTACCACAGTAATGGTATGATTATAGCCAAGTTTTGCATTTTTTAACTGAAATTAAAGTGCAAATACTATGCATAGATTTATTTGCATTAACTATTCTTTGCATTCGCTAAAACATCTGAAGTCTGTTACATTAAAAACTGTACATGAGATTTCACAAAATCATGACTCAAGTTTCTCTTAGTGGTAGAAATAGAACAATATGCATAAAGATTGGTGCAAATTTGGAATTACAAACCTTGAATGCCTAGCAGCCATGTCCTTTCAAACAGACTGTCCCAAGAGGAAGGTGGGAAGAATAATGAGGCACATTTATGGCCTATAAATGGCACACAATATAAAAGAAAAGGGAAGGTACAAGGAGATGATTCTTGTGACACACCAGCAAAAAGCATAGCCAGTCACACATGCTTCCCCCCCTTTTCTCACCAACCCTCTGAGAAACTTTATGTAACCGTAACTAGTCACTAAAGATGTGCATACTGAAACCAGCATCTCTGACACATCCTGACCCTAATTTGTTGTTAGTGCACCTACTTGTACTGTGACACTTTCAGTCAACACCTCTCTCCATCATCTCCTCAACTACTCTAGTACTGAAGACTAATCACAGTTTAAAACTCCAACACAACTAAATGAATGCTTAGCATCACATACACAAGCTGCATGGCACCCTGGATAACAGAATCACAAGATCCAATAGCCACAGAGCCCTTGATTATTCTCACCTCAAACCCACCTCTCCTCCCCAGGCCCTTACAGGGGTAATAGTCTGTTTCAAAAATACATTTCCTCCAGAACTCCACATGTATTCAAGTGTTTGTACAAATGTTGCTACTTGTTAGATCCTAATAAAACTGCGTACTGCTGAAAATTATTGCAAAGGTCAAATGCAGACTGTCTGATCCCCAAGAATCTACTGTTAAACTAATTTCTCCCCCTAACAACCCAAGACAGACTAAAATTAAATTTCACAGTTGCTTTAAATTAACATTTTGACCAAAATCTCCATCCACTGTTTGGGCATGCTTCAAAAATCTTAGATCACTGCCTTAAAACCCTTTGCTTCCTCATCTTTCCCAGCACTTTAGTGTGGGAAAAGGCCTTACTCAAGCCAGCTTTCCTAATGCCTGACAAGGGGTAAAACAGGTCAGTGAAAGTCTGATCTGTTCCTTTGGTCTCTCTGTATTATCAGCCCTGATCTGGTAGGGAGGTGCTGAAACTCAGCTTCATCATCTTCAGGGGACATCAGCACTCTCCTGAGGGCAGCCTTCACTGTTCTTCCATTGTAAATTATGGCCTCCTAGCATTAGAAGAGAATACTGAAAGTGCAATACAAACCTAAAATTTTTTTAAAAGTCTTCAGCTCCACTTTAAATTTCTCCTAGTGAAATTTATCCTAGCAAGAAGAATAAATTTATCAAATCTCCCTGAACCCGTAATTAAGTCAGTCACTCAAACTATAATGAAGAGTAGACCTTATTAGAGACCACTAATTATTCTGTTTAATGACATTATGTCTGTTAGTTCCTAATACCAGTAATCCTGATCACAAACAGACCCTATTGTGCATGTTATTCTTTCATTTTATAGATATTTTAAAAAATCATATTGTATTACCATCAGGAATTTAATGAATTTAAATCAGAATCTAGAAGGACAAAAGTCTACCCTCACCATATGCATATGCCAAAGTTGGAAACAGAGTATAACAAGCCTCTAAAGTAGTCACTTGTTACTATCCCATTTGTTTTGGAAGCTTTGTACATATAGAAGTTGAAATTCACATATTGCACTATAGGACATGGAAATCCCATGTGCAATTTTTGTAAGTTCATTTCACCTGGTAAGGTTGCAGAGAGGAAAACTAAAGGATGCTTTCTCATTACATAGTGTTAGGCTTCTTCCCCAGTTTTCTAGGAAAACCCCAGTTATAATAGAGTGAAAGCATAGGCAGTGCCTTGTACTGTTTTTTCATGAATCTACACATTATTACTTTATTTGAACTATTATTTATTAGTTGACTGGAGAGAAAAAAGCATTCTTTGCTATGCCCAGATAAGTACTTTCTGCAGGTCACAGGATTCAGAAAAGAGGTTTCAGCTTTGAAAACTAGGGCAAAGCAGCTACCAATAGAGGATGAGGAACCATAGACTATTTGGCAGCTGCATACCCAAAGAACAGGAGACACAGAGAACCTACAAAACAAACAAAGAAAAGCTAAGAACATAAGTGAATTAATTTAGTATGGATAAGGAAAGAGAAAGAAAAGCATGAGGATACATGTATTTTCACATATAGAGTATTGCTGGATACATCTCTTTTATAATATAAGGTTTTAAAAGCAAAAATCATCTGTTGAAGCAGATACTCCCCTGCACTGACTTAAGCTTTTACTGATACTTACAACATTATCCAATATACACAGTAAACAACTCAACAGTTGCAAAAAATGCTGCTTTGAAAAACAGGTAAAAAAAGCTATGAAGCATAACCACTGGACTTGGAAGAACCATCTTGTTCTCAGATGATTAATCATGTGTACATTATCTCCCATTTATCTGAAGACAGCAGTCCAGTAATTACAATGTAATTGTAATTACAATGTGGCAGCACCAAAAAAATATAAATCTTTCCTTCCATTCCCAGAGAAATTTTAGCTGATGTGCTGTACTAACAAAAAGATGAGTATTCCTGTTTCCACTAGCAGCTGTTACAGTCAAAGTTATAATTAATTTATGGACTTAAAATCGGAAAGAGGCATATCCTTCAGTGAATTCTTTCTCTTGAGTAAACTAGTCTCCATTGAAACATACTCTCCACTACCTCCACAAGTGACAGAAAGTGCAACTCATTTGGTATCAGAACAAATTCAAACTTAATGGTTTTCTTCACTTAACTTGATACAGGCTTCTAAAAGGATAGTGTCCACTAAACTGGTGCCTTTCCCCTTAGGAGAGCACCCACCTTTTAACATTTTTTTAAGATTTCTAACTTGAGTGGCTCAGATAACTGTCAAAAAATTACTAATTTACCAGTACAGGGCTTTTTATCTGGGGCTTTTTTTTGGTTTGAGTGTTTCTGCAGCTGTGTCACATTCAAAACTCAGTTGTTTGTTCTGCCACAGTGAAAGACAATTAAAAATAGATGACTCACATTTGGATTCATTTAAATGCTAGATAGAATTTACTTTCACAAGATCGCACTTCTTTTCTGGTACACTTTTCAAAGCTATTCTAGTAACATAGTTTACTCAATAAGAAGCAGTATCTTTACGTAATTATTAGAGAAAACAGACATCAGAAAAAAATCACTTTTGAAAGTTGTCTTCTTATAACCAGGAAACAATTTTCAAATTCTTTCTTGTATGTAACCAAGTAATTTTGAGTTTCAGTATCATGGAGTTAGAAGAACTGCTGTCAAACAGAAAAAACTAATGGGAGACATTCCTGTAAGAAAAAAAAAAAAAAAAAAAATCATTCTTTTAAGTTTTATAGCATATCTATTTCAGAAGATACTGATATAGACATGCAAGTACAGAAAGGTCAACTCTTATAAAACATAATATTTTACCAGAACTAAAGCTTTTTTTCGTCCAACACATTTCTAACAGTAAAGCTTATTAGTAGATTAAAAACATTTTCTGAAAATATCTCGGGTCCAAACAGCTTATATCCAACTATCAAAATCAATACTAAACCTAATTTAAGATAAGTAAAGCAGAAGGCAAGTGTTACACACTAATTTGTGCAGATATATTGGAAATTACTAGAAGCAACATCATTTTCATATATGAAGATATGCCAGAAACAGTTCACTTTCCTCAACCCCTTCTCCTCAAAGCACCTGCCCTACAGAAAAAAAAAAAACACATCCCAGAACTGATGATTATGATTCAAGTCTTTGTCCCCTTGTCTGAGAGCCACAAACTGAACATTGTTTGATATCAATATGTATTACTGAAAAAAAAATATTTTAATAATTCTATGTTTAGAAAAAAAAAAACCAAACCCACAAACCCAACCTCCCCCCAAAATAACCCGAAACAAGAAAACCCATGTCACTGAGAAATTCGAAACTGATGTTTACTGCGTTTCTTGTAAATCATTACAAGAACAAATCTATGAATCAAAGTATTAATACATATGTCCACCAGATAGTGAATTCTTGTCTGATTGTCAAGGTACATCCTACCGAAACAGCAGTTACTCAGAACTAGCAGGACTTTCACCTAGTGGGTCTTCAGCGACCAACCAAAGCATCCATTCATTTCTTTCTTAAAATTGTTTAAAAACATAATAATCATGCTAGATTTTTCTGAATATATATGTATTCTGAATATGTATGTGCATGTATAATTAATGTTCAAACATCTTATGTAAATATGCATACTATATAATCTCTTCAATTAAGATTCATTTAAACATTTAAACAGCAACAATATTTAATTTGGGAAATGTATCCTCCATATGAAGTATTATATGAAAAGGCTGACAACTCTTAAAAGTATACTCAAAGGAAAAATGATAGCTTTAACAAACCATAATTTAACGCTTGTTTTATAACTTTTTTTTAAATTTGAACTCATCAGGTGTCTCCACTTACAGGTGTTTATTTTAATAGATAACAAGTATTTAAGACACTGTTTTAAAAGAGCAGCAGTAGCCAAAACAGAATTGTTAGCCCTTCCAGGAGTCTGACTGGACTAGATATTGAAGACCCTCAGAACACACAGTTGCTTGAAATCAGGAATTAACAGTGCACACAGACACTTAATTTCAACTGGTAACCCCGTCAACCAGCAGCTCTGCAAAAACCTGCTTTCTTGCTTCTTGTTCCCTGCACACCAATACACCTCAAATTGCCATCATGCTAACCAGGATGTGTGAACCATGTAATAATCTGGGGTGTGTGTGTGTATGTGTGGAAATCACAATTTATTTATTTTTTTAATAGGCAGGACCCATAGATCAGCTTAATCCTGGCTATAAGTGTCTTCAGTGGAGTCATTATGACATTGTATCAGAATCCATTGCCTGGAGTGTGCCCATTTCCTGGAGAACCTGTGTTTAACATCACACTTCGTGTTGCTATGATTCTACAGTTTTCCATGCAGTTGTGTTGCTACAATTGTATTGCAGCTTGTGTTTAAGAATGGACTTCAGACTTTTAAGAGATCACATAGTGGACATAATTCACTTATTCACTACCTGGAGACTGCATAATGTTTCACCTATAAGAAGGTAGCTGCCCTGGGAAACTCCATGAGAAGCATTTCCAGGAAGCTGACCTGCTCTGTGTCATCAGTTTGAGGATTATAATGGAGAGAACCATTATAAATGTTCTTAATTTTTTTCCTAGTTCTTTGTAGATACCTTTGCGCTAAGTTACAGACTCAAAAATACACAATTCAGTTCTGGCACCAGTTCATCAACTGGAAAAAAGTACAAACTACTGGGTGTTAATGTATGGCTGAAAAGCCATAGAAAAATAGTTATAATCTGCTTCATGAACTGTAAACATCACAAGGGCTGTGAGACACCCTGAACCTGAAACTTTCTAAGCAGATTAAAAAACTGAAACTGTCTGCTCTCTCTCTTCCCCATACCTCACCCTTCACACAGACATGAAAATTAAATCATGCGCTTCTTGCCATTAGTGTTAAACAGTACTATACAGTATTTAATCAGATTAGATCCCAACTAAAAACTCACTGCAGTCAACTGGAATTTTTCCTGCTTTTATGGATGCAAGATTACCAGACAATACCAAGTGCTGATTTTTGGAGTTTCAGCATGACAGAACTTCCACTGAACTCAGTGATACATGCAGAAAGAACAAACTCTGAATCCATCCAGGAAATTACTTCTTGGGTAATTATCTTTTTTGCAGAAGGGGGCTGTCAGCATCTGATCACTATAGTCAGTTCAAGCTCATTTACAGGTTCTAATCAGAGCAGATTCAACCTCCCCTTTTACAGCGTATTAAATCTTTGAAGGCTTCTTTATAAAGTGCTTCCTTGCAAAGGACTTAGTACATTCAATTCCAGTTCATTCGGTAGAAACTGAATGGGTTTAGCAACCTTCAGGAGTCAGTAATTTCTTAGATTTTTAAAGCCAGAATAGACCCTTGTGACCACTTAGTCAGGCCTTCTGCATGCAATTTTACTGAAGTCCCAAGAGCTGCACCTAGAATGCCAAGCAATCACTGGGAGAATGAAAAGCAGCTGCCCAAGGCAGGCAACTGGGTTTAGAAAAATAACAGGTAAGATTGGGGTTAGAATTTTTTGTTTTGTTTTTCCTCCACAGTTTTCTAGTGCTGTCTAGAAAATATTTTGAGTAAAGGGGTGGTGGGGCATGTTGGGGTTTGGGAGGGTTTTTTTGTTGGTTAATTGGTTGTTAATTTGTTTGGTGGTTTTTGTTTTGATACGGTTAGGGGGTTTTTTTGGTGTTTGGTTTTTTGGTTTGTTGGGTTTGTTGTTTTTTTTTTTTTCCACACTAATTCCTCATAACAGAAGTACAAATAAAACACAATAACATTTAACTGATTTCTGGACAAAGACTCCTTAACTGAAGGCTTATGATGAAGATCTGGAATTTACACTGCATTCCATGGGGATCACTAATGAAGTAAGTGTTAGGGTTTTTTGTAGCTGTGATGTAAAAAAAAAAATTAAGAGTAGTCACAGGAAAGAATGGTAGGGAAATATCAACGCACTGATTTAACTACACTTCAACTGTAGCTGGAATACTCCTAAAGTTGAGTGCACTAATCAATATTAAGTACCTCGCCTCAAGGAAAAACTACTCAATTCAAAACCTACAAATCAATTCACTATCAAAGCAGTTTGATTTATTAGCAACACTTAATCCATAATCCATGAAATATATGTTTAGGATCGGTATCAGCAATACAATACATAAACCATAATATCAGACAATTACAAAGTATTAACATACATCTAATAATTTCCTAAACACCTGTCAATAACTAATCCTCAAAAGTGGTACTACTGACACCCTCACGTTACATGCAGTTACAGGCACTCCTCCTACCTCTTATAGAGGTGCAGGTTCCCCTATTAACATATATCTCCTGTTGGAGCTGTGGTTGCTGCAGCTTTACACGTATCCCTGCTGCTCTCTGCGACCTGCTAATGCCCATGCTGGTAGGAAAGCCAAAAAAGGGCAGATTAAAAACAATCAGTGTGAATCTTTTACCAAGTCTTAACACACACAAACACACCCCAAGGGAAGCATTCACCCACCGCTTTTGCATTCCAGTGAATACGTCATATGGAATAGTCCAAGATTATTATTATTATTACTGGCATATGACTACAAGTATAAAACATTCAGATAATATAATAAGACTAATTCATTCACCAGTGGCATTTTCAGATTGAAACAGCTATATTTGAAGAGTTTGTCGTAAGGCAGCAGGCTAAGTTAGATTCTGTGAATGCAAAGGGAGCGTGGAAGAAAAGAAAAACTAAATAATATATACTGTAATAACATGAGCTCTGTACTTATTGAAATGGCAATGAATCAAGCTAATCGGATTTTTCCAATGACCTTTCCAAATGGATCTGTAAAAATTCTGAAGCACAGAAATTAGTATACTATATCACATCGTCCTAAAATATGATATATGGCAGTACCATAAACTGGTAAGCACTAATAACTGAAATAAGTTTTTGGGCCTTCTATCCTGTTCATATTCTCAATGGAACAGCTGTTATCTGATATGAACACACTCTGGTCAATAACAGTACAAATTTTCCCAACGTTACAAATTGAGCAGAATTCCTTCATCATCATCTTCCTGATCTATTGAAATACTCTTAGTGATAATGAGACAAAAGGAAAACTTTTGTCATTTTTAGGTAATACAGCATATTTTTAATGCTTAAACTTAAACTGTGTAATTACCAATGCCAGTGAGTCATGATCTTTCAGCAAGACATTTTCATTCTTTGTACAGAAGAAAATTTGCAGAGGGCCCCACGACTGAATTTTATGCAATCTCTGACAATAAAATCTGTTTGGGTTATTGCTATAGGAATAAACTATTTCCCAGAGAGAGCAACGTAGTTTCTAAATCATGTTGCACAAACTTACCGGCTAACATCCTCGAGGAAAATGCTCATTAAAAAAGCAATTTCATAAGTCTGATTCCGAGAATTCTACCAGAAGTGCATCATCTAAACAGAATTACCAAAGTCAGTTCTATGGTGCAGACACTGAAATTTAAATTTAAAAAAACAAAAAAACACCAACAAAATAGACAACATCAGGAAAATAGAGGGACTGAAATACAGTTCTCTATGTATTACTAGTGTTAACAGATACATATATGTATTTTATATTGCATACATTACAATAAATACATGCTTCTTAATCTGAAAATGCAGTTTAGTGTTTCACTGCCATCACTGCTTTCAAATCAACATGAATAAGTAGAGAAAACAGAACTGCATAAGACATACCTCTTTGGTGTCAAATAGTAACAGTGGGCACTGACAGCCTATCCATTTTTGAAACAGAGAAACTGTGCTTCTTTTCATGAATGAACAGCTAGCAATATAAATAGTATCACTCCACTATTTCAGATGATGAGGGACCTATTTTTCCCAAATCAGTTGGGTGACTGGAAGGACCTTTCTTTATTATTGCATATGTTACACCTTACAGTAAAATCACGTTTCATTTTAAGATCCATGGAATTTTTCAGATATTCTATAGAGTCTAGCTCCTATTCAGATGAGATTAGATTTCTTACAAAAGGTACCTAGAAGTTAGATTATAAATCCTTCCTACTTACTAATCATGGGTGCTTATAATCTTATTAATATAATTTACAAGACAGACATTGGGGATGGTAGAAAGCCATGAATGAAGGTCACAATTAGAGACAAGCATCTCCAGCAATTAAATTTTCAATAAAAACATAACAAATATATTCCTTTAAGATTTCACAAGAGTAGTTCTGCTTTAGTCAATATTTTTGGTTTCATAACTTAATTACAGAATGAAAGCTCATTATATTTTGTAAGAAAGTCTGATGCAAAGACTAGAAATATATCAGGAGGTGTTCTGAGGCCTTTGAGGAGTTTTTTGCTTAAGAGTCACTACGAAAAAACCCACAAGTTTAAAAAAATAATTGTGCCTTTCAGATTCTTATGTCTTTACAAAACAAATTTGAGTTAAGCCAAATATCCATATCCCAGTCCAGTAATCCATCTCTAGTAGTGGTCAAAATAAGAGTTTAAGTGGTTCATGCACTATTCTATACTCAGATTTTTCTGCAAATATATGATGCCTGAAATTCATGTTTTCAAACTAACTTTCATATTGCTATAAATCATATTGCTAAGTTAATGCTACTATTTTTATTTGGCAGACAATAGCACAGACTAAATAGTGCAAAGGTACAAATGTCTTTTTATATGTCTCATCCTCAAAGTCATGCAAGTAGGCATTTGTCAACAATACCTTAAAGAATTTTTTATTAATTCTGTAAGTATCATTCTTCCATTTCCTTGATATAATTGCTTAAAAATGAAGTATAGGAATAGAACAGGATTAGAAATGACACCTCTACTGGTTATTATTTCTCTTGGCTGGCATTTGCTCTCAGCTACATCTTATTTTTCTCCTGAACAGCCTGTATTGTGTATAAGTCACACAACAAGCCCTTCCTTTACCATTTCTTTTGATTAACTTGTCATATAGTTTATCTTTGAGAAAAGTAAGCTGAGTATCAAGGCACAAAAACATACAGATACACAGATAACTTACAGAGATTACAAGTGTACTCAGAATGGAAGTAAACAAAAGTACTTTCCACAGGAATTTGAATTTCTTACAGATTTTCATACAGAGAAAAAGAATTAGCCATCTGAGAGGTAGAGATCCTTTTGATCATTTTACTCGTCCTCTACATGCCTATGCCCAAGAGGCATTTTGTACTCATTTATACTGGGAATAAAAGGAGCATCAAAAGCACAGATGCAATCTCCTTCAGTTGAGGACATTTTACCTGAATTTTGTGTTTCAAAGTCCAAGAAATATCAATAATGTTAAATTTATCTGTCCAACCTAATCGGTTCATATTTCAGAAGTGTCCCATTTCTTTATATATTGTTAATATGTTGTTGAAAGTTGCAGTTTCTCATAGAACACTGTTTAAAACAGAGTAGAAATCTGTGTTGTGCATTTCATTTTTTTGCCACAAAAAGAAATTAACTCAGAAGTCCAGACAGCTAACAAGAATTCAGAGAAGGCAGTTTCAAATATATTTCAACATTTAAATTTGAAACCTACCACCAACAGCAAAGGTGAACTCCATGGGGGAGAAAAAAAAAACAAAACAAAACAAAACAAACCTCAAGCAAACCACAACACAGGTGGTGGTGTTGTCTTTGGATAAGTCAAGGCTTTTCCTTCAGAAATCAAAATCCAAGTTAATTCCCATCCCCCATAACAATTGACCTGGATGGTCCCTCAACAAGAAATTGCTGCATGTGTTAACACTACCCATCAGGACTGACTAGCAAAATGCAAATGAACAAAATACTATGCTAATAAGGAATCGGGGACTTAAGGAATCTCACTTCAGATTTAACACATCAAAAATCAGTGTCTTGAATAATCTCAGCTATAGAGCATCACCCCTTCTTGACTTGCCTTCCAACTTGAAGTCACCTAGAACATTCAGTTCAGCTACTACAGGAAAACCATTATAACAATCAGTCATTATATCCTCCATTGTACATCTTTGCTTTCTGTAAAGTTTCATTTGGAAAATAAAACTAACCTTGCAGCTTCCTTTTATTTAAATGCAAAAGTCATCCCTGGATTTTCTAGATCTATTAATTGTTGTTCAGTCTCATGTAGACATTAATCTCCTATAAATAAGAATTTTCTTAATATAAGCTGTATGAACATATGTTCAGATACTATCATCGAGCTCTGTATGAAAGCATGATCTTCCCCCAGGGTAAGACTCACACTCACAAAAAAGGCCCTGTTCTCTACTTCTTATCTTTGCAGACCGAACTCATGCTGATTTTAACTGGCTGGCAAGATCAGAGAGCACAGGGTTAACCTAGCAGCTGTGTACTGTTTTCATACCCAAGTGAAGCAATCATAGGAACTCAAAACACAGAAGTACAAAGTGAGCCAGATGTGAGTCTAAGGAGTAAATAGCAGGGAATGAGCTCCAAGCCTTGAATATGCTTGTTAGTTCAGGTTTGTACCTCTGGCAAATAAGTTATATACGTAATTCCAAGTAAGAGCTCTCTTGGCATGTGGAAACATGCCCAGACCTGCAGATTTCACAGTCAGTATAGAATAACATAATTGTGGGATTAGATTTGTGAAATTAAAAGTAATTACTTTCCAGTTGTGTTTTTAATATTCTTCCAATAACCAATTAAAGTATCTATAATGGTGTATGCAACACAATTACAATGCAGTACTACTAATAATGTTTTCTGATTTAACCCTGTGAGTAGTTTACTAAAGTTAACACAGAAAAAAACCCTACTGCTATTCATCTCAGAAACCTAACTTTAGTAAGTCCAGGTCTTACCCTGGTCACTTAAGATGAAGATTACAGATGTTTCTTAAAAATTAGAACGGCTAACTATGAGTCTTCTTCACATTTTATTAAAATAGTTTTGTTAAATATTATTAAGTGTACTCCTCAAAAAGCCTAAATAACTGTTCCCGGTTGCAAAGAATGCTTCTGATACTCTGTTCTAATTCTTCAGAAATAACGGAATTTTTATTTTATCTATTAAACTATTAATTGAATTACAGATTTCTTCAGTCTAGCTGTCCTAAAATAGTTACTTAACAATGAGCCACTAAAAATTCCAAAGCATACAGCAATCCAACAGTGTTCAGTCAACCCATCTTTTAAACATCAACCTACATGAAATAGCTTAGCACCTAAAGATTTCCCAGACTTTCCTCACACTGACCAATCACCAGATGGCACAAGGGAATGAAAACTTCACAAAAGTAGTAATGACCAGAGTGGTATCAGCTTATTTTGTCAGTTTCTAGCACTAGATTAATGTTTGTCATGAGGATGGATCTGACCTTTTTAGTATCACTGAACCCCAGTGGGAAGATCTGCATTACTGAAATGTTAAAGTACACCATTAAATCTGATTAGGAATTAATTAGAGGGGAAAAAAATTTAAGAAAAATATAGTATTGCTTTAAAATTACACTACTTGTTTATAATTCACAAGTGGCATGGATCAATGCTTTAAGATAGTTTGCATGGGATAGCTTTTCCTTGCAGTGGAAAATTCATGTTTCGAATGAATCCTATTGAAGCCGGCCCCCACTTCAGAGCTACATGATAGCTTGCAGCGTGGTTATATTACAAGCTTTCAGTGTAATTCTGTGAATCTGTTAAGCCACAAAGTGATCCTACACCTTTTAAGTTGGCTGTCCCTCTCAGCAAGGAAATTAAACATGAGCAAGGTTATGAGAGCATGAGAGTTGGTACAAGGAGTGATGGAGGAAGAGGGGCAGACTGGGTCGTATTGAGAATCTTGTGAAACTTCATGAATTTATGTCTGGGTGAAGAATCACTGGCATAAATCATACACTGTCAGCTCCTCCATAAGAAACTTGTCTGTCTGAAAAAATGCTATTAATATTAATCCAAACCTAAAGTAAATGTGTTAAGACTTAAAGAGCCAGTATGATAGATCTATTTTATTTACAGGTTTCAGCTGAGTTTTTAGTGTAACAGACTATATTCGTGAGTATTAAGTAAATTGTATTTGACATTGGTGTTATTTTATCTGGTGAACTATAGAAGGATCTCAACTAGATGAAATAAATTGGACTTCATAAAAAATTCCTTTCAGTGTGGGGAAGTGCAAAGTAGCATGTCTAGAGAGACAAAAGACGATAAAAACCAGGTATTCTTCAGAGAAAGCTGCTGAGGCAACAATTGTCAAAAACCCAACTGCCACTTGAAAATCTTGAGAAACCTTGCTCCTCCTCTGTTATCTTCTAAAGCGAGGATAACATTATTGTATTTACTACAACATTGCGGACTTGCTTTGCTTTGTCCCACCCAAGTTATATTTTAACTGACATTCAGCACGTTTCAACAGAGCTTTTGGGTTTTTTGAATGCCATTGAAGGCATTCTGAGCTGTACAAAATGTAAAGATGTCACCTGTACAGCCTGAGTTTTAGAATCCTGAAGCCTTATACACTGGATGATGTTTGCACATCTTTGTGTAATTAAGGAACTAAAAAAGAACAAACTAAAAAGCTACTGCCTATCTTGATTAGTAATTTCTATAAGACAGATTCTTAAGTAACATGCATTAAAATTAATATATTTCACAATTACAAAAAAAATATTTTTTTTCCCTTTTTATTCTGCATACATGAATACTTTTCTCTTCAAAAATGAAAAACCAACACTTGCTGTCCTTACTGGACTACGTTAGCCATGTGTGCTGGTTTAAGCCCTGCCAGGACCAGAGACCATGTTGCCATTGCCCCTCCCCCACCCTTAGCTGGTCAGGCTGGCAGTGAGGCACAAACCCCAGGTTAAAATAAGAAGAAATTTAATACAACAGTGTGATAAACAATCTGAACAACAACAGTTGCAATGATAACAACAATAAGCAACAATAACAATGAACAAGACAAACGATATACAGAGAAATAACAAAAAAATGGTCACGGAACAGTTCCCCGCCACCAAAAAGACAAAGAGAAAGTAAAATCAAAGTTTCCCGCCCGTGGACCCTATGCCAGCATGGTATGAATAACCCGGCTGGAGATCCCTTCCCCCTCTCTCTCTGCTGTGGAAACTTAACTCTACCCTAATTGAACCAGGACATAATCCACCCCTTTATTCTATACCATCTGCGTCATGTCCAGCTGCCATTTAGCAGTTAACAATAACAAAACAAGAATTTACAAAGGCACAGCATAATTTACAGCATGTTCTCACCCAGAATCAAATCCCCGTGTGGTACACATCAGACCTCTCCATTGTCCTGCATCACCCACCAGGTGCACCCAGGTCCTTGGGCACAAGCAATCCCGTGGAGGGGTTTGCCTTTACCTTTGCCTGGTACAGGACTAAACCAGACTATTTTTCCCAATATATTCCTCATGCGCACCACAGGGACTTTATCCCCATCTACAGCACGTGGAGGTTTCGACTGAGCCGGGCCAGCTCGACTGGCAGATCCTCTTGTGTTGACTAACCAGGTGGCCTTTGCTAGATGCATGTCCCAGTCTTTGAAGGTCCCACCTCCCAGTGCTTTCAATGTGGTCTTTAACAGTCCATTGTAGCATTCCATCTCCCCAGAGGCTGGTGCGTGGTAGGGGATATGGTAGACCCACTCGATGCCGTGTTCTTCTGCCCAGGCATTTATGAGGTTGTTTCGGAAGTGGGTCCCGTTGTCTGACTCAATTCTCTCTGGGGTGACGTGTCGCCACAGGACTTGGGTCTCAAGGCCCAGGATGGTGTTTTGGGCGGTGGCGTGGGGCGCTGGGTAAGTTTCCAGCCACCCAGTGGTTACTTCCACCATTGTGAGCACGTGGCGCTTCCTGTGGCGGGTCTGCGGCAGTGTGATGTAGTCGATCTGCCAGGCCTCTCCATATCTATATTTCAGCCATCGCTCTCCATTTCGCTGGGGCTTCACCCGCTTGGCATGTTTGATTGCAGCACACGTCTCACATCCATGGATGACCTCTGCAATGGTGTCAATGGTGAGGTCCACCCCTAGATCTCGAGCTCACCTGTATGTTGCATCTCTACCTTGGTGGCCCGAGGTCTCATGGGCCCACCAGGCTATGAACAGTTTACCTTTGCGCTGCCAGTCCAAGTCCACCTGAGCCACTTTGATCTTAGCAGCTTGATCTGCCTGCTGGTTGTGTCGATGTTCATCAGTGGCCCGGCTCTTGGGGACGTGGGTATCCACATGGCACACCTTCACAATGAGGTTTTCCACACGGGCTGCAATGTCCTGCCATACTTCAGCAGCCCAGACGGATTTACCCTTACGTTGCCAGTTGTTCCGCTTCCATTGCTGCAACCATTTTCACAGGGTATTTGCCACCACCCACAAGTCGGTGTAGAGGTAGAGCCTCGGCCACTTTTCCCGCTCAGCAATATCCAAAGCAAGCTGGATGGCTTTCACCTCTGCAACCTGGCTCGATTCACCCTGTCCCTCAGCAGCTTCAGTGACCCATCGTGTGGGACTCCACACAGCAGCCTTCCATCGTCAATGTTTTCCCACAATACGGCAAGACCCATCAGTGAACAGGGCATATCGCTTCTCCTCATCCGGCAGCTCATTATATGGTGGGGCATCCTTAGCACGTGTCACCTCCTGTTCTGATGACATCCTGGAATCTTTGTTCTCTCTGGCCAGTTCGTAATCACTTCTAGTATCTCTGGGCAGCTGGGGTTCCCTATTCGAGCCCGTTGTGTTATCAATGCAACCCATTTACTCCACGTGGCATCGGTTGCATGATGCGTGGAAGAGGCTTTTCCTTTGAACATCCACCCCAGCACCAGCAGTCGGGGTGCCAGGAGGAGCTGTGTTTCAGTGCCGACCACTTCTGAGGCAGCCCGAACTCCTTCATACACTGCCAGTATCTCCTTCTCAGTTGGTGTGTAATTAGCTTCAGAGCCTTTGTATCCCCGGCTCCAAAAGCCTAGAGGTCGGCCTCGGGTTTCCCCATGTGCTCTCTGCCAGAGGTTCCAGGTAGGGCCATTCTCCCCGGCTGCAGTGTAGAGCATGTTCTTAACCTCCTGCCCTTCCCGGACTGGCCCGAGGGCTACAGCTTGGGCAATCTCCTGCTTAATCTGTTCAAAGGATTGTTGTTGCTCAGGGACACATTCAAAAACATTCTTCTTATGGGTTACCTGGTAGAGAGGGCTCACAATCAGGCTGTAGTTCGGGATGTGCATCCTCCAGAACCCCACATTGCCCAGGAAAGACTGAATCTCCTTTTTAGAGGTTGGTGGGGCCATGGCTGTTATCTTGTTTATCACCTCCACTGGGATGTGGCGACGCCCATCTTGCCATTTTATTCCTAGGAATTGAATTTCCCTTGCAGGCCCCTTAACTTTCTTTTGCTTGATGGCAAAGCCGGCCTTCAGGAGGATCTCAATGATTTTCTTCCCTTTCTCAAAGACTTCCTCGGCTGTGTCCCCCCACACAATGATGTCATCAATGTACTGCAGGTGTTCTGGAGCCCCCCCTTTCTCCAGTGCAGTATGGGCCAGTCCATGGCAAATGGTGGAGCTGTGGTTCAACCCCCGAGGCAATAGATTCCAGGTGTACTGGATGCCTCTCCAAGTGAACGCAAACTGTGGCCTGCACTCTGGCGCTATCGGAATGGAGAAGAACAGGTTAGCAATGTCAATCATGGCGTATCACTTGGCTGCTTCGACTCCAGTTCATACTGGAGCTCCAGCATGTCCGGCACTGCAGCACTCATTGCTGGCGTAACTTCATTCAGGCCACGGTCGTCCACAGTTAGCCTCCATTCGCCATTAGGCTTTCTCACTGGCCATATAGGGCTGTTGAAGGGTGAGTGAGTTTTGCTGATCACCTTCTGGCTTTCTAGCTGACGGATCAGCTGATGGATGGGGTCAGGGAATCTCGGTTGGTGCAGTACTGCCGCCGGTGCACCATCCTGGTAGCAATCGGCACTCGCTGCTCCTCAACCTTAAGCCGCCCCACCACTGAGGGATCCTCTGAGAGGCCGGGTAAGGTGGACAACTGTTCAACCTCCTCCAGGGCAGCTACACCAAAAGCCCACTGGTACCCTTTTGTGTCTTTGAAGTACCCTCTCCTGAGATAGTCTATGCCCAGGATGCACGGGGCATCTGGGCCAGTCACAATGGGGTGCTTATGCCAGTCCTTCCCAGTCAGGCTCACTTCAGCTTCCAATAGGGTCAGTTGTTGGGATCCCCCTGTCACTCCGGAGATGCAGATGGATTCAACCCCACTGTAGCTCGATGGCATCAGGGTGCACTGTGCGCCAGTGTCCACCAAGGCCTTATATTCTTGTGGGTCTGACGTGCCAGGCCATTGGATCCACACTGTCCAGAAAATCCGATTATCCCTTTCCTCCACCTGGCTGGAGGCAGGGCCCCTCTAATCCTGCTCATCATCACTCATTTCTTGTAACAATGATTTACTGGTCCCCTCAAGAGGGTCAGGCGTAACATTTGCCATTCTATTCTGTCTGGGGGATTTCTGACTGGACACTGGAGCTGCGCTCTTCTTGGAGGACTCCCCTTTCGTGATGGTCTTCCCTTTCAGCTGCTCTACTCGTGCAGCTAGGGCAGGAGTGGGCTGCCCATCCCACCTCCTTATGTTTTCTCCATGGTCACGGAGGAAAAACCACAGGGTGCCTCGTGGTGTGTACCTTCTGCTGCCTTTCTCTTGGGTGAGGAAATGTTTACTTGTAATGGCTGAGATATTAGCGCGTACTGGTGGAATGTAGGACATGTCCTCTTCCATTTTCTGGACCCTCTGAGACAGTTCCTCCACAGCTGAGACCCAGGAATGCTGAGATGAAGGGAGATTTCCCTCATATTGCCGGAGCTTGCCAACCACTCCATCCACTGTTAGAGTGTGGGTGTCTGTCCACCAGGACACTATTGCCAATGCTTTCGAGTGTGCTTCTGGTGCGCTCTTCAGGAACTTTCGCCACATCAGGTGTGTGCAAGGGGCCTGATCTGGGTCCATGGCTGACTGTTCATCATTCAGATCACGATAGATCATCTCAAACACAGCCAGTTCCCTGACGTTCTGGATGCCTTTCTCAATGCTGGTCCATTTGCCTATCTGACATAGGATATCATCCTTGTAGGGGTGCCTCTCCCTTACACTGAGCAGGAGTCACTTTCACAGGCTGAGGGTTTGAGTCTGTTTCCCTATTTCCCTGTCAATGCCAGTCTCCTTGGCCAAAGATCCCAGCTGCTAGGCCTCTCTCCCCTCCATTTCAAAAGCACTGGCTCCATTGTCCCAGCATCGGAGCAGCCAGGTGCAAATCTGCTCGCCTCCCAGGCGGCCGAAATCTGTCCGCATATCTCACAGCTCAGTTGGGGATAGAGATTGGATGACCACCTCTGGCTCTTCCTCCTGTTCCCATGATGGGCCTGGCTCATCCCCATCTCTCTCTTTGTCAACTGACTTTCTGGTATATTTTGTTTTCTGTATCGGAGCGACTGATACCAGCACTGGCTGGCTCTCTGGATCAGTCCCTGTGCTGGTGGAGGTGAGTGAGACTGGCTCTGTCTGTCCCCCCGGCCCAGATACTGTTTCAGTGTGTTCACCACTCTCAGTTTCTGTAGCCTTTTCTCCCCCTTGAGGGCAGTGGGTGGTATTAAAGAGGACACAGTATGCATGGGCAAGTCCCCAACACATTGCAGCGATTTGTGTCTCCTGGGTTTTGCCCGCTTGGTAACACACCCTTTCTAAGCACTCCATCAGCTTTTCAGGGCTCTGCATTTGCTCAGGAGTGAAATTCCAAAGCATTGGAGGTGCCCACCGACTCAGGCCTCTGCCCATCTTTTCCCACACCCCTTGCCACTCACTATTATCTGACCTCGGGGCAGGTTTCTGGGCACTGCTATTGTTAGAGAAATACCACATGGCCAAAACCAAAACCAGGCAGACACCCAGAAAGCATTGTGCCGCAATCACACTGGCCTGCAGGCTCCAAGGATAATTGAAACTCTCCGAAGCTGAGAGGATCTCTTCCCCTGGCTCACCCATAGAGGGGGTGAGACCCCTAACAAAAGCCCAAACGGCAAACAGGTACCGGCCTGCCCCCCCACCCTCAGCGATACAAAGGCAGCATAAGCAGTCAGTAGCCCGTCTAACAACATAAGGCCCTTTATACATTTTCCACCAATAACAAACGCCACCACTGGGATCATACACTGGATATAAGGATTAATCCAGCCCCACCACGCAAGCAAGTGGGCCAGCATTGCCAACATTTTCTTATCAAACAAATACAAACAGAAAAATTACACCCAACAGATTGCTCTATCACACTCTGGTCAAGGTCTGTCCCTTTTTTATTCTTATTTCAGCCCTCTTGTGCCCCACGTTGGGTGCCAAAAAAGGCTGTGGTGGTTTAGGCCCTGCCTGGACCGGAGACCACACTACCGTTACCCCTCCTCCACCCTCAGCCAGTCAGGCTGGAACTGAGGCACAAACCCTGGGTTAAAATAAGAAGAAATTTAATACAACCCTGTGATAAACAATCTGAACAACAACAGTGGCAATGATAACAACAATAAACAGCAATAACAGCGAACAAGACTGAAGATACACAGAGAAATACCGCAATGGTCATGGAACAAACCCGACGTGTGCTCCTGCCACCAGAAGCCACCAAGGAAAAAGTAAAAAGTTCCCGTGCGCGGACCTGACATCAACATGGTATGAATAACCCAGCTGGAGATCTCTTCCCTCCCTCTCTCTGCTGGGGAAACTTAACCCTATCCTAGCTGAACCAGGACACCATGCCTATGACACAGAACCAAAGTATCACAGGAATATGTTTCCAACCACTTTGTCTTTTTCACCCAGAAGGAAGCATAAGGATCTTATCACAGGCTGAATCTCTATCTCACATCTGCAGATTTTGTCCCTTTTGCTTTCTCTTTTAAACATGTTTGTTGAAGTGACCATTTAAGTGTTATTTTAAGACCATGAAAAGCATTCAAAGAAAGCCACAAATGCTTTTTTCTATTAATTGAGTTTTTTACCACTAACACAAGCAGTCTCACCTTCAGTGACTTGGTTCTGTACCAGACAACATTTATTTGTTACTCCTAATGTTTTTCTGTTCATTTATGAAGTGCAGAGATGTCCTACTTGTCTTTTAGATGCAGGATTCTGTAAGTCTAGAAGTGGGGCTGGTATGTTGAACAGTCTTGTGTAAAGGAGAGTATAGAACAAGTCTTGCTAAACTTAAATGTATCCAGATGTGAGATGCTCTATGAGACCATCTCACGCCCCTGTACAAAAGCCTACCACATCCCAATGCTATTTCCATCCTCCTCATGCACCATTCTCATACAATTTTGTTTCCTCAGCCTACATAAAATCCAAAGTGCTGCAATGTCTCTCAATTCTTCCCACACTCTAAAGTTCCACCTGAAGTTTTTTCATGCTGCTCTACCCTTAAAAGAGCAAAACATTCCATGCAAATCAAGACTAGCTAGTCTTTTGACAAGATATCTGACATTGGTCAAGTCCATGGGTGACATCTTTTTCCTTCCCCTCATGCCCCCTCATTTATCATGTTTGAGCTCTGAAATGTAATCAGCTTCAATCATAAATTTCAAGAGTGCAGGTAAATCAGAAATGAGAACTGGTGAAATTATGATTTTCAGAGAACTGTTAACTGAAACTTGGACATTACACCACAATAATCTCACAAATAACATATGTGAATATGTGAGCTCAGCAGGGATATTGAACTGACAATTTTTCCCTTCCTGAAATGAAGAAATATTAAATACATTTAGTGTGTTAACACATGCATGATTCAAGACACAAAATTATTTTCCAAATGGAAAATAATTCAATTACTTATTATGAAACTTGCATATTGAAAAAAATAAAAAAAAAAAAAAAACACACACAAAAACAAACAAACAAACAAAAAAAAAAACCCCAAAAAACATTTACATGCTAAATACTCCCCCAAACCTAATGAAACAAAAATCAAGTCTCACTGAGACCATATGAATTCTCTATACTTTTTTCTAATAGAAATTCTGGACACCATGCTATACATAAACAGATAACTTGGCCCTTTCTTGTTATATTTCTGTATAAAGCTGTTATTTTGTTGTGTGTTACCTGGAAACATCTGCAAAGTTGTTGCTGGTTTGTGGTGTTTTTTTTTTTAACAGAGATTAAGGCAAAAGCTATGTTCATATATTTCCAAGTGATGATTAGAAATAAAGTGCCCTCAGACACAGTGCTACAGGCATTAACCTATTGCTCACTTTTCATTCATTTTCCACAGTAAGAAATACAGCCTCCCACTCTGTGTGGTTAGTAATATTTAATGTATGCATCAGTGAGAAATATTAGAAAAGTTTAAAATATGCCTTTTACGTTTCTCAAATATTCTTAACTTTTTCAAATTGCAGGTTGTTAATTAGAGAGCACACTAGCACAAATATATCTACCTTGATATCACAGAATCATAGAGCTATAGTATACTTCACATTTGCTAGTAGCCACAGTTAGCAATTATGCTCGTAGCTATAGTTACCATATAGGAACAACTCTGAGGTCAAGCAAGAACAAGCTCCAATCTCCAATCCCTAGAAAACAGGTAGAACCTGGAGCATAAAGACAGTGTCTGGGATTGTTTTGAGGATAAATTATTTGACAGCTTCAAAGTGACTATCCACTTACTTCACTTGGCAATGAAACTAACTTCAGAGTGACCTGAAAGTGAACTACCTTCATTATAATACCAAAAAACACACCCACAGGTCCAAAAGACCCTTGTCCAGAGGGTCCAAAAGACCCCTGTCCAGAAGGTCAAGACTCTTCCCCTGAGCATGTGTAGTAGTAGAAGCATTAAGGAAACCATATTGTATAATTGTATATTAATCACTAACCAATCAGTTTCTAATAGTCATGTTATGGAAAAGTACTAATCTCTGATTTTTGTGTATAAAAGGAACATGAAAACCTGCTGTTGGTGTTCTGGATTTGTAGAAAAGTCCACCAAGTACCCAGGCCTGAATAAATACAATATCTCTCCTGAGCATGTTAAGATTGGTTTATTGCACACCAGGTATGAGCATGCTTTTTGGGTAACAATAGAATGGTTTGGGTTGTAAAGGACCTTAAAGCTCATCCAGTCCCACCCCCCTGCCATGGGCAGGGACACCTTCCACTAGCCCAGGTTGCTCAAAGCCCCGTCCAACCTGGCCTTGAACACTGCCAGGGAGGGGGCAGCCACAGCTGCTCTGGGCAACCTGTGCCAGTGCCTCACCACCCTCTAATCTCAAATCGACCCTCATTCAGTTTATGCTGACACACATAAATTTTAAATAAAAACACTTCATAGTTATAGTTTAGAGTCTAGTGGCACTATTCAGTTTTTTATCTTTACTTTGAAACTAACAAAGGCAATCCCACTCATCTGCAAGAAATGAGGCCACCATTTTAACTCACAGGATGCTGATGGGATTTCTGTCTTTATGAGTCTAAAGGTAGTACTGAAGTTCAAGATTTTTTCTGGCATCCAAAAAGCTGAAAATTTAAAGTATGAAACATTTAACTCCCTGGTTTCAGGTTCTGCCTAACTTTGTCTCCCTCTTTATTTTACTTAAATGACAGGATGCCTTAGAAATACTTTAATGGCTCTATTCTCTCTAGTAAAATCTATTAATAGTTAACAAAAAAAATGAGGCAATTTACACTACGTTTACTGATTCTAAATGAGTCTGCTTAATAAAGCAAATACAAGAGGATGTAAAGCCACCAGTCACTTATATATGACTAGAAAAAGCATTTAGTGGAAAAACTTAACTGCAGCTCATGAAACAAGTCAAAACCACATAAAAACTGTAACACTTTGAACAAAATTGGGTGAGGAGTGCTTTATTACTTTCATATTTAATTTAAGCATCTTGATCACACTGTCAAATTTCGGGCCAGAAGTGGCTGAAGTCTTCACATTATTGTTATGCTGCTTAAATTAAACATAGTTCAGCATTGACTATTTTAGCTGGTTTTACTTAAGCAAGATTTTTTTGCATGCAGTGGGGGCTTAAAGTTTCTCTATCATTCTCTCTTCTCTGAATGTTTTTAAAGAGAATTCCAGAATCTTACATCAATAGCACTTTACTTATAATAATGGAAGTTATGCACCTACACATATGCCAAAAATCTGTTTATTACACATGCATCGCAAGATCTAACAAATTTTGAAGCCCAGAAAAACTCAATTTTCTTCCCTAAAGGGCATCAAAACTGCCCACATTTTTCTTAGCAGCTTCAAACTTCACTGAATTAGAGCTATACCTTGTCAAAAAAAAAAAGTAATTTCTGTTCTGATCTTCACATCCTGTTCACTAGGGATACGCTACATAAAGGGTACTTGAAAATTGGTATTGGGCTTCTCTGCTGTGAGATTTTTTCCACCAAATACTTCCATTCCTACTTAAAAGAATAAAATAAATTTAAATTAGGTCTGTAGGTTCGCTTTCAGCAGAAGCAGAGCAAAATCTGTCCCTTAAATTCCAGATGACAGGAATATTGTGAGGGATTGTTCTTAATTTCTATCCAGATGAGTATTCCCAACGAGATAGGCAAGTCCCATATTAAGGCACATATTTGAAAACTTCCGTTTGGAAAACTGATTCCTTGGAATGCTTCTTTTAGGGCAAGCAAGTAGCAAGTACAGACAGCAACAGGAAACAACGTACCTTTTGGACTGTAAAGGAAAGATGTCTATACTGGACCTTCTCTGAGTCCAAGATAATATTGGCAGCAATATTTGAATAAAGAAAATATTAAAGCTACTAAACAGCTCTCAGATACTAAATTCTGCCTGTTGGAAGTATAATTAATATTGTATGAAACCCATTTATGAAGCATTTCTTGATTAGTCCTTCAGATAAAATTTCAAGGTTAGCGGTGACAATACAGAAGTACTCATTACTTTTTTCTCTCCTGCAAAAGATAAGAGTTAGTGATTCCCAAAGAGCTCTAATTGGAATAGTGAAACTTTTTTCTTCTTTTTTTAAAAGGGATTCTGAAATTGTTCCTAATTCACAAATAGCAAGCGATCAGAATAAAGACAATTTTCATTTACTTGACAAATGAGGCTTTTAACTCAACTCCCTCCTTTTTTGTAATAATGAATGACTTTCCTGCTCAGTTCATCTGGAATATATCACATTAGGATAGAGAGATTACAGTGAAATGCAGGTCAAGGAACTGAACTGAGAAATTCTCAGCAGTATCTCCTTCCTGTGTATGTTGCCTTAAGTAATGACATCCAGGCAATAGTTATGAGTTACTATTACAATAAATCAGAAGGTTAAAGAAAGATTAGTCAGAGTTGTGGGTGTTTTGTTTTTTTTTATTTCTGGTTGCATAACATATACTACATGAAGACATGTCAATCACAATTTACATTGATTGTGCTCTCACTGAAGTTGTGTTGTTGCACATCTGCTTTCTCCCTAGCTTGTCAAAAAGCAATATTCCCTCTCAGGTCAAATGCAGAAGAACATCTGTTGGTGACAAAAATTTTATCAATTCAAAGGTAAATCAGTCATGCATGCTACCTGCCTCAGCTGTTGGAGTGAATAAAGATAAGCCCATGTCCCACCTTCTACCTCATCCCAAGGAGTTTCTCTATCACTTAGTACTGATAGCTTCTTGCCAACTAGCCCTACATTCAGACAGTTTTGGTGCAAGTGTAAAGTGTGTTTTTATTTCTTTTCTGTAGATTACTTCCAATCCAGTGTTATTACACACTAAGTGTTTCCCTGTTGTTGCATGGTGCCTGCTGAGCAAATTTTGTATTCTTTTTGCAGAAAATGCAACTGACATCATCTACCTGGACTTGTGCAAAGCTTTTGACACTGTCCTGCATGACATCATTGTCTCTACATTGGAAAGGCTGAAGTTTGACAGATGGATCATTCAGTGGATAAGGAATTGGCTGGATGGTCACACTCAAAGAGTTGCAGTCAACGGTTTGATATTGAAGAGGAGAGCAGTGATGAGTGGTGTTCCTCAGTGTTTGGTGTTGGGACCGGTGTTGTTTAATGTCTTTGTTGGGGACATGGACAGTGGAATTGAGTGCACCCTCAGCAAGTTCACCAGTGACACCAAGCTGTGTGGTGCGGCCAACACGCTGGAGGGAAGGGAAATGCCGAGCGTCCTGGCCAGGCTGGAGAGGTGGGTCCATGCAAGTCTCATGAAGTTCAACAAGGCCAAGAGCAAGGTCCTGCACATGGGTCAGGGCAATCCCAAGCACAAATACAGGTTGGGTGAGGAGCGTATTGAGAACAGCCCTGTGGAGAAGGACTTGGGGGTATTAGTGGGTGGAAGAATGACCATGATCCAGTAATGTGTGCTTGGAGCCCAGAAAGCCAACCGTGTCCTGGGCTGCATCAAGAGAAGTGTGGACAGCAGGTCAAGAGAGGGGATTCTCCCCCTCTACTCTGCTCCCCTGAGACCCCACCTGTAGTCCTGTGTCCAGTTCTGGGGCCCCCAACATCAGAAGGACATGGACCTACTTGAGCAGGTCCAGAGGATGCCACAAAGATGATCAGGGGGCTGGAGCACCTCCCCTGTGAGGACAGGCTGAGACAGTTGGGGTTGTTCAGCCTGGAGAAGAGAAGGCTCCAGGGAGACCTTATAGCGGCCTTCCAGTGCTTAAAGGGGGTACAGGAAAGCTGGGGAGGGACTCTATCAAGGGGTGTAGGGATAGGACGAGGGGTAACTGTTTTAAACTGAGAAAGGGTAGATATTTAAATAAGATGAGGTAGAAATTCTTTTCTGTGAGGGTGGTGAGACACTGGCACAGGTTGCCCAGAGAAGCTGTGGCTGCCCCCTCCCTGGCAGTGTTCAAGGCCAGGTTGGACGGGGATTTGAGCAACCTGGGCTAGTGGAAGGTGTCCCTGCCCGTGGCGGGGGGGGGGGTGGGACTAGATGAGCTTTAAGGCCCCTTCCAACTCAAACCATCCTATGATTCTACAAATACAGAAGAAACTTCTTTTCTCCTATCACCTTTCATTTCTTTACAAATCCCGTATTTTTTTAATTTAAGGGATAATTATTAAGTTTCTTCCTTTTCAAACTGTTATTCACCTATAGACTGTGTCACAGCATTATGTAGAGCATATAGGTCTTCTATAAAAATGAGCTTTAGGAACATAATTATCAACAATACTTAGTGGTAACACGTTCCATGTAGTTAACAAAAGAATATGATCAGTGATCTGGGAAAAGGAGTAAGAGTCATTTAGAACATTATCCATCCTAACCAAGGCCAGAAAAATCATATATATATATACACACACACACATATATATATGCATGTTTCAGTGGAGCACTGAAAGCACATCAAGCACACAATTTTCCTGCTGGATAACTTAAAAAGTAGCTTCTAGTGTAATAGCTGGAATTTAAGAAGATACTAAGATGCTAAAGAAATATAAGAACTGATCAAGCAATAGTATACAAATCCCAGGCAAGCACTTTGGAAAATTACCTGCCCTCACATGCTAGGACAGATGCTTTAGAGCAACTATGGAAATACAGTATATTTTTGAATTATTTATTAGTGGCAAAAATGAAGGTGTGGAAAAGTATTTAAAGCCACCTCTTCCACTGTGTACTGTTCAAGGATTTGCAGACCACACATCCAGAATAGTCTGTGTGCTTGCAGGACGGTTAACTGCATCCCAGTATCTTGGTCCATGGTGCAATACACTGGGGAGTTCAGTCACTGTGAATAAAATACTTTTAGAGCTCTGGGCTGAAGAATGTCAAAATGTATTAATACATATACACACACAGAAGTGATGTAATGCTGCAGAGTCCAAGTCCTCCAAAAAAAAAATAAAATAAAAAAGAGATCTTGAGAGAAATACAGGCCATACCTACATTTTACTAGAGAGTTCATACACTGCCTTTGCCTCAAGATACATGCGCTCTCAGTCTCCTAGCCCATTAGCTAAAAATATGCTTTGGCTTCAGGCTGTATTCATCAAAGAGATCACTAATTGCCTGCTATAACATATTACCTAAAGGAAATAAATCAGAAGTCCAAGGGGGTGGGGGGAAGGACGAGACACCACAATAAAATCCACTGATTTCTGTTGTCATGGACAAAAAAGCCACCTACAGACTATCCATAATTGACTGACTTGGTAACTTCAGTATCTTATATTCATTTAAACAAATTAATTGGCCTGAAAAAAATTCACTGTTTGGGAACTCTGGTTTTTAAAGGCAGACTTGTTCTTCCCAAACAGTAGTTCCAGAATATTCATATTTCAAAGGGGGAAAAAAAAATTTAAAAAATAATTAAAATTCAGAGGCTTGGTCTTTTAATAAATCATCTTGCATAAGCACAAACTGTATACAAGAAACAAGGAAGTATCCTACAAACTACAGCGTTACATTGGACCAACAGCAGTTCAGCTAAACATAAATCAAGGTCCTTTCTTCAGGTTATCTGCTGTGACAGAAATACAGACAGATAGCTGAGCAGAATATCACTACTGTGGTCCAATAATCCCTAGATTATTTTGAATAGGCTAACAAGAAGGAGAGCTATTTAAACCACTCAAAAATATGTTGTTGGAATACACATTTACACGAATCTTGGCATGTAAAGTTTACATCTAATTAGCAAGTAGTGTGGCTCAATGTACTTCTAGAAGAAAAACACTTAGCTCAAAGGATCCAATATTCACATTATATGCATTTCAGCTGCGTTTTCTCCAATTTTTGCACACTGAACCAACTCTAGCACACAGAAAACATTCCATCTCCAACTGGAATGGATCAGGCACAAACAATTTGAGACCTTAAATTGGACACCTTAGATGGTTAATTCTTAAAAATTTACAAATGTACCTATAAATACCTACCCAAACCCTCCTGAAAATTAATAAATCTTTTGAAAAAGCCATTAATAAAATAGAGCCTAACAAACATTTCTAATTAAAGGTTTTCTAATTTTTAGTGCTTTGGAGAAAGGTATAACAGTTTGTATTCAGGGAAAATACACTTGCATTTTTAATTACATATTATGTCTAGATCACAGGCTGTTTGTTAGCATTATATAACAGTGGTCTACTTTCTCAAACAGTACCTCTCTGTCCTGCAGATTTTGTCAACCATATATCATCATTTTTTTTAATAGACATACCTAGTGTCACATGTTAAGAAATCTGTATTAGTATAGAAAATATTTCTTTTACTAGGAAATACATTTCTGAAATCCAACTGAAGAGCAATAAAGAAATACTCCTGAGAGTAAATTCTAAATATCATAACCAAAAGAAAAAATGTTCATGTTAATCAAAACAGTGATCACAGAAACATGACCATCCTTAAAGGATATTCAAAATACAACTTTGTTTTAGTAGTAGAAGGCTGATGTATTTGTATTTTTTAATTATCATATCTCACTACTGGGAAGTATTTTACAAAATGTTCAGTTGAAACATTCAATATTTACTACAAGAACATATGCAACACTGAAAGAACGGGCAAATTTTATGTAAGAGGAATATATATCTATCTTTCTTGGGCATGTGTAGTTGAGAATGGTCAATGTT